>NW_027182457.1:679924-1359848 GCF_040938575.1 Ambystoma mexicanum | reverse complement strand
ACATTCCTAGTGCATATTGCTGTTGTGTTGTACACTGCATGTTGCATTGATGTGTAACTCATCTTCTGTGTCTACCTCCCAATTTGCAGGTCCCTTCCTCATGTCTACACAAGGACCTCTAGTCTGGAGATGGGGTCCATGTTGGCAGCAGTGCACCTACAACTCTACATGGCGCCAACACTGCACAGTTGGTAGTGGTGGGAGTGCAGGCATTTCCAGGTGGTGAGACTACTAATATGTAACATTTGTGATGTCATGTTAATGGTAGTACGTGCTCAAGTATGTTGTTGGTCCGGCATTGCTGTGAGCATTTCAGGTGTTGCAGGTTTCTAATAGGGACACTGTACATAGTGACACTAGTGTCATGTTGTGGGGATTACTTTGTTTACCTGCAAATAGCATGACATGGCACGGTGTGTCGTGTGGCGGTGCTGGGGTTGGGTTGGCTGACATGGCACTGTCCTCTTGTTGCATTTTGCAAGTGGGTATTCATTTTAGCTGCTTGAATGTGTAACTTCACAAAACTGCATTGGTGGTGTCTGTGTGGGTAGGGATGCACACATTGTGACACTTCCAGGTGAACAATCTCAGGCTGATATGGTATTCACGGTTCATTCTCCAGACATTCAGGATCAGTGTCAGGTTGAGTCATCATTGATTGTCAGATGGAATGTGCCAGGGCAGTGTGCACTCCACAAGGGTGTGATTTCTATGTGAAGTAATTAGCCACTAGCTGTGTACGGGCTGCCTCCCCCCGTGCCCTTTCCCCTCCCATGCGCAGCGGCTGTGCATGTGGTTGGGGATGTGGGGCCACCACCATGTCCACGGCCAGGCCCCGGCGTGTTGCAATGTTGTGCAGGACACATGCTGCCACTATGATCCTGCACACTACTGGGGGAGCGTACAACAGCTGGCCGCCAGAACGGTCAAGGGAGCGAAAGCGTGACTTTAGCACTCCAAATGTGCGCTCCACTATGCCCCGGGTTGTAATGTGGGCTGTGTTATATCTTACCTGGGGTGGCGTGGTGGGGTTCCGAATTGGCGTCATCATGTGGGGGCTGAGAGGGTAGGCACTGTCCCCTGTGGAGGTGGTGATTGGTATCATTGGTGGGGTTGTGACCTTGCTCAGTATCTGACATGCATGCATGTGCAGTGGCATTCATACTCACCAAGCAGCCATGTATCGCCATGCCGCCCAGCTTCTAGGTCCCGGCTTAGGGTGGACATTCGGTAAATGAAGCTGTCGTGGGTTGACCCGGGATAGTTGGCATATACTGAGGTGATGATTCTCTTGGCATTACATACTACCTGCACGTTGATGGAATGCCAGTGCTTGCGGTTCCTATAGATGTGCTCTGATGCCCTGGGGGGACGTAGAGCCACATGGGTGCAGTCGATGGCACCTAGCACTTTGGGGAATCGTGCCACACCGTAAAAATCCAGGGCGGCAGCATGCCTTTCTGCAGGTGTTCTGGGCAGGTATATGTGCCTGCGGACTGATGGCCGTGCAGTGATGATGTTCAAGACCTGGTGTAGGCAGCGTGACTGGGTGGCCTGTGATACACCACCCACAATGGCACTTGTCCGCTGAAATGATCCAGTGGCTAAGAAGTGCAGTACATTGAGGACCTTCTCCAGGGGGCTGAGTGCTTGGGAGCACAGGGTGGGTGATGTGAATTCATCCTCCCACTCACTCACCAGGTCCAGTATAATGTGTGGTGGAAACCTGTACCTCCCATGCACCTGGTCATCAGGCATCCCGAAAAGGCTGGTTCTGGGTGTGAATATTCTGGCCCTGACTATCCTCCTCCTCCTCCTTTGGTAGCCCACGCCCACTGCTGCTAGGAACGGTATGTTCATCCTGGGTCTGAGCTTGTTCTTTTGTTAGCGCGCAAATTTATGCGTTGCGCGTGTTGTAGGTGAGCGTGTGACACGCGCACCCCTGAAATCCAGTACCCAGTCCAATAGCGTGTGGAAATTCCCGCGCACCCCGGGATACAGATGCGCTGACGTACTTGCGTGTGTAAGTGTCCGCGCACCCCTGATATACACGTACATAGGCCAATCGCGTGTACGCGCACTTTTGTCCAATTACACGCGATGACACTCTCACGTGCTGTCCAATTACACGCGATGACACTCTGACGTGCAGTCCAATTACACGCGATGACACTCTGACGTGCAGTCCAATTACACGCGATGACACTCTGACATGCAGTCTTTCCACGTGTGCTCTGTCATCACGTGCTGTGTGGGAAACACCTGTGCGGGTCACCTCACAGACGCGCTTAAGCGCTAAGGGCCTTTCCTCGGTTTTCACGCTGACGTGCAGGATTTTCACGTGCCAAATCACTCCGTACCAAGCTTGCCACGCGTAAGCACACGGAAGACCACGCTCCTGCCCAGAAGACCGAACTACTGCCCCCCAGAGCCACGAGCACGCTCCCACCTGCCATCTGCTGCTGCCTGACTGCCTGCTGCCCACGTGCACTGCCATTTCCTGCCTGCACATCAGCCAGGGGTGCTGTTGCTGTGACCACCCCTGCTGGAACCGAAGACTCCCGACTGGAATTCCATCGCTCCACAGCCCAGCCCCAGGACCCAGTTGCCCACCCACTCCTGCCTCTGGGGTTGTCATGTCGGGGCAAACACCATCTGTGACCACTGACAACCCCCAGCCAGAGAGGCAGAGGGGCACCAGCTTCAGTGCCACCGAAGTTGGTGTCCTGGTGGAGCAAGTCCTGGGGCAGTATGATGCCCTCTTCGGAAGTTCCCGCGCCGACAAGGAAGGACGGACTCGGATCTGGACTGACATCGTGACTGCCATCAACGCGGAGGGGGTGGCAGTCCGGGACTTCCAACATGTCAGGAAGCGCTGGGAGGACTTCAGGTCCAGGACCCTGAACAAGGCCCGGCGCCTCTTGAAGGCAGCGGATGCCAAGGGGCGCCGGGGCCACTTGTCGGAAGAACAGATGGGGGTCCTGGAACGCATATCCCCAGCGCTCCACGTCCAGGTCCTGGAGAAGCAGACCCGTCTGGAGTCGAGCGGTGAGTGTACATGCATCCTGATTGTGAGCAGTGCGTGTGGTGATTATTCGGTATTGTGCAGGTTGCACATCTGTTTGTATGGGATCGAGTATGGGTGGGGGTGTACAGGGCCGTGGGGCTGACACATGCGAGGGCTGTGATGTGCGAGACATGGATGGTGCTTGTGTGTGTAGGCTTGCATGGCAAATGCAGTTGTGCGTGCACACATGTTTGGATAAATGTGTATGTAAGTAGACATGTCCGTGATGTCAGGCATGTATGTTGTTTTGGGCTGCATGTACGTGCACTGTGTACATGTGCATGTGTGTGTATTTGACAAGGGTGCAACAGTGATGCAACATGGATGCATGTGACTGCAGTATGTGTAAGCCTGATTGGCAGATGTGACATGGATGCCCGTCTGAACAGTGCAACACTTGGCAGAGGTGTACACATGCATGCAAGTGTGGTGGTGTGTGTACATGTGTGGTGCACTTCCTGTGTTGCATGTGATGTCTGGCTCCCCTTTGGCTGCTCATGCTGTTGTATGTGTAGGGATGGTGCTGGCAGTTGCGATATGGCTGTGGTATGGCTCATGTGTGCGAGTTGCAATGACATGTGTGTTGGTGATTGTCTTGACATGTCTGAGGTTTGCCAATGCCACTCATGTGCAACTGTCATGTGTGTATGTGTCCATTGTACAGTGCCCTGATGCCTGTGTTTTGTTTCTCCCTGTCTGCAGTGTCAACTGATGAAGAGGGCGGAGAAGGTGCTGTGGAGCACAGCGGCGGGGATCCGACCGCCAGCCGGAGACGCAAGGCCCGGCTCCCCTCCCGTGTTGTCATCTCGTCGGGGAGTGAGGAGTCCGGTGCCGCGTCCCAGGCCGCAGCTGCCGGGGGGAGGTCCAAGAGGCGGAGGTTGCAGTTGGACTCCTCGGCAGCAGAAGGGGCAGCTGGGACCCCACAGAGCCCAACAGGGGAAGATGGCACGGAGTCATCCAGGTTGGTGGGGGGTTTGGTGGAGGAGGAGGCCGTGCAAGCACCAGAGACGGGGTCTGGAGGTAGGGATCCCACTGGTGCTAGTGGTGCAGTGCAGGACCAGGGACAGGAGGCAGCACAGGCGGCCGCGGAGGTGCCTGTGTGCAATCCTGTCCGCGATCCTGTCCCTGCATCATCTTGCACCAGCAGGGATGCCTACGTCCAGACCCGTTTTCAGGCAGGGGATGAGCTGACGTCAACTGGCCTTCCTCTGCCTGCGGACGTGGCCATCCAGGTCCGGGTTGAGCCTGTCCTGGCTGGTGTGGCGTTGCGTCAACGGGCCATGCGAGGTGACCTGCAGTCTTTTCATGGAGAGACTGCACGTCATCTCGAATGGCTCGTTGACCACGTCAGCCTGCTGGGACAGGTCACCCAGGCCAGATTCCGCCATCTGATGGGGCTTGCTCCGACCCCCTCCTCAACTGGACACCCTACGCGCCAGTCGTCCTCTGTGCCATCTTCCCACCCATCAGTCACCTGGGTGCCCTGTGGAGCTGCCTCTGACGGTGCGGCCAGGCTGGTGGAGGAGGCATCCCTGCCACAGTCGGGAGTCGGAGGTCCAGCAGGGGCGGCCACATCAACAACTGCACCCCAGCCGGCGGAGGATGTGCAGGCAGCAGGAGGCAGTGCACGGGCAGAGGCAGAGCAGCAGCAGCAACATGGTGGGAGCCATGAAGTCTCGGGGCCTTCGACATCGGAGGGGCAGGCATCGGCCGGAGGGCAGGAGGACCCAGGACAGAGAGTGTCTTCCGTGTGGCAGCGGTTGGGCCACGCTATAGGTGCGGAGCGGCGGCGGGCGGAAGAGGCGCGGCTCACAATGGTCAGGGCGGAGAACTCCATGCGGAGGGCCCTGAGGCGGGCCGAGTGCCTCGAGGCAATCCGCAGGGGGTTGGAGGAGGACACGGCGTCGTCCCTGCGGACCCTCGGGGCCATGGAACTGGACCGTCTCCGGGACATCGAACAGGAGTTCGATGATGCCCTGGGCCGGGACACCACGGAGTGAGCCGTTGGACTTGCCCGCTGCCTTTGTATATACTTCTTTAGTTTTAGGTTTCCTTTGTTTCTTATTATGATTTGGAGTCGACGGACACTGCTCCACTTTTTGTATATAGTTGATTTTTAGTTAGGTTTTTTAGTAGGTTTCCTTAGTTCAGTTGGGCTCATGGACCCTTGGTAGTTTTTTACATAGTTCTTTCTTGCATAGAGATTTTTTTACAATAGACTTTGAACGAAATTTTTTTGGATTCTGATTTGCAGTTTTTTATTTTTATACGGACATGCAGCTTATTTTTTCTCATTCCCATTGTAGTTTGTTTCCTTTCTTTAGCATTCTTTGATTTTTTTCTATACATTTTTGTTTTCATACTTCACTGTGTGGTATCATCTCATTGGTTTCATGCATGTCATGTTGGGTGTTTTCCCATTCAATTGCAACCATTGTGTGTGACGGACATGGGTTCATTAGCTTCATGAACATTGGGGGTGTAACATGTAATTTCCATTTCCATGGGGGTGAATGGGTTACTTGGTAGGGCTTTTTGGCTGTGGAGGCTGACCATGACGCACAGGATTGGGGATTGTGAGGACCTGGTGGAGGGTGCCCCTGGTGGCTGGGGGTGGGGGTGGTGGGAGACATGGGAGGGGGCCTGGTGGAGGCTGCCCCTGCACTGCTGGGGGGTGGGGGTGGTGGGAGACATGAGTGGGGGCCTGGTGGAGGGTGCCCATGGTGGCAGGGGGGTGGGGGTGGTGGGAGACATGAGTGGGGGCCTGGTGGGGGCTGCCCCTGGATGCTGGGGGGTGGGGGTGGTGGGAGACATGAGTGGGGGCCTGGTGGAGGGTGCCCATGCACTGCTGGGGGGTGGGGGTGGTGGGAGACATGAGTGGGGGCCTGGTGGGGGCTGCCCCTGCACTGCTGGGGGGTGGGGGTGGTGGGAGACATGGGTGGGGGCCTGGTGGAGGTTGCCCCTGGATGGTGGGGGGTGGGGGTGGTGGGAGACATGAGTGGGGGCCTGGTGGAGGGTGCCCCTGGTGACTGGGGGGGTGGGGGTGGTGGGAGACATGAGTGGGGGCCTGGTGGAGGGTGCCCCTGGTGGCGGGGGGGTGGGGGTGATAGGGGACATGAGTGGGGGCCTGGTGGGGGCTGCCCCTGGATGCTGGGGGGTGGGGGTGGTGGGAGACATGAGTGGGGGCCTGGTGGAGGGTGCCCATGCACTGCTGGGGGGTGGGGGTGGTGGGAGACATGAGTGGGGGCCTGGTGGGGGCTGCCCCTGCACTGCTGGGGGGTGGGGGTGGTGGGAGACATGGGTGGGGCCTGGTGGAGGCTGCCCCTGCACTGCTGGGGGGTGGGGGTGGTGGGAGACATGAGTGGGGGCCTGGTGGAGGGTGCCCATGGTGGCAGGGGGGTGCGGGTGGTGGGAGACATGAGTGGGGGCCTGGTGGAGGCTGCCCCTGGTGGCTGGGGAGTGGGGGTGGTGGGAGACATGAGTGGGGGCCTGGTGGAGGGTGCCCCTGGATGGTGGGGGGTGGGGGTGGTGGGAGACATGAGTGGCGGCCTGGTGGAGGGTGCCCCTGGTGACTGGGGGGGTGGGGGTGGTGGGAGACATGAGTGGGGGCCTGGTGGAGGGTGCCCCTGGTGGCGGGGGGGTGGGGGTGATAGGGGACATGAGTGGGGGCTTGGTGGGGGCTGCCCCTGGATGCTGGGGGGTGGGGGTGGTGGGAGACATGAGTGGGGGCCTGGTGGAGGGTGCCCATGGTGGCAGGGGGGTGGGGGTGGTGGGAGACATGAGTGGGGGCCTGGTGGAAGCTGCCCCTATTGGCTGGGGGGTGGGGGTGGTGGGAGACATGAGTGGGGGCCTGGTGGAGGCTGCCCCTGCACTGCTGGGGGGTGGGGGTGGTGGGAGACATGAGTGGGGGCCTGGTGGAGGCTGCCCCTGCATTGCTGTGGGGTGGGGGTGGTGGGAGACATGAGTGGGGGCCTGGTGGGGGCTGCCCCTGGATGCTGGGGGGTGGGGGTGGTGGGAGACATGAGTGGGGGCCTGGTGGAGGGTGCCCCTGGATGGTGGGGGGTGGGGGTGGTGGGAGACATGAGTGGGGGCCTGGTGGAGGGTGCCCCTGGTGACTGGGGGGGTGGGGGTGGTGGGAGACATGAGTGGGGGCCTGGTGGAGGGTGCCCCTGGATGGTGGGGGGTGGGGGTGGTGGGAGACATGAGTGGGGGCCTGGTGGAGGGTGCCCCTGGTGACTGGGGTGGTGGGGGTGGTGGGAGACATGGGTGGGGGCCTGGTGGAGGCTGCCCCTGGATGCTGGGGGGTGGGGGTGGTGGGAGACATGAGTGGGGGCCTGGTGGAGGGTGCCCATGCACTGCTGGGGGGTGGGGGTGGTGGGAGACATGAGTGGGGGCCTGGTGGGGGCTGCCCCTGGATGCTGGGGGGTGGGGGTGGTGGGAGACATGAGTGGGGGCCTGGTGGAGGGTGCCCATGCACTGCTGGGGGGTGGGGGTGGTGGGAGACATGAGTGGGGGCCTGGTGGGGGCTGCCCCTGCACTGCTGGGGGGTGGGGGTGGTGGGAGACATGGGTGGGGGCCTGGTGGAGGCTGCCCCTGCACTGTTGGGGGGTGGGGGTGGTGGGAGACATGAGTGGGGGCCTGGTGGAGGGTGCCCATGGTGGCAGGGGGGTGGGGTGGTGGGAGACATGAGTGGGGGCCTGGTGGGGGCTGCCCCTGGATGCTGGGGGGTGGGGGTGGTGGGAGACATGAGTGGGGGCCTGGTGGAGGGTGCCCATGGTGGCGGGGGGGTGGGGGTGATAGGGGACATGAGTGGGGGCCTGGTGGGGGCTGCCCCTGGATGCTGGGGGGTGGTGGGAGACATGAGTGGGGGCCTCGTGGAGGGTGCCCATGGTGGCAGGGGGGTGGGGGTGGTGGGAGACATGAGTGGGGGCCTGGTGGAGGCTGCCCCTGGTGGCTGGGGGTGGGGGTGGTGGGAGACATAAGTGGGGGCCTGGTGGAGGGTGCCCCTGGATGGTGGGGGGTGGGGGTGGTGGGAGACATGAGTGGGGGCCTGGTGGAGGGTGCCCCTGGTGGCGGGGGGGTGGGGGTGATAGGGGACATGAGTGGGGGCCTGGTGGAGGCTGCCCCTGCACTGCTGGGGGGTGGGGGTGGTGGGAGACATGAGTGGGGGCCTGGTGGAGGGTGCCCCTGGATGGCGGGGGGTGGGGGTGGTGGGAGACATGAGTGGGGGCCTGGTGGAGGGTGCTCCTGGTGACTGGGGGGTGGGGGTGGTGGGAGACATGAGTGGGGGCCTGGTGGAGGGTGCCCCTGGATGGTGGGGGGTGGGGGTGGTGGGAGACATGAGTGGGGGCCTGGTGGAGGGTGCCCCTGGTGACTGGGGGGGTGGGGGTGGTGGGAGACATGAGTGGGGCCCTGGTGGAGGGTGCCCCTGGATGGTGGGGGGTGGGGGTGGTGGGAGACATGAGTGGGGGCCTGGTGGAGGGTGCCCATGCACTGCTGGGGGGTGGGGGTGCAGGGGGACATGAGCAGGTGTGCAGGGTAGTCCCCTGTTTTGTGGGCTGCCTGCAGGGGCCGTCGAGGGTGTACAGGGAACACCTGTGAGGACCCACCCAGCCTAATTGCGTGTGTAACTTCCCACGCACCCCTGTAATACACGTACCAAGCCAAATCGCGTGTGATAATTCCTGCGCACCCCTGAAATACACGCGCCCAGGCTATTCGCATGTGGAACTTCCCGCGCACCCCTGAAATACACGTACCCTGCTGAAATCGCGTGTTAAACTTCCCGCGCACCCCTGAAATACACGCACCCAGGCTATTCGTGTGTGGAACTTCCCGCGCACCCCTGAAATACACGCGCCCAGGCTATTCGCGTGTGGAACTTCCCGCGCACCCCTGAAATACACGTACCCTGCTGAAATCGCGTGTAAAACTTCCCGCGCACCCCTGAAATACATGCGCCCAGGCTATTCGCGTGTGGAACTTCCCGCGCACCCCTGAAATACACGCGCCCAGGCTATTCTCATGTGGAACTTCCCGCGCACCCCTGAAATATACGTGCCCAGGCTATTCGCGTGTGGAACTTCCCGCGCACCCCTGAAATACACGCGCCCAGGCTATTTGCGTGTGGAACTTCCCGCGCACCCCTGAAATACACGTACCCTGGTGAAATCGCGTGTAAAACTTCCCGCGCACACCTGAAATACACGCGCCCAGGCTATTCGCGTGTTAAACTTCCTGCGCACCCCTGAAATACACGCGCCCAGGCTATTCGCGTGTGGAACTTCCCGCGCACCCCTGAAATACACGCGCCCAGGCTATTCGCGTGTGGAACTTCCCGCGCACCCCTGAAATACACGCGCCCAGGCTATTCGCGTGTCGAACTTCCCGCGCACCCCTGAAATACACGTACCCTGCTGAAATCGCGTGTTAAACTTCCCGCGCACCCCTGAAATACACGCGTCCAGGCTATTCGCGTGTGGAACTTCCCACGCACCCCTGAAATACACGCGCCCAGGCTATTCGCGTGTGGAACTTCCCGCGCACCCCTGAAATACACGCGCCCAGGCTATTCGCGTGTGGAACTTCCCGCGCACCCCTGAAATACACGTACCCTGCTGAAATCGCGTGTGGGACTTCCCGCGCACCCCTGAAATACACGTACCCTGATGGAATCGCGTGTGGAACTTCCCGCGCACCCCTGAAATACACCTACCCTGATGGAATCGCGTGTGGAACTTCCCGCGCACCCCTGAAATCGCGTGTGAGACTTCCCACGCACCCCGGTATACACGCACACGTATTTTTTGTCAGCGTGTCCGTGTTTGTGGGTACCCCTTTGCACGTCATTTGTCCTGGAGGGCCACAGTATAGGACATTCATCATGGCAGTATATAGGTGCTATTTGTTGGCGCAGCTTTTGGCGCACATTTCTTACAGCCGCAGAGACGCTTCCGCCTGCTTTCTTGTGGCGGTCGTGTTTGTGCCTGTGCGCTGGTTTGAGCGTGCGCTTTTTTGCCCTATTCTATTCCATGAATACGTGTTGTAGGCGAGCGTGTGGGCGTTCCGCGCACTTGTGCCCTGTACTTCCCCCGTGACGCCCACGTTTTTGCAAGTTGTTCCCCATTCCGAGTGTTACACCCGTGTTCCGCCTACTTTTGTTGCGTGCGCTGCGCTATGTGCGAATTTCGCTGTGGCCTGTGCTATTTTCGCTGTGACCTGGCGCACGCTGTTAGATGGCCTGTGCGCCAACGTGCGCGGCGCACTTTTTTATGGCACATCCGCTGGTTTTCTCGCGCACGGACTTCCATGAATCGACGTGCGCTGCTTTTCGTGCGATTTTCGCACTTGCACTGCGATTTTCGCTATTCCACTGCGATTCGCACGTTTTTGCCCACTTGCGCCACGCTAATTATTCCATGAATCGGCCTCTTAGTCTAGATAGGCGGAGTCAGATGGAGAGTCTTTATGTCAGGAGAGAGAGAGAAGCCATGAGCCCTGCTGCAGTCTCTCTTCACTTGTATTCACTTCAAATACCCTATCCAGTCCACAGAGCGGACGCAGAGTCAGACGGAGAGTCTTTGTGTCAGGAGAGAGAGAGAAGCCGTGAGCCCTGCTGCAGTCTCTCTTCACTTGTATTCACTTCAAATACCCTATCCAGTCCACAGAGCGGACGCGGAGTCAGACGGAGAGTCTTTGTGTCAGGAGAGAGAGAGAAGCCGTGAGCCCTGCTGCAGTGTCTCTTCAAATGTATTCACTTCAAATACCCTGTACGGTCCGTGGAGCGGACACAGGGTCAGCCGGAGAGTCTTTGTGTCAAGCGAGAGAGAGAAGCCGTGAGCCCTGTTGCAGCCTCTCTTCACTTGTATACACTTCAAATACCCTATCTGGTCCACGGACACAGAGTGAGATGGTGTTAGACTCACCACAGTGCAGACAGGCCAGGGCATTGGCTCAGGACCAGACGAGAGCTGTTCAATGAGTCCAGAATCTTCAATCACTGCTCATGTAATTCCCAGTGTGGAAATACCCAAACCGGACCCCCTCTCACTGAGGGACCTCTTTTTGGCAATGGACCTTCCTGCTGTTTTAGTTAACAGCCAAGATAGTAAATTACCCAAAAGAGCGGGGATACCCACACCGCTTTCACCAAGTTGTAAAGGAAGGACAAATGATTAGAACCAAATGGAAGAAGGAAATGTAACACAGGTCTGCTGCTAGGGTCAGTACCTTAAATACAGGTGATAGTAGATTGGTAGTATCTATGGGAGAAAAAGGAGGTTTATATTAGCCAGGGTGAGAGAGAAAGCTCGCAGAGAAACAATAGAGCAATTGCCAATTCTTACCCTCTGTAACCTAAAGAGAAGCCTAGATATTGGTAACAATGGCAGGAAAAGGGAAGAAAAGGGAAGGTTAGTATAGGGAACTCCCCGGACGGAACGAGGGCCGATACTAGGTACGGGTTGGTGCAATGTCTACAGCAGAGTGTTCGAATTATTACACTGATCTTCAGGTGAGTTTCCAAAGAGGAGAAAAATTAGTACAGTATGTATTGTCCAGATATGCTGATGGGGAACAATTGCCGAGTATGGTATTGTAGGTAGGTGGATACAGAGGAAAAAAAGGTGTGGAAGACCATTCCCAGTTGATAAAGGTAAAGTTTCAATCTTACCGGGTGAGGAGGAGTCTCAACCAATCAGGGTCACCGATCGGGACTACCGGTGGTTTCCGCGATAGCAGGGTTATGACGTGGATCCCATGAGTATGCTGGGTACACGGGAGCTCCTCAGCTGGAAGACGGGACTCGTGCTCGGCGGGGAAGATTGTGAACGGGAGCTTGCCTTGGAGAGTTCCATGAAGTAAGCGGAGCGCTGGATCAAAGTCAGACTGTCCAGGTCAGAAGCCGACCATTCAAAAAACCAGGTAACAAGGGCGAGATGAGAAGAGTGGTCGAAGAGGGATATCCGAGGTCAGTTTCACAAAAGAGTTCGACAGTAATTGATTTGGAGTAGTAACACTAATCAGAAGCGCCTAGTGTAGCGCTATGGACACCTTTATGTATAAGTGAACGGGAATTGGGGAGGCATGTCGTGCTACTGGCTGGCAACGTAGTGGTCAGCTGACCAGTCACGTGACTATGTGACAACAGCCTCTGTTTCCCTAGCAAACTCTAGAGTTGCCAGAAAGGAGCCCTTCTGTGCAGTCTTCGGTCCTGCAGAAAGGGGTAACGCAAAAGGCGCAGTGCGGTTTGTACTGCAGGTGTGACAGCATCTGCCCCCAAAGATAACGCAACCCCCTGGAGGCATGAAAGGAACAGAGACGGTGAGGAGCGTGGTTATTAGCCAATGTTTCCCATGTGTGATCTTCAGGGCCAAATCCCTTCCAATCTACCAGATAATACAAAGTACCCCTAGAGACCTTGACATCCAGAATGCGTGCCACTTCAAATTCTTCCTCCCCCTCCACTTGAACAAGGTCTTCTCATTGAAGATGATCCAAATCCCTCACGCACGCACTAGCAGCCGGATTACCAATTGGCAAATCTGTGTCCAAGGGCAAAGAGCGCGGATGAAACCCGTATAGAGAATAAAATTGGGATGATATGGTGGCCGATTGCAATGAATTATTGTATGCAAACTGAGCATGAGACAGAGCTTGTAACCATGAATGTTGGAACTGGAGGCACAAACTGCGTAAATATTTCTCCATCATTGTGTTGGTGCGCTCTGTTTGGCCATCCATTTGAGGATGATAGGAAGAAGAGAAACGATCGTTAATGAGCAATGTAGCCTTCAAAGCGCTTCAAAAACGGGCAGTGAACTGTGGGTGATTATAATTGAAGGAAGGCCAAACCTCTGAAAGACGGTGGACAGGGACAGATTGGCCAACACAGGAGCGGTGGGAATGCCCGCACATGGTATAAAGACCGCGTATTCAATAAAATAATCAACCACAACCAGGATTGTGTCAAAACCTTTAGTTTTGGGTAAGTCCACCGCAAAGTCAATCGATATCATGAGCCATGGCTTATATGGCACCGGAAGGGGTTGCAATAAACCCATTGGTTTAGATTTGGATGACTTACACTGAGCACAGATTGCACAGGATTACAGATGATCAACATTGTCCCTAGACATAGAAGGCCACCAAGACCAACGTCCAAGAGATTCAATAGTTTTCTGCTGGCCAGGGTGCACAGCGTTAATGGAATCATGAGCCCAATGTAGGGCAAGGAGATGAGCCGGTCCCGGTGGGATAAAATCTCTCCCTTGGATGAAGGGGAGACCGTCCAAGATGTCTAAATTGAGTTCTCTAACTTCGGAGGGGTTTGAAGATGCCCATTCCTCCAGAAATGTTTGTAGTGAAGGTTGGACTGAACAATCACAGACCACATTGCTGTGTAACACAGGAATAGGTTTGATACAGGTCAGGGACTGCTCCATGTGTAGCGAGAGCGAGCATCTGCCGAGGCTTGTATCCGAACAGGTCTGTAAGTGATTGTAAAACGGAATTGAGAAAAGAACAGATGCCACCTAGCTTGACGGCCGGTAAGGCATTTCATTGATCGGAAAGCCAAGATATTCTGATGATCGCAGTAGACGGTGACACTATGTTTAGTTCCCAGGATGTGGTGCCTCCACTCAACAAAGGCTTCCTTTATTGCCAACAATTCCCTCTTGGTAATGGCATAGTTCCGCTCATAAGCAGAAATTTTGCAGGAAAAATAAGCTACGGGGTATATGGTCCCCCATCTTGGACAGGTCTGGGACAACACTGCTCCCACAGCAAAACCTGAGGCATCCACCTCAACAAAGAATGGACTAACGGGATCAGTATGCTGTAGCACCGGTGCCATGGTGAAGGCGATCTTGAGTTGTTCAAAATCCTTCTGAGCTTCTTTGGACCATATGAATGGTTGTTTGGCGCTTATCAGGGCAGTGAGAAGAGCGGCCAATGAGGAAAATGAATGAATAAAACGGCGATAAAAGTTTGCGAAACCTAGAATGGACTGCAAAGCTTTAATCGATGCAGGTGCAGGCCAATCCAGGACCGCTTTTACTTTAGAAGAGCACATTCATATTCCATGATCAGTGAGGTCAATACCCAGGAACTCAACCTGCGTAGCATGAAACACACACTTTTCGGCCTTGATATACAAGTGATTATCATGGAGGTTTTGAAGGACTGTAGAAACGTGTTGGAGGTGTTCTGACCTTGATGACAAGTAAATCAAGAAGTCGTCCAAATAGATCACTACATATTGATCCATTATGTCCCGAAATATATCATTCATCAATGCCTGAAAGGTAGCAGGGGCATTACAAAGGCCAAATGGCATTACTAAGTAATCGAACAGTCCAAACCGCACCTTAAAGGAGGTTTTCCACTCATCTCCACTCCTCATATGCACCAAATTATATGCCCTACGAAGGTCTAATTTGGTAAATATCTTGGATTGCCCTAACTGATCAAGTAAGACTGAGATCAGCAAGAGGGGATACTGGTTTCTGACTGCATGAAGTCCAAAAACTGGCAGAAAATAAAAATCTGGTTAAAAACTCCAACACCCTTGTTGCTGCTAAGGTGGCAGAGGTGAAGGTCGTCCCCATTATGGACCTACAAATGGGGGAGCCTAAAAATGCACCAATCCCAAACCAACAAAACTAGAGGCCAAGAAGGCCTTCAGGCCAATCACAGACAGGTGGTCAAGGAGGCAATCCCCCAAATGCGACCCTTAACTAAACTTATATGTAAGTCCCAGATAAAAAGGCAACCGGCCTATCATGGGGTATGTATGGACTCCCCCAGCCAAAGGGGAGGGGCGTTCCACCAGGTAAGTACTCCGCAGGGAACCTTCCCTCCTAATTTCCCCCAGGAGGGCAGTAATCCCCCAAATCCTGGGTTACGTGTCTTTCCCCAATCCCCAAAAAAAACCAACCTGCAGGACAACCCTCCGTTCTTTCCCCGGTTTCAGGAACTCAAACAACCCAATCCGGGAGAGGGGAGGCCAAGGGTGGAGGGTTAAAAAAAAATCCACAATTCCCCGGGCATTCCGGGAGAAGGTATAGTTACCCTTACTGGGATCCCCCACGATATGAACAGAGGCCCCCGTACGAACCTGAACGGGACTCCCAACTGGAGCGCCAGGTCCAGAACCTCACCCAGGATCTGGGTCGCACGTTGAGGGCTCAACAAAACCCTCAGATGAACATGGCGGATCAGAACCCTAGAAACCAAGGGTCTGGCACCCCAGAACAATGACGGAGAGAGAACCCTGACAATTCACCTGTTCCTTCATCACCCGTGAAAAGCCCCCGGACACCCAGGAACCGGAACAAAAATCTTTTGCCCCCAAAAATCTGCCACCCAGGGAATAGAGCGTGAGTAGGAGAAATAAATATGTCAAAAAGGCCCATTTTGGGGAGCAAGTTTGTGTCCTCCAATTTGAAGGGGAAGAATCCTTAGAGGATTCTGGGAAAGAAATCTTCTCCTTCAGGGACGGGGGAATTTCTCTCAATGAAAAATGGGTCCCAAGAGATCTAAATGAAGACTGGATGGGTGTGGGGACTGGTTCAGGGTCACCCATCCCGGAACCCCAGAATTGTCATCCTGAGAAAAAAATAGTAATGGAGGGATACTCCCCACAAATTTGTTGTAGTGACTGCCACCTAATAAGCCGGGGCAACACAGAGGTAAGGGAAACAGGGGATTCCAAAATCTCCATTATTTCAGGATGTCAATTTTTTATTTTATTTTTTTATTTTTTTTAATTAGCTGAATTTAATCAACTTTTAAAAACAACATGTTATGTACAGTAAAATTAGGAAAAAAAAACAAAAAAACACCAAAACAAAAAAAAGACAACAAGAAAGAACAACAAAGAAACACATTCAGATACATAAAATAACAAACATAATAGAAGCGTTTCTATACATAAATGAATACTAATTTAAACTGGACTCATCTGATCATGTCCATTTACTGAGTTAAGAAATATAAAGAAAAAAAAAAACAAATAAATAAAAAATGCATTTTTAATTAACTGGGATCTCTCACTTTAAAATGTTCTAAAAGGTTCACATCATGTAAAAAACGAATAACATTAATTCTGAGTGATATGTTTTTACCTTCGAGTATCATTTGCCATAATAAATCTGAAGACAAATTAACATATTCTTTAAGAGTAGATTTGAAAAATTGAGTTCGTTTCATAAACAAGAAGGCGCATTCAGTGAGCAGATGTTTAAGTGTTTCCTTTTGACCAAGATCTTCACAATGTCTACAGCTATTATCAGCCAACAATCTTCGTCTCTCTAATATTTCGCGTGTTGGACAAAGATTGAATCTCAACCTAGAAAATTCAATTCGGTGTATGACTGATGGAGACTTAAGTAAATATGGTTCCACTGAACCATGTTTTTTATGAAACAGAAAGTAATTTTTAAAGTCACACAAGTTTGCACAATGCTCTCGAGTTCTAATCCAATCAGCATCAAACATCATGGTTTTTGCCTTGTTGGGATTTTCAATTAATGTTTTCAACGACACATCTGCTTCTGCTAGTGCATTGATTGCAATTTGGCGCCATTTTGACATATGTAATTCTTTGCTAGTAAACATATGAGTGGACAGGGTGCCTATTAGCATCAAGGTATTCGTGGTCATTATGCATTTGCGAAACAAGCTAACAATGGACCAGAAGTGACGAGTGTATAAAGAAATCAAACCCAGTTCATGTCTGATCCAACAAATAGAGATACAATTTGGAAGTCCTAGGCATCGTCTCCAATACAGACTCTCCAGTCTGCTCCAGAATGATTCGGGCATTAATTCTTGTGTTTCCGAACCATAAAGGAGTATCAGAGTGACTTTTTGACAATAAAAAATTACTGCTGGGATGATTGAAAACTTCCCCAGCTTTGCCTGGATGATCTTTATTTGTGCAAGCATCTGGGTCAATTTCCCAGTGATGGTATGCCAATGTGATTGACTTCCAACATTAGAAATGGTGACACCTAAATAGGTGTATTGATTAACCACTTCAATTTCAGACTTATTTAGATACCAATGAAAAGATTTACTCTGCTTCTGCTGTTTAGCAGAGAAAATTATGATTTTAGTTTTAGACAAATTAACGGATAGCAAATTTTTTTGAGTGTAGAGAGCTAATTCATCGAGTAAGTGTTGAAGGCCCGAAGGAGTTTTAGAGAGAAGGACAAGATCATCCGCATAAAGCAAGGCTGGAGTTGGTTTCAGTGCTAATTTTGGGGGATCTCCCACTGTGTATGCAAAACTTGAACCAATGTCTGAAATGAAAAAATTAAATATTGACGAGGCTAGCACACATCCCTGTTTCAGGCCCCTATACGTTTTAATTGGAGGAGTTAAGGTACCTTCGCAAGTCAGTCTGATCTGAATAGTTGTCCCTGTGTGTAAAGCATGAATTAAGGAGATTAAGTACGCAGGACAGCCAGCGAGGCTCAACTTCTGTAAAAGAATTTCACGCGACACCGAGTCAAAGGCAGCTCTTAGATCAACAAAAGCCAAGTAGAGCGCCTGTTGCTTCGAGGAGTGATCATTTAAAATAGATGTTAGGGAGAAGAGATTAATAGAGGTTCCCAAGCCCTGTATAAATCCAGTTTGACAAGGATCACGCCTGGAACTCTGGTGCGTCCATAAATTGAAATCTCGCAGAACAAATCATGCGAACAACTTCCCAGGAGCATCAAGAAGTGCAATCGGCCTATAGTTCGAGGGATTAGACCGATCACCCTTCTTGAAGATTGGGACAATAATTGACTGACACCAGGAGTCAGGAATGACACCGGTTTTGAGTATTTGGTGAAATATACGATGTAATATGGTAGTCCATTCAAGCGGATGCTGCTTAAAAGTATAATTGGATAGGCCATCCGGGCCGGGAGCTCCAGAGGAACTAGACTTCTGGATGTAAAATAGAATATCCTCCTCCAGGATTTCCATTTGTTCATAAGTTATTGGAGGTGGAGTGGTGGAAGCTTGGAATACTTCCGGCAGGGTGTACAAATTCTTAAAGTGTTCAATCCAAACGCATTCCAAAACGCCATTTATCTGTACAGGGGCCTGTGACTCATGATTTGCCAAATTTAGTAAAGACCATATAGCAGAAAGATTTTTGGCAGTAATGGCAGATAGCATTGCCTCACCATCATGTTGCAATTGAGTGAATCTATAACACCTCAACCAATTTTTATATTTGCATTTAATAGTTTTTATGGTAGCAAGTCTAATAGCAGTTGGTAAGTGCACAGCACGACGCTTTTGGAGATTCACCCAATTCTTTTGATTTTGTATCTCATGATCAAAAGTATGTTTGTGAATATGGTGAAAATGGGAATTGAGGCCAATTTTAGAGCGAAACAATGCCAGATGAGTGGTGTACGAGTCTTGAGGCGTATTTATGGTTCGTTCAGCAGTAATAAGCTGTTTAAATTTGTCCAATTTTTTCGGCGTCCAGCGCAACCTTGTGCGAGCATTATTAACCACAACAGAAGGAGTGTAAATGAATTCTCTGTGAATGGGAGCGGCGGAAAGAAAATTCCATCTAATAGATAGAAGATCATGGTCACTAGTATCACGTTTAATTATTTCAAAATTAGAGATTTCCGAGAGAGTGAGCTTGTTGACTAATACAAAATCTATAGTTGAAGTTGAAGCACCTCTATGCCACGAAGGGGGTGAGATGGAATGTCACCCTCACAAGCGCCATTTAACATGATAAGGCCACAGTATTTTATTAGCTGGTTCCATTTCAAATAGGCTTGTGAGGATTTGCTTTTTGAATTTGGTAGACAATTTATGTTGAAATCACCAAGTACAAACAAATGGCTAATTTGTCTGTCCTGTGTGATGATATCAAGTAAGTTCTCTAATTCAGAAAAAAAAATGGAATCTGGTATTGCAACCGGATTTCGATAGAGATTTATCAGAGCAACAGCACCCCCTTGAAAGGTAATTCTTACCAGTTGTAAAAAGTGATTTGGAGCAAGCCAAGGACTAATTTGGAAGCCCAAACCACATTTCAAGGCAACCATTAGACCTGAGGACGGGCGACCCGTAATTCCTGCTTTAGCTGGATTCAAAATTACATCATAACCACTCCATACAGGTCTTTCCAAATTTTTGGTCTTTTTTATTACAGATCCCCAGATGCTGACACAGAAATTATTCTAAAATGCCACAGTGTGTAACGCTCACCTGGTATCCACGGGGACGTCACTCAGCCTGTTCTGACCTCTTATGACCTCAAACCCTTCCCTGGAGGCTATTCGCCTGGAGACTGGGCCTGAAACACAGGATGGGCAGAGGTAAACCCCCTATTGACTCTGTGTGCTTGAACCCCTTCTTCAACGGGGTCCAACCCTTCTCTTTGATCCACAGCTCACCTTGTTTTCTTTGATAGTGTGCTCTCAGTCCTGCTTTCAGCGCAGGGGCGCGTTGATTGATGCGGGCTCGTTGCTGCCTAGTTACTTCACTGGCAAGAGTCTGACAGGTAAGTATAATGAGTCTTTTGACCAGTTCTCTAACTTTGTTCCTTTCCTTCCTTAGATGATGGCCGGCGTCCGGGGATGGCGGCGTGCTGCTGAGATGAGTAGCGCTGAAGGTGATTGAGAGCGCGATGCACGATGCACCCCTTTCGTATTTTCATAGAGCTAAGTTCTTTTTCTGTTTCTTTTAGGTACTGCAACGTTTTCAGCATTGATGCCCGTTATGAAGAACAAATGCGGTGGTTAAGCACGGTATGCAGTGCCTCTAGATGTTTCCACGCTAACCTGGAGTGTCTTTTCTCTCTTGCAAATGGATGGGAAGTTCCGGAGACAGAGTTCCCCCAGAGCGGCTGGGATTCAGGTAAGCGTTTGAAGCTCGTACAGTTTAAAATGAAGCAAAGAGTTGCAGAATGCTTACTAATGCCTTTTTTCTGTTCTTTTCCCTTTTCCTTATGAAGTGGCGTGCCGGGATGGAATGACACGGCCGAAGATGCCCGAAGAACAGAAGGAGCGATGAATGATGAGCAGAAGCGCTGAAAGGTAAGGCTGTTTCTAACGGTGTTCTTGTTTTTGCAGGATGAGGGCCTACTGGAGAGCGATCTGAACATGGTGAATGTCACGCTGCAGGTGCAGAAAACACAAAGCATGCTTCTCAGCCTGGGTGTGGCTTGAATAGTTTCTGGGTATTCCAGGTGTCTCTGGGCTGAACCACACCCAAAAGACTAGACCGCACATGCAGTTATGGGAACCAAAATATGTGGGGGCATCCATCTTGTCCCCATCAATGCACTACAAGTCCAATCCCCAATGTTATCCTATGGGAGTGAGTCTGGTGCCACAAGCGCCAAGTCTGATTCCACGTGGGTCTTTGGAGGGATGGAGAGGCCCTTGAGGGCCATGTAGGTGATCGTGGCCTGGCTCCAGCCTTCCAGCCTGAAATCTTGGAGGGCTGGGGACATGAGGGGCAGGAATCATGACAGCACTCCCCCTCAAGGCCCCTCCCAAGGTGGCTCTTCTGTCTGGTCCTGGTTTGGTTGGATGGTTTTGATGAAATCGTCTAAGCAAGCGAGGTGCATGGATGTACTCACAAGGCTCCCATGTCCTGTCTTGTGGACCATACCCCTTCCAGTCTACTAAGTAGTATAATTTGGATCTGACTTACTTTGAATCTAGGATGTCCTTGACTTCGAATTCTGGCTCCCCGGCAACTACTACTGGCTGCGATGGCATTGCTACCCGGGTCCCAGGTTGAACAGGTTTAAGGAGAGACATGTGGAACACAGGATGAATTTGCATGGTTGACGGCAAAGATAATCTGACCGCCACAGGATTTATCACGGAGGTGACAGTGAATGGACCCAGGTATCTTGGACGGAAAGTTCGGGCTCTTTTAATGGGCATGTGTTTAGACGCCAGCCAGACTTTGTCTCCCACTTGGTAGTTGGGGGCCTTTGCTCTGTGTTGATCAGCAAACTTCTTTTGGCAATTCTTAGCTTGAAGTAGGTTTTCGGCTGCAATTTTAAAAGTTTGAGAAATGGTTGTGTGCAAGGTTTTGACTGCTGGCATTTCCAGGGTTGTAGGGACGTCCAACTCAGAAGTACGTGAGTGTCTGCCATACATGGTATAAAAGGGTTTCTGCCCAGTGCTGTTGTGTAGGGAATTATTATAAGCGTATTCAGCTATCATTAATAGGTCGAACCAGCTTCCTTCAGCTTGGTGTAACATGCAACGCAGATACTGCTTGCGCGTCTGATTTGTCTTTTCAGTTTGACCATCCATTTGGGGATGGTGACTGGTGGATAGCAGGATGTCGATCTGGGCCATAGAGCAGAATTTTCTCCAGAAGTTAGATACAAATTGAGTACCTCGGTCTGAGACCAAAACGGAAGGAAACCCATGGAGCCGTACGATGCCTTCAAGAAATACCTTTGCCAGAGTGGAAGCATTTGGGAGCCCCTTAAGAGGAATTAAATGTGCCATTTTTAAAAATAGGTCCACGACCACAAGAATAGTGTTAAACCCTTGACTGGGCGGTAAGTCAGTAATAAAATCAAGGGACAACGTGTGCCAGGGTGCTGGTGGGATTTCCCAATGGTTGGAAGAGCCCCGCCGGTTTCTGCTTGCATGACTTGTTTTGAGCACACACTCCACAAGATAGGATGAATTGGATAATGTCTTCACGCCACGTGGGCCACCAATAATTTTGTTTTACCTTGGCTAGGGTTTTAGCAATTTCAGGGTGGCCCTCGATCCAGGAATCATGATAACCAGACATGACTTTTTCTCTTAGTTCTTGGTTTGGTAAGAATAAACGATTCCTGAAGTAGGGCAACTGATCTTTTATCATGTAATGTTCTCCTTGTGCACTCCACGCTTGTAATTGCTCCGGACTCAACAGGTTTTGGATTTCTTCATGTAATTCTTTCTGAGTTATGGTTGCTGTGATTCCTAGGAGCTTGTCACTCGGGATGATTGCTATTGGGTTAGGGGTCCGATACCCTTGCTCTTCCACCCCCATACAGGAAAGGGCATCGGCCTTCCTGTTTTTCACCCCTGGTTGAAATGTAATCACGTAGTCATATTCAGCAGGATTGGGCCTTTGCTGTTTTTAGGTACTGGAGATTCCCGTGGTCCGTTATTACAGTGATTGTATGTCTGGCGCCCAAGAGGTAGTGCTGCCATGCCTTAAAGGCTGACTTAATGGCCAGGAGTTCTTTGTCTGTGATAGCGTAATTGAGTTCAGGGGGTGTGAATTTACGCAACCAGAAGGCAACCGGGTGTAACTGGCCTGTTTCAGGGTCCTTTTGTGAGAGGACGTCTCCCATAGCCATGCTTGAGGCGTCCGTTTCCACCAGGTATGGGAAATCAGGGAGAGGGTGGCATAAGATTGGGGCAGATGTGAATCTTGCTTTGAGTTCCTGGAAACCCTCCTCAGCTTCTGTTGTCCACTGGAACTTTTTCTTGCTTTTCCTCAGTGATGACGTGATGGTATGCACGATTTGTGAAAATCCTGGGATGAACTGGCGGTAGAAGTTTGCAAAATCCAGCATACTTTGAACCCCTTTGAATAAATTTGGGGATGGTTAGTTCAGGATAGCATCTACCTTGTGTACATCCATTCGGATTCATTTCGGGCTGAGAATAAAGCCCAGGAATTCCACCTCGGAGACATGGAATGAACACTTTTCGAGTTTGGCGTAGAGCTGGTGTTGACGGAGTTTCTCCAATATAGATCAGACGTGTTTAACGTGGTCCTGCTTTGATGCTGAATATACTAGAATATCATCAATGTAGACTAGAGCACAGACATCAAGCAATTCCCGTAGGACATCGTTCATGAAGTATTGAAATGCAGCAGGCTGCAAAGGCCAAAGGGCATTACTTGATATTCGTACAAGCAGTATTTGGTGCGAAAAGCGGTTTTCCATTCGCCCCCCTGTTTACGCGAACAAGATGATATGCCCCCCTCAGGTCTAGTTTGGTGTAGATTTGGGCATCTTTGACTTGATCAAGCAATTCAGGGATCAGTAGCAGGGGATAGCGATTTTTCACGGTAATCTGCTTCAGTGCGCCATAGTCGATGCACGTTCTCAAGTCCCCATCCTTTTTCAGTACGAAGAATAGAGGACTGGCTGCTGGAGACTTAGTGTCATGATCACTGCTTCCAAGGGGCTAGGACCAGCCCAACGTCCTTGGAAGCAGGCCTCTAACCTTCATCCTAGGCACCAGCCGGTCCCCATTGGGACCTTTTGGACCTTGTCCTGGTGCCGGTGGCACCAGGCTCATCAAAATCACTGGTCCCGGCACTGGAAGCGCCGGGCTCATAACATGCATAAAGATGCTTGGGTGGACTTACCTGCAGCAGACCATGCTGCTTACTTACCAGCCATATGGGAATCCTCTACGAGCCGGGACTAGTTTCTTACCTGGGTGGGGCAGGCCCCACTCCCTGGATACAACACTGGAACTCTTCTAGAACAGGAACTCTTTTCTTTCCTGGGCGAGGCAGTGGAGGAAGACGCCTCATCACTCCAAGGCTATTTAAACCACACCTGATTGATGCAACGTGCTTCGCGTTATTCTGCATCTGCAGCAGAACGCTCACCGTGCCGGTTCCAGTCTTCTTTCTTCCGATCCTGAACCTGTGAGAACAAAAGCTTACCTTTCTTGTATCCAGCCTTCAGAAGCACCTGCAAAGACAAAGAAACAACAGGTTAGCACAGCAACCTTCACTCGCAGCACTTTCCTTACCTGATCCATCGGCAGTTACCAACTCTTTGCGCTGCTCCTCCGCCATTATAAAAGCCTGTGAAGACAAAAGCATAATTATTCCTGTGGGGAATTTACTTACCGGCACCCCTCGAATTCCGGTTTTCTTTAACGCTGCATTCCTGCACCTGAAAGAGAAAAGGAGAGACATTAGGCAAGCTATTTACTCACGCGCCATCGCGCCCTCCACAATTAGGCGCCTGCAAATACTCCGGCGTTTTCCAGAGTCTCTTCAGCATCCGAACTCATACCTGCAAAAGAAAAGAGACAGTTGGAGTGCATTTTGAAAGCAGGCAACAGGCACTTACTTACGCACTCCCAAGCGCTTCATTCCTATGCGCTGGCTCAAACTCCAGCTCTCTTCAAACCACCATCTTCCGCCTCAAGAGCCCTGCAAGACAAAAGGCACCATTTGAAAAGAACATTATACAGAGCCCTATTCCATACTAACGTGCCCACGCAGCTAAAGACTGTAAGGACATTAAAGGGGCCCGGAAACTCACCATTCGTGCAGTTAACGACGGTTAGCAATCCTCTGAAGTCAAGAGGCCTACGTTTCAACCCAGTGAAGGAACTGGTAACGGCACCCTGCACCAGACACAGATGGAGAGTCCAGCATTCACCTATCTAAGGTGAGCACGTTGACCTTGGGGCTCCACGGAAAAGTGAGAGGGGGAGAGAGAGAGACACCCGACAATCCCAGGTCATTAACCCCATATTCTTTCACCTGCAGACATCTTACTCTTCGAGTTAGACACACAGTGCGAAGAGGCCCAGCCCTGGAAGCCAATCGAGTACTGCACTTCACTTTTAAAGATACAGTTACCACCCTGCCAAGACCAGCGCCTCCGTGGGAATCAGGTGAGCGTTACACTTAGAGGGACGGATGAACCCGTTGGCCAGGTATTGGTCAAGATAGGCCTTCAGGTGCTGGTTCTCTGGTTGCGTGAGTGCGTAAATCTGCCCACAAAGGATTTGTGCGCCGGGTATCAGGTCGATTTGGCAATCGTATGGTCTCTGCGGTGGCAGGGTATTAGCCTGTTCTTTCTGAAAGACATCTTCAAAGTCCTGATATTCCCTTGGTAGGGTGCCGATTGCCACAGTTGCAAACGTGGAGGTTCTGCTGCCTATTGGTTGTTTTTTTTGGCGATAACATGTATGGGCGCAAGTCTCGGGAAAGGCCAATTCTTTTGCTCGCCAATCGATTCGAGGATTGTGAGCTACCAACCATGGCATTCCCAAAATCAACCGGAACTGTGGTGCCTTAATGAGGTTGAAAACGATTGATTCTTGGTGTCCATCCTGGCGCTGAGGGTGAAAGCTGCAGTGCATTGGGATACTGGACCAGAAGCTATTTCAGTGCCGTCAACATTGGTAACAGTGTCGGTGGTTGATTTAGGGCGTAACGGAAGCCCCATCTTTGCCGCAAGATCCTGGTCGATGTAATTCCCAATGGCTCCACTGTCTATGTACGCTCTTACTGCATGCATCCGAGATGGTTGTTGGTGATTGATTAAGACCACAGATAGTGCAAAATGGGAGGTCTGTAGTTCACTTTCTTCGCTCGACAAGTGGACCCCTACACTTGACGGGCTGGGGAGCTTTCCGATTCCTTGATGGTATCTTCCTTGTCCGTGGCACCAACTGTCCTCCTCGGTGGCTTCACAGGGCACTCTTTAAGGAAATGACCTTACCTTCCACAGTACAGACATAACTGCTGCTGTCTCCTTTTATCCCTTTCCGCTTTAGTCAAGGGGGATCTGACCCCCGGATTTGCATTGGTTCTCCCTAACCTTCCATTGTTCAGGCAGTATTGTCCTTTGAACGCACATACATACGGCGAGGGTCCGGTCTGGTTCGATCTGCTCTTCGGTCCTGCAACCTATGTTCTAGTTGAACAACAAGGCCAATGAATTCTGAGCAGTCTTTCGGGGGGTTCACTACTTGTGCGAGAACATCCTTAAGCTCCCCCCGCAAACCCGGATGAAATAACGTGGTTCTCTTCTCCATTGGCCATTCTGCTTCAACTACAAGTCTATTGAACGTGGTTATGTATGTTAATAGGTCTTGATTCCCTTGGCGTAGGGACAGAAGCTTGTTGTCTAATGCCTGCCCATGAGTACGACGGGCGAGCAGCTTTTCCATCTCCTGCTGAAAGCCCCTGAAGTCATGCAGCAAAGGATTGTCTTGGGCCACAAAGGGTACAGACCAGTCTGCAGCGCTACCACTCAGGTAGGATAGCACAAAAGCGACCCATGATTGGTCATTCGGAAAAGCCCCTGGCCTACAAAGGAAGTGCAGGCGGCACTGGTTCATGAACGTTGCAAACCTCTTGGGATCCCCCGTAAATCGTTCGGGCGGGGCCAAGAGAACTGCCCCAGGAAGGGTTATCTGAAGGAGATTGGCTGATGGCGTTTGCATCGTGGCCACGATTCCCAGCAAGGATGCATGCCCTGCTTGTGACTGGAGAAGTTGCCGGCTTAAATCATCAGTGTGTTCTTTGGCTACTATCAGCTCTCTCCTCAGGGTGTTGGTCTCCTGCCTGGCTGCATGTACTTCACAACGTAAAAACAAAGGGGTGATGGCTGGAAGGTTTAGACTGAATCTTAACCACTGGCATTGCTCGGGGCAACCCTCCAGACCATCGTTCTTCGCCTGCCAATCCATTACAGAAGGGGAAAGACGATAGGCAAATCAGGCATGGCCCACCCCAAAAGGGGCAGTCTAGCCCGAACTGCTAGGTCACATCCCTTCTGCACGAGACCACAAGCATCCCCAAACATGTTTCGCCCTTGTTGGGGCTCATCAGTGAGGAGTAGCTTGGGTCTCTAGGTCCCAGAGCAATGCCAGAGTTTAAGATTCATTCTAAACCTTCCAGCCATCACCTCTTTGTTTTTGCTACGACACCCCGAGTGGGACGGGTATGCCCAGACGTGGGTCCCGTGCCTGCTGGGCCTAGAGACCCAAGCTACTCCTCACTGATGAGGCCCAACAAGGCCGAAACATGTTTGGGGATGCTTGTGGTCTCGTGCAGAAGGGATGTGACCTAGCAGTTCGGGCTGGACTGCCCCTTTTGGGGTGGGGCTAAGCCTGATTTGCATATGGTCTTTCCCCTTCTGTAATGGCTTGGCAGGCGAAGAATGATGGTCTGGAGGGTTGCCCAGAGCAATGCCAGAGGTTAAGATTCATTTTAAACCTTCCAGCCATCACCTCTTTGTTTTTGCTACGTCACCCCGAGTGGGACGGGTATGCCCAGACATGGGTCCCGTGCCTGCTGGGCCTAGAGACCCAAGCTACTCCTCACTGATGAGGCCCAACAAGGCCGAAACATGTTTGGGGATGCTTGTGGTCTCGTGCAGAAGGGATGTGACCTAGCAGTTCGGGCTGGACTGCCCCTTTTGGGGTGGGGCTAAGCCTGATTTGCATATGGTCTTTCCCCTTCTGTAATGGCTTGGCAGGCGAAGAATGATGGTCTGGAGGGTTGCCCAGAGCAATGTCAGAGGTTAAGATTCATTCTAAACCTTCCAGCCATCACCTCTTTGTTTTTGCTACGTCACCCCGAATAGGACGGGTATGCCCAGAGTGGGTCCCGTGCCTGCTGGGCCTAGAGACCCAAGCTACTCCTCACTGATGAGGCCCAACAAGGCCGAAACATGTTTGGGGATGCTTGTGGTCTCGTGCAGAAGGGATGTGACCTAGGAGTTCGGGCTGGACTGCCCCTTTTGGGGTGGGGCTAAGCCTGATTTGCATATGGTCTTTCCCCTTCTGTAATGGCTTGGCAGGCGAAGAACGATGGTCTGGAGGGTTGCCCAGAGCAATGTCAGAGGTTAAGATTCATTCTAAACCTTCCAGCCATCACCTCTTTGTTTTTGTACTTCACAACGTAGCTGCCCAACATGTGGGCTAACTGGTTGGTTTCTGATATTTCCATGACGCCCAGGTGGATTTTGATGTGAGGCTTTGCATTTTGTAACGCTCACCTGGTATCCACGGGGACGTCACTCAGCCTGTTCTGACCTCTTAAAACCTCAAACCCTTCCCTGGAGGCTATTCGACTGGAGACTGCGCCTGAAACACAGGATTGGCAGAGGTTAACCCCCTATTGACTATGTGTGCTTGAACCCCTTATTCCCTGGGGTCCAACCCTTCGCTTTGATCCACAGCTCACCTTGTTTTCTTGGATAGTGTTCTCTCCATCCTGCTTTCAGCGCAGGGGTGCGTTGATTGATGCAGGCTCGTTGTTGCCTAGTTACTTCACTGGCAAGAGTCCTACAGGTAAGTATAGTGAGTCATTTGAGCAGTTCTCTAGCTTCGTTCCTCTCCTTCCTTAGATGATGGCCGGCGTCCGGGGATGGCGGCTTGCTGCTGAGATGAGTAGCGCTGTAGGTGAGTGAGAGAGCGATGCGCGATGCACCCCCTTTCGTATTTTCATAGAGCTAAGTTCTTTTTCTGTGTCTTTTAGGTGTTGCAACGTTTTCAGCGTGGATGCCGGTTATGAAGAACAAATGCGGTGGGTAAGCGCGGTATGCAGCGCCTCTAGATGTTTCCAAGCTAACCTGGAGTGTCTGTTCCCTCTTGCAGATGGATGAGAAGTTCTGGAGACAGAGTTCCCCCAGTGCGGCTGGGATTCAGGTAAGCGTTTGACGCTCGTACAGTTTAAAATGAAGCGAAGAGTTGCAGAATGCTTACTAATGCCTTTCTTCTGTTCTTTTCCCTTTTCCTTAGGAAGCGGCGTGCCGGGATGGAATGACACCACTGAAGATGCCCGAAGAACAGAATGAGCGATGAATGATGGGCAGAAATGCTAAAAGGTAAGGCTGTTCCTAACGGTGTTCTTGTTCTTGCAGGAGCTGAGCGCAGAAGAAAGATGCAGGCCTACTGGAGACCGATCCAAACACGGTGAGTGTCACGCTGCAGGTGCAGAAAACGCAAAGCATTCTTCTCAGACTGGGTGTGGCTTAAATAGTCTCTGGGTATTCCAGGTGTCTCTGGGCTGAACCACACCCAAAAGACTAAACCGCACATGGAGTTCTGGGAACCGAAATATGTGGGGGCATCCATCTTGTCCCCATCAATGCACTACAAGTCCAATCCCCAATGTTATCCTATGGGAGTGAGTGAGTCTGGTGCCACAAGCACCAAGTCTGACTCCAAGTGGGTCTTTGGAGGAATGGAGAGGCCCTTGAGGGCCATGTAGGTGATCGTGGCCTGGCTCCAGTCTGACATCTTGGAGGGCTGGGGACATGAGGGGCAGGAATCATGACACAGTGTCAGAGTCCAAAATAAAGAAATTTACCACCCAGCTTGCCCAAAATACCTTTGCCCACTTGAGGAGAAAGAAGGGAGATTGTATACCCCCGTTCAGGTGCAAGGGCAATATCCAATTTCAGTAATGGTGGACACTGGATCCCAAGCCACTCTTCTGTCAAAAAGGGCCTTTGATCGGATAAAATCAAGAAGGGGGGAGAGACACCAGATCTCTCTCACCCCTCAGCCTGGACAATTCCAGTACTTCGATGTGAATGAAATTCCTGTCGAGGGGACTGCGGATTTGGAAATAAAAATTGGGCGACATGAAATGAAACACCCAGTCATAGCCGTGACTCCAGAGGGGACACCCTATATACTAGGGAATGACATCCTTTGCAGGTTGTCCCACCTAATAACCTGTGTGAACAAGGTCCTCTGGACTCAGACTAACAGGCCAATAAAATTGAAACAGAGTGTCAACCATGTTAGTTTAAATGGCACATGCCACATGGTTGAACAAAAATCTGATCCAATTGAATTTCATCTTCATAATAATCAAACCCCTGACGTTACAGTCATCGCTGTAGGAGAACAAGCTGGTGAAGCAAACTCCTCTCCATTCCTGAAAATCAACCTTCCTTCCAGTTTTAAGTGGCATTCCCCACTAAAAGCAAATACTTAAAAATGTTATCGCAATTCACAATCTGAAAAAAACAATTCTATAGTCGAAATTGGTGACAAACCAGCACAAAACGTGGCTGGCATTCAGAAGAAGGGCGAACAGCTCTTCTTCCCAATTCAGATAAATGAGGGAAATGAGTCTATCCTCACCCAAGTTGACTTGAATAGTGAAGAAGGCTTCATCAGCGAAGTATTATTCAGGAAACTCCCAAAAGACCAGACCCTGCCCGCTGTTGACTCAGTTTATCAGTGGGTAAGGGGCCTGGAAATTCCCCATTCCAAACACATTCTGCTTAGCAGTTGTATGCTAAAAATGTCTATACGTGACAAAAGCATAGAACATAACTGTTGGGTCGTGCAAGGTGTTCCTTCCGCCTTTTACATGGACAGCCATATCCTCAACCGACTGAAAATTAATTTTGATCCCAGTTATTCCTAAGCCCGGGACAACTGGAGGGTAAATCCCAGGGCCCTGGCAGTCCTAAAGAAAGTTTTCCGGTCAGCCCCATTGCTACCATAGACAGTTGAAGTTCAAAAATGGAAAGGAAGTCACCATCCCAGGCCTAGTCTACAGAATCTGCATCCCCAAAGGAGAGCTAACAGAAGAGAAATGGGTCCATATTAATAAGTGAAAGGTTGTCACCCTAGGCACACTTTGTAGCAAATTGAGGATCCCAGAGAAAATCAAATAGAACAGACATCTGGAGAGTAAGAGCAAGAAAAAGAAGAACCAAAAGGGAACAGGCAGGTTTAGAGGTATAATTAGTTAACAGTGAGCATTTTTCTTCATTGTTAGGATGAAAGGAATTCCCCAAAATTCTAGCCAAATCCATAGTTATCTGTGTTTTGTGAGTGATCAATTACATTTATTGTCTAAATATTGACTGTAAGTGTGTCCCACTGCTGTCAACATTCCTGGAAAGCAGTCAGTGGGAAAATGTAGTAACCAGTTCTTATTTATTTAATAGATTTGTATGGTTCTTCCCATTCATCACCAATCAGGACCTCCCCGGGACCATGAAAGGAAAGAGCAAAGGAAAATCTGGGGTGTCGCTCCACGCCACAAAGAAATACCTTTGAGAAAACTGTGGGTGTCACTCCACAATCCAACGTGAAACAAAGGGAGGATCATGCCATAAAACTCCATGATGGAAGAAGGTCTCCACCTGATGAACCCTACTTTGCCCCATTGATGAATCCCACTTTGCCCTACTCTCCCTCGACAAGGAATCTCAGAAGAGTCAGGGGGGAATTTGTGGGATACATTTACCCACTGAGCAGTACGCCCATCCATAACCAATCTGCACTTCAGCAGAAACAGCGAAATCGCTGCGCTGGCTCCTTGGAGCACCATTGCCACGCATCAAAAACTGTGTTTTGCAGCTACAAAAAGATGGCTGCACCATCTTGCCAAGCTCATAATGTGCTAGTTAGGGCAGGGGGCACACTGAGAAAGGCTGCCAGTATGTGTTCTTGTGTGCACCAAAAGAAGGTAATGGAAAAACAGCTCTGCTCTGCTGTTTGCTAAACAAGTTCCCATTGAAAAGGGAATATTTTACATGAAAAAGGTTGCTGCCCTGATGCTATTTTCCTCTGTTCCTCATCACACTACTTTTATCAATGAGGCCCTGCCATGCCCATCCATATTCACATTGTGCTCCAGCAGAAAAGAGCAGTATCCCTGAATGACAGGCTGTTATTCAGATCTGAGGAATCAAAAGAAGATTTCCTTCAGCTACACAGGAAACGCTTTACTTTTGGGCTACACAATGTAAAAGATCAATGCTTCAAAGAGGCCCTGGCTCTCTGGGCCTATGTCAATTTCAGTGCATCAGTGTTTTAAACAAATTGCTGTATAAAAGAAACTGAATATGATTGCAAAACTATGTGGGAAATTCAGATGGAACCTTTGAAAGGCACATGCTAGCAGGCCTCACACCGTGTTTAAATGTACTTTTGCAAATATGAAAAATTCCTGTTTTAAAAGTGTATGTTGGATAAGGCCCTGTTCTTGTTTAACAATGTAAAACAGGTTTGTTGCTGGGACCATGTATGGGATGTTATATTCAACAGGCTTGTTTTTGATTCAGGACAAAATTAAAGAAAACCAAGGAATTAAAATGCATTTGCTGGATTTTGAAAGCCCCAGAACAGGCTTTTCCTGCTGGCTAAGAGAAGGCCTTCCCACAAAAGGGGCGACCATAACCTTCTGGGACACAAAAGTGATAATTACTAGTTTGAAAAACCTTGAATGAACCAAGACAAAGCAAGTTCACACGCTCGTCAGACATTCGTCTTTGCTGCAGGATGGGACAATACATGCTGCAACGCCTACCTGTGAAGTGAGAAAGTGGCAATAATCATTCAATCATTCAATCATTCAATTACATTGGGAAAGCCCCTGGCCACACTGGGCTGAACTGACAGTTGGTGGTAGCGGAAGAGAAAAAAATGGTCCAAGTGAAGGACAAAGGCTGCCCATTTGTTTCAAAACACTATTTGTTGAATACAAGTTTAAGATTGTTAATTTTGTAACCACAGAAATGTAAAAGTTTGACAGTTTAAATGTGATTTTCGTGGCTTCTAAACAATATGTCACGGACGTTCATAGCATGCCAGGAAAATTTGAAACATGGTAAAAGTACACTTGGTGGAACATTAAAAATTAACAGAAATGTGCCCTATGATAATATGTACACACACCTAAAGTTGTGGGATTTTGGGTTAAGCGGTTCTCACTAAAATTACTAAAAATTATTAAAAGGGTGAAACAATGTCTTACAAACTGAAGAGTTGGACTGTCATGCTCTGCGTAAAATATGTAACCTGCTCATGTAATTTGTTAAGATGCCCCAGCTGTAAAAATGTGCCAGTTATGTCAAAACTGTGTTGAAGCAAAATTACCTATTGGAGGTACTGGACATTGTGAAGCACACATCATAAATCTGACATCATGCCCTTGAAACCCAACCAGCTGACAGCAAGGTGGCAACCATTACCCCTGACCAATCCAGTTGTTAGGGCTTGCCTAGCTTAGGCCTGTCCCCCCACATCATCCTATGTTGTCACCATGCCTTATAAATAAGGGTGGCTGACAGAACTGTAGACAGACTCTTTCCTGTATTTGCTGCGCCTGCCTTCCTGATCTTCTACTTTCAACTTGCCAGATACCAGATTCCACTGAAAAGTCAAACTATTGCTGATCCTATCCCAGCAAGGCCTTAATCCAGAAATCCCACTAAAAATCCCAATAACCAAGGGGAAAAGCTGTGGTACCCTTCTGGGAAGCATCCTGAGAACAGACCAGCCTTTTGCCCAATAACTGCATGCCCGCTGCATCCCTGCCATCCAGCTGTACTTATTATCTAGCGACCAGACAGGCCCACCTGTTGTTCTGCTAGGAGAGTCCCCCCCTACCTGGTGACCCGAGCCCTGGAGTCCAGAACCCAGTTGACTGTTCCTAATCCCAAATTTAAGAACAGCCTCTGAGTATTTCCCCATCCCATAGAAACACAGAGCCTACACCATCTTGACTTTTGTCTTTGTTCCACTCTCTAAGCAACCCTATCCATACCTTGATAACTTGTATAGACTGTTCTAATTCTCTGTGCACCCTGTTCTTGTTTTTCTAGTGTTAGCGCAATTCTTCCTTTCACCTCATCTTGTAACTCCTTAGCAATATTTGGAATAATTAAAATGAATTCCCAAATAGATCTGAATGCGGCGTGAAAAGGTTGACATCGCGAAGCAATCTTTCAACGTATTGTGGCTTTCTTTAACAATATAGTCTAGATAGGCAGAGTCAGATGGAGAGTCTTTATGTCAGGAGAGAGAGAGAAGCCGTGAGCCCTGCTGCAGCCTCTCTTCACTTATATACACTTCAAATACCCTATCCAGTCCACGGACACAGAGTCAGACGGTGTTAGACTCACCACCATGCAGACAGGCCGGGGCGTTGGCTCAGGACCAGACGAGAGATGTTCAATGAGTCCAGAATCTTCAGTCAGTGCTGATGTAATTCTCAGTGTGGAAATACCCAAACCGGACCCCCTCTCACTGAGGGAACTCTTTTTGGCAATGGACCTTCCTGCTGTTTTAGTTAACAGCCAAGATGGTAAATTACCCAAAAGAGTGGGGATACCCACACCACTTTCACCAAGCTGTAAAGGAAGGAAAAATTATTAGAACCAAATGGAAGAACGAAATGTAACACAGATCTGCTGCTAGGGTCAGTACCTTAAATACAGGTGATAGTAGATTGGTAGTATCTATGGGAGAAAATGGAGGTTTATATTAGCCAGGGTCAGAGAGAAAGCTTGCAGAGAAACAATAGAGGAATTGCCAATTCCTACCCTCTGTAGCCTAAAGAAATGCATAGATATTGGTAACAACGGCAGGATAAAATAAGAAAAGGTAAGGTTAGTATAGGGAACTCCCCGGACAGAACGAGGGCTGATACTAGGTACGGGTTGGTGCAATGTCTACAGCAGAGTGTTCGAATTATTGCACTGATATTCAGGTGTGTTTCCAAAGAGGAGATAAATGAGTACAGTATGTAGAGTCCAGATATGCTGATGGGGAACAATCGACGAGTATGGTATTGTAGGTAGGTGGATACAGAGGAAAAAAAGGCATGGAAGACAATTCCCAGATGATAAAGGTAAAGTTTCAATGTTAATGGGTGAGGAGTAGTCTCAACCAATCAGGGTCACCGATCGAGACTACCGGTGGTTTCCGCGATAGCAGGGTTATGAAATGGATCCCGTGAGTATGCTGGCTACATGGGGGCTGCTTAGCTCGAAGACGGGACTCGTGCTGGGCGGGGAAGTTTGCGGACAGGAGTTCGCCTTGAAGAGTTTCATGAAGTAGGCGGAGCGCTGGATCAAAGTCGGACGCTCCGGTCAGAAGCCAACCAGTCAAAAAACCAGGCGAGATGAGAATAGTGGTCGAAGAGGGATATCCGAGGTCAGTTTCACAAAAGAGTTCGACAGTAATTGATTTGGAGTAGTAACGCTAATCAGAAGCTCCTAGTCTGGCATTACGGACAACTTTATGGGTAAGTGAATGGGAATTGGGGAGGCTTGTCGTGCTACTGGCTGGCAACGTAGTGATCAGCTGACCAGTCATGTGACTACGCGACAACAGCCTCTGTTTCCTTAGCAACCTCCAGCGTTGCCAGAAAGGAGCCCTTCCGTGCAGTCTTTGCTCCTGCAGAAAGGGGCAACGCAAGAGGCACAGTGCGGATCGTACTTCAGGTGTGACAGCATCTGCCCCCAAAGATAATGCAACCCCCTGGAGGCATGAAAGGAACAGAGAAGGTGGGGAGCGTAGATATTAGCCAACGGTTCCCTTTTGTGATCTTCAGGGCCAAATCCCTTCCAATCTACCAGATATTACAAAGTACCCCTACAGACCTTGACATCCAGAATACGTGCCACTTCATATTCTTCCTCCCCCTCTGCTTGAACAGGGTCAGGGTGCACAGGCAACCGGGAATCTGGAGGACAGGGCTTCAACAGGGAGACATGAACAACTGGATGAACCCGCCAATTGGAGGGTAAAGACAGACGGACGGCAGCAGGGTTAATAATTGCGGACACCTTGTAAGGACCCACAAAACAGGGCAGCAGTTTATTTCATCCAGAGATGCGCAGATGGCGTGTGGACAGCCATACTTTCATGCTCGTGCAGTACGCAGGCGCCGGGATACGGTGGACATCTGCACTTTTTTTGCTCGCACCTGAGCACGTAGAAGGTGGGACCGCACATCTTACTGAAGATGATCCAAATCCCTCACGCACGCACTAGCAGCCGGATTAGCAATTGGCAAATCTGTATCCAAGGGCAAAGAGCACGGATGAAACCTGTATAGAGAATAAAATGGGGATGATCTAGTGGCCGAATACAATGAATTATTGTATGCAAACTGAGCATGAGGCAGAGCTTGTAACCATGTATGTTGGAACTGGAGGCACAAACAGCGTAAATATTGCTCCACCGTAGTGTTGGTGCACTCTGTTTGGCCATCCATTTGAGGATGACAGGAAGAAGAGAAACGATCATTAATGAGCAATGTAGCCATCAAAGTCCTCCAAAAACGGGCGGTGAATTGGGATCCCCTGTCAGTGATTATAATCCATGGAAGGCCAAACCTCTGAAAGACGTTGGACAGGAACAGATTGGCCAACACAGGAGCGGTGGGAATGCCAGCACACGGTATAAAGACCGCGTATTTAATAAAATAATCAACCACAACCAGGATTGTGTCAAAACCTTTAGTTTTGGGTAAGTCCACCACAAATGCATCAATATCATGAGCCATGGCTTATATGGCACCGGAAGGGGCTGCACAAACCCATTGGTTTAGATTTGGATGACTTACACTGAGCACAGATTGCACAGGATGCCAGATGATCAACATCGTCCCTAGACATAGAAGGCCACCAAGACCAACGTCTAAGAGATTCAATAGTTTTCTGCCGGCCAGGGTGCACAGTGTTAATGGAATCATGAGCCCAATGTAGGGCAAGGAGATGAGCCGGTCCCGGTGGGAATAAAACTCTCCCTTGGATGAAGGGGAGACCGTCCAAGATGTCTAAATTGAGGTCTCTAACTTCGGAGGGGTTCAAAGATGCCCATTCCTCCAGACGTGTTCGTAGTGAAGGTCGGACTGAACAACCACAGACCACATTGCTGTGTAACACAGGAATAGGTTCAATACAGGTGGGGGACTGCTCCATGTGTAGACAAGCATCTGCCGAGGCTTGCATCTGAACAGGTCTGTAAGTGATTGTAAAACCGAATTGAGAAAAGAACAGATGCCACCTAGCTTGACGGGTGGTAAGGCATTTCATTGATCGGAAAGCCAAGAGACTCTGATGATCGGAGTAGACGGTGACACTATGTTTAGCTCCCAGGATGTGGTACCTCCACTCAACAAAGGCTTCCTTTATTGCCAACAATTCCCTCTCGGTAATGGCATAGTTCCGCTCATAAGCAGTAGGTTTGAGGAAAAAATAAGCTACGGGGTATATGGTCCCCAAATTTGGACAGGTCTGGGACAACACTGCTCACTTAGCAAAACCTGAGGCATCCGCCTCAACAAAGAATGGGCGATCGGGATCAGGATGCTGTAGCACCGGTGCCATGGTGAAGGCGATCTTGAGTTGTTCAAAAGCCTTCTGAGATTCTTTGGACCATATGAATGGTTGTTTGGCGCTTATCAGGGCAGTGAGCAGAGTGGCCAATGAGGAAAATGAATGAATAAAATGGCGATAAAAGTTTGCGAAACCTAGAAAGAACTGCAAAGGTTTAATTGATGCAGGTGCAGGCCAATCCAGGACCGCTTTTACTTTAGAAGAGCACATTCATATTCCATGATCAGTGAGGTCAATACCCAGGAACTCAACCTGCGTAGTATGAAATACGCACTTTTCGGCCTTAATATACAAGTGATTATCACAGAGACGTTGAAGGACCGTAGAAACGTGTTGGAGGTGTTCTGACCTTGATGTCAAGTAAATCAAGATGTTGTCCAAATAGATCATTACATATTGATCCATTATGTCCCAAAATAAATCATTCATGAATGCCTGAAAGGTAGCTGGGGCATTACAAAGGCCAAATGGCATTTCTAAGTACTCGAACAGTCCAAACCGCAACTTAAAAGTGGTTTTCCACTCGTCTCCACTCCTCATATGCACCAAATTATATGCTCCACGGAGGTCTAGTTTGGTAAATATCTTGGATTGCCCTAACTGATCAAGCAAGACTGAGATCAGCGGGAGGGGGTACTGGTTTCTGACTGTCACCGCATTGAGAGCTCTGTAATCAACACAGGGCCTGAGGTCCCCCTCCTTCTTGGGCACAAAGAAAATGGGAAAGGCAGCGGGCGACGTGGAAGGCCGAATGAAACCCATAGAAAATGCCTTGTCCAGATATTCCTTGAGTGCAGCATCCTCCTTAAGGGATAAAAAATACACCCTGCACGATGGAATCTTAGCACCTGGGATCAGCTCAATTGGGCAGTCATAGGCTTAATGCAGAGGAAGGGTTTCTGCCATTTTCTTATCAAATACATTGGAAAAAGCTGAATACTCAAGAGGTATTGCTACAATAGGTTCTGTGGGGCTGGCCCCGATAGACGGTGAGATGGTGGCTAAAGCATGCCCAGGAGTGAGCACCGAAATACTATGAATAAGTAGACACTGGCCATTACAGGACAGCGAAGGGAACTGAATAGTACCCAGAGCCCAATCAATCACAGGGTTATGGAGCTGTAGCCAGGGAATCCCCAAAATGATTCTGTAGGCTGGAGCCTTGATAACGTAAAAAGTGATCTTTTCAGTATGCCCATCAGTAGTACACATTGTGAGTGGCACCGTATGTTGAGTTACCAGACCCAAAACTAGAGCGGAACCATACACTGCACTGACCATCTCGGGTTGAGATTTGTTGATGAGGGCAATATCCGAGGATGTTGCAAAATCCTGATCGACGTAATTTCCTGTGGCTCCAGAATCGAGAATGCCAAGGCAGGAAAAGACATCCCATTTGCTGTCAAAAAGTTGACCTGAAGACTGAATAATGATGGTGGGCTGCCTACGATAGAGTCCAAAACAGGTTTTCCCGACAAAGCACTTTTTCTACTGTCGGGATTTGGCGTGTTTGGTAGAAGGACATGTTACACAGATCTGCTGCTAGGGTCAGTACCTGAAATACAGGTGACAGTAGATTGGTAGTATCTATGGGAGAAAATGGAAGTTTATATTAGCCAGGGTCAGAGAGAAAGCTTGCAGAGAAACAATAGAGGAATTGCCAATTCTTACCCTCTGTAGCCTAAAGAAATGCCTAGATATTGGTGACAACAGCAGGATAAAATAAGAAAAAGGGCACACACACCTAGCATGTACACACAGGGTATAGCTTCATTTCCCCTGAAAGAAATGTATGAAGGTGAGCGCTCAGTCCAGCATAGTTTTCTGAGCATGCGAGCATGCAAGAAGATCAAAAACACATTCAATCTGCAATTGTACCTGGAGATATCTTCAACCAGCGCATCTCTGATGACTCAATGCTGGCCCCTACCACAATGGTTGAATTGGGAAAACGTGTTCGTATGTCTTTGGGACCAGCTACTCCTGTTAATCCCAGACATGGAGGCATAGAGGAGGTGCACCTCTTTGTAGCTAGATCTGTAGACGTGGGTAGTTCCCAATCCCTTTGGTGGGACCTTTTGTCCCCATTATAGCTCCAATGATTGCATCCATTCCTTCTATTAGTAAAAACATGCAAAGTTTTGAGGTAAATCAAACCTCAGTCGAAGGTGCTAGAGCCTGCTCCAGTCAAGTGGATGCAAAACAGATATCATTGGCAGCCCACGAAGCATCTCAAATTGCATCTCTGGGCATGTCAAATGCACTTAACGATTTTCAAAATGCAGAACACACATTCCCTGTATTGACAAGGATTTTTATTTACTAGATAGAGGCCACTAACTAACACATTTGGAAATTAGAGAACTGAAACAGACATCTAATGAAACCCTCATGAAAATAAGTAAAATAGAGGGATATCTAATGGGGAATGGCAAAGTTATCCCTACAAATGAAACCAAAATCATTCAAGATAGTGAGTATCTTGTTAATTCAGAGTCCACACAAACACAAGAACTCATAGTACACTCAAGAACTGTACAAACCAACTTATCTGAGAAACCATTTGTAGCCTCCTCGAGATCATATGCCAAAGTTTTGGATACAATGCCGATGTTATCCAAAAGCATACAAGCTGAGCTACCCGGTAGGGTGCCTATAGCCATTGATACAATCAGCACAAAATTAGACATGCTTGAAACTTTGATAACACAGCTAGCATGGAGACTAACGCATCCTCTCACAACTTACCCCTTGCCTTCTCCACTGATTAATCAAGCTGTCAGTGGTGGATCTATTGATAGCCCTTCTGCCCTCACCGATTTGATCGAAGAGGAAAAAGAAGTGCTGGGAGGAGAAGAGACAGGAAGCATGGCACCCTTTTCTCCACCTATTGGCAACAGGGGGTTTACTTCTGGTCCCTAATGTCTCGTAGACAAAAACGCATTCACACTCGCCATCTTAAAAGAAATTCACGGACTAAACAGGAGGTGAAGGTCATCGGAACCGAGGAGTCAGGGAGTTCTTCACTAACTTGCAATAATGGTAACCAGTAGGGTGAAGCCTCGTGTATTAATCCAGCTGAAGAAGGCATATTAGATCTAGATCAGCTGGATGATAAAAGCAAAAAAGCGCTCGAGATATCCAAAACAGGTATGGTAGCCCTGAATGATGAGGGTAATAAAACAAAGAATGCAAAGAAAAAAAAACAAAGAAAAAAATGTAACTTTGGAGAATGGCAAAGACTCCACAGAAAATTCTGGTGCATTAACTGATACTTGGGGGGAACAAAGTGGTACTGCAACCTCCTTCAGTTGCGCCAATGCTTGTTGAACCTAAACCATCTAAGCAATCCCAACTCTCTTCTTTTTTCCCACTAAAGGGATCGTCTAAACTCAGAGCTAATAACTAAAAAATGAAGGCTGATATGGAACTGAAATCTAACGCAGTTCCTCCTCCACTGAAGGAAACTGGGACTGTTGCTTATTCTCTGCCCAAGACAGAGGTGGAACAGTCATTCGACAATGAAGCAACTTAGAAGGGTAACCCAAATCCCAAGCTACCATCTATTGCTGACAGAATAAGCACAGGTGAATCATATAGGTCCCCTTCTGGATCCCCCTTTTACAGTAACCAATTAATTTGACAATGAAATGGTGAACATAATAGGTTGGCAAAGTGACGAGGATGTAAATGGTAAGAAAAGGATTAACCGGTCGCATCTATTGCACATTTTCAATCTCATTCCATTCTTATGAAATTTGAGATAAGTTGATATCGAATGGATCAAACTTCACAACACTAATAACAATAGAATAGTATGTAAGACTCACTCTCTTATAATAACTAAGATGCTGCGTGAACACAGCATGGACTTCGAACTTCTAGGGCTAGAACTTTTTCAATTTGAGTCTCACGAGGCAGCAAAAACCTTCCTACAATTCCAACCTCCTAGATATTCTACTAATGAAGAATCTTCCGTAAGAGGGCAAAGCCTTAAGGTTGCAGAAATATCTGCACTCTCCCAAAATGCCAACCTGACCGCGGAAATTAAGAATTGGTCATGGTTTATCCCCTTGGCAAAGAATCTAAATGAGGTAAAGCCAACCACAAACTCCTCATAGTATCCATGATTTATCCACCTTATCCTGGAATACCTGTGCGTTTAAAAACTTCAAAACATGGCTGCATAACTTCCCTTCACACGCTCCAACTTCTATAATCATAGTACAGGAATCCATGAATACATGTAACTTCATGGTGAACAGCTTTACTACGTATGTAGCGAAGGCCAAATTTGGTAGGGGGGTCGTCCCTATGGAGGGCTTGCAATTAGTCTTAATAATACTCTAAATATCAGGTCAAAGCTGGTACAGGATATGGACAATATATTAGTTATTGAATTTTCGTTTATTGTTGAATCTCATGTGCCATTTTTTTAATTGCTATATATTGGAACCCTCGGAAATTGCCCTTGGATGCAATGTTGAATCAGCTGAATTTAATTCTGGAGGATATCTATTCCCGTCATTCTCAAAATCATATTGTCATTGGAGGCGACTTTAATGCATTTTGCATTGGACATGCTTCTAAGAATCTTAGGTACGCTCCCTCTGTCCATCAACTTCAGGCACAATCTAATGCGAAAGATGGAGATACTTTTTGGAAAGTTGGCACATCTATTTACAGGAGTTTTGTTCCAAAGCTTTACCTTATTCTTGCCAGCGGGATAAGCAAAACTCCAGAATTGGTTATCTAGCTCTTTCACATACCCTTGCTCCATTAGCAACCCCCATATTCACTCTAGATGTACATTTGGGAGATCATGAAATTATTGGTACAACCATTAGGGTGAATGGATCCTCACTTCCAAATGATCCTGTGCTATCATGTGTAGAGATCGAGCGTACATCCATATCCATAAAATGGAATGATAATCTATGCTGTAAATTGAACAAAATGATTAAAAAGGCAGCCACATGGTCAGGTTCATTACCCCAGGTTTGCAGCGACATTAGTAGGATTGAAAAGTACTTCACCGAGCTGATAGCAGATACGCTGCTGTGACTAGGTGGATCTTGCCCAATGCAGGGAAATAACAATTTCTCACACCGCAATAGTGAGATTCACAGACTAAAATGTCTTGAAAATAGACAGATTTGCAGACTAGGGAAGATGTGTCCCACAACCACAGAATACCTAATTCTGAAAAGAAATATCTGTAATACATACAACAATAAATGCTGTAATATAAAACGGGGCCTTAACATCCAAAACAATCAAAATATGGTCTCTTATCTTTGCACGAACAACAGGAGATCCATATGGGCCATGCTGCAATTTAGCTTGGACAAAAGGATAGATGGTTTGTAATCCCCTATATCGGCATCAACATGGGCTACCTTTTTTCTAGATAAATATCAATTGCCCTCTAGATTCCGTAATAAGACCCCTTGCTATGCAATCCCTCCTACTTCCTTGTCCTGCCCGTGGTCGGTAAAAGATATAGAATGGGCAATATTAAAGTTGAAATACTCGTAAGCTCCAGGTCCAGATGGGATTCCTGCATGTGTTATGAAACAAGACCCTAGTTTTTGGGCCTAGGCGTGCAAAATAAAATATGATAACATCATTAGATCATTAGATCACACAGGATACCCACATCATGCAACACTGCGATTGTGGTCCCTATATGGAAAAAAGGTAGACGTGAAGATCCAGCGAGCTATAGAGCCATTGCATTATTAGATACATCTGAGAAGCTGTTCTCGACTCTTATTCTCAAAGAATTAGAAACCCACATGAAATGTACAAATATGCTATCACTTTTTCGAGTGGGATTTCGCCATTCAATGGGTACGCCCTTGAATGCCACTATTCTAGTGCATCTTTTGGCAAAAGTGAGAAATGGCGAATGTGGCCTGATATATATGGCATCTTTAGACTTAATGGCAGCCTTCGATACAGTAATCCGCACTTTGCTGTGGTCCAAACTAGCTAACATAGGATTTGATCCTACTCTCCTCCATATGCTGGTTTTGTTACTTATGTGCGCGTCCGTATCAACAAACAGGGAACTCTGACCGATGTATTTGCCACCTTCATTGAAGTCAGACAAGGATGCAATCTAGCGGCTACCCTGTTTAATGCGTACTTGTGTGACATGGATAACATATGGCAAGGGAAAGTAATTTATCCTGCTAAGCTTGGTAACTTGAAAATACAATGGTTGGCATTTGTGGACGATATACTACTGTTTCATTTGACGCCATTTGGTTTGCAAAATAAACTGGAACTTTTGCATCGTATGCGTATTCACACAATCTGAAGGCAAATCCAGCGAAATCCAATATTATCATATTTAACAAATACAGGAAGAAATAGTTGCATATAAATGGTCGCTGGATGGTTCTCGAATAGAACGAGCCCCTTCAGTCAAGTATCCTGGATATTCTATGACTCCACTATTCGAGAATTATATTTTGAAAGTTGAGGCTGTGGTTCTTTACGGTCTGGATATGTGCCTTTTGAAAATTGGTCCTCATTTAAATCAGGAACAAGCTTTGATGTGGAAAAAAACTCCAGGCTCTCCAATTCAGCACCTAGAGCAGTGTTGCGACACAAACTTGGTTTAATATCGCTCGCAGCTTGCCTCAATTGGAGGTGTCTCAACAATTTTTCCAAAATGTTGGACCCACCGCAGAATTCATTGTATGAGAACATTTCCAACATGATGGCAGAAAATCCTCCAAACTCCATTAAAAGATGTCATGCGGAAACGTTAGCTCTATTGGACAGCATTAATGTGATGATTGGAGACCTTCGGTTGCGTCCCACTTATGTAAAAAATAAGCTTTTCGAATATGACTGGATGCCTATTGTTGAGACCATTCCAAAGTCTAAACTGTACACTGAAATTGCACATTTCCTTATCAAACGTACACCAAGATCGAGATATCTGGCTCAATTTCTGGGCAAAATGGCCCGTGATACGTATTTACGTTTGAAACTTAATCAGTTTGCCACCAATGAAAAAATGCAATTCTGGTGTAATGAACCCAAAGAGGCGAATTTTGGTGTATGTCGGTTTTGTGCAAACTTTACAAAGAAAGAATAATTAAAACATCTTCCAGTGTACTACTGTTACTTTGATACATGCAAAAACAAAGAGGTGATGGCTGGAAGGTTTAGACATATTGACGCGCTACTTTTGGGAGGCTAATATTAGCTCCACGTTGTGTGGGAGGGAATGGCTGTGGATCCGTTGTATGTGGGGGACAAATGTCACGTTGGTTCTAGCCCTGGTATGTCTATTGTACATTATTGATGTAGAACTACAGCAAAAGCTATCTATGTCTAGCTGACCGCTGTGGAAAAGTCATGTAACCTGCATGCCTGACAATCAATGCACATAGGGAAGGGAGAGAAACCTGATTCATATAAGTGTGTAGGGAATTTTCCGACCAGACGTGCGTAAGCAATAACCTTGTTAGGCGCTGAAGAGGCTTAAAGATATTCATGCAGACTTCATTTGCGTATCACAAATTCACAAGGAGACCTTCAGAAATCTGATATGGCATTAAATAGAGGATAGGAGGCTGTGGGTTTTGGTTATTACTTAAAAATGAAATTTCACGTACACTATATTTGAATCTCTGTATCTGCGGGTGAATATTTGATCGATAATCCGATTAATCCGGTGTATACAATGTATTATATTGTATTGGCATATTGATGAATTGAATTTGGCAATGCGACAGTTCTAATTATTTCTGTGAAGTAGTAGGAATACGATAGGAGATGCTTATTTGTAATAACTTTAAATAAGATTCTCAGTTTTTTTTTATTGTAAATTTGAAACTGTAAGAAGTATTGCAAAAACTGGTAAATGTAAAAGGTATTGTTGTAAGAGATTGTTAAACGAACCAAACACAACAAAACAATTAATAAAATAAAAAAATCAAATATATCTTAAAAGATATTAATTTGGTTAACTTTAACAGACGAAATATCATGAAACTGTTGAATTGTATTCCAGCTTTAAGCCTCATAGAGTCTGACAACATTCAAATAGTTGAATATAAATATGAACATCACTCAGACTGGGTTATACTCCACGTGCACTCACACCAGGTGGCTAATACCTTGAGAGCAGCCAAGGACGATTTCTTAGCATTTGGATACGCACTAAGTAATCCTACAGGTCCCAGGAGACAAGCGAAAGTTGCTGCTGCACTTAAACCATCTTCCAGCCCATCCCTCCCTTCACGAAATGATAATAGAAGGCAAACTCTGCAGAAACACTTTGGAGAAGAAAGACCAGAAACAGATAAAAGGTTGTCCCGGGCAGAACGGAACACTTACTCATCTGTCGTAAGCGGCTCCTCCTCAAATCATCACTAGCTCCCTGGTCATAGTGAAATTCAGGGCGATTCACTAATCTCATGCAATACAAGAGGCTTTTTACATTTGTTACAGGACAACAAACTGGTTAGTGAGGCACATAACCTGATATGTTTGCAGGAAACTTGGATGCGAACTGAACCCATTTGTGAAGGCTATTCTGTGATATTGAATCCGGTTCAGAAAAATGTCACAGGCCGACCTTTCTCAGGTCTTTTAACATTGGTGAAAAACCAACCTGGGTGGCGAGTATGTAGACCAATACATCCAAACATCTTTGTCCAAGGCACCATCATACAAATTGCAGCTGATGACTATGGGTCAGACGAGTTCCTTCTTCTAGTAAATGTATACTGGGACCCGGCCAAAATAGTTGCTAGACACTTCATCTCATCAGTCACACGGATGATGGATAGATTCATGTTAGATTTCCAGAAATACTCTGTCATTGTATGTGGGGATCTCAATCACTCCTGGATTGATTCTGATGGGCAAGTGAAGAACATCAAAGAAAAATCCCATACTATGCAAAGCACCATATGGTGGACCGAAATGGCAGAAAGGAACTGTTTAATGTTGAATGGGCAAACTAGCGGGGAAATTCCTGCTAGGGCGATTTAGCATGGAAATCAAATTCACAAAAACAATTGATTATATCTGAACCTCATTTTAATTTACTGCCAAGGTTAAGTCCTTGGAGATCCTGAGAATGAGAAATAGCAATCAAGATGCAGTTAGTCTCCAGTGGCTCATGAAGAAAAGTCCATCTACTGACATGTATAACGAGCGATTGGAGATAAATCTAGGCCTCAATCGCTTATGCATAACACCTTTGGAGATCTCGAAGCTCACACAAACATTAGGTTTGGGTCTTGCACATGGAGTAAGCCATGTTGAGTACACGCCTCTCTCAACACAATTTATTAGAGTCAAAACTGGATGTCGTCATGACAACTTTAAACACAAACATCTGTTCAGCAAAAAAAACTACGAGACAACCTAAAAAAGCTCAAATATTCCAACGTGAGTACAGATGTACAAGAAGCAGAAAGATTACTGCACCAAAAATATCGAAACTGGGTGCGCTCGTTTAAATGGCTTCGCGAGCAGGAACAGGCAGAGATAATGCTAAAACTAATTTGCCAACAAAAGAGCCGCAAAACATGGGCCATAATAAACAATGGATCCCGATACCAGATGTGTTGTTTGACAGTGGGAGTTAGCCCACATACTGGATAAATTATTTTTCAGCGGTTTTCAAGTCTCCCCATAAACATGTGGCAAAACAACGGATCAATCCTCAAATCACCTGGTATTTGGAGTCTAGTAAGGCTGATATTGAAGATGCAATTGGGAAACTTAAAAATTCTGGTGCTCCCAGATGGCTTTTCCAATTTAACGTTGAAAAAAAATAAAAAAGAATGGGCAACCTTTATCGAAACACTATTAATGAAAATAGTGGAGACTCTGAAGATCCTGTCCTCATGGCAATCAGCGGTAGTTGTGCCCGTCTTTAAGAAGTGCGATAGACCAAATACCATCTGATTGCCCTGTTCGAAGTGATTGGAAAAATCTTTGCATCTTTTTTGCAAAAAAGACTGGCAAAATGGGCAGCTGAATCCAATCTGATCGATGAGAGACAAACTGGGATCACAAAGGGGGTTGGCGACAAACTGAACCTCACTATTCTCAATCTCCTGAAGCTCGAAGCCCTGAAAAGTCATAAATCGATTTTTTTTTCTTTGCTGATCTACGGTAGGATTTTGATAAGGTGGACAGCAAACTTTAGTGGGACAAACTATCAAGAGCACACTGTCCAGCTGATCGGCTACAAATGTTAATGCAGCTGCATACCAAAACATCAATTTGAGTCCGCTTAACTTAAATGCTAGCGTGACCTTTCTGATGAGATCATGACAGAGAGAGGGGTCAAGCAAGGTTGCCCATTGGCCGCTCTGATCTTCAAATTATATCTAGCTGACATGCCGGAGGCATTGAACATTTCCAATGCCTTTCCTCCTTGGATTAACGGGCACCCGATCAGTTGGGCCACTTACGCAGATGACATTGTGTTGTTTGATTCCACTATTATCGGTCTCCAGCAGCCATTAACAAATCTGGGTATTTACTTATTATCGATTGGTATGGAGATCAATGCAGACAAGTCAAAGATCATAACCTTAGGGCCTCAACATAGTACCAAAAGCAAAAACTTCAGGTGGACAGTAGACTGGAAATCCCTAGCGAGAACAGATAATATCAGATATCTTGCTATTATCCTTAACAAGTCAATCAGAGAATGGAATTGAACCAAAGATCTGAAAGCCAAAATGAACACCTTTGCACTACAAGGTGTGAAATTACACCGAGAATTTGGTTAATTCACCCTGATGCCCGTCATGCTGTTTTACCGACAAAAAGTGGTGGCTGCAATTACATTCAGCAGTGAAGCCGGTTTTAATATAGATCCTGCAGTCTGGGATAAGCTGGAAGTGCAGTTCTGGTGGAAAGTGTTGAGGTTGCCAAGATTTGTATCGATTGCTGCAATCCGCTTTGAACTTGGTCTCCAATCCCTGAGTGCATCGATCCTTTGGAAATATTTTGCCCTTTATAGGAAGATGATACTGCCCGGATCGATAGCAGCCTATCAAATTTTGATAGGAATCTCGACTAGACCATATAACGGCTTACTTAAAGATTGGTCTGAAACCGTGCAGCAATTGTGATTGGAGCAAGACTATTGAAAAACTTTTTGATGTTGAAATCATGTCTAACTCAAAATCATGACATTCGTGCAGCAAACCAGGTTCCAAAGTACCTTCAACTTTTCCTGTCAAAACATCATCGGGATAAGTTTCTTCGGATGAGACTTGGGGGGCCCTCATTACGACCCAGGCGCAAAGCGAAAAACGATGGCGGTAAACGATTACCGCCATCGTCTTCCGCTAGGGCCGATTACGACCGGTGACCATAAACTACGATGTCATTAGCGGCATCGTAGCTAACGCTGCCGCTGACTGCGCCAAGGGCGCGCGCACGCGAACATCCACACAGTACTTAGCGCCATGGCGGAAAGGTACGCGAATGCCGACCCAAGCGGACATGCCCCTAACGCCATCACCCAGCCCGTTAAGTACCTTACCGCCATGGTGCTAATTACGCCATCGCAAACCAACCGTAAAGGGCCATGTAAAGTGAATGCAGCTGCCACAGGTGCACAGAAACAGCACAGGCGAAGGCAATACAGACTCAGGAAGTACAAAAAGAGCACACCCCACCCCTTCCCACACCCAGTCACACTCCACAATGATACCAATAGGACTAGCAATGTTGGGGCTGGAGGACCTGATAGCAATGCGAGTGCTACAACAGCAACTACAGCAACAACAACAACAACAACAACAACAACAGGCTGCACAGAGGAGACGCAGGAGGAGAAGGAGGGCAAGGCAGGCCCAGCAAGCCCCACCAGCACAGCCAGTGCCACCACGCAGGCATCCCCCAATCCCACGCATCAGAGCCAGCCCATTCAACCTCACCGCTGAGCAGATCCACACCCTGTACAGACTGGACCGGGACACCATCACCACCATTGTGGACATGATACACAACGACATCGTCAGCATGATTGAAACACCCACTGCCACCCCCCCCTACTGAAGGTAGTGTCCGTGCTCCACTTCCTGGCCACAGGCAGCTACCAGCACACAGTGGGGCACTTGCATGGCATATCACAACCATTATTCTCGCGTACACTGATGAAAGTGCTCGATGCCCTCCTCAAGCACACAGATGACCACATCTCATTACCACGGTCTGCCCAGGAGATTGCCAACACCAAAGTGGGTTTCCATGCACTGGCCGCCATACCTGGTTGCATTGGTGCCATTGACTGCACCCATGTTGAATTGGTGGTCCCACATGCCATGGAGGTACCGTACCGCAACCGTAAACATTTCCACTCAATCAGCGTGCAAATGGTCTGTGACTCCAACAGGATCATCACACATTGTTGTGCCAGATACCCCGGATCAACCCATGATTCTATGGTCCTTCGGAACTCCACAATACCACGCTACATGGAGCGACATGCAGTCCCAAGATCCTACCTACTCGGTGAGTCTAATGTCATGACCATGGAAATGCAAAGTGGGTGTTGAATGATGTACCAATGCATATTTCATCTGGCAGATACAGGGGGATGATGCATACGTCACATGGGTGCAACTAGCAGTAGCCAGATCATTCCCTGTGGCAGCACTGACGTCAACAGAGCAGTGTACACATCATGCCTGACCTAATCATCCCAACATGTGAATGAAAGTGCATCCCAAAAACGACACAACCATCTGCAAGTGCATTGTGCAAATTGTGACCGCATTGACCCTAAAGAAAACCACCAACATGCACGTCACCATGCACCAACTACTGAAAGGCCTGTCCCCCACAACTGTGCACAAAAGAGGCACATGACAGACAGGAACATCAATGCACCAATACAAGACCCACAAACTGTCCCCATTGACACCAGTAATGCTCACTGGGGTCATAATGAGCCAGACATCAATGTTGCTATCATGTGAGCTTCAAGCTCACAGGACACGTGCAAGGTCACATGAATGACGGCCTGAACGGACAAAGTGGATGGCCACTCACAAGGCAATCGTCCCCCCTGCATTGTGTTTTTGCATGCAAAACAGTACATGAGAGCCATGAACACATGCTGGTTGCACAGTGTAAATCCATAACCACAACTCCAATTGGTGCACAGTAACAGTCAGAATCAAGGCATGGTTGTGCGTCATGTTCACATATCAATCTCGTTCCTGACACATTCTATTCTCACATTTTACAGGTGATGCGGGCTATCCCCTGAAGAGGTGGCTCCTCACACCAGTGCGGAACCCATCGAACCAGCATGAGGAGGACTACAACCATGCCCATGCACGTACCCGTGTGGTGATAGAGCATGCTTTTGGCCTACTGAAGGCACGTTTCCGCTGCCTCAGCAGGTCTGGCGGGGCACTCCTGTACCGCCATGAGAAGGTTGCAAAGATCGTCATGGCATGTGTCATGCTACACAATATGTGCATCAGACGAAATGTGCCTCTGCCCCCTGACGCAGAACCACAACCACCTGATGATGGGGATGATGATGATGGGGATGGGGCAGCACCTCAGGGAGGCAGCGATGCACAGGAGGGGCATATAATGCGTCAGAATATCATTGACCGATACTTCTAGCACACACAGCGAGTGTGTAACATATGGATGGCACTTGGGGCACTGTGTGTGTCTGGTATGTCAACACTGTGGACTGTAAAACAATAAAGCACACATACGCAATGAGCAATGTCCACACATTTCGTTTGTGAGAAAATAAAAAGTGTATTGTTCTTCTGAATAGGTATAACAGAACCCCTCCCCCTCCCCCCTGAACACTCCAACACACCCAATTCCCCCCTCCCCCTCCCCCTGAACACTCCAACACACCCAATTCCCCCCTTCCCCTCCCCCTGAACACTCCAACACACCCAATTCCCCCCTCCCGCTCCCCCCTGAACACTCCAACACACCCAATTCCCCCCTCCCCCTCCCCCCGAACACCCTGCAAACATCTGACAGTGCCCGTGGTGAAGTGTGTATAGTTTACACACTATTGACTGCCCCCTCTCCCGGAACCTGGGGCCCCCCTGCCTGTGCTCCTCAGGGTCCTGGATGACCTGCGGACGGGAGAGGCTTGTGCTGAACTTGCAGCTGAGTATGTACCGGGCTGCTCAGTACGGCATGTGTCCAGAATTGTCTGGATGAGCTGGCTCATCATCTGCCGCACTGCAGCAAGTTCGGTGCATATGTCCCTGCTGGCAGTTTGGATGGCAGCCCTGATGCCATCAGCACTCCTCTCCATGGCTGCACTGGCACTTCCACATTCTGCAACATGCTGCGTGAGGAGTGTGCCCAGTGCTTCCTGCCTGTTGGCAATCTGCTCCAGCAACAGCTGGAATTCTGGCCCAATGGAGGGTGCCAATGGGGGACCAATGGGACTACTCGCATCTTCCACAACTCCCACTGGGCTTGGTGTTGCTGGCCATGAATTAGGTGGCGATGGGCCCTGGGTGTCATCTCCATGATGGCTGATTGGGGATAGGTGTGGTGAGTGCAGTTGCGTGTTGTGGTCAAGTCCAGTGTCATCCTCCACATCACTGTCGGAGCAGGCAGCGATGGCTGCAGTCTCCCCAACATTACTGCTCCCTGCTGACACATTGCCCTCAGTGGGCAACAGTGGGTGTTGTTGGGCTGCAGGCGCTGTCACGACCCCTTCCTCGGGGGACTTTGCTGCCCTGGCCTCTTCAGCCTGGCGTGGTTTCGGCCTGGGTCCAGCAGAGGTGGATGCATGGTTCCCTTCTCCCACTTTCCTACCCTTCTTGGCTGGGGTGCTGGTGCTGTCGTCCCTGCCAGTGTCCGATTGCGAGCCTGTGGTGGAGCAGAGGAGGGTGACTGTTATTGATGGTTCAGCAGACATTGAGCAGGCATTGTGAAGAGTGTAATGGATAGATGGTGGAGTTAGTAGCCCGTGACATACAGGTTGCCTCCCTTTAGGTTCGGTTTTGCATGCAGGTGTGTGTCTGCCTACTGTACAGTGTACATGCTGCATGTGCGCAGGGTGTGGCTCATCTGCTGATGTGTTGCGTCTGCCACATTGTGATTGTCACGTGCAAGTGTATCAGGGCGTCTTGCAAGGCTGGATATGAGGCACCTACCTGTCTCTCCAGATTTCGGGCCCCCTCTCTCCATCTCGCCGACACCTTCGATGCACTCAATGCCAATCAGAGAGGCACATGTCTCCTCCCATGGCTGCATCTTCAGTGGGGAGTCTGCTCCCCCGCCAGTTCCCAGGGCCAGGTTACGGTTGGCTGACATAATGCCCCAGACCCTGATCCGCAGGTCGTCCCAACTCTTGCGGCACTGTTTGGAGGTGCGTGGGGTGGTTCCAACAGCACTGACACGTTGTGCCACAAGTTCCCACACCTCCTTTTTGCGGCCTATGGCTGTCCGGGTCATCTCAGTGGAGAAGACAACATCGGCCTTCTCCTGGAGCGTGTCTGCAAGCATTTGCAGTTCCTCACGACTGAAGCACTCCTGCCGCTGCCTGTCACATGCCTTCTTGACAACTTTAGGCATGGTTGGCTGTGGAAATGGGTGGGTTATGGGAATGTCAGGGTTTGAGGGTTGGTTGTGGTGTGGTTGGGTAGGATGGCAATGGATTGTGTTTTTTAAGATGGCCGCTGTGCTGTTTCCCGTTCGGCCGCGATCACGCTATTTCCGGTTCTGCCTAATTGCGGTCACCGCTAATTACGGTGACCGCTGACTACGGTCGGCGCAATGATGGGTGGCGGTAGGTCACCCTGCGCTGTTAACGAGGGCGGTAAGGGCTGTTTACGGCATGGCGTAGTTTACGTTACCGCCATGGCGTAATGCTCGTGCGCGATGGGTCGTAATATGGCGCTCTTATCGCCATCGGACCATGGCGTTAACGCTCATTACGCCATGGCGGCAATTTCGATCACTTACCGCCTGGGTCGTAATGAGGGCCTTGGGGTCTGATTCATGGAACCTTTTCCTAAGGGATTGCACCATTATAAAACACTTCCATGAATCAGGCCCTTAATGTGCTGCCGAGCAAAGAAATGTTGTCTCTAAGACATGACAGTAACACCATTAATAACATTTGCGGGTTCTGTGATTAATGTGTAGAGTCACTCCATCATTTGGTTGTTGAATGTCTGGCGCTAAATGCGGAACAAACTTTTGCATTCAGGTAGTTTTCTCCATGCAATCAAGATATTGAGGAGTGGTGGTCCTCCTTAATTGCTGGTCGCAATTATATGTTGATATGTGCAACCATTGAATTCTAGACAAATTAATGGGACTAGAAGGAGAAAGCTAAGAACGATCTGAGATGCCGACTGAATTATGATTGGAAATCCAATTCTTCTTTTAAGATTCAATGTGTAGTAATGGCATTTATGTGATGTGAAAGTCTCGCTGTTTAAGTAAAGCTTTGGTAAAGTCTTTTTTTGTAAAAAAGTTTCATGTGAAACTATGATAAAAAAAATAGCCTACTTAATTTAGTTTAAGTAAAATTTGCCTTTCATTTTTAAATCCGATTTTCTCTTTTTAACTGCTCTATTTTCCTAAAACCGAACAACATTCTACCTTGAAAATCTCATCCAATTCTTCAGCTGTAGCCCTCCTTTCACTTCTATATTGTCCTTGTGATGTGCATCTATCCCCATGCCCAAAAACTGTACCCCGATTCAGTGTTTTTCACCCGTTTGAAAAAAAGGTTTTTTACATGTAAAATCGCAAATGAGAAAAATTTACCTTTTCCATGTGTAATTTGGCTGCACTGTGTTTTCAATTTCAACCTGCTTTGTGAACTGTCTATCTTTGTGATACCTTACCTTATAGTTGCTAGTGATATACAATCCCTGCAACTGTGATAACACATATGTACATCATTATTTAATTACACATATAATTAATTATTTGTTAAAATCCGAGTGTCATTTTAGGCCATTGCAAAGGGTTTTGTCCTCCTATTTTGTATGGGAAGGTCAGATTTTGATTCTGTTTGCTGCCTATTCATTTGTGCTTTGGATATGTCCTTGTAGATGGTTAACCAGGTGTAGTTCAGTGGTTTCCATTGTAATTATCACCCCATTGGTAATTGCTGCCCAATATTAAAATGTATGTGCTTTTTGTGAATTTTAAAATAAATAAATATTATGTTACCACCCACCGGCCTGGTTCATGGTCCATTGTGTTCCAGGGTATTTGTAAAAGGGGCTGTGAGGGGGTGTGAGACGGGTCGGGTATAGATTTTAATTTGTTGAAATTAAAGAAAAAGCATTCCTATTGAGTGCTACATCCCAGGCTAAAACCAAGTGTCCCGGTCCGGTGTGTGATGCCCGATTGGAATCCTTCACAGCATCGCCCCAGTATGGTGACTGCTGTTCTTGCGTACCGTATCCTGAGATGTGCTGCACCGGAATTATCCTTCTTTCATCGAGAGCGAGTAAAGGCTACTGTTACGCCACAAACGTTCGTCCCATCCCACTGAGAGCTGGAGCGTCCTGAAACTTCAGAGTTAACACCGACGAGCAAAGTGGGCTAGACTGCCAAAGTTTGGTCCATACTTTGTCGAGGGTTGGTGAGTACTTTCCTAACTTACCGGTGGACTCCTGGCACATACATCCCTTTTTACACACAAGTATCCCTCAAAAGATCCTCACATTGGCGGAGATAGCCTGAGTTCCCCACCTATTCCCAAACTCCGAAAGTAGATGCTCTTCTTGGAATAGGAACTTATTCTTCATTGTCTCAAGCCCCTTCCTAAGCAGCTACAGCCCCCCGAAGAGAGCCTCCTTTTTCGTTTATGCACAACCGCGCGCTGTTAATGCACGTCTGTACTTTGAGCGCTAGGTTCCTCACTTCGTAGGGCTGGATTAAACAAGTTAGGGAGTGTTGATGAAGGACTGCCTAAACTGATATATGTGCCGAGCTACCCCCTTCTGTTGCAGGTTGTGGTTATCCCCCCCCATCATCAGCTTTACACTAATCACAGTATTGTATATATGTTACATAGTGAATACATGTGTCTGGTAATTGTTTTCTGGATAACTGTAGCATAATTATGTTTTTGTTATAAAGGCCTATAATACATTTATTTTTGATATATATCTATCTGAGGGTAATCTGTGGAGATTTACTGTATGTGCTCATTGTGGGCTTACGATCTATCGCACCCCTCCTGAGGCAGGCCTCATTAGGAGTTTGGAGGTAGCCATGCCATTTCTAGCGGCATGGCTACCCCCAAACCGGGTCCCGGGTCTGGGTCCCAAAAATAGGGAATTACCGGGCCATGCCAACTTTAGCAGGCCCAGTAATTCCCATTCTTGGGACCCGGACCTGGTACATCCCCATTCCCATTTGATCCCCCATAGGACTCAATGGGAATGGGGAGGATGCTAACAACGGGCCCGTTAATGACAAGTCCGCTGTTAGCATCCTGGACTGCTAGTAGTTCCCGCTCTGCACGTCTGGTCTGGCGTCCAGAGCGAGACCTGCTGCTGAACTCATAATGGGGTGGCCCGTTATGAACGGTGCCGGTCCCTTACCGGCACCGTTCATACTGCGGCCGCCCTCGTTGTAATGAGGCCCTTAGTCTTCACCACCTGCCAAGCTACCATAAATTGGTCTGGTTTGTCCAGAAGGTTCCCCATTTCCACTAAACTAGGGTGGCCTCCTAAAATTATGCCCACCAGGTCAGAGTTTAGAAATCCAGCTTAACAAATTGGTGTACAGCGGTGGGATAAGATCGGAGGTACCCAGTGTTGCGCACTGGTGAAATACCCAGGTTGTACTTACACAGAAAACACAGTGGCCTCATTGTGGGTCCGGCAGCAACCATGCCGGTAAAAAGCCTCCGGACCCGTAAACCGTTACCAGTGCCTGACTTGCTGGTAACACAAGGGTATTACAACCCCGGTGGCCGGAATGACATACGCCGGTAAAATGTTGTTCCCCATTCCTATAGAGTTCCTTAGGACTCTATGGTAATGGGGACCACAGAAACACTGGCACCAGTAATAACGGTGCCGGTGCTTCCGTGAAACTCTGTGGGCGGGTGCCATTCTGCCCGGCAGGCCACCCTATGTCCCATTACCTAATGGGTCTTCTGTGGCTTGTGGAGTAAGTGATGACATGAAAGGGGACCCTAGATGTGAGGAAGAAACTATCACAGGGGCATCCTTCTCTTCAGATTCCTTCCCCAGTGGGATAGAATCTGAAGTAGTTTTAGTATCCTAAGGTTCCTGGGAGCCTAGAGTCTCAGAGGTTTATGCTAGCATTCCAGACAACACCAAGCACTACTTTAAGGACAGTGTGCTAATCAATGGAGTTGACACTCCTGCCCTTAGGGATAGTGGGGCCAGCATAACTGTGGTGGATTCCACATTGGTAAACCAAGAAGAGCTTGCCAGCGCGTCCTAGATGCCCACCAGGTTAGCTGATGGCCCCCCTCTCAAGTTCCTAGTAATGCCTGTAAATCTAACCATAAATGGTACAGACGTAAGGATGCCTGTGAGTGTTCAGAGGCAAGTCCCTTGAAAGGTTCTGCTGGGAAATTACCTCAGAGATTTAGGTCTCGTGGGGGACACAGCAGAAGGACCATACACAAAGTCACCAACAAAGGCTGCCCGGGCCAAGTCCAAGACTTAGCCAAAGCCAATGTGGAAACCCAAGGCTAAGGATGTCAAGGAACTCAGAAGAGGGAAAGAGAATATTCCCCCTAACTCACCTACCACTGAGGTGGAGGTAGTTGGCCAAGCACCTACACCTGCCTGAAATTCCTAACCCAAATGACCATCATTCACTCCAAAGTGTATTGGTTGAAAGTGGACCTGATAGGGAATAGTTTAGTAATGGCCAACATCAGTGGCCATCCTTGGAAGGCCTACGGAGACAGGCCCGTTCCCAGCTTGAGGGTGAACCTCCCGGGAAACATAGGATTTATTGGGAAGGTGGGCTCCTGTACAGTGAGCCCACAGAGTCTACTGAAGGTGACCATAGGAGGATGGTGGTCCCCTTCAAGTAAGACCCTTCCTCCTACAACTGGTGCATGAGGTTCCTCTAGCTGGTCATCTTGGGATCAAGAGAGCCAAGCAGAGGCTATCCGTGCATTTCTATTGACTCAAGATGGGGGTCCAGGTAGAAGGCCATTGTAGGAGTTGTGTCACTTGTCAGATTTCTGTTAAGAGTGGCTCAACAATCCAGGCTCAGTTGGTGCCACTCCCTGTGGTGGGTGTGCCATTAGAAAGGGTAGGGATTGACATTGTTCGTCCCCTTGACCCTCAGACATTCTCTGGCAATCAGTTTATCTTGGTGCTGGTCAGCCATGCCACCACATATCCTGAAACTATCCCATTGAAGACTGTGACTGCCAAGTCAGTTGCAAAGCCATTGCTAGGCATCCTTACTAGGGTTGGCTTCCCTAAAGAAGTTGTGTCAAACAGAGGCAGCAACTCTATGTCTAAGTACATGCAAGCCATGTGGAGAGAGTGTCGGGTCAATTATTAGTTCTCATCAGTTTATTTTTTTATTTTTTATTTTTAAACAACGCCGTGAGCTCGCAAGCATCAGAGTGCCAACAAGAAGACAATTTAGACAAAGGACAAACTGTGGGTCACGGGACAACATTACTCATATATAAAGTGTCAAAGGATCATTCAACAACTGATTTCAGGAGTATTATTTAAAGAGGTGGGTCTTGAGTTTTTTGAAAGCTTGTATATTTCTGTTCTAGCCTGATTTATAAGGGGAGATTGTTCCTGAAACGCTCTACTGATCTCCCTTCGTGAACACGCTGAAGCCTGCCTACCTCCCTGCTCCGGTCCACGTTCTACTTCAGTGAACTTTCTCCTCAGCCTTCATCTACACCGCGCATGGGCGGAGCGCTGCGCGGTATGCTCGCAGTGTGTCTGGTGTCCGGAGTCCGCGAGGAGCGGAAAGTGGCAACTCCTATTTTTCTTCCATCAAGATTCTCCCACCAGTCAAAAGCCAATCTTGCCGATCTGAACAAGGAAGGAGTATGGAGTAAGGCCCATGTAACCATTCTATTAACCCCCCTTGTTAACCCTGCGGCACAGATTTAGATAACGATGGCCCCACTTTCTCCCACTGAAGCAGAATCTGGGAAACGCCACCTGAGGAGCTAAAAATCTGCTGCTGAAGCCGGGGTGGGGAGGGGCACGATGCCCGCGCATCTTACTGCCGCCCCCCCTCCGCCACCGTCTCAGGCTGACACGGCCACTTAAACACCTCCGGCCACGGCATCCACACATCACTCACCAGCTCCTCCAGTATCTAACTCAACACGGTCCCCGGCCACACGTTCTCCGTACCCTTCTGTACGTAAGGATGCCTGTGAGTGTTCAGAGGCAAGTCCCTTGAAAGGTTCTGCTGGGAAATTACCTCAGAGATTTAGGTCTCGTGGGGGACACAGCAGAAGTACCATGCACAAAGTCACCAACAAAGGCTGCCCTGGCCAAGTCCAAGACTTAGCCAAAGCCAATGTGGAAACCCAAGGCTAAGGATGTCAAGGAACTCAGAAGAGGGAAAGAGAACATTCCCCCTAACTCACCTACCACTGAGGTGGAGGTAGTTGGCCAAGCACCTACACCTGCCTGAAATTCCTAACCCAAATGACCATCATTCACTCCAAAGTGTATTGGTTGAAAGTGGACCTGATAGGGAATAGTTTAGTAAGGGCCAACATCAGTGGCCATCCTTGGAAGGCCTACGGAGACAGGCCCGTTCCCAGCTTGAGGGTGAACTGAGCCCAGCATCGGTTCCAGAATCAACTAACTCTTCAATTGGACCAGATTCGTCCTCCCTGGCTCAAACTCTGACCCCTGGCCTGTCTACCGCACTGGCGAGTGGCAGCCCGCCTGAGCCTGTTGGAGGACGGTCTCGGCGGGAGCCTGACTGGCCGGGGTCTTTTGAGCCATCGGAGAAGACGGTCGAAATAGTGACCTGCAAGAAAAACCTACAGTCTACTTCCAGCGTGGGTGACCCAGTCAGGCACCCACAAAATGCCATCACCCCTGCAATACATCTGATCACAGCTCAGATCCCTAGTGGCATGAAGCCACGCACCTGTTTTACGCCACCAAAAACCATCTCATAGCCTCCAATGAGAATTAGCTCCAATGACTGTTGGGACTCAGGTCCAGAAGACAAACCTGATTCACAAGACTCACCAAATCCAGATGACGCCGTTTTAAGACGCATGATGGAAATCAGGATGACCACTGTGATACCACAGTATGCCTGAATAGTGAGGGAGATCCCACAAAGACTCCCTCAAAGATCACAGCAAACTGTCCACTTCCAAACCCAACGAAAAAAGAAAAACAGGCAGCAGCAAAGACAAGGGCACCCCAACCCTAAAGGGAACCAATACTAAAGTAAATTCGAAAGTAATAAAGACTGCAGCTAACAAAATATACACAAACAAACATTGCAAGGGCGGCCTCAGATCACTGGGAGGGACTAAATGCCTCTCAACACTGCTGATCTCATAATTCTTAAAAGTATACTTCTTTAACCAACACAAAAGGAAATTCGATCGAGATACAGAATTATCGGATGCAGAGATTTTGGAGGCAATTCAGGAAACTCTGCCTGTGAATAAAGCATGTAAAACAGACCGAACTGGAATCACATCCTGCCCAAACCAAGTAGTACCACCACCGACTGTACAAGACCAAACAAAGACATTTGAAAAAGTACCCTTAAACGATCAACCTCCAACAGCCTCTGGGAAACCTACACTCGAGCAATCATCCCCAAAGCATACCCTACATCCCAATACTGAAATGGCAGAAAAAAGAGCACCGCCCTGATTGGGCCCTGGAGCACACACTCAAACAGGTACCACGGTACAATCAATCCCCTAGGCCGGGACATCCACAGGCCGCGATCCAACTGAAGAGCGACTTGCGTGGAACAGACCACATCTACAGGGGGACAACCAAGGAAACCCAGTGACACAACCCCCGGCGCCACTAAACCCATGGATAGCTGAGTCCCCGGCAGGATCATTACAAGAAAAAACGACCTGACCGGAAAAGTCACTCCCAGACAGGCACATTCAACACCCAGCTCAAAAGGACACACATACTCTGGTAAAAATAGACAACTCAGTGAAATCCCGTCATCTGTTCAAAAGGACTCCCCCACTAAAAAAACAGACCTACTGTCATTAATGTCAGCCATAACCATTGCACTAGCCCCTTTCGGAAAACTTTATCAGGCAATCAACGACTCTCTAAAAGACAACACCTCAATGATAGCCACGATGACCACCAAATTGGCATTTGTTGAAGGATATCTAACAGCCCTCGAAACCAACTCCATCAAGAACTTAACTGTCCTCGAAGCCAAAATTACTAAACTGGAAGAAAAGCTCAAGGAAAAAAATCAAATATCACGAAGCCTGACAACTTTGTCCCCAAAGGCTACAAAAACCACTGAAGACCTCAGGCAGTGCGACCTGGCACCTATTTTCATCAAAACAACTACACGACTAACAGCGCCAATTCCCGACGCCCCAACAAAGAGGCCGCCAGCTACTGAGCCACAACATAAACAATCATTGAACAGAAAAGAATACCAGAGGAAGGAATTAGAAGTAACTAAAGGAGTGAAACAAATAAGAAAAAATGTGGCCCAAGTATTGCTGGTGCTTAGCAACTGTGTTTCCTCAGATAAAGCAGTACCGATGGACACCGCCCCTAACGGGACAAGCACCCCAGTGAGAGTTCCTTCAAAACATGGGCAATCGCCAAAAACATAGAAGAATTCCAGTCCAGCAGCAAACTGATGAACCTCTCACAACATTTGGATACATCGGAGATTCACCAAAAAAAACAAGTGCACAATGACAATGTATTTGACTCTCCTTCCCCCATGCAATCCCCTACTAGGCAAGACTCAAACCCAAACCAAACCGAGGAACCCGAAAAACGTGTACTGAAAAGGCCTGTGTCGAGCACGACTAGAGATTACAACCTTGGGAAAAAAAGGAACAACAAGCCGGCCTCTCCAATCCGAAGGGGGGATCGGGCTGCAACAATCCACTATGGTAAGGATTATCCAATCTCAACACATCGACCCATGATCACAACTACTGGCAACAATGGAAAGTCACGTGACAATAAGATTGACGAAAAACTGAAAGGGACTTCCACCTTCAAGCTTGAACAAATCTCAAGCAAAGAAGGCTACATAGTACTGAACAGGAAAACGGTCTTAAAAACTCTGAGCAAAGCCAGTACTCTTTGACACCTGACCACAGAAGACTTCCAGCAGATCAAACCATACCATCAGGAACATAGAGCCAAGGCATACTTACACATAGGAAATGAAGCCATTCGCGAAATTCCAAAAGAAGTCACCAAAGACCTGCATCGCCTGGATTTCAATCTCCTGGCAATACAGAAGTGCTATCCTAATCAAATTGAAACAGAAACATCCAAGAAGAAAACGCCAACAAAGCGACACTATACATTGAGAACTGAAGTATGCTACAAACGAAACCTATGGCAGCACAGCTCAAGTCGCCCTGAAAATTATCATTACAAAATGACTACACAGTTGGAAGATCATGAAAGGCGTAACAGCACCCACACGGATTCAAAGTCCGACCGCAGAAGGGACGATCGCAAGGAACATGACCAAAGCCCAATGCACCTAAGTATGCGAACGTCTAGGGTAAATTGACCAGTCCACTCACAGACTTACAGACCAAAAGAGAAGAGCACGATCCGACCAAACAACTCTCCGCTGAGTGAAAAACTGAAAGCATGCCACTCTGAAAACTCAGTAAAAGGACCATGAAAGTGGCTAACAGACACTTTTGGCCAAAACCAGAAGAGATAGCAGCAAACATTAAGATCCCATAGTCACACTCTTCATCTTAAACCATCCACAACAAAGACCGTCAAGAAACCAATGACGATGGGATCTTGGAACACTAGAGGGCATAGCCACCTAATCCGCCCGAGTGATGTAACCCTGCGGTCTTTAGACATTATATGCCTACAGGAAACCTGGCTAACCGAGAAACCCTTGCTGGATGGGTTATGTGTTGAACTGTCTCCAGCAATCAGGGCTTTGATGGGCAGACCATCCTCGGGCCTCTCGACAGCAATCTGTTCAGGTTCAGGCATAACTCTGAGAAGTAAAATAATAGAATCCTATGGCATGCTTGCCACTTTAACATCATGGCACCATCTAGACCCAGGGCATGATGCATGGACCACTTCAAAGTTGGTAATAATGAATCTATACTGGAATCCCAAAATAACTATTACCAAAGCATTTTGTAAGTCTGACGCCAACGCCATCGACACCATCTTCGTGGACCACAATGCCGTCAACATCATCATCCGTGGGGACTTGAATGCCAAATGTGAGATCTTAAACACAGTCACGAGTACTTCCTCACTCCATTCATCAGCTGACGAAAGAGGTCAGGCGTGGACCAAATTAATGAATTCCAGAAATTTCTACAACACGGCAGCCCTCCAAGCAAACGAGCCGCAGATCCCAACGTGGGAACGGCGGGAAGCTTCAGCAACCCTGGATTACATATTTATCACACAGGCTCTGATCACCCATATAACCTCGTTCAAGGTCCAGAGAACCATTGAAAGTGACCATAACCTTCTAATGATGTCTTGGAGGGACCCTGGTCTAGAAAAAAATATCTACACGTCGGCAGTGGAACCAAATAAACAGCAAACTAGCCTGCTTCTAACATCAGGGAACTTACGAACAATAAAAGAAAAACTAACTGCGGCACCAGTCACCATAGCACTCCCGGCGCACATTCAGAGACCAGAGTATCTACCTATATTGATGGCCCATAGGGTCAGTTTTGCGGGAAGCAAACTGAAACAACAGTCACACAACCACACCTTCGACCTCAAGGTCGTTCTTCAACGCTGTGAAATGAGAAACCTGAAAAAAACTGCTCTGCTCCAACAAACAGAGGAGGCATGGGCCGCATACTACAAGGGGTCCACGATCTACAAATCTTGGATTAAACATCACAGATTGACGTTATACGAGAACGGTGCTGAATCTATGTTGAAAGTCTTGCCCACCAAAAAAACGAGTGACTTCTGGAACCTGCTCAAAAGTGTCAAGGGCCAGAAAGTAGCTCCTCTTTCGAATGCTGTTCCAGAACTAAAATGGGTCAGCTACTTCACAGACTTGTTTCGGCCTCCATCATCCCTGGAAAAAAACAGAAGACAACTGAGCCAGGAAGCCTGGATAGCCCTGACAGACAAAGAAGACATCATAAGAGTAATAACCAGACTCAAGTCCTCGAGAGCCCCAGGCCCCGATGGCCTCACAAATATTGATCTGAAAAGATATCCAGAAGAGTGAGCGGCAGTCAGTACATTTTCAAACAATGTGAAAAAACAAAGCTAATCCCGGAATAATGGACAGAAGCAGTTCTCGTCCCAATTTACAAAAAAGGCTGCAGAGAAAGCCCAGCCAACTATAGGCCCATCACTCTCTTAGATATCATTGGCAAGATCTTTGCTGCTCTCACATTTTCAGAAATGGGCAAGAAGATCCCCGAGCTCAGACTTGTTCCAGACAGGATTTCTAAAGGGTGCCAGTACGGCGGTCAACCTATTGCTGCTGAACATAATAAAATCAAAAGTAAAGGCCGGCGCGCCTAAGGTACATCTCGCATTAGAAGACCTCTCACAGGCCTTTGACAAGGTCGACCGCAGCAAACTGTGGTCCAAACTAAAAACCTGGAAATGCCCTCCGCCAATACTGGAACCGATAAGGGCTTTGCATACAAAAACATCTTCAAGCCAACAAGGACAGCTCTCGGACATTATTTACTCGGAACGAGAGGTCAAACAAGGCTGCACGATTGCCCCGGCGCTTTTCATTGCCTTCCTTGGAGACTTCCAAGTGTCCGAGAACAAAATTAGATCCTTCCCTCCTAAGGTAGGTCAGGTCAAAGTGTCAAGATTGTTGTACACAGACGACCTGATCCTACTGGACCAGACCAAAATCGGGCAGCAACGCCAACTAGCGAACTTGGCGTGCTACATGAAAAGCAACAACCTTGAAATTAACAAATCAAAGACAAAAGTCCTGCTGTTCACCAAATCTACCAAAGAAGGAAAAAACAAAGATCAATCAGCATGGTACTACTTAGACAATACCAAGATCGAAGTGATATGATATGTTATGAGGTGGGTGGTCATAATTTCGAAAATAAAATGTCGACAGACAAAAATGTCGACAAAAAAATGTCGAAAAAAAAATGTCGACTTTCGTTTTTTTTAATTATATATTTATTTTAGGGGTTCGGGAGTTAAAAAAAAGGGAAATATTAAAAAAAAAATTCAAAAACGGGGTTTGGGGGGGAACCCCCACCATTTAAAAAAAATGCATTGAAAAAAAAAGTCGACATTTTTTTTTTCGACATTTTTTTTTCGATATTTTGACTTTCGACATTTTTGTTGTCGAAATTATCACTGTAAACCATGTTATGATATGATATGGCATTTGTAACGCGCCTATACACAAGTGTTTCAAGGTGCGATGAGGCAGGGGGGGGACAAGGGAAGAACAGACAACGATCCTACTAGGCCAGGTGTCATTCAGATCACGCAAGTGCAAGGGTAGGGGGACTGGGAAAAGTGCAAGGGGAAGGGGAGAGGGGAAGTGCAGTACATGGTTAGTAGAATACAAGATAAGTAATAGGGCCAGCTGGTGGCAGGTGCAAGGAGAGTGCAGTACATGGTTAGTAGAATACAAGATAAATAATAGGGCCAGCTGGTGGCAAGTGGAAGGTAAGTGCCGGGAGAAGGGGCTGTAGGATACAGAGACAGTCCCGTAGTGCAGGTAGGCAGCGCAGGGAAGAGTGGCAGGGCCAAGGACCGAGATCGGTGAGTGGCCAGTTGCAGATTCAGTGCAGGTTCAGTGATTTTAGCAGGGGAGAGAGGGAGAGAAAGCGGAGGCAAAGAGGAAGGTTTTGAGGTGCTTCCGGAACCGGAGATGGTCCTCCTCAAGTTTCAGGGAGACAGGAAGGCTGTTCCAGAGGGAGGCCCCTGCTGCAGATAGAGATCTACCCCCAGCTCGTTGCTTGGAGAAGCGGCTGACCCTGAGGTAGCTGGAGGTGGATGAGCAAAGAGCTCGAGAAGGAAGATATTTAGGAAGAGAGAGTTGAAGGTGTTTTGGCCCAAGGCCCCAGAAGGCCTTGTGGACAATGCAGAGGGTTTTGAACTTAATCCTCGTGGCCACTGGGAGCCAGTGTAGCGATTTCAGATCTGGAGAGATACGGTCCCTGGGCTTGAGGCCAAGGACAAGTCTCACAGTCCTGTTCTGGATGAGTTGCAAAGGGCGGAGAGTAGAGGCAGGAAGATTTAGATAGAGGTTGTTACAGTAGTCCAGCTTTGAGAGAACCAGGGCTCTGGAGACAGTGAGCTTCTTGGGGAAGGAGAGGAAAGGAAGGATACCTCTGAGGAGATGTAGCTGGTAGTGTGACTTCTTAGAGACGTCAGATATGTGAGGAGAGAAACAGAGTGTGGAGTCGAAGATGACCCCGAGGTTCATTGCCTTGCAGGTAGGAGCAGGAAGAGGGCCAAGGGAGGCCGGCCAGAGAGCTGCAGGGAAGAAGGGAGTGGGTGTGCCGATAAGTAGAATCTCAGTCTTACTGGCATTAAGGCAGAGATTGTTGGCAGCACACCATTCCTGGACAGCAGAAAGACAGTCGGAGATGAGGGAAGGGGAAGAGGAGGCCGAGGGTAGCCTGAAAATGATCTGGGTATCATCCGCATAGTGATGAGCAAGAAGTGCCACATACTGATTAAACAGCCAGGGGGAGAGGTTAGATCCCTGGGGGACACCACAGGTAGAAAAAAAGATGTCAGAGAGGAAGGAACCCAGTTGGACCTGGGAGGGTCGATTGGAGAGGAAGGAGGTCAGCCACTCCAGAGCCTGACCAGTGATACCCATGTTATCACAGAGATGGTTGAGCAGGATGGTGTGGTTGACAGTGTCAAAGGCAGAAGAGAGGTCGAGCAAAATGAGAACACAAGGGGTGTTAGAGTCAAGGTTTGAGAGCAGGTCCTCATGGATGTTCAGGAGAGCAGTTTCCGTGCTTCTGGCAGCTCTGAAGCCAGACTGATGGTTATGAAGACTACCAACAGATTCAGCATGGAGATTAAGCTGGGAGATGGCCAGTATCTCCAGGAGCTTGCCCAGGAAGGGAGTGATAGAGATTGGGCGAAAGTTAGCTGGGCAGGAGGGGTCGGAAGAGGGTTTCTTAAGAAGGGGGTGCACAAGGGAGTGCTTGATGGGGGATGAGAAGACTGCAGAGGTGAAGGAGTGATTGCAGAATTCAGCCAGGGCAGGCGCCAGGGAGTCGATGTGGTCCTTGTTCGTTTTGGAGGAATAGGGGAGGACCTGTTTTGACAAAACTTTCATAGATCGGACTTGTCTCGAAACCTCGTCAGCAGAAAAAAGAGGAAAGGCAGAGAAGGACGGAGCAGGGGTGGCTGCAGAAGGGCCAAAGGGAGAGCAGGGAATAGAGGAGGGGAGGTCATAGGAGGAGAGTGAGGACAGGATGTCCTGATTTTTTAAATGAAGTGAGAGGCCATTGCCATGCAGAGGGCCTGGGAGGGGACAGCAGAGGTGGAGACTGCAGCACGGTTGGCCAGCTCCTTGCAGATTTTAAAAAGTTCTACTGAATTGTTAGATGCCGCAGAGATGCGGTCTTGGATAAGGGCTCTCTTCTTAGTGAGAACGGAGAGCCGGTATTGCCTTTGGAGCAGGCAGCAGGCCTGTTTGTCAGAGGATGAACATGAAGCATGCCATTTCCTCTCTGCCACCCTGCACTTGCATTTAAGGGTGACGAGATCCGAGTCATACCAGGAGTTACATTTGGCTTTGGGTTTCAGGTGGATTCTCATGGCAGGGGCAAGGATATCAAGGGTATCAGATATAGCAGAGTGGAGAGTGGAGAGGGCTGTGTCAGGGTGGGAGCCAGCTGAAGGGGGAGGGTGGGGCGAGAAGGTGAAAGCGAAAGCCTCAACTGACACGCGCTTCATGGGTCGGATGACCGCGAAGGTGGGTGGCAGTGATGAGGGTGGCTTTGCCAGTGGGGTAGGGAAGGTGAGGTGGGAAGATAGGAGAAAGTGATCACTCCAGGAGAGAGGAGTGGAGAGAGGGGCAGAGAGGGGAAGGTCAGAAGAGATCAGAGCATCAAGAGTGTGCCCTGCAGAATGGGTCGGCCCAGACGGGAGAATAGAGGGTGAGAGAGAGTCGCAGAGGTCGCGAAAGAGTCCAGAGGGAGGACAGGAGGCATCAAGGTGGATATTGAAGTCTCCAAGAAAGAGGAGTTGAGTGGTTGAGGACAGGAGTGAGGAGGAGAGGCCAGTCCACTCAGAGAGGAAGGAGGAAATTTGACGAGGTGGCCGATAGATAGTAGCCACGGTAAGGGAATGGCTAGGAGAGAGAGAGTCAGCAGACAAGGCATTCAAAGGAGGAGTAGGTCTGCGTAGGGGTGACAGTGGCAGGAATCCACTCAGGGAAGAAAAGGGCCACACCTCCCCAGCACGGTTGGGCCTGGGCAAGGAGAGGATCTTGTAACTGTCAGGTAGGAGTGTGTCAAAGCTGGTGACAGAGCTGGCCGTGAACCATGTCTCAGTGAGATCGAGGATGTCAAGGTCCAGTTCCTCAAGAAGGCGACAGATATCAGAGGAATGTTTGACGGCAGAGCAAGAGTTGAGAGTGGCAATGAGGAGAAGGTTGCCATCCTTAAAGGACTTTCGGGGAGGGGTACAGATCAGAGGTACGCCCTGAGGAGGTGAAGAGGAGGAAGCAAGAGAGAGGGCAGGGTGAGAGGGTGGAGGCAAGGTAGCCGAGGACAGAGAAGAGGGGACAGCAGGGGAGGAAAGGAAGTTGATGAGGCGCGGGAAGCGTCTATCAAAGAGGTGAAGGTTGGCCTGAGGGCCTTGGACCAAGACGGTCCCATTAGCGTAGACATTAAGGATGGCCTTGGAGGAGCGGAAGGGGGCCAAGAGGACATCCCAACGGGTGCCACCATTAATGGGAGAAGAGGAGAAGGGAGAGAGCACAGAGACCATATGAAGGGTCCATTGGTCAGGGGAAGGCACAAAAAAGAGGATGTCAGTAAGAGTTTCCTTGGAGGAGGCACTGTTATAGGTGTCAGCGATAGGGAGGCCTGGGTTGGAGACCAGAAGTGGTGTGCAAGTGGAAGCAGTCATTGCAGTCTCCAATCTTTTCGGGCTGAATCCTGTGCAAAAATCTGTTGGGGGGTCCTACCTCGCTGTCTACCACTACTGGAGGTGAAGGAGTTAAAAACTCCCAGGACCGCAAAGCGGAGCGAAGTGGTGTGCAAGTGGAAGCAGTCATTGCAGTCTCCAATCTTTTCAGGCTGAATCCTGTGCAAAAATCTGTTGGGGAGTCCTACCTCGCTGTCTACCACTACTGGAGTTGAAGGAGTTGAAAACTCCCAGGACCGCGAAGCAGAGCGAAGTGGTGTGCAAGTGGAAGCAGTCATTGCAGTCTGTGCAGTCGGCTAAGGCTAAGCGGGGAACCGTGATCCACCTTTCATGCTACCAGGTAAATCGGCATTGAACTGAATTGTAGCCACTACATTGACATTTGCTAGGGACTATTTGAACTGAGAGAAACTGAACTCCTTGACAACGCTGCTGTAATCGCGGCGAAAACTTTAGAACGCTAAGAGCAAGTTTAACAATAATTTAATACAACTCCTGCGATCCGTACGATCACTACGGTTATTAGAAGCAGCGTGTGTGGGGAGTAACAGGAGCTCCGTGCGGTGACTGTGGGTTCCTAACCTTTGAGCCGCTCGGCTCCAATGTGCACTGCACCTACGTGTGGGAAGCAGGAGGAGCGCTGGGCGGCGACTGTGGGCTATTATCCTTCGAGCCGCTCAGCTTAGCTCCAACGTTCACTGCACCCTCGCGTGGGAAGCAGGAAGAGCGCTGGGCGGCGACTGCGGGCTATTAGCCTTTGAGCCGCTCAGCTTAGCTCCAACGTGCACTGCACCCTCGCGTGGGAAGCAGGAAGAGCACTGGGCGGCGGCTGTGGGCTATTAGCCTTTGAGCCGCTCGACTTCCACGCGTTCTAATCTCACGTGGGAAACAAGAAGAGTTGGACCCATTACCTTTGTCTAGAGTAACACGTGTTGGAAAAGACAGAAATTTCCCCCTCCCATACCATTCCTTACCCACAGCCTTCTACCTCCCCCCATTTCTTTTCTGGTATATATATAAGAATTAACGGTCCAATGAAATTAAGGAGTAGCTCACTACATGATGATCCTAGAGCCCCGGAATGGGAGGAGTCAAAAGTGACAAAATGCCTGCCAAATAATGGTGCTAGAGACTCCATAGAAGATCATAGTGGGGGTCAAACCATGGAGGTGGGGTGTCAGGGTTGCAAACTCAAGCACTAGTGCATGCTGACTCTTGTCCTCCAAGTGTTTCTACGCCGGTGAGATGTATGGGGGCCTTGGGCTCTGAATCCACCCTAGTTGACAACTAGAAAAAGGGACTTGAATATACTACAACAACAACTAAAATTCAGAAAAAAATAGAGGAACATTTTGGGGTAAATAAAGTGATACATGAAAAAGTAATCCATAGAGATACTAACACATCCTCAAGACCCTTAAAAGTCGATAGGCAGCCTGATGAAACTATGAGTCCCCCACTTACTCTGGACACATGCATCCCCATTTTGAGCCATCTGAATCTGTCAGGCATAGAAAACAATCCAGAATCTATCAGTTTGGGGCAGGACGATCCACCGATGGAAACATCAATTGTCATTGATCCAAGTGAAGCTCGGGAAGCAATCTTGGCTGAGGGGACTGAGGTGAATATTAATACATTAACTGCGCTTAGTTATGTGTGGAATTTGCTGGTCTCTGTTTTCGAGCTTCTGAAATCCAAAGTACAAATCCAATCTGGATCCATGATGGAATTGACAAAAGAGGTGGCTGTCTTGGACGGCTCCATAGTGGGCTGCTGTAATGCTGTAAATTCAAGTGTGTTGCCAAAATTACAGTCGATGCAGTTGGAGTCTATCAAACAAGGGCTGGACATTTCAGCAATCCAGAGGTCCATTGCAGACATCCATAAATCAGAAGAGGATGACAGAGCTGTAAACAAAGCCCTACTAGCTCAATTGCAAATACATAATAGGAATTTGCAAGTACAGGCAACACTAGAGCATAAAGAGGCAGTCCCTCCATATGAGAATGATACATCTCTTTCAGCGTCAACCCTAGAAGAATTTATGAGACTGGCGAATGTGAAAGACGATCTTATTGACGTGGTCTCAGTGGAGAAACCTCTGGTGGCAAACATGGAGATTCAGTTGGATTCCCAAGAGGGAGTAATGGAAGAAACCAGTCCCATAAGTACACACCAAGGTGGGAAAAAGAAAATCTGAAAGAGGGAAGCAAGACGGGCAAAAAGAATCAAAGAAAAAAGATCTCAAATGAAAAAAAATCTGGAGAAAAGTAAAGAACTCGATAAGGGGAATTAATGAAAATTTGCAGTATTTTGCATAGATTACTTTGGATTGTGATATCAAGGGTCTAATCTTTTTACTGAGAACATCATACCACATTGAGATGGAATTTTTCTCTGTTAAGTAGTATCCCAAGTAGATCGTTTCTCTGATGACTGAGATGGGGATCTGCATGAGATGCCACTGTGATTTGCCAGTTCGTTTCTGTACACCAAATTGCATTACTGCTGTTTTAGCAGGATTAGGCATCAGGTTGTGTGCTAGTGCAAATTCTTCAAATAGACGTAGTTTAAGTTGGAGACCTGACGGGGTGGGATCAAATAAGATGATATCGTCTGCAAAGGCGAGCCACTTAAGGTGGATCAAGCCGATTTTAGCAGAGAAGAGATTTTTTTCATCCCAACCTTTATCAAGATCAGAGAGGTATAGGTTAAAGAAGGTAGCAGCAAGATTGCAACCTTGCTTCAAACCCACCTCTGTACTGATATCTTTAGAAACGCGTCCCTCTGAAGTAAGCTTGATTCTGTAAGAGGTGTTAGTGTGTAAGGCTTTAAACCAATAAATGAGAATAGACGGAATTCCCATGTTGGTCAACTTAGTCCATAATATATTACGGATCACTGTGTCGAAAGCTGAGGACATGTCGATAAGAGCGATGTAGACCGGGTTAGATGATGGTTTTTTGGCTTCTGCGATCGTGAATGCCATTACCATAGCATTTAACGCGGTGGACATGCCTTTTCTAAATCCAGTTTGGTATTTGGAATATAGTCCTAGTGCCCCAATGTACTTTTCCAAGTCATGAAGAAGAAGAGAGGCGAATAGTTTCGCCGCAGTGTCAATTAAGGCAATGGGACGGTAATTCTGTGGCAGCGCAGCATCTCCTTTCTTAAAAATCGGAATGATGTTGGCAGTTAGCCATGAAGCTGGAATAACTCCTGTGTTAAAAATGGACTGAAACTTGGTATTGAGAATACAGGCCCACAGGTCCGGATCTTCTTTATAGAGGCATGGAGGTAGGCCGTCGGGACCGGATGATTTAGAGTAACTGAGTTTGGAAATCGCCCATTTAATGTCAGCGATGGACCAGCCCAACCGCGGCAGATCTTGATATCTTATTAGCGGTGTCGAGATATTCGCAAATTGCACCGGAATCCGGAATTTGTGCCAGATATACTTATACCAAGTAGGTTCCGATATGACATTCGGCATAGAAAGTGATACTTGCGAAGAATTGCTCTTAATCGTTCGCCATATAATACGGGTGTCATGAACAGAGATGGCTCTGATGAGTTTACAATTTATTTCGTTATGCCTTATGAGCCTTAACTGCTTCAAGCTATGTTTATAATTCGACAGAATGGATTTGCGCCGCGAAAGATATTGTTCCTGCGACAGATCTGGAAGTTTTTTCAGGGCCCTAAGAGCCTTGTTTTTTTCCCGGTTCTGTACTTTACACAGCGGATCAAAAGAATGACAGTCTTTGATATCTGTATTTTTCTTTTTGTTGAAGTATGTTAGTGCTATGTGCGTTATTTCAACATATCGCTGCTCAAGGGCATCCATAGGCATACAATCCAAGTTATGCCAAGGCGCAATGGCTGACTTTATAAATTGGATAAATTGCTTGCAGAGAGCCGTAGACCATCTGATAGAGGTCATAGGCCGATCTACTTCCCATAATGCAGTAGGATGGTCAACTCCGGTAATAGAAAAATCAAGTTTCAAATTACCTAGTAACGCAGCATGGTCACTAAAAGGCAACATTGAGATTCTTAGGGGAGAAGATCGTAGAAGCAAGTTATGACTAACAAATATAAAGTCAAGAGTTGACATTTTACCATCTCTTGACCATGTGGTCCAGTTCAACAGGTCGGCGGGTGGAATAAGATCTAGGTCCCAGTCTTTCAGAAAGGACCTCCATATATTGCCTCTATTTTTAGAGAGAAGGTTTCTAGGGGGATCTCCGGTTTCATTGATGGTTCTGCAGTCACAGTTAAAGTCACCGCCTAGAATGATTTCGGTCTTTTCATATTCGTGAGTGACATATTCCAGACAGTTCTCAACTATCTCAATCATCTCATCAATCTCAAGGGTGGACGGATTCCAATACATAGTCATAATAATTAAATGGGGATAGTTCTGGATGTTCGTTTCCAGTAGAACTGCTAGTAAGTTATTAGCGTGCCACACGATTTTTGAATTGAACATAAGAGCATTGTCTATGGCTATCATAATTCCGCCCGAAGGACGACCAACCGGAGCACGTGTAGCAGGAATGTGATGCGTTACATAATCAGGCAAAAGAAAGGAGGAGGTTTTCATGGTCTCCTGGAACATTAATATTGATGGACGACTCAGACGGTCGAGAGTTGAGTGCCATTTCATAAGATTAAGGTATCCACATGAGTTCCACGATTGGAAAGAAAGGCGGTCTTTAAAAGATGGCTATGAAGAGGAGAAACCGTCCGTAGTTTTTGAGAGGGAATTAAGCATAGGGGCAAGCCAAGGCAAGTTGTAAGAAATGCCTATTTTGAGCAAAAGTTCAGAGATTGCATCATTAGCGGCCGGATGGTTGATAGCTTGTAGTGGAACAAGCAATTCGGGGTTCATAGCCTGGGGGCACTTAAATTGGATAAATTTGTTGGCCTCTTGTTCATTTTCCAATGAAGTTAGGATGAGGCCTTCTTCATAAATGCCATCCCTATTAGACCATAAGTATTTCTTTACGGTCTCTGACGCTAAGTAAATTGCGGCACGGTAGTTATTGTCGGTAGCTAATGACACTCTTAGAATGTCGGCCGATTTGAACATCCGTAGTTGGGGGATGCGACCAAATAGTGCCAAAAGAAAGGCGCGATTAATTCGATTTCTGCCGAGTAGATCACTTTTCCCCTCAAATCCTATTAAATGGTGTTTTTCCGGAATAATTGGTGCATTCGTAACAGCTAGTTGGTCGAATGCTTTTGAGTGGGGATCAGGGGCGATTTCGCAGAACGGAACCTGGTGGGAGATCGTGGAAGCCGCATGATGGGAGATTACATTAGGAAGGTTCGATTTCGATGATCTTTCATCAAGTTCCTTCCTCAGAATGTCCAGAATTGCATGATGGGATAGCATGGTAGTAGCTTGGGGATCAAGGGTGCAGCCACCTGTTGGAAGGCTCTGGTCAGAGGTGCAATTCGGAGCAAGAGGGGGGGATATGATGTTAGGAGGAGGAGTGGAGGGTACCATGGTGGATTCAGGGGCCCATAGTGCTGCCTTTCCTAGTCCGTTACCAGACCTCACAGAGCTAATACAATTAGTAAAGTCGGCATTGCTGTGCAAGGCAGTACAACAATTGGGATCATTGATCAGATGAGGAAGTGCACATAATGAGCCCATAATGTTACTGGATTGCACGTCAGTCGAACGTGGAAGTGCTAAAAGCACAGAGGGCAAGCAAGGTGGAATCAGTGCATTGGCTTGGTCCCAGGCAGTGTTCATTGTATTGCTAGTATTAGCATTTAGATTGTTTCCAGGGGGTGGGGTACATATTTCAGTACCGGTTCTGGGGAGGGAATTGGCTGGGGGATCGGGCCCTACCATTTCGGCAAGCCGGGTGGTACGGTTTCTCCCACAGACCGGAAAATAGGTAATCAGATTTGATTTAGTTCCTGTCAAAAGTGATGGTGCTTGTCCGTTTGAGGATGGGTTGGTTAGAGTTGCATTAGTGTTATTTGTTTTTCGTTTTAAGGTGTGTGTTTCAGTGAGGTAAGCTTGTTGTTTCTCGACTCGAGTGATATCCAAAATGGTCAAACTAGAGTCAATAGTTGAAAGTATAGCTGCGTGGGGCCCAGTAATTTTACAGGGGCGAACTGCTGCATCACTTTCAGACAGATCTAGTATTATGGATGGAGTTAAGACATCTTGGCTTTCTTTCGAGAGTTGATTAAGGTCAATATGATCCTCATCTATTGGTGTGTTGTCGTTGATCCTAATAATCGAGCCAGGTGAGATATTGAAGTCTTTTGGGACGATATTCTTCTTTCTTTTAGCATTTCTTTTTACAGCTCTTTGGTGGAGTTTCTTAGCCTTCCGCGACATGAAGCCAGTATAATTACCACCGGAATCAGGAACCGGAGGTGCAGATTGCATATGTTCAAGAGCTGTAAGAAGAACAGTAGGGCTATCGGGGCCAATCATAGGGGGCGGAATTGCCGGGGGGTATTAAGCTAGTAATGTGTTCATTTTTTCAATGGCGGATTTCAAATCGCAAGCGGGATGGTAATGTTTGCACGGGGTAGAGTCCATAGGCTTTGCTGAATGAATGGCAGGCAATTCTGGAGTCAGGTCCAAGCAGCACTGTATACTTTTATTTTTCATGGGCTGGATGGGGGCAGATTGATGAACCGTAGGGCCTACATTTTTGGAATTATTTAGCATTTCAGCTGCTATAATGAAACCCTCGATCCGATCCATCTTAGCAGTGATCAGTGACTGCGTTGACTTTATCTCCCTCAGTGCAAGATGGGTCAGATCATGACCTTTATCCAGGAGGTCCAGGATACGGATGATCACTGGAAACGAATTTGGGGAGTATTGGGATTGAGACCCCTCACAAGGGTGCTGGATTTGACATTCATGAGACGGTGGTACCAAATGTTCCACATTAATAGCTTTGGAAATGGGTTCAGGAGATAACAGTAAATGCGGAAAGGAGAGTTTTTTATTGATGGCATTGGTTGAACTGTCGCTCTTATCCAGAAGAGTTTTGGGATCGTGCAATGCATGAGCTTGGGTAACCATACGGTTTGATACAGAATTAAAAACTATGGGTGTCAAAGTGCCTATTGAGCGGCAGACCGCCTTGTCCAATGCCTCCATTTTCGCCATGGTTAAATCAAATTGGCATTGATCAGAATCAGTGACCAACGGAGATTCAGAGCAACTTTTGAAGTCATCAATAGCCTTGCGTACTTCAGGACTGATGGAAGGGGAAGAGATTGAAGGCACCGGAGAGGTCGGAGGTGAGGAAAGAAGGGGAAGTAGAGGGTTTTTTGGTGTGCTTATTTGCACAATATGTACTACAGGGCAAGGTGTACACGGCAGGTCCAGGATTGGTAAAGACGCTCGAACATCCGGGGCAGATAATTCAGTGTAAGATGGAGTGCCCGGACATACCAGTGAGTCAATGCTTGTTGCTGAGAGCGGGGGAGGGGCGATGAATTTGCCCTTGGCGCTTCTCAAGCCATTTGCCATTTTCACAGAAGCAACCTCGAAAAGGAGGGGAGTGAGAAGAATGTACAGGAAAGGGATGACTTTCTCTTTTATTTTGGGCGAGAGCAGTCGTGAAACCGACTAGGTCCGCTCGAAATAATTTAGCACTTGAGAGAGTCAGAGGGTATTGTACTGTGTAAGGGAGCCGTGAGGCTGATAGAAAACCTATAATCTAAGGTGGAGACCGCACCCCGCAGCCGAGCAGCGAACAGCAAACAGCGCTACTTAGAGCGCGTACTTGATGCGCGCGCGCAGATGCGCGCCGGAAGAGGATTATAAGCACTTCCGGTAGCGGGGGGCGGGGCCAGCTAGAATAGTAGAAAAGTAGACATATATAAGTAACATGTACTAATGTTAAGCAATATAGTATCAATGATAGTGCAGGAGAGAGATATACCAAAGTCCAGGCAAAGTCAGGCAGTCCAAGCAGATCCAAACGGGTCTCGAGCTCGTGTGACAGCGTGGATGGCCAGCAAACAGCGCTACTTAGAGCGCGTACTTGATGCGCGCGCGCAGATGCGCGCCGGAAGAGGATTATAAGCACTTCCGGTAGCGGGGGGCGGGGCCAGCTAGAATAGTAGAAAAGTAGACATATATAAGTAACATGTACTAATGTTAAGCAATATAGTATCAATGATAGTGCAGGAGAGAGATATACCAAAGTCCAGGCAAAGTCAGGCAGTCCAAGCAGATCCAAACGGGTCTCGAGCTCGTGTGACAGCGTGGATGGCCAGCAAACAGCGCTACTTAGAGCGCGTACTTGATGCGCGCGCGCAGATGCGCGCCGGAAGAGGATTATAAGCACTTCCGGTAGCGGGGGGCGGGGCCAGCAAAGTCCAGGCAAAGTCAGGCAGTCCAAGCAGATCCAAACGGGTCTCGAGCTCGTGTGACAGCGTGGATGGCCAGCAAACAGCGCTACTTAGAGCGCGTACTTGATGCGCGCGCGCAGATGCGCGCCGGAAGAGGATTATAAGCACTTCCGGTAGCGGGTGGCGGGGCCAGCAAAGTCCAGGCAAAGTCAGGCAGTCCAAGCAGATCCAAACGGGTCTCGAGCTCGTGTGACAGCCAGAGAACCAACAGCGAGGAAAACAAAATAACTCTGCAACCAACTTATTCTTGAAGAAAATTGGAACCTCACAACCATCAGTCCATCAGTGGCAGAGGATGATCAAGAAATTATTGAACTGCCATCTCCGGATAGACCACAGGTAAAGGAAGGGGGTGCTAACAAGAAATATAATCAAGAAAGACATCCACAAGTCATTCACGAAGCCAAAAAGAAATCTTGCGCTATTAGAAATGAGGTGAATCAAAGTATGTTTTCAAAGGGATCACAAACAGAAAAGTGTCTAGACAAACTAGATGGGGTCCAAGTACTGCCAAATCCAAAGAAGGGAATTACTTTGGCTCCCATTTTTCTGAAAGCTAGATCAAAGACGATCACTAAATCAAAATTGAATGAAGGTGGGTCTGCGGTCATAGCAAAATCGAACATGAAGATTTCCCCAATTTTTTTTTAAAACGCTCTGCACAAAAAAAACTTATAGCAACGAACGATTCTGAGCCAAATGAGATCCCTAATACATCTAAGAAAGTTAGAACTCAACCATACGCACCATTAGATGCCTTGGTAAAAGAAATTTCGCAGACTGAGCCGCGGATGTTACAACAGCAAGATACAGTACCTGTAATTAGAACAAGTAACCTCAGAGAAAGTGTGGACCAACCCCGGACAGAAGGGAGGATGTAAGGGCCCACAGATCTGAAATACGGAAGGCAGTCGATGCCTATATGCAAGGACATTTTATCTCTCCACTCGTAGGATCAGTTTCAACCACTTTGCATTGTAGATCTATTGTTAGTGATGAAAAATCTGTGGGGATTGTGAAAGAAGTCCCGAAGGAAATTGAGACTGGGGGGTCTGTCTCTATGAATCCAGAAGTTATAACATCTGTTACTGCCCCGGTAAGTGTGGAAATTGAACCTCCAACGGTGATTACACCTGTAGCTACTTCTAAATTGACTTCTTGTTCACAATCGAGTTTACCCAATGATTTCTCTAAAGAAGTAATATCACTCATCAAAGATGCTCTAGGGGAATTGGCTCCGAATATGAAAAACAGGAGTGGCATCTGGCAAGCGAGTAAAAACACAGGACACTACGGGAATTGAAAAAGCCATCCCTCGATCGGCCTTGTGTTCCATGATTTTAAAATGTAGGCCAGCTCCATGTACTCAATATGATTTGAACCGTAGAGCAATCTTAGCAATTGTTTCTGATATTCCATCATTAGAAGATATTACATCTGCAGATTTGACTCTGGTCGAATTCACATCCCATCAAAATTTAAACGCAGTGCGGCTGTGAATGCAATCTAAAGCAATTCGCAATCTGGTATGGCAGGCCAAAAACTCTCTGTTCGATCTGGGCTTCCTGCTCAGTATAGAAATGGATGGTGGAATAGAACCAGATGTGCCAAGTACCATGGAATCTATGGCAAATGTGAAAACGACAACATTGAATGATCAAGACACAAGGCAACGATCACAAGAGAGGAATTCTTGTGTTTGTAACTGTAATACAAACTCGAACTAGCTATCTAGCTCGCCAAACTATATTCCTCTTGTTTTGGTCAGTTGGAACTCGCAGGGATTTAAACACCTGTTGAATAATGATGAGAGTGGATTGGGTAAATTTGATATGATTCTACTCCAAGAGACCTGGTTATTAAGTCCTATAGTCTGGTCAGGATACCAGATACATCTGAACCCAGCTCGGAAGCCTCTAGTAGGTAGACCCTCAGCGGGTCTCTTGGTGGCCTTGAAAGATGAACCAGGATTTTCGTCAAATCTGTGGGCAATGCCAAATGCGCATATGTTACTTGTAAGGACCGTCATCAATGGTGATGTATACGCGATTTTGAATATATATTGGAACCCAGTAGCCATCTCATCTGGGTGTTTCTTTAGGGATCTTAACAAATTATTTGATATAGTCTCTGCTGATGAAAGCATTGTGTATTTCATTTTAGCGGGAGACTTGAATATGAACTGCTTGGCAACAAATGGTGTGCAAAAGAGTGAAAGGCTACTGCAGTGGAATTCCATGGTTGGCCTTAGAAACTTGCAAGTTTTGAATGGAGCGTTTAAGACAGATATGCCACCCGCATCGACCTGGAAGAGAGGAAATTCCGTTTCTACAATTGATTTTATTTATGTAAACCCTGCACTATGGACAGTGATGTGCTCTTTTTGTGTGTCACCAACTGTGGCAAGTGACCATAATATGTTGTGCGCTAGGTGGCAAGTAATGGCAGAAGCTATTGATAACAAACCAAAGACAGTGAAAGGTGGATGTTTTGTGCTAAATGGTGGGAAGAACCGCCTATGATGGACGGAGAATGCCCTGTTGCACTTTAACCAAATTCTATATGATTCAAACAACTTAAACAATTGGCAAACATCTGACATAGGTTTAACATATAGTAATATCATTCAAATGTATAGTCAACAAAAAACTTCGAACACACAAGGAGAAAGGCACATTCATATTTTTGACAGATCAATATTCATCAGGAAGAGAGCATATTGTGCCGAATTGAGAAGTCTAACAAGGCATCCTCTCCCTGTCAGAATGGTTCTTATAAAAAAAAGTGCGCTTGAATTATAACAACTGGCTAAAAGGACATTGAGAATCACTTAACCAGAAAGATGGAGCTATTATGCTGTCAACTTTAGCTGGTAAAAATATATAAAAAATGTGGGCCATATTAAACCAAGCAAACAATGTCCGCCAATTAGATCTACAAACAACAGCAGTTGAGGTACATCAGTGGATAGAACATTTCCAACTATTATATGCTTTACCTTTAAGCACGGTCCCTAAACTAATTTCTCGAGATGAGCTGAGGTTCTGGCTCCGTTTTGATCAAAAGGAAATAAAACAACTAATTATGACCGCAAGCAATTCACGCGCCGTGGGCCCTGATGGGATCTCATATTTCGTGATGAAAAAACATCCCGAAGTTTGGAGTTCCATTCTCTACAAAATATTCTCTGCTATAAATAAACATCAGAAATTACCCAAAACGTGGACGGAAGCAATCACAGTTCCGATTTACAAAAAAGGTGACCGTCAACTACCGATGAGCTATCGCCCAATTTCTTTATTGGATGCTCCTGCCAAGATATTTAGTAGAATTATATTAAAAGAGCTTAATGAGTCGGTGGATAAAAACTGCCTAAGGGACCCTTTCCAGTCTGGTTTTGTAAAAGGCATAGGCACGATACCAAACATCCTGGCCCTAACAATGATACAATCTGAGCAAGCTGATAGCCGACTCCCACTATATTTGGGGTTCATTCATTTCAAATCTGCCTTTGACTATATAGATAGAGCTATGCTCCTAGCTAAACTCAGACAACATCAGTGTCCAACATCGCAAGTAAATCTAGTGATGTTACTACATACGACCACATCTATGCGAGTCAAACTAAACATGGATGGGAAATTATCACCAGCCATCTCTACACATGGAGGGGTTAAACAGGGATGTGCTCTCGCTTCGTTCCTGTTTAACTTCTTTATTCTCGATTTAGGTCCTGTCCTAATGAACTGTGTAGTAGATGCGCCCCGTATAGGATCCCAAAAGGTGGCCTATTTATTATATGCAGACAATTTGGTATTACTGTCTCGTACACCCATTGGCCTGCAAAATATGCAAAACCAATTAGGTTCATACGCAATGGTAAACAATCTTGTGATCAACACAGCTAAATCCCAAATATTGGTTTGTAATACCAATATATCGAAAATATATCACCCAAAATGGTCCCTTCAAAACTGTGTATTGACTGAAGTTGTGAAATATAAATATCTTGGAGTGTATATTGAGCACAAGAAAACTCTAAGCACTATGACCATCGAAATTAGAGTTAAATTGAGTGCCTTGATATCTCAATCGAAAGTTCTCCTAAGAAAATATGGGAAGTTCACATTGAAACATATTGTGTCCTTCTATAAGTCCAAGGTAATACCAATTGTGTTATACGGAGTTGAGGCCCTGGTGCCGCAAAACCGTAAGTTTTGGTACAGTGTAGAAGCTAGATATTGGAAAGGAGTATAATCACTTTCGCCTGGAACACCACTGGCTATATTAAGATTTGAACTGGGATTGGTGTCTTTGTATGCTCATGCATTATGGAAGCAGTGTGCCCTTCTACGAAAAATGCTGGAGGGGTTAGAGAAACCTACCTTTCTAAATGTATTGGCCCAAAATTTATTAACAGCAAAAAATGGCATATCAACAAAGTGGAAAAATCACACATTAAATGAAGCATCCGATGCCTCGGTATCGATTGAGCTTCTTCTGACAAATCCTGATCGTGTAAAAAATAAAATTCATCAAGCTGACTGCATCAGGAATATGGAACTTTGTACAAAACTCAAAGACTTCAACTCTGATGCATTTGGTACCAAAAGATATGGAGTTATATCTGAATATCTGCTGAAATTCCCATCACATGCATGCCGACAGAAATATCTAAGATTTAGATTAAATCAGTACGAAACAAATTAGATCTTGTTTAGAAGAAAAGTTATATCAAAGGAACAGAATTTCTGTCGACACTGTCAAATTAAGGAGCAAAAAGAAACGCTACAACATCTTATGGTTGAGGGCACTGCATTATATGATATAAGAGTGAAATGTTTTGGGGAAAATTGCTTGTTAAGAGCACCACAGACTGCACACAAGTATGGAATCTTCTATTCTCTAATCCGAGAATAACTTTACAGATTGCAATTGTACAATTTTTAAATTTAATTTTTCCTGAAACCAAATCCGAATAAATTGGATAAAAGTGAAAAGTGACCGACATATGAAATACAAGTTGCGAGAAACTATGTATATATACTCTGTTGTAATTCTGTACAAATAGGTTTAAGAAACTCCCGAGTATAAATGTATTCATCATGTTTTATGAAAATGTATGTAATATTTGAAAAGTTGGTTTACCAGCTATAACAAATAATAAAAAAATTTAAAAAAAGATATCCTATTTTAAACTTTTTCCTACCAGATTTAGTGAGGAGAGCAGGATGGTCAATGGAGAAGCAGTTAGAGAAGATAGGAGAGATTGAGAGCACTATGGAATAAGGAGGGAGTGGGGGGGAAGACAGACGAGAGCAAGCGGAACAGGAGTGAAAGCGGCAAGCCCTAGTTTACAACAATTACAGAGAAACAGTAGCACAGTAAATACAAATTAGGTACCCAGTGGAGAGGCCACCTAAGTTTGAGAGTCCTGCGAGGGGAGAAAAGGCCCTAGTTTACCACAATTACAGAGCAAAAGTAGCACAGTAAATACGAATTAGGTACCCAGTGGAGAGGCCACCTAAGTTTGAGAGTCCTGCGAGGGGAGAAAAAGCCCTAGTTTACCACAATTACAGCGCAACAGTAGCACAGTAAATACGAATTAGGTACCCAGTGGAGAGGCCACCTAAATTTGAGAGTCCTGCGAGGGGAGGAAAAGAGAAAAAGAGTATAAATACCTCGGTATATGGATTGACAGTTCGCTAAAAGAAAACACCATGCAAAAGTCGCTATGGGACAAAATAAGAAACCTTACGGCCCAAACTAGAGCAGTGGACCAAACATTTTGAAAATTGTCATGGACCCCGGCCTTACAATTCTACAAGTCTAAAGTTGTGCCAGCGCTGACATATGGAATGAGCAGCAACCTAAACTTGCCTACATCAATCTGGGTGCAATTAGAAGGTTTCCCTTGGAAATCGGTCCTGGGCCTACCGAAGTCAGCACCAATGACAGCGATTCGGCGAGAACTAGGCCTATTGTCCCTAGCAGCAGTGGTGGAACATAGCGCCATGCAGTTGTATAGAAAAACTCTGATGACCGACTCTTTCCCAGTCTACCAGTTGGTAGCAGCAGAAATCAAGAGTGGCACCTGCAAACCGCTCAACAACTGAGTAAGAAAACTCCAAGGAAAACTGGAAGAGTTAGCCTGCACGGAAGATCAGCTTATCAGTAACACTGTAAGAGTGAAAACCAAAATGGAGCTGGTAGACTGGATCACCACGAACGACAAGATCCTGACCAATAAGCTACTAAACCATCTTCCGCCCACTCATAACAAACTAAAAGCTCAGTTGATGTATTGCGAAAAATTCCCAGATAAAAAACTGAGGAAACTGATCATGAGAGCCCGACTTAATCTGTTACACACTAGGGAAATCTTAGCCATCAGATCCCTGTCCTCCAAAAATGCGTGTCGGCTGAGCGAACATCAGGTTCATCCAGAAACTAAAAGGCACCTGCTCACGACTTGTCCCCAAATGAGCAAGGAAAGAGAGGCGTACTTATCAACACTCATACTCTATCCGTCTGTGATAGATGAAGAAATCGGCTGGAGTCGACTAATAGCAGGGGACTCAGCTAGATGGTCTATGGCAGCTGCAAAACTCTTAGACCTAGCTCTTAAAAAAAAAAAACTCCCAAAGGAAATCGCAGACCCAACACCCAACATAATCTGCAACTGACAAATCGCCATTAGACCTAGACCTCATCTTCACAGCCGGCTTACACTTCTTTTAGGCCACGGCTGACAAAGTCTGGGCTCTTCTCTTCCTTCTCCTAAATAAGTGGTGACGAAAGTATAAAACATGAACTGTGACTTCACAAGGAGTCTTGTTAAAATCTTAAATGGTTAAAACACAAGATAATAAAATAAAAAAGAAATAAAATATTGTTCTACATAGTGGCAGCTTTGATGTGGAAGGCTTTGCCCAATCCGTTTGCTTTCTTGAACCCGGCTATCTCTATTTGGCCTTTTTAGTCTGATTTAAGTGCGTGTCTTGGCAGATATGCAACCAGTTTACTTTTAAGGTAGGCTGGGGCTTTCCCATGAATGCATCTGTGTGTCAAAGCCAATGCCTTAAAAAGGATTCTATCCTCCATGGCTAACCAGTGCAAGTTCCTTCCATTTTCGCTAATATGTTCCTTTTTTGTTTTCCTTTTTATGATCCTGACCGCGCTATTTTGAATTATTTGGCCCTTGGTGATAAGTCCCTGGATAAAATGGTTGCTCTGGCAATTGTGGAGCAGTTATCTTCGCTTAACTAGGGACGGATTGTCCTGAGGAGCCGAAGATAATAGGAGCAGTTGTTTAACTGGAGGACCTGAGCTTCTGCACTGAAGGACGCTTCCATATACATTCCTAATGTTTTCACTTTATTGACCACCTTTATTTGGGAGTCATTTATGAGAAAGGATTTATATTGGCAATTAAGTTTGGCCCTAGCTTGATTAGTTCCAAAGACCATCAACTCTGTCTTTTTTGCATTTAAGCACAGCCAGTTGTTCATCCAGTTCTCAATTGATTATTTGTAGAGTGCCTCCACCTTTGCGCTGTCCTGTGCATAGTCCCCACTCATTTCCACCACCAGCCAGGTGTCGTCAGCGTAGTTTGTGAAAAAGGCTCTGATTTTGTCTAGGACCAGGCATAAGAATCTGGTATACAGGTTAAACAGCAGGGGGACAAGCTAGCCCCTTGAGGCACACCACAGCTAATGGTCTCTGTTAGGGAGAATTCTCCTAAATGTGCTAATGTCCCTTACCTTTTGAGGCCCCTAGCAACTTTATTAGATTTCTAGAACTTTCATTTTTTACCTGGAAAGAGTGAGCCTTTTTTCCCACTCTTTCATGTATTTTGATGTGTGTTTTACTTTTTGTGTTCTTTGGATATGGAGTTTTAGACAACTCCATACGCATCATCTTTTTCTTGTGTGTCACACAGCACCCTCAGTGCAGTGGCACAGGGATGACTTACAGACATCCCAATGTTTAAATACCTTCACTGGTACTGACTACTGTCTCCCAGGGAATGTAAAGTTAAATTGACTTTACTAGTCTTTTTAAATTCATAGACCCAGCACACACTATCTTCCTATAGAGTGTTGGAGGGGTTGCCTAACATCCCCTTTGTTTAAATACTCATGTAACAGTCAAATGCTACCCTTTCTTCTTGAAATGGCTGGTGGCAGTGGTTTTAGAATGAACTATAATGATTTTTCCCGACCGCGAACACCGGTAGCTAAAGATCGGGTCAGCCATGTTTTTCAATATGGCGCCCAAGACCCCCCTGTAAAAACAGACTCTGGTCAACTTTTTTTGCTGTTTCTTTTAGGAAAGGCCTTTCTAGTGTTTGCCTTTACTAGTCTTTTTAAATTCATAGACCCAGCATACACTATCTTCCTATAGAGTGCTGGAGGGGTTGTCTAGCATCCCCTGTGTCTAAATACTCATGTAGCAGTCAAATGCTACCCTTTCCTCTTGTAATGGCTGGTGGCAGTGGTTTTAGAATTAACTACAAGGATTTTTCCCGACTGCGAACACGGTAGCTAAAAATCGGGTCAGCCATGTTTTTCAATATGGTGCCCAAGACCCCTCTGTAAAAATAGACTGCGCTCATCTTTTTTCAGTTTCTTTTTGGAAAGGTCATTCTAGTGTTTGTCTCTGTGTGCCAAACCAGGTTTGGTCACTTTGTTCGTTGGCCTTTGGCGGGTTTCAGTGCTGAAGCCCTCCTCTGGCGCCTGAGTGTCTGGGGTGGACAGGATGAGGGAGGTGACCGAAACTCCCTGTGCTTAGTCCCCTAGGAGACCCAAATGCATTCTGTGGTGATTGGCTGGCTGACTGTCCTGCAAGGACAGCCACCCTGATGGGTGAGTGATAGCTAAGCTGCAATGAATGGGAGAAAACTGTTTAAAAGCAGGTCTCTGGGATGTGTACGGCAGAGTCGACCACTGGAACAAAAGAACCGAAGATGAGCTGAAGGAAGATGACTGCTGCAACTCTTGGACCGTCGGTTTGCCCGGTGAAGCCCTGCTACAGGTCCAAATTGCCTGAAACTCCCTCAACAGAGAAGCCCTTCAAGGACAACTTCTTCACTTGAGCTGCTGGGAACAACCAGCTCGCAAGCCACCTGGACACTGTCTCTATACTGGTCGAATTTTCTTCAGAGTGCTGTTGAAAACCAGATAGTCAGTGAGAAGGAAACCAGCTCGTGGACTTAAACACACTCACACCTTAAACTGACGTTTTGCCAAGCTTGTGGCGTCTTCCCTGGGCAGTGCTGGAACCTCCAGACGTCCTCCTTCTTGTCCCCACGACTGAAGCTCAGGAACAGGGAGATCTGCAGGAACTGCCAGGAATCACTGCCTCAACTACAGCTTTTCTTCACCCATAAGGTACTTTGCAAATGCGGTGGAGAAATCCCTTCTGCCGCAGTGAAAGTTTGTGAAACTTTCCCAACTTTGGAGTCTTGTTCGATCCTAATCCGACATATAACTCTTTTTCTTGCAAGCTACTTCCAAGAACAGTAGCAAAGACTTAACCGTTGAACAGTAGCAAAGACTTAACCGTTTACTACCAAAACTGTGCTATCCTATCCAAGACACTGAACCATTGACTTTGGCCCACGCCTATTTAATTGAACTACCTCTTGTAGTGAACTGAAACTATTTGCCCTGCCTATGAAAGTAACTGTGTGTTTATTCTTATAACTTTTGTCTTTCAACCCCTTTTGAAAGTTACTGAAGTGCCATTTTGCTCCCTCTTCATGGGAACCTAACTTGTTCAGAAACATATTGAATTAGTACTGTAGTATATTATAGTGTGATATTGAGCTGCTTCTTGCTAGTGGAAAGTTTTCTAACTAAATGTGTAAATAAATGTATATCCTTTTTTACCAAGAAACCTTGAGGAAGTGTTTGTTTGAACTATTGTGATTGCAAGTCCTTTGTGTAATATATTGTACTGCTCACAAATTCCTGAGATAAGTCTGGCTCCTCAGACACTGCTACCACATAACTGTGTAGTACTGGCTTGTACCAAAGGTGAAATTGTACTTACACCTGTTGTCTTAATTTTGTGTAGTGTTCCCAAAGGGTACTGCATGTGATTCTGCCTAACAGTCTCTTCAAAGGAGAAGTTGTCACCCCAATGGACACTGGATTTTCTGTCAGAGAGAAATGATGTAAGCCAACTGATTGCTTCAGTTGCAACCTTCTCCAGTGCAAGTTTAAGTTGGTTACTGTCATGATCCCTACACAAACACCTTCTGGCATCATTTTCCCAGCTCAGGCACGCACAGTGGGCAGGATTTGGACCCAATGTATGGCTGGTTGGCGAAGGCAACACTGTTTGAGCACTGCAGCCCACATCAAGGTGGCCCCCAGGGCAGGATGCCATACGGGATCCAAGATGGCCCCCAGAAATTCTGCTTCAAGATCCATGGTGGTCCAGTGGTGCTGGGTGGGGCCCAGGGTTATTTAAACACTGTCCGGGGCCACACCCAGCACTTTGTGTTCACTCTGGCTGCTGTGAAGGCAGCGTAATGCTTATCAGCTCCACGAGATCCAGACTCCAAGTGCGGCCCAGGCGCTATCCGGTTGGGGCTCTCAGCTTACCTGCTTCAGACCTCCGCTTCCTGCCTCAGCTGTCCGGAGTCCTCCAGAGCCACAGCTGACATCTGTGTGCTGCCGGAGGGCCTTATTTACCAAATCCTGCGTCTCAAGGTGTTGGTTGTTGGTACCACTTCCCCCCTTCTTTACTGGACCATAGACTGCTGGGCTTCATCGCTTGACCCCCTTCCTATACTGGTTTTATCGGTTAGGAATCTGGGAGTCAAAATGTCTTCCTCCCTTGCCATGGATGAGCAGGTTACGGCAGTATGTAAGACTGGCTACTTCAAGCTCTGCATTCTTACAAACATTCTCCCTTTCGTTCCCATAAAGTGTCAGGCACCGGTGGTAGCCACGCTTGTTATGAGTGGTCTAGATTACTGCAACTCTCTTTATCTAGCTCAGCCACGCTATTAGATAAATCGGCTCCAGCTATTGCAGAATGCTGCCGCTAGAGCTGTTAGGAAGAATTCTCTTAAAAGGCTAATTTCCCTTACATATAGAGTCCCCCAGCAGCTTTGCTGGATTTTAGGTTTTTTTTTTTTCTCCTGCTAAGAGTGAGACTTTGTCAGTCCAGGAAAACTGGGCACCCTTTATGTGGAAGGGAATGCAGGATAATTGATTGGCCGAAGACCAATCGCCTCATTAGACTGTCACTGGCCCAGCTAGAGTGCGGCCATTTTGAAATGACTAGAATCGCCATTTTGTTTTCTCTCTGTTCTCTTTAACATTGCCTTTTTTGCCTCATGTAAAACTGCTTCGCTGTACATATTATTTCGCTCCGAATGGTCTAAGGCTACAAAAACATGTTGAAACATTGCACCGAAGAGCCAGACAGAAAGGCCAGATTCCCTCCCTCATATATCCATGAAACAGAGAGCGAGGCATTTATAATCAGTACATGGATGCCAGCGAGTCTCCTGAAAGAATAGCAAACACACAAAACTAGCATTTAAAGAGTTTAATTCTGTTCTTCTTTACGGCCCCCCTTGTTGAACCCAGTGAGACCCCGGGAGAGCGGGCTGACCTCTAGAGCACGAATCAAAACTTAGCGATAGTGGAGTCTGGTATGTGCCAGTCTCCTACGCACAGCTCGCTTATGTAAAACAGAAACGCTGTGTTCCCGCAAACAAAGGACGGTGTCTGTAGAAATTAAGATTGCAATTTGTTACTAAATATGTTAGTCCAAGGTGTCATATTTATCATGATGGTCAATCATCGCCTCTAATTCAAAGGGAAATGAATTGGGGGCGGCATCAAATGTGTCACATTTTGTCATTGCTGATTGTAAGATGCTCCTTTTGTATATATGTAACTGAGGTACAACTCATCTTGGCTTGCATCCCCGAGGTGTGGTTAGACACACATCGAGGAGCGTGAGACCACTTGGCCAATTGGAACTATTTTGTATTGCAATAAACCCTAGAACCATGTGTCTGGCGTATCCATTTGTGTGTGGTGACTATGCCTTGTTTCCACATTCAAGGGTCCCTCAGGGGCCTCATCAACTCCTTTTCCCACTCTTAGGCTGAAAGGGGCCCTTAGGGGTCCCTCGCGATATGGAAACAAGGCAATAACCATACACGAAAGGATGCGCCAGACACAAGGTTCAAATTCCCAATTCTAGGGTTTATTGCAAGCAAAATAGTCCCAATTGGCCAACTGTGGTCTCACGCCCCGTGACGTGTATTCTCTAGACCTCGAGGGACGCAAGAGAGCGAATTACGTACATCAGTTACATATATACAAAATGCATATCATACAATCAGCTATGTCATGTTTAACACCCCCCTTTTATTGAGTTTCTTTGAACTCGGGATGATGATGGACATTTCCGACGAGTATGACAATTTCGATGTCTATTCTAGTAACAATGTGCAATTTAGAAAGTGCGGAGGCATCTTCTAGTTGTTGAACAGAACATGGTGCTTCTGTTCTTGGAAGCAAGCTGCACACGGGTGAAGAGTCACATTCCAAGCTATGAGGTGCTATTTGTGTCCTGGGAGCCGACACGCTCTAAAGGGTTTTGTGAAGGGGGGCCGTAAGAAGAGCATAATTCAAGCCTTTAGCTGCTTTATTCTAACATATTCTACCACAGCACGAGACTGGCTGGCAGCTGTGAAATGATTAAATGCCCTGCAGCTCTCCCTCAAGGCTACAGAGAGGGAGCGTGGGCATTCCTTTCTGGGCTGCTCATGAGGAGTTTCAACGAACTCCTCAGTCCCGCGGCCTTGCCCTTTCATATTCAGACAACAATGTTAACAGTTGAGCAGAGTAAGCAGAACTCGCAAGAATTGCAAGCTGCAAAGCAGTTTAGACAGAAAGCAATGAGCAATGGTTAACAAGCCAAATGGCGATTCTTGCTACGTTTAAAATGGCCGCTTGTTAGTCAAGCATAGTATTCTGTATTTCTATAATTCTGTGCATAAGACGGTTGGCCTTCGGCCATCAAGATACGTCTATCATCCAAATGAAGGGTATTCATTTTTCCAGATTGACAAGGCATGTGTATGATGTGTGTTTCAGGCTATTTTTGTGCCTATTGGCTATGGAGTATTTCTCACTCCATAGGTATCATCTTTTTACATTTGTGTTACATAGCACCCACAGTGCAGTAAGACAGGGGTGTCATAGTGACCCCCAAATATATACTCCATACCCTGGGACTGACTACTGTCTCCCAGGGCATGCAAAGTTACCATTGACTTTGCTAGTCAATAGTTATGAACAAAACCAGTACAAACCATCTTACTATGAAAGTACTGGGAAGAGTTAATAGTTTTTCCCTGGTGTTCATTTTCGAGAGGGTACTGTCCAGTCCTTCTCTCCAAAGTTTCTGGCTGGTGGCAGTGGTTACTACCATAAATATTCGACCGCAAATATTTTCCTATGGAATTTTCTCATTGTTCGAGGCTACCACTTTTACTGACAGCCCCTAACATACCACCGGTTTATTTTAATATTAACTTTACTCCAGTGTTTTTTTTTGCCAGATCTTTAATAATATTTAACCGAGGTCGGGGCCCTTTGTTCATCGTTTTGGCAGTCTTCTGGAGGGTTGCCTAAGCAACCCAAGTCGCACTCTGCCTGATAGGCTGGGGGTTAGCCCTCCAGGATAGCCACCCCAATGTGTGAGTGATAGCTAGGCTGTATGAATGTGGGTTTTTCTTCATAAATGCAGGTATCTGCGGCCTAGAAGATAGATGTTGCCACAGGACCTGAGAAATCCGAAGAGGAGAGAAGCCAAAGACATCTGCAACGACTGAACCACCGGTGAAGCCCTGCTGCAGATCCTCACCACTTTTCTCAACGAAGATCTTCCCTGCAAGAGCCTTCTTCTCTTGAACTGGTGGGACCAACCAGTTCGCCAATCGCCTTCCAGGTCCTGCCTTGGTCGAATCGAAAGTGCCAAGCAAAAGGAGACCGGATAGCCAGGCACCACGTCAACCACAACCGCGATTTGAAGGAGCGTACATTTTACTCCATTTTGGCTTCCCCCACGGCTGACTTCATCCCTGGGCAGTGCAGTAACTGGAACCTTTTTCCACAATGAGAGCCTCTCTTCCTCTGCTGGATCGCTCGAACTGCAGGAACTGCCAGGAACTACCACCACCGCCAGAGCCTCTTCCACTTTTAAGGTACATTATTCCGCCAGGCCTCCCGTTTTGTTGGGTACTGCTAAAGGTGTTTTAAATCCTTTACTCACCTTCTGGGCTAGCCATCCCTACCGTCTAACATTATCTTTTTACCTTCTGCACCCTCCTTTTCAACCGTTAAACAAAGACTTGACTGCAGCTACTAGAACCGTTTGAACCTGGGCACTTTGCCTTGTACTACTGACTCTGGCACTGGCCTATTGACTCTTGCTAATTCTGTTACAACTGCCTTCTCTAGGTTGCTTTTCATCAAGAAATGTGTTGGTGCACCTCAACTCTTATAACCACCTTTCCTTCCCTTTTAAATATTGTTGAAGTGCCATTTTGCTCGGTTTTCACCTAGTATTGCTAATTCTAAAGTACTACCTTGCATAACTTGTTCACAATCAGATTGGGAAGGGTTGCTGGTGTGTTTGGGAGTCTAACCCTGTATAATTTGACCTTTTCCTCCCTCTGAAGAAATTGTTAGAGTGCCATTTCGGCTTGGTTAACACTGTGCCGTTTTGCTCCGTTTTCACTCTTGCTCATACTTGTCTACAATTTAAATAGGGAGTTGTGTATACTTTTCTTGACTGTTTTAACTTGCTTTAATGATAGTGATTTGTGTGTTGAACTAAGAGTGTATACAATAAATATATATCTTCTTTTTGATACAAAGCTTTGGTCAATGTTTCCTTGTTCCATAGTATTATAGTCCTATTGTGTAAACCCTGAATACTGCTCAGCTCCCTCTTGAGATAAGTCTGACTGCTCAGCCACAGCTACCAACTAAATCTGTGTGGTACAGACTGATACCAAAGGAGATCTATTGCATATACCTGTAGTCCTAATCTTCTGTAGTGCTCCCTGAGGGAACCTCATAGGATTCTTCCTAACACGGGCCATTCTTCGTCCTCCTTTTGGAGCCATATGACCCCGCTGCTGAGAAAGCTCCACTGGCATCTGGTGGAAAATCGGATTCTGTTAAAATCCATGTGTGTTGTACACTGCACCTTTTATGGCATGGGCGCAGAATACTTTCAGGCTAAATTTTCACACCACACTCCTACTCGTCGTCTTTGTTTAGATTCTGCCTCTCTTGTTGCGGTTCTTCGGTTTATGTTTAGTCGACCTGAACATGAACTCATCCAAGGGTGGATTATGCCCCCCTGTCCTGGGAGGGGTGAGTGTAAGATTTACCCTAGGTGCAATTTTCCCTCCATTTGTGAACTCCCCAAACTTTATTTTGGCTTATCTAACTTGACTTTTTCCAGTGGAGCACAGCCTTCAGCTGCACTCTTATGGGCTTTCGCTCCTTTGTTATGGGAAAACTGACATTTCCGTCAGGCTGTCATTACTGGGAAACTCAGATAGTCTTCGACTTTGTTGCCATTTCTTGGTAACTCTTTATCTATCTGCCAAGTACCTTACAGTACCGCATATAGGGGTCCTTTTATTTATTTTCAGTCCTAGCCACACTCTTAGAATAATTTGGTGTTTGTACAAGTGGGCCTAGGACGAAATGGAGGCAGCAGTTTACTTTTAAAGTATTTTTACTTTGTTTTATGGACCATACCGCATTTACTCTGTTTGGTGCAACACTGTGGCCAGTGCCAAAAATGGCTATGCCACAAAGTTTTTTGTTCTGTCCTTTGGCCATATGTCCCTTTCCCTTCCCCCAGGTTGATAGACCCTGGTATTCCTTATTTGGGCATGCAGCCTCGCGCGATTACCGCATCTTTCGCAGGCTCCTGCATGTCACATGTGCTAATGACCAGGAAGAGGGTTGGCACTGTCTGGTTCCAATCCACACTACAGGTGCCATTATTTCTGGTAGCCATGAATGACTGGAACCACCCTGGGCAATGATTGGCCAACGTATAGCATGCATGCAAGTGAGCAGATCTTCAATTGGCTATCTGAGATTTGAGCTCAAACCGAATCTTGGATAAGAGAAGGGCCTCTGCATCCATTCCAGGTCGATCTACTGAGGCTCACGCTGAACCTCATAAGGAGCCAAGTATCCTTAACAAGAAAACAGACTTGAGGAACCACCGGTGATGTTCTAGGAAGGTTTGGCACCATGAACCCGCAGTTGTCCCATCAGACCCCTGTTTCTTCATTGAACCAAGAAGGCCTGCAAGGGTAATTCATCCCTTTGAAGTGGTGGGAACAACTATTCTCACATCTCCTACTTACGCTCGCAAAGAGCCTCTTCGGAAGTGTTCCTGGGCCATCCAGTGAACTGACCAGCTTGGACCCAGGGTATCGCACAGGACTACCGCCATCCTAATTTCAGACTCCAGACTCTGGGAATCGCTAGCTTGTGGTCCTGGACCCCTCCCGTCAGATTTTGTTGTCCTAGCTCCTGTGGGTCGCGATTTACGAGAATGCGCCATGCCATGAGCATTTGCGGTCCTTGCGTCCCCCCACTGTGGTGACCATGGCTGAATGTTCCTGCCGTTCTTGCCTACCATGTTTTGAGATCTGCTACACCAAAACAATCCTTCTCCTTTCATCTAGAGCTGAGTAAGGGCTACTGTCCTGCCACGGACGATCATCCCGTCCCATAGCCGCTGAGAGCCAGAGCATCCTGAAAATGCATGATTAACAACTACGAGCGAAGTGGGCTAGACTTCCAAAGTTTGGTCTGGACTGTGTCGAAGGTCTGTGAGTAATTTCCCAATTTACCGGTGGCCCCCTGGCACATCCATCCCTTTTTACGCATGAGTTTAGATACAGCCGGATATAAACTCTATTTTGGAAAAAACAATGAAATTAGATGATGATCATACCACACATACCAAGTTAATTCAGGATATGTGGAGGGCCGAGTCGTGAGAAGCATGGGAGCAGAATGTGGCTATTTTTTATCACATGTTGAAAAAGGGCTTCCCTAAAGCCCGGCATGGTCTGGATAAGGCAGTGGCAATGGAGGCCAAGGGTTTTCCAGAAATTTCGGCACACATTGTGCATTTTTCTAAGAGGAGGCAAGAAAGGGAAAAAGAGAGCACAGAGCAGGCACAAAAGGCAGAGGCCAAGCTTGTTCAGAAAAATCTAGCGAAGATCTGTTTGGAAGGAGCAGTGATTACCATCTCCACAGAGGGACAACGCGGACAATTGGGACAACAGGGACACATTGAATCAGATATGGCACAAGGTTGGAAGGCCGGGTATGCTTCCGCTTACAGGCAAATGAGAGGTATTTTGGCAGGTTCAGAGGAATGGGGCACTGGTTTAATGGGACTATCAGAGGTAAATATGGAGGACTGTATGGGATCCAGTGTTGGTCGTTTTGGGAGAATGGGACACGTGGAACCAGATATTCAAAACAAGTAACAGTATTTCAAAGTAGGAGTCAAGCAAATGCAGCCCCGACCATGCCATATGCCCCAGGTTCTAAGCAATCAAAGCAGGTACGGGTTGAAAAGAACCCAGTGCCTGGGGCTGTGCAGATCTATAAGTTTCAACCAACTATGCCAGCACAGGCATTGGTACAGGCATGAAAGAAAAATCCTTTACCACAAGGAACGTTTACTTACTATACTGGACTAAGTGTATTTGGAGGAAATCATTTCCTGCTCCCCGGTGCTCACATGTATCCGAATAAGGACAGCCCACAGGGATCTCTGATGTGTCCAATCCTGTCTGTTCCTGCTGATCTGGAAGAGGAACCTGTTACGCTCACCAGGAATCCACAAGGATGCCACCCAGCCGGGTTACTCGCTGGTATGCTTCTCAGCTTTGCCCTAATGTGGTCTGCGGGGAAGGTTCTGCCTGAAAATACAGGAGGACTGTGTTCAAGACTGGCCGACTGGGGGAAGTATCCTCCCTCCACCCCCGTATGATTTCAGTCCCTCTGGCGCCCTCTCCTCACCTTGTGGTAGAATTAGGCGTGCTCTCCGTCCTTCCTTCTTTGCAGGGGCGCATTGTCTTTCATGGGCGAGCGCGGTCCAGTTACTTCAATGACACCGGCCCATTTGATATTGTTCAGGTAGGTCTTATTGCTGTTCTTTAGTTTTGTTGCTATCCTGCATGCCTTTCCTTGCTTAAAATGTCTCCTTTTTCTCCCTTAGGTATGCGGAGCTTCAGCGCAGCGAACTGGCTTGGTTGAGCCCCGCTGGTAAATTATGGTGCATTAAGAGCGCTATGATGTGGTAAGTAAGCGCTATGCGCAGCGCTGCAAAGTCTTGCCTTTGCTACCCTGTGTTTTCCTTCCTTGTAGGTCGCGGTGTTCTTCAGTGCGAGTGGAATGTCCGGAGTGGTGCCTGCCAAGAGGCGACCAGCCAGGTAAGCCTTTGAGCAGTTCGTAATTTGTAAATGTCTCTACTGCTTTCTTTAATGTTGCCTCTATTTTCCTCTTTCAGGTCGTTCTGTCCGAGAGGCGGGCAGATTCGAGGAAGCTGTTCTCAGTAGCTGCAAGTGTTGACTGCAGGTAAGATGCTGCTGCTAATGATGTTCCTTTTGTCTCCTTGCAGGTTCTGCTTCTCCGAGGTTCGAGGGAATAGCTGGACACGGTGAGCGTCACGTTGCAAGCTGCAAAGTAACACGAAGCATGTTGTCTTGCTCGGGTGTGGTTTAAATAGCCCCAACATAGTAGTCCAGGTAAAGTAGTCCCTAGGCTACCACACCCAAAACACTAGACCGCATAGCTTGGTTCTTCGGACCTAAGCTATGTGGATGCCTCCATGTTGGCTGACAATACAATAAAGTAGTTCCCAAGCCATGAGGGCTTTTGAAGAGGATGCCAGGCTCTAGAGGCCCAAGTAGTGACTCCACCTGGCCAATGGGTTTGGCAGAGGGGGATTTGGCCAAGGGTCATGACAGCACTCCCCCTAAGGCCCCTCCCATGTTGTTCCACTGTCTGGCCCAGGTTTGGTTGGGATGTTCTGATGGAATTTCCTGATTAGACGTGGTGCGTGGATATTCTCACTGGGCTCCCAGGATCTACCTTGTGGTCCAAATCCTTTTCTCTTGACGAGATAATATAGCTTGGTCCTAGAGTATTTAGAGTCCAAGATATCTTTGACTTCGAATTCTGGTTCTCCGTCAACAAGTATGGGCTTAGGTGGTGTCCCAATCCGTGTGCCGGGTTGCATTGTTTTCAGGAGGGACACATGGAATACCGGGTGGATGTGTAGATTAGGTGGTAAATCCAGTTTCACGGCTGCTGGATTGATAATTGCCTTAATGGTATAGGGCCCTAAGAATCTGGGATGAAAGGTCCGGGTTTCCTTGATGGGTACGAATTTAGTGGCTAACCAAACTTTGTCTCCTACTTGATAATCAGGGGCCTTTTTCCGATGTTGGTCGGCAAATCTCTTTTGTTTTTGTTTGGCATGAATAAGGTGTTCCTTTGCCTTTTTGAAAACCTGAGTAATGGTTGTGTGTAGTGTCTTTACCGCGGGCATTTCCAAGCTGGCTGGAAGGTCTAGTTCAGAGGTACGTGGATGTCTGCCATAAAGGGTATAGAAGGGCGTTTGTCCCGTGCTTGAATGCAAAGAATTGTTATATGCATATTCGGCTATCCATAGTAGGTCTTTCCAATTCCTTTGTTCGTGGTGCAGCATGCACCGTAAATATTGCTCGAGTATCTGATTGGTTCTCTCGGTTTGGCTGTCCGTTTGGGGATGGTGACTGGTAGACAGCTGAACGTCAATCTGCGCCATTGCACAACATTTTTTCCAGAAGTTTGAAACAAACTGGCTGCCTCGATCAGAGACCAGAACTGAATGGAAGCCATGTAGCTTAACCACGCCCTCCAGGAACACATTTGCTAAAGTGGCTGCGTCTGGGAGGCCTTTGTGAGGAATAAAATGGGTCATCTTCGAGAATAAGTCCACAACTACAAGGATGGTGTTGAACCCTTGGTTTGGAGATAGATCAGTGATGAAGTCAAGGGTAAGAGTGTGCCATGGAACTGGAGGAATGTCCAATGGTTGTAGGAGACGAGATGGTTTTTGTTTCTGTGATTTATTTTGTGCGCAGACACCGCAGAACTGAATATACTGAATGATGTCTTTACATGAGGGCTTTTGAAGAGGATGCCAGGCTCTAGGTGCCCGAGTACTGACTCCACCTGGCCAATGGGTTTGCCAGAGGGGGTTTTGGTTGAGGGTCGTGACAGAACCCCAGATAGGTGTAAAGGTAGGTGACCGAACTTTTTCATTTATGGTCGATACAGGGGCTACTAAATTTTGCATCAAGAAACATGAGTTCCACTTGTCAGGCAAAAGGATGGACACACATGGTTTCTCTAGGGCTTCCCTGTCAGTTCCTTACACAGAGGAGCTACTTATTAAAGTAGGTACACAACATATATCTGCTGCCTTGTTGTATTGTATAGATACCACGTCAAATCTCTTGGGCAGATATCTCCTTAGTACTCCTCAACATGTCGATCGACTTCATAGAGGAATGTATACTATGTTTGAACTCAGGTTTGCATCCGGTTAGAGAGGCAGCGCTTTCACATGCATGGTACGATGACAGCGTGACAGGGGGAGTCCTGGTACCTTCAGCTTTGTTTCTTTATGGAGTAAAGGTTGTTTTTATTTGGGTGCCGGGAATCAGAGATCAGACGTGGTGGATACCGATTAAATTTTTGTTTTGGCCCACTGAGTCTCAGGAGGTAACACCAGGCTCCATTTTCACGATTCTCCTGGAAGCAGAGGCCATCAAGAAGGACAGTGTGGTTCTCTCAGGCACTTATGAGGAAAGCAGAGAGTGGTGCACAGTTTTGTGCATCAAACTGATGTTATCACTAAGGGACGTGTCTGACTAACAATTGTTAGAGGATTCCGAAGACACAGATGAGATGGTTTTCGAGATTGGGGTGCCTTGCCAGATAGTGAAAGAACAAAGGGAGGTACCACAGACATTGATCTTTGTTAGAAATGCATCACCATATTGGAAGGACGATTTATAGAATGTGCCGGACCACTTGTGGACCAGCAATCCTCTTGATGTGGGGCTGTTAATGAGTTTTGGAGCAGTAAGGATAAAATTGAAACCTGGTGCGATATTGCCACGTGTCAGGAAATACAGCATGTCTAGAGAGGCTGACAAAGGGATTTATGAGACCATTCTGGTGTTTTTGAAGCAAGGCACAATACAACCTTCTGCGTCCCCATGCAACACAGCCATCTATCCTGTGAAGAAAGCAAAGGGGTCCAGTTGGAGGATAGTTCAGGATTTGCGTCCTATAAATAACACAGTTGAGTCAGAGTTCCCGGTGGTACCAAATCCTGCCACCATTCTGTGTAATGTCCCTACTGGTTTAACCTATTTTACTGAGATCGATTTAAAAGTACATTTTTCTCTATCTCCTTCCACCTGATTCTCAGCACCTCACAGTGTTTAAATATCGTGGTTAGAGATTTCAGCACACAAGGTTGACCCAGGGGTACTGGGAATCTCTGAGTTTTTTTAATAGGGTGGTTCAGATGGATTTGGGGAATTTACATGTGTCCAGTACAGTAATCCAGTACGTGGATGATGTACTAGTCTGCTGCACTTCAGAAGAGCAGTGTCGAGAAGATTCAATGACCCTCTTCACCCTGCTTGTGGAGAAGGGGTACAAAGTGGACAAAGAAAAATTGCAATACTGCCAGACAGATGTAGTATATTTGGGACAAGTGATTTCACCTGCAGGAATAAAAGTAATACCCGAGAGAGACACTGCAGTTCAGAATAGGCCCCAGCCAGTCAAAGTGAAACAAATGCAGCAGCTGTTGGGACTCTGTACATCATGGATTTTTGACTACTATAGTTACACAAGGCCCTTACTGCAAGGACTTAAGGGAGCGCAGAATGTTAAGGGTCTGATGGAATGGTCCAAAGAGATGGTGACCTGCTTTCAGGAACTCAAGGCAGTGATCAGCAATGCTCCAGTCTTGGCAACCCATCATCTATTCTGGCATATAGAAGGGCAGGTGATATACAGCGGTCCTGGCACAGAAATCATCACTAGGCCATAAACTCTTGGCTTATTACAGCGGACTAGTAGACCCAGACCAGTTATGCAAGGTCAGTTTCCTGTGTGAACAAGCTCTAGCGCCACCGCAGCAAGTACCCTCAAGTACCGCTTGGCCACTCACTCTCTGCGTTGCAAGATCCAAAAGGACTGCTTTTTCACTTCCACGCTTACCAGGACTTGCATTTCACTGTTTTGTACTACGTGTACTTCAACACCCAGCAGGTGAATACTGCAGTGCTGATATAAGGACTATTATTTCAATTTCTCTTCACGTGTATGGTCTCAAACTGATGAAGCAGCAAGTAGGAGTTCAGTTACCTAACAAACACCTATTCTTGCTTTGACTCAGCATGGTGCATGACAAATTACCAAAAAAATACAAAAATACAGAGTGGCTTTTAACCAAACCACAAATGCAGGGACACACTCAAAACAAATATGCCAGGTCAAACAGCATTAGCACTGACTCCGGTAGCCAACCATTCTAAACAACTAAAAAAAACAAAACGGGGGCCATCCCGCAAATCAATAACAGTAACACCTATTCCTCGACTGCTGACCGCTACCAAGGACATCAGGTCGTTTGGTGCTAAGCCGAACGAAAATGAGACTCCAAACAAAGAAGTTCTAAACACGGTAGCACCTGCTGCCAATTCAATCAATGGCAATGTTAAAACAAGCTCCCAAAATACAGAACCAATGCTGAATCCTGTGGGAAGAATAACAGACATAGAAAAGTGTGTTGGTGATACACAACTGGTGCCACAATCAAAAGCAGAAACAACTCTGCAAAATCCAAACCATGCCATATCGGATATCACTTTAAAACAAGCTGCAAAATTGCCGATAAAAACCCAGAGGTGCAACCATCGAGTTTGGAAGAAATTACAGAAAGCGACAAAGTATTTACAAATGTATCAATTCACGCTAGCGCGAGAAACATTACAACCTCCTCTATTACCATCTCTCCGGACTACAAGGAACAATGTTCTATGGACTCCAGCATTTCCATTGCTGCATCATACTTACAACCTACTCCAAGACGAGGACAAGCTCCCATAGAGAATACACCAACACAATCCACTACTGGATTAATGGAGGTAACCTTAAATATGTTAAGCACAACAATGAAAAGCTTATACAAGCTCTTTGAATCGCTAGAGACAACGTTAAATGCACAATCATTCCAAATTCAAAGATTAGTTGAATGGATGGACAAAAACTCTGGAACCTTTACTTCCACAAACCCAGCTATTCATTCAAGTGCCATATCTTCTACGAATGTTAAGTTTTCACAAGAGAGAACAGAAGTCAACCCAATCTGCTTTACCAATCTTTACGCACATAATCTGTCCGGTAGAGGGCAGTTAGGATGTAGCAACCGTACTAGACTCTTCATGGATCAGTCTAGATAAAGAACCAAATGTCATATCCCCACCATCGAATAAAGAAAATTATGATGTGTTCCAGCAACATCTGCCTGCTAAGAGTCGTCCGAGACACTTAATGTCAAAGCCATTCCAGAACATCCCAAAGGCAAAGACAAATGTGAAAGGTAAAGCTAGAATATCGGTAGTAGAATCTACACAACCAGCACTAGTGCTTAATCAATCCGATGCAATTTGAAAACTGACCACATCAGAGAATAATATCTTGCTAAGTTCCAAGAACAGACCTGAGCCTAAAGAGCCATCAACGGCAAACATTGTGCCCCCAGCACATCCGCCATTGGACCAGCTAGTAGAAATGGTTGACAATGTAGCCAACGAATTACCGAATGATCCAAAAACAAACGTACCACCACCTCAAACAAGGAGCACACAACGAGTAATATCCACCACTAATATTTTGACATCATCTCAAAGTCCAAGCATACAGGTAATACCTCCTCAGGCACTGAGTCTGCAAGCAATAACTCCTGCAATTAATACACTGGCAGGTTCACAAGCACAACTAACAGTAGATGATCCAGTTCAACAAATTAAAATAGCTGTTGATGTCTACTTGCGACAACGATTAATGGAGGTTCCACTATCAATTTACTCTCAATGCACATCTGTGGGAAAATTGCAAGCAAGTAGTGAAGGGGATCAGAGAAATTCTCCGACACAAACTGTTAGGCAGAAACCTGTGCAGTTCCCTCTGGGACCACTGCAAAAGATTTAAGACTGCAGGTGTTTGGCAGTAACCCCACTTGGTAGCAGTCTGTACCACACAGATTCACTTCGTCTGGCTGAGCAGTCAGACTTCCCTCAAGAAGAGTTAGACAGTATACAGAGTATTCACAATAGGTCAAAAGAACATAGTAGAACAAGTAAACACTGACAAGAGTTTGGTGTAAAAGAGATATAATTATTTATTTAAAACCACATCTAGAAAAACACACAGGCACTAACAGTAAGCAATTCAAAAACACGGTCACTAAAAGATATACACTCCCTTAGAAGAATTTTAGACAAGTCTTAAGTAAAGCTCCACTTATTTTCAGACAGCGGTGAGCGCTTAACGCAGATGGCACTCTAATAATTTGTTTAAAAAGGGAGAGAAAAGCAGAGCATAATATGAAACAGATCCCAACACTTTTATAAGAACAAAACAAGAGAGGGAGGCAAGTAAAACTGTGAAGTTAGAGTTCAGTAGGCCGGATCCACTTTAAGAGGATCAGAACAAAATGTGTCCAAGGTCACACGGTTGAAGTGCACAAGAGTCTTGCAAAGGTTCAAAAAGAGTTGGACCAAAAGAAAGGGACCAGTTAGAGGGTCAAGGTGGCCAGCCCAGTCCAGAAGGTTAAAGGGTTATTATTACCTTGTAGCAATCTTTAGAAAGGGAGGTCTGGCAGACACGGTACCTTAAAGTGGTGAGAATACTCCAGCGGGGGCAGTTGTTTGTGGCAGCGGATGCAAGTCGGTGTTTCGTCTGGGGTAAGAGAGGATCTCGTCGGGGAGGAAGACAGGAGTCCATTGCACTGCCAGGGAAGAAACCAGCCGCGGAGTTCTCAGGTAAAAGGAGCGGTCCTTTTATTCGCGGTCCAGTGGTAAATTGCTATCCGGTTGCCGGGGTGCTTGGCACGGGCAATTCGACCACAAGACGGTCTGGGGTGCGAAGAGAAGAAGGTAAACTGGTTGTGCCCACCAGTCAGGGGAAGAAGCCTCTCCAGCCGGGAGATCTTCTCTGTCGTCGGGAAGTGGTGAGTCGGTTCCGCACGGCTCCACCGATGATGTCATCGTGGTAGGTCGGCTTAGCTTCTCCCTCGTCGGATTCTCAGGTCCTGTGGCAACTTCTGAAGTTCCAGTCCCCCAAGCCCTGCTTTTATGTAGCACACCCCCATTCACTCAGCCTAGCTGTCAATCAAACATGCTAAGTGGTGAGCCGGTCGGCTCACCACTTGGGCCAATCACACAAGAGTGCGACTTGAGTTACCAAGGTGACTCAGTCCAGGGTGCCTAAACCCCCTCCCACACCCCCTGTGGTACCCAGACAGATTGGCACTACTTTTGGAGGCTTCTGTAGAGAAGCCCGCCAAAAAGTGGAACAAAGGGCTCGACTTGGGTTGGAGTCACAGAAGAGAACAGAAATGCCATTTTTGAATCGAGTCCTGGCAAAAAATACCAACCAGCTAATTAATATTAAATAAATAAACCGGCGGTATGTTCGAGGCTATGAGAATTAAATAATTAAAGTTGGTAGCCTCGAACAATGGGAAAATATCCATAGGGATATATTCGCGGTCGAATATAAAAAGTAGTTTCCACTGCCACCAGCCAAAACTCGATCGGGGGGACGGAGACGTGCCCCCTCGACTAACAGACCCCGGGGAAATCGAATTGCCCCGACCAGTACGTCCACAATATGATGGTTTGTACTGGTTTCTGTTCATAATTTGGGACCTGTAAAGCCTATGGTGACATTATATGCCCTAGGAGACAGTAGTCAGTGCCAGGGTATGGAGTCTATGGTGGGGTGTCACTATGACACCCCTGTGTTACTGCACGGAGGGTGCTGTGTAACACACATAAAAAAACACATGAGACCCTATGGAGTAAACGCATTAACAGTCAAAGGAACACCATAAATCATGTCCAAGAGTGGGAGAAAAAGAGTCTCACTCTTGGCAGGAGAAAAAAAAACAAACTCCAGAAATCCTGCAAAGCTGCTGGGGGACTCACTAGGTTAGGAAATTCAGCCTAAATAGAGAATTCTCCCTAACACAATCGACATACGAACAGACACAAATTAACTACTGCACAAGTCATCAGCAATTACAGCAACAACCCAACTTTCAGAGGACCACCAATTACACAAATACAGCTGGAGATCCTAACAAATTGAATATGATGGGGAAAAGAAACACAGGAGAATTCAAGACGAGATGACACTTTGAAAATTCTCAAGAATGAACAAAAAATAAGAAACTTTAAAAACCCTCACACTCTTACTTAAGTGTCATGAATTTCCACACAAAAAGGATGACCTGTGCAGACGCAGTATTTTAAATATTTTCAATGAAGTACATCAATTAGAAGATTTTCATCTGCTGATATTGATCAGGTCGAATTTCTCTGCGATAACAATCTATCAGTGGTACGTTTATGGATCAAATCAGGCTTAGTGATGAACAAAATTTGGAAGGCTAAGATGATCCTGTTTGAAATGGGCGTCCTATTAGCCCAGGATCCGGAACGTTTAGCACAGCAGCCCAATGAACTCAGATTTGAGGAAAATCAGATCCAACCAAAACAAAAGATTCAACAAAACCACAATTGTGCATTCTGTGATCACTCCCAACAATTATAACCATTACTAGATGTACACAAATCCACTGCCACTCTACTAAGCTTGAACACTAGAGGGAATAGTCACCTGCAATCAATCCCAAACAAAGATCTCAATTAATTTGACATTATAGCACTCTGGGAAACATGGATGATAAATCCACCAATATGGGATGACCATGAAATCTCCTTGATACCAGCGATACTTAACTAAGGGTAGACCTATGGCGGGACTACTAGTAGCAGTTAAAATAAGTGCAGGATTTGTGCTACAACCTTGGATGTCACCAAACAAGTTCTTACAGCTGGTTAAAATCTCAAATGGAAAGCAAGATCTGGCATTGATCAATCTGTATAAAAACCCAGCAGCAATTGTCGATAATGTTTTCTACAAAGAACTGTCCACCTTAATGGAAACAATAGCCAAAACAGATGACATCATGTCAACGATAATAGCGTGTGATTTCAACCTTAAAAGCATGAATACTGCTAAAAACACTGACTTTCAAGGTATCAAATGTTTGAAAAACTTTATGGAAGATAGATGTTACTGAATGACTAATGGTTCATTGCCCGAAGATATTCCGCCCCAACCAACATGGGAGAGAGGAAAATCGAAAACCATCATCGACTACATATTCCTCTCAGAAAATCTTTTTATGCGAGCGACACAATTTGAAATTCTAAAAGAGGTTACTAGTGATCACCATATGCTAACTTTAACTTGGCCTTGGGGTGATCCTCTAATCAATCGACACAAACGGATGCCAACGAACTTAGTCATCAATAATGCAAAAACGTGTTTCTGGTGGCCACCTAACAAACTACAATTGCTGATAGCGGCAATACAAAATCAACAAGCTAACATAGGCTGCAAGTCCTATGTAGGCACACTAGATCCATTTAGAACCAAGAAACAAATTCATCTGCAAAATTCACAAACAAAGACCAATTGCCACACCTATGATCCCCAACTTCAACAAATGAAAATAAACAAGAGGAAGGCACTGAGAGCTGTCAATAGATTGCTGATTGAGGAAAGGAAAAAAAAACTAGACAATCCATCAAATGTAAATATAAGAATTGTAAGTGTTCGTATAAGGCAAACTGTTCCAAAAGGACAGTGGAACATTCATGTCTTCAATTGCGGGGAAGAACAGCTCACAACTTTGGTTGATTTTGAATGAAAGATCAGGTCAAAAGCAAGAAAACTCGCAACTGAATGGTGTTTCTGAAATTAACTGGATAACACATTTTTCCACACTATACATGGATGAAAAATTCAAAACTTACAACTATATTATACAACCAGATTCAGCATGGAAGTTACTCTGCTCAGAAGAGATCATTGAAGAATTCATTACCAAATCCTCAAGTTCCCGGGCAGCAGGCCCTGATGGCCTTACAAACTTTTTGTTAAAAGAACATCCTAAGCAATGGGCCATTATATTGAATGCTATTTTCCAACATATTCTACAAATTCAAAAGATCCCAGACTCATTGTAAACATCCTTGATAATTCCCATCATCAATAAGGGCGACCGAGGATTGCCTTCTAATTACTGCCCCATCACTCTCCTCGACATGCCAGGTAAAATCTTTGCGCGCTTGGTGTTGCTTGACTTTAATCAATGGATGGATGAGTTCAAACAACGGGACCTGAATCAAACAGGTTTTGTTGCAGGTATCGGGATGGCAGTAAGCCTTCTCACTCTGAATGCACTGAAAAAACAAGCACACAATACAAAAGTTCCGATCTATTTTGCCTTTATCGGCTTGAAGGCTGCCTTTCACTCAGTGTCGAGGGTTAAATTAATAGACAAACTTATTGAAGCATATTGTCCATCAAGCTTGGTAGATATTATTTATCAGCTACATTCTTGTACATCAGTTCAAATTAGACTTTCTATGGCTGGCCTTCTATCATCAGCAATATGCACTGCAAGAGTGCTGAAGCAAGGCTGCACACTTGCTGCAGCCCTCTTTAACTTAGTCATCCATAATGTAAGATTCTCTTTTCTGAACATTGTCTCCAATTCACCTAAAATGAACAATGTCATGGTACATGCTCTCTGGTACGCTGACTATCTAGTCTTAATTTCTAAAACTCCATCTCGGCTTCAGCAATTAATCTCTGCACTGTCCCAGTACTTTGATGAAAATGAACTTGTTATTAACATAGAGAAATCTCAGGTAGTTATGTATGCACCTAAATATACAGCAAGGAGCAAAATGGAGCGGAAAGTTAAAAATGTTAATCTTGCAATTGTGCCGAACTATATCTACTTGGGTGTGGCTTTCGATGGCCATCCTGTTGCATAATCACAGTCTGGTTGCCCTAAGTTACCTGGGGGAATCCAGATGTGGACTCCCTGCTCACTATGCTCAGAGAGGCACAGCTTCACCTCACTGATGAGGCCCAACAAGGCTGAAACACGTGTATGGGATTGCTGTCGGTACTCTTGTTCAGAGAGGAATTGCCATAGCATTTCGGTGCTGGACTGGGCGGGACAAAGACTGATATGCAAATGGATATTTCACATCTGTGAAAGGTACAGTGAGCAAAATGCGTGTGCTGCAAACTCTCATCTCAGAACAGGTTATCATGCTATGTTCTTTGTGGAGAGAAGTGCCTGCTACCTTTTTTGAAACAATCACAAAAGACAATCATTTTTTTTTATTTAGAATTATATAGTTTATATGTAAACTTTTCATTTCAATTGCATAAGATCTTTTACATTATTTACATATTAGAACACAATGACATATCCTCTGAAAAGCAACAGGGGCCAAGAGACACAAAGAATTACTTGAGGCAATTTGTGTAAGCTCCAAGATATTGTCCAGGAATTGTACAACTGTGTATATCAGCTTATTGTTTTTGCCTTGGAGGAGTTTTAGCCATCTTGAATCGCCTTGTTCTTGTTGTTCTGAGATCTTGAATAGATCTCCAAAGAGGGTTCTCTTGTCCACTAGTGCAGGGCATATCACGATTAAATGCATGAGAGACTCTGTCATTTCTTTATTCTTACAAAAGCGGCAAAGGTTTTCCTCCTTTGTTATATTTTGAATTTGAGACAGTCTTTGTCTAGTAGGGAAGATGTTTAGTTGTAGTTTCATGAAGATGGTTCGAATGACTGGGTCTGGAAAAAGTTCCAAATAATGTGGGAGTTCATTCAGTGCTTGTATGTCAATTGGGCATTGTAAGTTCATTGAGTATGCTGCCTTTTCTGCTATTGTTCTAGAGCAATCATTGCGCTGAAGTTTGATCTTTGCAACCTGTGGTCGGTTTATTAACATTTCCTTCGTAATTTCTTCTTTTGTCAGTTGGTTAAGCAGCTCATTCTTCCCTGCTTTCAAGCTGGTATTATGCATTGCTTGTGGGGTTATTTTAAGTATTTGCGTCGCTGGAACTGTGTCTTCATTTATGATCTTACGAAGGAGATCAAACTGCTTCCAGCGTACTATTGATGCAAGTGATTGTAGGGCTACCTCAAAACGTATTCTGGGCATCGGGTAGTTCCTTGGAAGCTGGAAGATTTTGCGCCAGAACAATGCCTCTAGCTTTTGCCAGTTTTTTTATTGGCAATAATCATGGCATCGCTACCATAAGTGATGATTGAAATTACCTTTTGGCGGTAAAACGCTATGATCAGTTTTGCAGAGAACGTCCCATAGCGTCTATGCAGCATCACACCCTGCCCTGCCAGCAGTTGGATTTTTCCTTCAAGACTGGTCAACCAGGCTGTTTCTTCCTTTTGTTGGTTTAATAACACACCAGGATATTTGAACGAGGTAACCGTGTTCAGCACTTTGGTGTCCAGTGTGAAATTTGGTCTGTTTTGGCAAGACGACTTATGATAATTGGTTAATCCCATGATATTTTTAAAATATTTATCTGAAGTTCGTTATTGGTCATGTATGATTCTGTCATACGTAAATTCTCCTGTAGTCCAGATGGAGTTTTATCAAGGAGTACGATGTCGTCAGCATACATCAATTATGGAATCGGATTTGAATTTATCTTTGGTGGATTGAGATTTGCAGTGTCGATGTTCAGGGAGTAATCAGCAGTATACAGATTGTACAGGGTCGCTGCTAAAGGGCAACCCTGTTTTAGGCCGTTCCAGGTACTTATCGCCTCCGTAGTTGTACCTTCTTTTGTTAATCTAATCGAAACTGTTGTGTTGGAATATAATAGTTTGATAGGTTCGCTAATTTCCAGTGGCCAATTCCATTTAGCAAGTTTTTCCACAGGATGGACCTGTTTTTGGCATCGAAGGCCAGATGTAAGTCTATGAACGCTGCATAAATGGGCACGTTGTTTCTTATGGCTTGGTGTTTTAACAAGTTTAAAATTAGAAGGTTTACATTAGTTCCTACGTTTGGGGTAAAGCCGGTTTGTCGACTGTCCAAACGGTGAGAAGCTTTCGCCCATATGGTCAATTTTCATAGCAGATATGATGCAAACAATTTTCCCAATGGATCTAGCAAGGCAATAGGTCTGAATTTGGCCGGATTGTCTCTGTCGCCCTGTTTATAAATTGGAATCAGTACCGCTTTGGTCCAAGTAGTTGGTAGTAACCTGACTATATTTATTAGTGTTAATATGAGATCCATTAGGTTCGCCCAGGTCTCCGGATCACGCTTCAGGACAGCATTAGATAACACATCAGGTCCAGGTGCTCTGGAAGAATTTAGTTTGCCAATCATTCCTGCAAATATATGCTTTTCCCAGGAGATGGTCCATTGATTGGAGATTGTTGCTATCTTAATATTTTCGTTGCTATTCCGTGATTTGTAGAGATTAGAAACATGTGCGATCCAATTCTTTTGAGTGACATTAGATACCATTGCTTGTTGCTGCTGGGGATTGTTATTTAGCAGATCCCATAGAGATCTCAAGTTCTTATTTTTGAGTGTTTGTAACATAGCTTCGGCATCCGTTTGCTGCAGGGCCATCGCGTTCGATTTGTTCCAATTTCTGTATGCGTGTTTTGCTTTCCGGATATTTTCCAGGTTTCTCGGGTTTGGATCTTTTCTCCATTTATGCAGGTTTTGGCGCAACAATGTTCTTCTTTTTACTATTTCTTGGTTGTAGTAATGTTGGTAGATCGATTTCCCTTTGGGAGGTTTGTTTATTTGGAAAGGGAGAAGGACCCAATCATAATTTATTTTCTGATCATCTGGGAGTGGCGTTTGTTGGAAAACCTGCGGAATGGTGGCCAGCAGATCTTTGCTGATTCTTAATCTGGTGTTCCCACCCACAATTTCGATCCGGGGAGGCGGGGGCCATGGTGCAGGCTCTTCCTCTCCCGCAAATGCTATCGAGAGGATCGAGTGATCACTCTGATTAGTAGATATTATTTGGAATTCCAATAATATGCTGGTTATGGCTGGCGATAAATATATGTAGTCGATGATGGTTGTAGAATGTCGACCAGTCCAAGTCAGACAATCATTAAAAACAAGCTTACTTCTGCTATATCTCAGACTAAACTAAACTTGTATACATGTGTTACATTTTCTATCTAGCCAGCAAACATCTCCTGGTACCAAAAGATTACTCCTACACTGTAATATGGGTTAGAAGCAACTACCATTATGAAATGCAACTTTTTGAACAAACTTGAGGCCAAATATTGGTGTGCAATTCTAAATGTCCCACAGTGCATTCCGGGTTCTTGGTTGAGATACGAGTTAGGACTCACCTCTCTGCAAGCCAAATATCAATGGGAACTTTGTGCCCTACTTTGCAAATGCCTGACCTATTCCAAATTTGACTACTCCCTACTAACAATACTTGCCAACTATATGTTCACTTCTAAACATCACTTTGCACAAGGGTAATATAACTATGTTGTGGAAATAATGGCAACTGCTGACATTAACCTGGAAACTTTGATCAATGACCCAACAAAAGCTAAAAATAAAAGATATTCCTACAAGATTGGATTAACACACGATTGACTTGCTTAACCTATGAACATTTTGACCAGCGTCTTTTTGGTGAAAAGAAAATGGGGTCCATTGAACCGTACTTGTGTAAGGCCCCGAATCCCCAAATACTGTCTGCTATATTTCGGTTACAATTGAGTTTATGGCTAACCCGTGACCTAATGGCCCAAAGCAAACTGATCAGTCACAATGACATTTTTTGCGGATTCTGTGTTAATGTACCACACAAAGAAACATTAGAACATCTGATCACAGATTGCATAGCACTATCTGTGGAGAGAAACAAATTCTTTGCCGAAAAACATGGTCACAATTGCAAGCATCCCACCAGAACTCAGGTGGGCTACAATAGTCGCAACACCCACCATGAGCATACGCATAGCAACAACTTACTGTCTCAATGCTTTGCAACTACCAGATGGACATAAATGTTGCTGATCTGTTATTAATTTAGAATTTGAAAAATCATATTAGACTTGAAATTCTAGCCATACAACTAAGCTTCTAAAAGTCTTTGCTTGATTTGTCGTGTTGTATATTTTTATGTTCCTTTGCTGATATGTTGTTTCTTCTTCATCTTCATGTCTTTAATTACGTTTTCTAACCATTATTTTTCAAGTGTGTTCACAAATATGCTTGCACATGTTATTTGTCTGAAATCATGTTTTGGTTGTTTGAAACCTTGTTCTAAATTTGGATCTAACTCATCTTTCTAAACAATGAATTAATCATTAAATAGATTTTATGAATTTGATATAAAAAATATTGTAAAGTTGAGAAATCAGCTAAATCAATAAAAAAAGCTCTAGCGCCAGTGACTTTTGCAATACATCAAAGTGTATTGATTCAGAAGGCCTGATTTATCAAAAACAAATCACAAAGTTATGTTCCTCTTATAATTACTCAATTCAGGTGATTCCACCTGGATCCCCCTCAGCCGAGCTCAGGTCCCTTTTTATACCACAATTGTTACTTTAAATCCTCTTCTTCTGGGCTCAGATCCCCTTATCCAAAATTCAGAGAAATGTATTTCTCGGGTGACTCACGATTCACCTGGATCCCCTGGTTCACCTCAGATCCTTCTTCCTCTTCCTTCTTCCTCTTACACAATTAGTCTCCCTCTTAAACAATTAGCCTCCCTCTGCTGGACTCAGACCAATTGCAGTTCGTATTAGCTATTGAATACTTTTGAATGTGCACAGGGTTTAGCTTGACCCATTGCAGGACCACTTTGATTTCATAATTCACAATTTACATTTGCCACCTCACAGTTGGATACCTAACAGAGACCTTCCAATAAGCAACCATGTGGTGCTGGACCACTCTGTCTATGGAATCTATCTTGGCTTCAAAAGTTCAGTCACTCCTTCGATGTTAAATTACATTTGTGTTGCTCATCACATACGCTTCACACATTGCTCTCTTCAGATTTCTTCATACAATGTTGATGCTTGCAACCTTGTTTCTAACACAGACTAGTCTGCTATCCTTCTCCCAGACTCACTGGATCTGCTGACTTCACTGGCGCTGCTCTGTTGTGTGAGCCAAGGACAGTACCACAGTGGGAAACACTCCTCCCTGCCTTGGTACCTCCAACACCAATGCACATTTCTTCAGCTTTAATTCCAGTTCTTATGTTTTGTATTCTCAAAAGCTCATGAAAGTAGCATTTTTTTTCTCCAAAAAGGTCAAAGAAACTTCTTTCCTTGCAACCCTCCCTCATATTGCCATCTTTCTCCTCGTATTAATCTGGCATCTTGGAACTGCTGCTTCCTCATGTGTTTTGCATTTCTCAGAACGCGCTTTTGTGCTCTGCCTTTTATCCATGTGTGGGGAAGTGTGATGAAAGAAGTCATGTTTGTGTAATTATCAGTAATTGCCTGACTCTGCCTGACCATTGTGTTGGGACATGTCAGGTATACGGCTCGGGTGTTAGTCCATTTTCTCTCACAGTGAGCTGCCCATGAGAAAGTGTTTGTGTCATAAATGGGGAGGAGGGGTGAGTTAAACGTATCCTACCTGGTAGGATGGAGAAAAGGTGTTACAGGGAAGGGGATGCCACGTTTCACCGTCCAGAGTCCCACTCCATCTCCTCGAAGACCCCTCATCCAGGTGATCCTCCCGGACTGGTCCACCCCCAGGAACAGGATCAAAAAGCGATGGCCGCATCCTGGCCACTTGGATGACAGATCCCTGGGGACTGCGGTCCCTTTGCTTCAGATTGTGGATATGCAGTGGAGAGCACTTAAAGATGAAAAGGAGCTATGGGAAAAGAGGTGATGTGCCTCTCGCCCATAGATTTGCTGTGGAGAAAGGAGTTTTTGGGGAAGGCAGTGATGACTGTTGAGCTGCTTCATGCTGCTCTGTATTAACTACATTCCCCGTCACACACTTTTCTGTGACAAATCGCAGAATAGCTCTGGGAGGAATGGATTATACCAAATCTCTGGGAACAGATGAGCACATTTGTAGGGACTTGTATAGTTTGCAGTGAATTCAATCCTGGAAACACCATGAAGACGGTAAGAGAAGTTTTGCCCCGGCCTTCGGGCCATTTCGGGAGCTCCATATTGATTTTGTAGATATGGTACAACAGTGTAATCATTTTCGATACCTTATTCTAGTAGTCTGCCCATTTTCCCAATGGTTCGTAGTTGGTTCTGTGTACACCCTGATGCTACCTCGGCAGCAAAATTCTTGGTGAGGGAGGTATTTCGAAGGTGGGGATTTTGTGAGGTCCTAAATTCTGATAATGGGACCCACTTCTTTAATGTCTTGTTTTCAGAAATCACTTCGCTATTGGGGATCAAGCACACATTGTGGTCTGTGAACCACCATCAGGCCAAAGAAATTGTGTAGCATGTGAATGTGGTTCTTAAACTTTGTTTGTCAAAATTGTGTAGTGATTTAAGGAAGAACTGGTTGTACTGCTTGCCGTTGGCCTTGTTTTATTTGAGAAATCGGCCAGGAAAGGAGCACCATCTCAGTACACATGAGATTGTGACTTGGCATAGGTTACACACATCACTCTCACATGCATGCACAGCATCAGATCCACACAAGTCAGCAGAGATTCTTGGTGAGGAGTTTAGAGAATACCTTAGGGCTTTAGCCAAGAGTATCAGACTTTTATCTTCACAGGTTGTGTTCTTTCATCAACAGTCAATGGGAGAAAACCTCAAGGAACCGAAGATCTACAACAGCCACAGTTGCTCCTTGAGGACCTGATTTACGTCCGTTTCTTCATCAGACGCTGGAATGAGTGGCATTTCCATGGGCCACACTGAGGGATTTTCATGACTCTGACTGCTGTGAAGGTGGAGAGCAACAAGAGCTGGATTCACATCAGTGACTTACAAAGAGATTCTGGTGCCCTCCACTGGCACAGGAGCAAGAGCAGGCACACAGTTAAGTATGCCCTAAGGATGCAACGTTTGTTCCAGTAGAAAAGAGGGGGAGCGAACGTGAACTAGAGACTGTTATGGTAAATAAAAAGAAGAAACCTTGGATTTAAAATGTATACTTGGATTTTGGATTTTATGTTTTCATTGCTTTTTTGTTATTTGTTTAGGTGTGACAGACAATGGGCCTCATTACAACCTTTCCGGTCCAGTAACAATTGTAACTACAGTGCCGGTAGGCCACTGTTGTTACCGGACTGGCAAAGAACATGTTTGCGGGAAGAACAGCACCCACTCCCAGATTTTCATGGTAGCACCGGCACTGTTATTGACAGTGCCGGTGCTACCCTCATTCCCATTCCCATTGAGTCCTATGGGACTCAAATGGGACTGGAGATTAATGATTTTCCCACGCCTCACTTCTAGGAACACCAGGGTTGTAATCCCCCAGTGTTTCTGTGAAGCCAGGCGCCAGAAAAAATCACAACTCCGGCAGCAGCCTGCTGGTTTTACCGGCACGGCTACTGCCAGAGTTGTAAGGAGGCCCAATATGAATGTGAATACTTTTAACTTGTCTAGTAATCCTTCAAATCCTTCATGATTGATGGGAACACTATGAATGTCTCCAAAGAAGTAAAAACCCTGTGTGTCTGCCTGGACTCAGCACTAACCTTAACAAGCAGATTAATGCCACTGCATCTGTAGCAGCATACATCTCCAAACTCATCAACACTTGCAGACCTTTCCTGACAACAGACAGTTGCATTACACTTGCCAGAGCTCTTATCCTATCAGGATAGACTATTGCAATGCCCTCTACGCAGGTTCAAACAATCCCAACATCAAAAAACTTCAGGTGATTCAAAATAATGCTCAAAGAGCAGCTCTTAACGCCCCCCCATAAAAAACACATCTTTGCAGCCAGAACCTGATAGTGGGCTGAACTGTGTTAGACTCAAAGTTGCAGTGACAACATTAAGATGATTAAAAGCCAGAGGTCTTTTGTGAACAAACTTGTTACCAGCTATAGAGTGGTCCAGCGCCACGTGGGTGCCTATTCAAAGGTCTCTGTCTGGTACCCCTCTCCTGAACCAGGACAGTATTAAACTGAAACTACAAGTACCAAGAGGCCATAGAGAAGGCCGGCGTCAGGTGTTAAGGTGGTCATACAAGGGTCAAGACAAACCCCTTGTACAAATAGAAATTACTTGACACGTTGTAGAAATTGTAAACTGTGGAAATTGTGAACCCGACTGAGGAAATTGTGAAACTGGCATTTGCATTGGGCTAAGGGGAACGCCGTTCAAACTGTGATATTGTGAAGCATGCACTTGCCATAGAATTACAGAGTGACCCAGCGAGACGTTATATCCCTTTGGAAGCCTCTGTTTGAATTGGCAAGTACTTTGAAAGACTAAAAGGATCAGAGCCCGGCTGTGGGGGATCCTAGGATTAATAACAATCACCCCACATGAAGGTTATCAGAAGAAACTGTTTGTTGTTTTGGCATATCAGGCCCTCTAAAGAAAGAGACTTGCATGAGAAGATACTTGAACGCAGAAGGCCCTGATATAGAGAAAAGGAATGGTAAACTCATGCCAGAGAAATCCAGGAATGTGCTGTGCTCAAGATTCTCACCTTGTCCTGTGCTAAAAACGTGGGGAAGGGAGACACCAGCCAAAACATCCTGACTATCATTTGGTGAACACTTCTTTCTTTTATTGTGAAACATTATCTTACTACAGAGTGCTGTGGGGATTACATAGTATCCCCTGTGTCCAAATACTCACGTGGCAGTCAAATGCCACCCTTTCCTATTGAAATGGCCGGTGGCAGCAGTTTTATAATGAACTACCATGATTTTCCCCGACCACGAACACAGCGGGAGCCATGTTTTTCAATATGGCACCTGAGACCCCTCTGTAAAAACAGATCCCAGTCTTCTTTTTTCGCTGTTTCTTTTTGGCAAGGTCCTTCTGGTGTTTGTCTCTGTGAGCCAAATTAGGTTTGGTCCCTTTGTTCCTATGCCTTTGGTGGGCTTCATGGCTTAAGGCCGCCTCTGGCATCTGAGTGTCTGGGGTGGGCAGGAAGTGAGGGAGGTACCCGAAACTCCCTGTGCTTGGACTGCTAGGAGACCCAAATGTACTCTAGTGTGATTGGCTTGCTGACTGTCCGGCATGGATAGCCACCCTGCTGGGTGAGTGACAGCTAGGCTGGAATCAATGTGAGAAAACTGTTTAAAAGGCAAGTCTTTAGGATTGGAAGGCAGAGTCGAACACTGGAACAAAAGAACCGAAGAAGAGTTGGAAGAAGACGACTACTGCAACTCCTGGACCATTGGTTTGCCCGGTGAAGCCCTGCCGCAGGTCCAAATCACCACAGCTCCCTTCGATAGAGAAGCTCAATTTACATTTACCTTTACATTTATTTATTTATACCGCCCACAATTGACCCGCAGGCATGATGGCGCAACAAGACATACAACAAAAAAAGTCAAACAGTAACGAAAATAAACACAAAAAAGAACTGATAATGTCAATAATAATGAAGAATAAAGTGCTAGAAAAGAAACAGTCAAAGTGACCAAATCATACAGTTCAATTCAAAACAATATTCAACTTTGAAGACTGTGATAAATGGTTGAATCTGGTAATTCTATTTAAAAATGTAGGTAAACTACTCAGTCCACATCCCACCACTATACAATCCGTGTCATCCACATTACACCAGTTCTCATTATGGATTCTCCAAATGACTCTAACGTCTGAGTGTCTGATACAGTTAGGAGCCACTTTTATATTAAGACAGGTTTCTCTACATTGGTTATTATAATATTTATAGAATCCAGTATAAAGCTCCTTAAAATGGGATCGATGATTTTTGCCATTATTGTTTTTTTTAATTTGTGGATCCCTGTGGCATGTGGAGATCAGTGGTACCATAGGCTTGATGGTTGGAAGGGCACCCTCTCATGGAGCTTCCGGCCCAGGACTAATAGCAGAGGATACTACTTTCATCTGTGAGTTTGTCACTTGATGAATGGCAACTAGGGGCACTGTTTGAGTTCCTTGATGATATCCAGGATGTCCAAGGGGCTTTCCAATCCCATTGGCCTCATCATTTAAAAGATTCTGAGGCATAAACAGCCGAGACTCAGATACTTCAGACGCAATTTCGGTGCACAGATGCACACTAATTGTATCCAGGTGCAGAGCCTGAAAGATGTGGAAACGGAATGTTAGCTGTGGGGAGGGCCAATAGGAATCCGCCCTTCGAAGGACAAATTCATGTGAATAGGGCACAAGGTTTTGTGATGCCAATAAGCCAAGCGCCGATTAAGAGCACTACTGCCCTCACCCATGGAGCGGTCACCCCATTTGAACTACAAATAGACACATAGCCAAAGCAAATAAATCCCTGAAATTCAGACTCAAGAGCGCTGGGGCTCTAAGGAAAAAAGGGGCGATCCATGCCTGGAACGTTCTGTGATTCGGGCAAGAAAGAGAAGAGGTGATGCAAGTAAATTCAGTACAAGGTCGGAAGGGCAGCTTGTGTGCGCCACAGTGTCTGGTATAATGAGAAGGCCCATTGTCTTATCAAAGCAGAGTTGGCCTCACCAGTTTGTTTTGAATGTGTCTGGGTCGGAGGGGTGCACATCACGAACGGTCAGAATGTATTAGTGTATCTGTCGGCCAATCATATGCCAGGAGTCAATAGTGATGATGTAGTGGGTCGCGTGGAAAGGGGAATGGGTTTAGATGAGGTGTGGCAATCGGTCTAGGGAATAAAGGGGGGCATTAGCATGTTCGTGGGGCGTAGTTAGGTTCTACGGGACTATCTGAGACCTTTTTGCATGTAATAAAACCTTGTTTTCCCTTGCAAAGCCGTACAGTGGGTCATTGGCCTGTTGGAATATTTTAATCACACAGGTTTTGGTTCAAGTCTTTCTTTACCTATAAATTAACACCTCATTGGGAAAACTGCCACTGAACTCTGACCCTGCTGCATTAACTATAAATAATGGAATCTTAAACTCTTGCAATTACAGCGAATAACATGCTCTTGCCCCCCTGAATTAACTGGGAATAATGGCATTGTGCCGTGCTGCATGGACTGGGAATAATGAGATCATGCCCTCCTGCATTAACTGTGAATAACAGGGCCTTGCCCTCCTGCATTTACTGGGAATGGCGTGATATTGCCCTCCAGCTTTAAATGGAATAACAGGATCTTGCCATGCTGCATTAGTTGGGAAGAATGAGGACTTGCCCTGCTGCATTAAATTGGCATAATTAGAAGTGCCCCCTTAATGGCCAGTTAAAGAGTTTGTAAATACTAACAAGTCTCGCAAATGTTTCTGGCTGAAAGTTTTATCAAATCCATCATTTGCCCCTGTGCAGGAATAAGATAAAGGGGCTCAGAGGCCAGCACATGACTCGCCCAGGGCCTGCTGCCTCAACCTGCAGACCCTTTCAGAAGAAGTCTGCTCCACTGCAGTAAAAATTAAGACTCACACGCAGCTTTGCAGCTGCAAACTGGTATATAAGGCCTGCAATATACAGATATCTCTTTATTAGGGTGAATATGGTGACCAATGAACGCACAAGAGTCCATTATTCATTAAAAGGGCGTCTTACTGAATCACTATAAGACATGTTTAAGAATCAAAATTGTGGCTATTATGATGTTCCCATAATGCTCTTTGCTTTTATGCAAATTGATAGTATTGCGTTCCATGAAGAGACTATTGCTCAACCTGGCCAGGGCCACGCCCCTTGGCCCCGCCCCCTCCTTCCCACAGCCCCACCACTCCATAGAGGTGACTGTTCCCCAATACATGTTTTCCATTTCCAGCACTGATTTGCCCCTCATTTTCTCTCCGCTGAACCCCCTTTACCTTGCAGCTGCAGCAGGAAGCACTTGATCCTTGGCCTATGATCCGGGTCTCCTGTCCCCATGAGCAGAATGTAATCTCCCACCTGCTCCGGGGTGATGCGGGACAGCTCCAGGCTCCCGCCGGGGAGGACTCGGCAGTCCGGCATTTCCCAGCACGGAGTGGAGATACTCAGCTCCGACCCCATAGCCACAGTGCTGAAGCCTCTCCACTTCATCCAGTGATATCCACACCCCCGAGGGCAGAAAGGCCGGTCCGAGTCTGTGATCTGCAGCAGGGCCGGGCCCCCGGGGGCCACATATACAGCTGTGATTCCATTACACTCCTCATCTGCAGAGGAGGGACCTTCAGGAGACACAGAGAGGGAAAGAGAAGGAAAAACACATCAGACGTCACGTGATTACAATCCATATCCCTGAAATGTGTCTGTCCTTGAGCAGCAGCAGAGGAAGACTTCAGGGCTGAACAGAAAAAGTTATCATGAATAGCCCCAGGACTGCAGCCGCACACACATGTGCACACATGGCACTATTTACGTGTCACTATTTACATGTCACTGGAAGGGCATGGCGAGTAATGGGGGCCCTAAGAGGCTGAGGTACCCCCATTGCCTGAGCAGCCACAGCTTCCCTCCCTGGCTCCCATCCATGCCTCTGTGCAATGAGGGCCAGCATCTGAAAGATGCAATTATTAGCTTAATGCCTTGGGTGGCACAGCGCCCCCTGAGGCAGGAGGGTGTATGGCCAGGAGGGAAGTGCAAACAAGAGCGACTCTAGCACAACAATATCCCAAAATCACAAGCATCCATAGCATCATTCATTCACACATTAGTGCTACTTGGCATATACCTGTAATGCTCCCCCTTGAGGCCAGTTGTGGAAGTGCAGAAAAGGAACTAGTGGTACTCTGCAGCCAAGAAGCAGGGATTGGGATGGCTGGAGTGATGGGAGTGAGGTGGGCAGGGGATTAACCTATGGTTTGCCATCCTCATTCATACATCAGTGCTACTTGGCATCTACCTGTAATTCCCCCCTTGCGGCCAGTGGTGGAAGTGCAGAAAGGGAACTAGTGGTACTCTGCAGCCAAGAAGCAGGGAGTGGCATAGCAAGAGCAGTGGGAGTGAGGTGGAGGAGGGGCTTAACCTATGGTTTGCAACCCTCATTCATACATCAGTGCTACCTAGCATCTACCTGTAATGCCCCCCTTGAGGCCAGTGCTGGAAGTGCAGAAAGGGAACTACGGTACTCTGCGGCCAAGAAGCAGGGAGTGGGATGGCTGGAGTGATGGGGGAGGCGGGGGAGCATGAGGGCAGGACGGGGCTTAACCTATCATTTGTCATCTTCATTCATACATCAGTGCTTCCTGGCATCTACCTGTAATACTCCCCCTTGAGGCCAGTGATGGAAGTGCAGAAAGGGAACTAGTTGTACTATACAGCCAAGAAGCAGGGATTGGGATGGCAGGAGCAGTGGGAGTGAGGTGGGCAGGGGATTAACCTATGGCTTGCCATCCTCATTCATACATCAGTGCTACTTGGCATCCACCTGTAATGCCCCCTCTTGAGGCCAGTGCTGGAAGTGCAGAAAGGGAACTACGGGTACTCTGCGGCCAAGAAGCAGGGAGTTGGATGGCTGGAGTGATGGGGGAGAGGTGGTGGAGCGTGAGGACAGGACGGGGCTTAACCTATGGTTTGACATCTTCATCTGACTCTTCTTGCATTGTGCATAGTAGACATTACCTGGAATAACACAAGCATTGACAAGCCAATAGTTTTGACATTTGTAGTTGTTTATTGCATTTTATATTTAGCATGGAGGGACGGAGGAAGAATAACAGCACAGGGAGGAAAAAGGTACAACATGGGAGAATGAAGGGCAGCGCCGATGTGTGAGGGAAGCAATGTGGGGGAGGAATAAAAAATACATGGCAACAGAAGGCAGAATGAAAAAAAAAAACAATACATGAAAGGTAGGCCAGCAAGAGTACAACGGAACATCGTACAACATTTGAAGGATAGATTGACAGAGCAAAGGAGGACGGAGTTACAGCGCTTTGGTGGCAGTTGTCCTAGGTTGTAGTTTTGATCTTTATGTGATTTCTCACAAAGACGCCTGTATGTTATGAGTGGAACTGTAACTATCCAATGAACTACAACCTGAAGATATCCTCACAATTTATTTATTTAGCAATTTATATAGCACACTAAGCCCAAAGGCATCTAGGCGCTTTTCTTGACAGAAAACAAGCATAGTGAGTTGCAAAGGTGACAAGGTTGCAAGAGTGTTCTCGTCATTAATGCAGTCCTATATACAACTTAGTGATCATGACAAGTCCAGATATTCTAGTCATTAAATGCAGTACAATACAATCATGCAGTACAATACAACACTTTGTGATCGTGACAAGTCAAGTTACAAGTTACAGGTTACTATGGAGATAACGGTAGATACAATGGTTACATTGTTAGTCAGGAGCATCAAGGGGTAGGTTGTCGTCTGTGGAACAGAGTGCAGTTACAGTGTGTGGGATGAGCGTTGAGGTTATTTGAGTAATTCCTGAGTAAAGGAGCCGTGTTTTGAGGGGCTTGCGGAAGGTCTAATAGGGACTTTCAGACCTTAATGTTACTGGTAGGTTGTTCCATTGCTTAGTAGCCACCACAGGGAAGCTACTGCCACCGGCGTTCTGAAGGTTGAATCATGGTATGGAGAGGCAATGTGGCGCGTAGGTTGAGCGCGTGGGCCTGATGGGGTGATTGGGTATGAATTTATCTGTGAGATATTTAGGTGCTAGCTTGTGTAGCCATTTGTGTGTCATGGCAAGTGTTTTAAATAGGATGCGCTAATGGATGGGTAGCCAGTGAGTGTTCCTTCTGGGCGCTGAGATGTGGCACTTTTTAGGTATATTCAGTGCTGCTCTCAGTGCGTGGTTTTGGATCACCTGTAGTTTATTGATATTCTGGACCATGGTGCCGGCATACATAGCAGTGCAATAGTCTAGTCTAGTCGATATGAGGGCTCTAGCTAGGATAATGCAGCTGTCAGGTGATAAGAATGGTCTACAGGCATTAATGAGCTTAGATATGTAACTGCGGCTGATGCAGTGGCGTTAACTTGTCGAGTTAAGGTGGAGTCCAAGTAAAAACCAAGGGTTTTCACTTCTTTCAACAGCTTGATAGTGTTGCCATCTATGTTAAATGATTCAAAGGAGATAGATAGTTTATTGAGACAGTGTTGGGATCCTATGAGGACGAGTTCTGTTTTATCATCGTTGAGGCACAACCCATGTATGGCCATCTAGGCCTGGATGGTTTGATAGATTTTGTTCAGGGATTCAGAGCCAATGTCGTGGGAGGCGGTGATGAGTAAGAGGATTTGGGTGTCATCTGCATAATTAGTGTAGGTGACACCCAGTTTGTCAAGTCGGTCAGATAATTGCTTTGTGAATATGTTGTATAGAGTCGGGAAGAAACACAAACCTTGAAGTACTCCATACGTGACCGGGGCAGGTACAGCCGCAGAGAGCGGTGAGAAAACTCTCATAGTGCTATTCGTTAGGTAGGATTGTATCCAATGGATAGCTTTGAGTGAGAAGTGGGGTGATGAACACTGCAGAGAGGTCTAACAAGAGGAGGAGAGCTAGGTTCCCATTATTTTTCAGCTCATCCATTTGTATTTTAAGGTCAAGTAGTGCTGTTCCCGTCCCGTGTCTTGGGCTAAAGCCAGATTGTGGAGTGTCGAGGAGATTATTAGTTTCTAGATGGTTTTGAATCTGTAGATAAGCTGCTCTATCCTCAATATTTAAGAGAAATGGTACTGTGGTTATGAGTCAGTAGTTGGTCAGTGTATTGGAGTCTAGTGTAGGTTTTTTAAGAGCAGAAGGACCCAAGCATCTTTGAGATTCGATGGGACAGTGCCACTTTCGGATGTGTTGATTATTCCAGTGATGTAGGCGGGCAGTTCAGATGCACAGTCTTTAATCAGTGAGGCTGGACAGATGTCACCCTGATATCTTGAGGGTTTGAGGCTGGCAATGATTTTTTCAGTTTCAATGTTAGAGATGCGTGAGAATTCGAATAGCACATCTAATTTGCAAGAGATGGGGCTAGGTATCGTTTGGGCAGGTTTGAGGCTGATGTTATTGTTTTCTATTTTAGTTTGCAGAAGGACCATTTTGTCATTTAGGGCTTTTTTGAATACCACCCAGTGGAGATATACGTTATAGACCCGACTATTTGATGCCCATGTATACATTTTCATCTTCCCCTCTGCTAGGGACTTACGCCCTACTAGTGCCTGTACATATGTTGTCCCCCGTGCAATTTGAATATATTTTGCCTCTATGTAATCCGTAACTGACTGTCAATGCCCTGTATATAATTTTCTCTGCATGTAATCTGCAACCTGTACTTAAACCTTGCATATCCTGTACTGCTGCGCCCGGCTACCTTCGGATTTGGTGCGCATTATAAGTGAATTAAACAAACAAACAAACAAAAACAAACAAACCGGAGCACCAGCTCTCGTCTTTGATGCAGATTTCTCGTGGTGTGACTGAGAACTCAAGTTCTCTCAGGATGGCGAAGAGTTCCTTGGACTCTGGTTTAGCATTTGCGATTCTCTTGTTGTACGTGGCCCTTTTAGTGTGAAGGATTGCCTGATTGTAGTTTTTTAGGCTTTGGAAAAGCTCTTTTGTCACGTAAAGTCGGGAATTCTTTCCACTTGGATTCCGCTGTTCTTTTCATATTTCGCAGGGCTTTTAGGTTAGGTGTGTACCAAGTGTTGAGGTGGGCTAGTGGTTTAGCTTTACATAGAGCAAGAGGCACTACTTTGTCAATAGCTGTTTGAAGAGTTTGATTGTAAAGGTCCACCAAGTCTGAAGAGTCTTCAGTTTGCAGGTTATGGATTGCTGTGATGGAGTGAAGCAGAGGGAGGATATTGTTTACTTTAATACTACGTGAGTTTCTGAATGGTGCAGCGGGAGCCTGCGATGGAGTGGAATCAACTCCTGAGTTCTTAGCTATGTTAAAAGTGATTATTGATTTTTAAATGTTTTATTGGCATATTGGTAAAAGACATTCACGTTACAAGAGGTTCATTATGCAGCAGTACCAGTTTTAAATAATAATCATCAAACAAACAAAAAACAAACAAACAAAACAAGCGAGTCTCATTACAGTCTTGGCATGTGAAACATGAGAACAAGTGGATGTTGCCTCATCCGGGGTGCCGTTCTTGCCCTTCTTGTGGGCAACCCCTCCAGTTCACGCATGGTGGGGGTGGGCCCTTTGCCACCCAGGCGTGGGGGTAGTGCTCATCATGGTGTGCAGTTCGTTCATGGAAGCTTGTCGTCGGAAGGGTGAAACATTTCCCATACTAGTGCTTTCCAGGCAGCCCATTTGTCACTACCATCCAGCTCTGATCTGCTTATCGCCTCCGCCCATACCTTCATCTCAGCCTCCGCCCACCTCTTGAATTCCCTATGCCAATGTTGGTACCGTGGCCCCCCAGCCCTCTTCCATGATATGGCAATGGTTCTCTTGGCCAGGATGCATGTGAGGTCCATGAATTTATGCTCATGCTTATGTTTGCTATCCTGGGGTAAGCACCAAGCAGGCACTCTTTTGGTGACCACTCATACCGGGCGATGCCAGCAGCTCTACAGGCTTGTTCTATCCGCACCCAAAGATCCCTTGCCTGTTCGCAGCCCCAAAACATATGTATCATGTCTGTCTCCTCCCTACCGCACCATGGGCAAACCGAGCTGGCGCTCCTGTTGAAGGTGGCTATTCTGTGTGGGGTCATGTAGGTGCGGTACAGCACGTTTAGTTGTATTAGTTTGAACCAATGGTTCTGTGAGACTGCTTTGGGGTAAATCAGTGCCCTCTCCCAATCCCGTTCTGTTAGTGTCATGCCCAGGTCTGCCTCCCATTGTTATTTCAATGCTGCACTCTTGGGGTTGGGCGTGGTTTGATCAAGACCTACAAGACCTAAAATCACTTAAAAGACAAGCGCTAAAAAAATGGCAATCAAGCCCTTCCGCCCCTTCACGCGATTCCTACCTAACGATTGTCAAACAATACAAAAATGCCATAGCTAAAGCAAAAGCAGCCACATACAATACTAGAATCGACAATGCCCAATCGCACTCAAAAGAGCTATTTGCCATCTTCAACGAGCTGGTCGTACCTCCCACATCCAAACATCAAAGACGAGAAATGGTGTAATGACATCCAGAAAGCCATGCTTGACAAACTAGATTTACTCCAAAAGAAAATCAAAACCAACCTTGACAATCTACCCAAGCCCCCTCACAAAACGCTAGCCACCCCGAACTCTAAGGGGGTAATTCATAGAATTCAGCGCACAAGTGGCGCACGCGGCTGGCGCACAGTGTGCGCGTGCGAATCCCTGCCCCAGCCCCGTGCGCTGAAATCCATTTCCGCGCACAGCGTATTCATGGATTCCAGCCACCAAAACCAGCCGTGGCGCACAGTGGCGCAGCGACCCTGCAGCAGCGCCAGTTACGCCCCCAAGAACGCCTCCCGCGCAGGGAAAAGCCATCAACATACCCAATCCAGCGCAAAGGGCTGCGCTAACCCTGTACCAGCACAGCAAGCGGGCTAAGTGTATCACTGGGGTGCGCGGGAAGTACCTCACGCGATTGGCCCCGTGCGAGCGGGGTACGCGTATTTCAGGGGTGCGCGGGAAGTTCGACACGCGATTCCATCAGGGTACGTGTATTTCGGGGTGCGCGTGAAGTTCCACACGCGATATCAGCAGGGTACGTGTATTTCAGGGTGCAGGGGAAGTTACACACGCGATATCAGCAGGGTACGTGTATTTCAGGGTGCATGGGAAGTTACACACGCGATTCCAGCACGGTACGTGTATTTTGGGGTGCGCGTGAAGTTCCACACGCGAATGGCCTGGGCGCGTGTATTTCAGGGGTGCGCGGAAAGTTTTACACGCGATTTCAGCAGGGTACGTGTATTTCAGGGGTGCCGGGGAGTCCTACATGCGATTTGACAGTGTGGGTCCTCCCAGGTGTTCCCTGTACACCCTCCACGGCCCGTGCAGGCAACCCACACCACAGAGGACTACCCTGCATCCCTGGTCATGTCCCGCAGGCAGCCCACCCAACATGGGCATGCCCCCCAGCAAAGGCACATGTCTCCTTGAACTAATGAACACCAACTCATGTCCCCTTGCACCCCCACCCCCAGCACTGTGGGGCACCTGCCAGCAGGCCCCCACCCATGTCCAACTCATGTCCCCTTGCACCCCCACCCCCCAGCACTGTGGGGCACCTGCCAGCAGGCCCCCACCCATGTCCAACTCATGTCCCCTTGCACCCCCACCCCCAGCACTGTGGGGCACCTGCCAGCAGGCCCCCACCCATGTCCAACTCATGTCCCCTTGCACCCCCACCCCCCAGCACTGTGGGGCACCTGCCAGCAGGCCCCCACCCATGTCCAACTCATGTCCCCCACCACCCCCACCCCCCAGCACTGTGGGGCACCTGCCAGCAGGCCCCCACCCATGTCCAACTCATGTCCCCCACCACCCCCACCCCCCAGCACTGTGGGGCACCTGCCAGCAGGCCCCCACCCATGTCCAACTCATGTCCCCTTGCACCCCCACCCCCAGCACTGTGGGGCACCTGCCAGCAGGCCCCCACCCATGTCCAACTCATGTTCCCCACCACCCCCACCCCCCAGCACTGTGGGGCACCTGCCAGCAGGCCCCCACCCATGTCCAACTCATGTCTCCTTGCACCCCCACCCCCCAGCACTGTGGGGCACCTGCCAGAAGGCCCCCACCCATGTCCAACTCATGTCCCCCACCACCCCCACCCCCCAGCACTGTCGGGCACCTGCCAGCAGGCCCCCACCCATGTCCAACTCATGTCCCCCACCACCCCCACCCCCAGCACTGTGGGGCACCTGCCAGCAGGCCCCCACCCATGTCCAACTCATGTCCCCCTGCACCCCCACCCCCCAGCACTGTGGGGCACCTGCCAGCAGGCCCCCACCCATGTCCAACTCATGTCCCCTTGCACCCCCACCCCCCAGCACTGTGGGGCACCTGCCAGCAGGCCCCCACCCATGTCCAACTCATGTCCCCTTGCACCCCCACCCCCCAGCATTGTGGGGCACCTGCCAGCAGGCCCCCACCCATGTCCAACTCATGTCCCCTTGCACCCCCACCCCCCAGCACTGTGGGGCACCTGCCAGCAGGCCCCCACCCATGTCCAACTCATGTCCCCTTGCACCCCCACCACCTTCAGGCATTGCAGGGCACCCTCCACCAGGCCCTCGCCCATGTCCCATCCATGCCCCCCTGCACCTGGGTCCCAACAATCCCCAATCATCTCTGTAATGGCCATCCTCCCCTGCCAAAAGGCCCAACCAACTATCACATCCACCCACATATCAAAGGCAATTACATGTTACACACCCAATGTAAATAATGCAAATGAACACATGTCTGTCACACACAATGGCTGCAAGTGAATGTTAAAACACCCAACATGACATGCATGAAAGTAATGAGATGATACGACACATTGAAGGATGAAAATAAAAATGTATTGAAAATCAACTAGAATGGAAATGAAATGAGAAAAACCACAAAGCAAAACAACAAAAAGATGAATGTCCATGAAAAAAATCCAAAAAATCAAAAAATCCATAGAAGAACTATTTACAAGACAATCCCGAGTCCATGAGCCCAACCAAATGAAACCTAACTATGTCAACTAACTAAAAACTGAACTATGTACAAAAAAGTGGCGCATCGTCCAATCGCAACCAAATAAAAAAAAATAATTTAAAGGAAACCTACCACTAACTATATAACTATATACAAAGGCAGCGGGCTAGTCCGACGGCTCACTGGTTGTTGTCATGGGCCAGGGCATCATCGAACTCCCGTTCAATGGTTTGGAGGCGGGCATGTTCCCTGGGCCCGAGGTCCCGCAGGGATAATGCAGTGTCCAGCTCCAACTCCCTGCGAAGACCCCCGAGGCACTCAGCCCGCCTCAGCGCCCTCCGCATGGAGTCCTCCGCCCTGACCATTGTGAGCCGTTCCTCCTCTGCCCGCTGCCGCTCCGCACCTATCTGCTGGCACAAACGCTCCCACACGGAAGCAACTCCCATTCCAGGGTTCTCCTGCCCTCCGGCCGATGCCTGCACCCCTGATGTTGATGGCCCCGAGCCATGATGCCTCCCACGTTGAGCCTGCTGCTGCCTCCGACGCAACTGCCTGTGCCAGCACGACGGCATCCAGGCTGATGGAAACCACCGACGCCGTTGTGCACGTGCCCTGCCCGATGATGCCGTCACATCCTCCATCTGCTGGGGTCCAGTTGCTGGTGTGTCCACCCCTGCTGGACCTCTGACTCCCGACTGTGGCAGGGATGGGATCTCCACCGAGCTGGCTGCATTGGTCAGGGCAGGTCCACAGGGGGCCCTGGTGGCATCTGGGCCGGAAGACGGCAAGGAGAACGACTGGCGTATAGTCTCCACAGAGGAGGAGAGGGCCGCCAGATTGGCCGACACATGCAGGAAACCCCCCAGCATGGACGATCCCAATTGGGCCACATCGGCACGGTGCTCTTCGTGATGACGTGCGTGCTCCTCCTGGGAAGCACGCACGGCATCACGAATCACAGCCGTGCACATCGCGACCCCAATCAGGACCTTCTCCATACGGCCAGGGGTCCCCTCGTCCGCAGGTGGAGGGGAGTCAGATGACATGGACATCCCCTCTACCTGCGGACGGGCCTGGGACGGGGCATCCCTGCTGGTGCATGGTGGTGCACCCACAGGGTCAGGGACAGCGACATGCACAGGCCCCTCCACGGTGACCTGTGCTGCCTCCTGCCCCTGGACTGCACCACTTGCACCAGCAGGGATGCCCCCACCAGGCCCCATGTGCGCCTCAGTGGCGGCCTCCTCCTCCTCTGTGGAAACCACCAACCTGGATGGCTCCTCACCGTCTTCCGCCGTAGCAGGCCCCTGTGGGGGCTCACCCACCCCTTCCGCTGCAGCTGTGGGGGCATCCCCGCCGCCTTGCTCCACAGCGCCGTCTCCGCCCTCTTCTTCACTAGCCGCTGCGTAGAGGGAGACATAGAACACAAGCATCAGGGTACTGTACAATGGTCCCCTAGACAGGAAGCAATAGCAGATGAGTGCCACTGTCAAAGTACACTTCCATCATGTCCCTCCACAACACATGTGTCAGTCCAGGCAAAACACACACAGTGACAGTCATGGTGCATGCCATGGACATTTCCATACATGTCCAATGGACTCTCGAAACATACAATGTAATGGTACTCACATGCATCATGGGTCATGCCTATCACATGCACACACTTCACCTCAGTCACATCCATCTGGCCCCGTACACCCCAATCACAGTGGATACAAGGATGACTAGGCTGCATCAGTGAATCTGTACATTGTCACAGACATGTGTCATGCATCCATGGCATTCACAAGTCACAGACACGCAGGTCAGGCACACAGACATGGATACCATTTATGTACCTGGCATCAGCAACCATCCCTCACCCCCACCCATGTCCAGGAAAGAGACTGCCATGCTCTCATGTGTACAATCTGCATAGGGCTCCCCATGTCGCATTTAAACACATGCAACGACCGTGCGGTTCACACATTGCTGATCGCACATGCATTACCATGATGTCCCTGCACACATACATGATGCGTACATGGCCTATGTCACACATACAGGCAAGTATCAGACAACCAGCACACTGCAACATGCCCTGTCTCACACAGCAATGCTTGGCCACTTACCGCTCAACTCCAGACGGGTCTCCCTCTCAAGGACCTGGGCGTGGAATGCTGGGTGTACGCGTTCCAGGACCCTCATCTGGATGGAACTCATGCGGCCCCGGCCCCCCTCCACGAGGCGCCGGGCCTTTATGAGGGTCCTGGACCTCAAGTCTTCCCAGCGCTTCTTGACCTTCTGGATGGTGCGGGTTGCCACCCCCTCCGCGTTGATGGCAACCACACAGTTGGCCCAGATCCTCTCCCGTCCTTCCTTGTTGGCGCGGGACGATCCGAAGAGGGCATCATACTGCCCCAGGACTTGCTCCACCAGGACACCAACTTCGGTGGCAGTGAAGCTGGTGCCCCTCTGCCCCTCTGGCCGGGGGTTGCCACTGGTGCCAGATGTTGATGTGCCCGACATGGCAACCCCAGGGGCAGGAGTGGGTGGGCAACTGGGTCCTGGGGCTGGGCTGTGGAGCGATGTTATCCGAGTCGGGGGTCTTCTGTTCCAGCAGGGGTGGACACAGCAACTGGACACCTGCAGATGGCTGATGTGCAGGCACCAAATGGCAGGGCACGGTGGCAGCAGGCAGGCAGGCAGGCAGACAGCAGCAGATGGCACGTGGGAGGCTGCTCGGGGCACTGGGGGGCAGTAATTCGGCCTTCTGGGCAGGAGCGTGGTCTTCCGTGTGTTTTTGCGTGGCCAGCTTGATACAGAGTGATTTGGCACGTGAAAATCCTGCACGTCAGCGTGAAAGTCGAGGAAAGGCCCTTAGCGCGTAAGCGCGTCAGCACGCGTACGCGATTTCATTGGACCAAAGGCCCTTACAGCGTAAGCGCGTCTGTGACGTTTTGCGCACGGGCGTTGCCCTGGCAGGGCTTGGAGATCCCGCGTGCCTTTATGTTCTGTACGTGCTTTTCGTGCGGTGCGTGTGTTTTCCATCCGTTGGGGTTCACACGCTATTACTTCACAGCGGGTATTGGCTACGCGTTCTTCTACACGCAAGGCAGACGGTGAGTGGTACCCCGCTCCCCCAGGCCCGATCGCGTGAGAAACTTCACGCGAACCCATGAAATACACGTAGCCCGCTCCCCCAGGCCCGATCGCGTGAAAAACTTCACGCGAACCCCTGAAATACACGTAGCCCGCTCCCCCAGGCCCGATCGCGTGAAAAACTTCACGCGAACCCCTGAAATACACGTAGCCCGCTCCCCCAGGCCCGATCGCGTGAAAAACTTCACGCGAACCCCTGAAATACACGTAGCCCGCTCCCCCAGGCCCGATCGCGTGAAAAAGTTCACGCGAACCCCTGTAATACACGTAGCCCGCTCCCCCAGGCCTGATCGCGTGAGAAACTTCCCGCGAACCCCTGAAATACACGTAGTCCGCTCCCCCAGGCCCGATCGCGTGAAAAAGTTCACGCGAACCCCTGAAATACACGTAGCCCGCTCCCCCAGGCCCGATCGCGTGAAAAAGTTCACGCGAACCCCTGAAATACACGTAGCCCGCTCCCCCAGGCCCGATCGCGTGAGAAACTTCACGCGAACCCCTGAAATACACGTAGCCCGCTCCCCCAGGCCCGATCGCGTGAAAAAGTTCACGCGAACCCCTGAAATACACGTAGCCCGCTCCCCCAGGCCCGATCGCGTGAAAAACTTCACGCGAACCCCCGATATACACGTGCCCCGCTCGCACAGGCCCAATTGCTGTATGTTGCCACTTTTGTAATGCGCAGGGACTCTACCGCCTGCCTTCGTGTGGCGGACGTGTTTCGGCTTGTGCGTGTCTTTCGCTGTGCGTGGCTTTGCCCTATTCGATTCCATGAATACGTGTGGTTCGGGTGCGTGTGGGCGTTCCGTCTGCTTCCCTGCAGTACATCCCCAGTTACGCCCTTGTTTTCGCGAGTTGTTTCCCATTCCGCGCGTTACGCCCCGTGTTCCGCCCACTTTCTAGTGTATGCGCCGAGGTTGTGCGCTTTCACTGTGCGCGTCGCGCACGTCTTTCGGGATGTTGCAGTGACGTGTGCGCCATGCACGGGTTTGGCGCACATCCCGAGGTAAACACGCGCAGGGACTTCCATGAATCGCACGCGTGCGCGTGCGCCTGTTTTTTTCCGCTTGCGCCTGCTTGCGCCTGCTTGCGCCTGCTTGCGCGAAGATTTTCGGCGCACGTTTGTTCCATGAATCGGCCCTTTAACCTCCTGCACAACACAATAGCAACCTTCCACCGCCATTCACCTTTAGAAAGGTAACCACACCTGAGGTCTTAAACATTATGAAACAAATAAAACCATCACTCTGCAAAGGAGACATCTGTCCAGCAAACATAATCAAAGACTGCGCTGAGTCCCTAGCGCTGTACATCGCAACCTTCATCAATGCATCATTTGCCACTGGCTCAGTTCCCTCCTCACTTAAAGAAGCCTGGGTTCGCCCACTGTTGAAAAAGCCCACACTAGATGCAGACTCCCCTAACAACTACAGGCCCATTACAACAGTGCCATTTCTGCTGAAAATCCTGGATAAGGCTGCCTATCTACAGATACAAGCCTACCTCGAATCCCATAACATCCTAGGCAAGAGACAGTCCGGTTTTCGCCCACGCCACGGCACAGAGTCTGTGCTACTCGACCTGAAAAACCAACTCCTAAAAAATATGGATAAAGGCAAATGTGCCATCCTCTTACTCCTTGACCTGTCGGCTGCGTTTGACCTAGTCGACCACAAAACTCTAAAGACACACCTCACCAATACAGCTCACTTCTCTACCGAAGTCACAACATGGATCTCATCCTTCCTGGAAGGCAGAGCTATGCAAGTCTACTCAGACCAAGCATCAGCCACCCCCTCCCCCATCAACTGCGGAGTACCACAAGGCTCCTGCACCTCCCCCACACTATATAACCTATTTACACTCCCTCTATTCAACGAAGAAGAATTCGGCATAACGTTCACCAATTATGCCGACGACACTCAAATTCTTCTCCCTCTAACTGGCGATTACAACCAAGATCTAAAAGCCCTACAACACACATATGCCATCATCCAGGCCTGGATGGCAGCCAATGGCCTCTGTCTCAATGGAGACAAGACAGAGATCCTACTGGTGGGCCCCAAAGAATCCCTTAGCAAACTTGACGGCAAATATAGCACCTTCCTAATTGAGAACTCGGTCATCCCGGTCACTTCTGCTGTAAAAACTCTGGGAGTCTATCTAGATTCCACCCTCTCCATGGATAGACATGTCAGCTACATCTCATCCTCAGCAGCCTTAACAACCAAAATAATTAATGCAGTAAAACCTCACCTATCCACTACAAACTGCCTCAACATAGCCAGGGCCACCATAGGTGCCAAATTGGACTATTGCAACGTCCTCCTATTAGGCACCTCTGCTAAAAACATTAATAGACTCCAAATCACACAGAACAACGCCTTAAGAGCTGCCCTCAATATTCCGAAGAGGGAACATATCTCCCTAGCAAGACAAAATGCCCACTGGCTCCCAGTCAGTGCCACTGACAGCATACAGATGTCCTCACAACTTATTTTACTGGAGAGATGCAGTACCACTGACAACATACAGATGTCCTCACAACTTATTTTACTGGAGAGATGCAGTACCACTGACAACATACAGATGACCTCACAACTTATTTCATTGGAGAGAAGCAGTACCACTGACCACATACAGATATCCTCATAAGAAATTACATTGACATTTTTTATGAGGACATCTGTATATTGCCAGTGGTACTACAATGCCCCAAAAAATAAAATGAACAAGAACCAGGGAAACAGGAAATAGAAATTGAAACAGGTGGTGAACAGAAGAAGACATTTGTCAGTGGTAATGCACCTTGTTAGGCAGAATCCTGTGCAGTTCCCTTAGGGAGCACTACAGAAGATTAAGACTACATATATGAGCAATAAATCCCCTTTGGTATTAGTCTGTGCCACAACGATTTAGTTGGTAGCTGTGGCTAAGCAGACAGACTTATCTCAAGAGGGAGATGAGCAGTATTCAGAGTTTACACAATAGGGCTACAGTACTATGGTACAAGGAAACACTGACCAAAGCTTTGTATTAAAAAGAATATATATTTATTTTTCACACTTCTAGTTCAACACCTTAATCACAATTAATAAAGCAAGTTAAAATCAGTCAAGAAAGGTATACACAACTCCCTAGTTAAATTGTAGTCAAGTTTGAGCAAGAGTGAAAACTGAGCAAAATGGCACAGTGAAAACCAAACACAAATGGCACTCTAGCAATTTCTCACAAGGGAGGGAAAGCACAAGTTATACAGGAATATCTTCTTACACACCCTAGCAACACTTCCCAGAAGTTTGTGAACAAGTTTAGGCAAGGCAGTATTTTAGCATAGAGAAAACATAAATGAAAACCGAGCAAAATGGCACTTCACAAGTTAAAAAGTGGGAAGGAAGAAAGGGGCTTAGAAGAATTAGCTGCAGCAACACAGTTCTAGTTGAGAAGCAATCTAGAGAAGGCAGTTCTAACAAATTAAGCCAGAGTCAATGGGCCTGTGCCAGAGTCAGTGGTACTGGACAAAGAGCCTAGGAGCAAAATGTTCTTGTAGCTGCAGTCAAGTCTTTGGTTAACGATTAGGAACGGTGGATGCAGGAGGTGAAATGTTAGACGATAGGGGCGGCCAACCCAACAGGTAGGTAAAGGATTTAAAACACCTTTAGTGCTACCACACGAAAAGGGAGGCCTGGCGGTACAAAGTACCTTAAAATGAAGAAGAGGCTCCAGCGGTGGCGGTTGTTCCTGCAGTTCTGGGGATCCAGCAGAGGAAGAGAGGCTCTCGTCGTGGAGGAAGGTTCAAATCACTGCACTACCCAGGGATGAAACCAGCCGAGGTGCTGTCCAACAAATAAAAAGGTACGCACCTTTAAATCGCAGTCTGGGTTGATGGATGCCTGGCTATCCGGCCTCCAAGCCCCCGGCCTCAAAGCTGGCTATCTGGGCACTGGCGATTCGACAAAGGCAGGTCTGAGAAGGCGATTGGCAAACTGGTTGGCCCCACCAGCTCAAGGGAAGAAGGCTCTTTCAGATGAAGATCTCCTCTCGTCGTGTGGAGAAAAGTGGTGAGACGCTGAAGCAGGGCTTCACCGGTGGTTCAGTCGTTGCAGATGTCTTTGGCTTCTCTCCTCTTCGGTTCCATAGTTCCAGTGGTGATGTCTTGCTCTTCCAGTCCTCAGGACCCTGCTTTTATGCAAAAATATCCCCATTCATACAGCCTAGCTGTCGCTCACACAGTGGAGTGATCACCTTGGCGGGAGACCCTCCAGCCTATCAGGTTAGAGTGCGACATGAGTTGCTGCGGCAACCCTGTCCAGGGGTCCTACTCCCCCTCCCACACAATGGACCCACCCCAGACTCAGTGGCGCCAAAAGGAGGGCTTCTTGGCAGAAGCCCACCAAAAGGACGAACAAAGGATCCCCGACCTGGGTTAAGAGTTTCGAGAAAGACACGAGAAAGAATTAATATCAAAGTCCTGGCAAATAAAACCTACCGGAGTGAAGTTAATATAAGAATAAACCGGCGGTATGTTAGGGCTGTCAGTAAATGTGGTAGCCTCAAACAATGGGAAAATTCCATAGGGAAATATTTACGGTCGAATATTTTCGGTAGTAACCACTGCCACCAGCCATAAACTTTTGAGAGAGGGACTGTACGGTACCCTCTCAAAAATGAACACCAGGGAAAAACTATTAACCCTTCCCAGTACCTCCATAGTAAGATGGGTTGTAGTGGTTTCGTTCATAACATTTGACTAGTAAAGTCAATTGGGATTTACATGCCCTTGGAGACAGTAGTCAGTCCCAGGGTATGGAGTCTATGTTTAGGGTTTGCTGCGACACCCCTGTGTTACTGCACGGAGGCTGCTGTGTAACACATGTGTAAAAGATGGTTCCTATGAGGGTGAGATAACCTTATAGACATTAAACACAAAAAATAGCCTAGAACACACATAGTAAAAAATGCCTAAGAGTGGGAAAAAGAGTCAAACTCTTAGCAGGAGAAAAAAACAAACCCTTCAAATCCAGGTAAGGGAAATTAGCTATAGAATGAGAATTCTCCCTAACACTCGCCCCCCCCTCGCCCAGACAAATGGACTGGAGGATCTAATCCACTCCTGGATGAGTCTCTTACCTCTAGTCGGTTATAAACATCCTAGAGAGACCATCAGCATTTTGATAGTTACATCCTGACCTGTGCTCAATGGTAAAATCAAACCCTTGGAGGAAGATTGACCATGTTAGCAGTTTTGGGGTTTCCCCTTTCATTTGCATCAACCATCTCAAGGGTTGGTGGTCGGCTTGAATAATGAAAGTAGATCCATACAAACTTCTTCAAAGACCACACAATGACAAAACATTCTCTCTCAATAGTTGCCCACCTTGTTTCAGGTTCCTTCAGTTTCCTACCGATGAAGCAAACGGGGTGCTCGCTACCTTTCTCATCCAGTTGACTGAGGACTGCAACTATGCCTGTGGTGTGTCAGCATCCGGCTGACATTGAATGGTTCGTGGGGTGTGGGCCTTCGCCCAGTCAGAGGCCCCCGCTTGCCCCTGCCTCATAAAATACTGTGGCGGTCATCTTAATGTTCTTTTGCACCTGAGCAGGCTTCACTTGATGAGTTCCTCCCCCCTGTGGCTGTCTGAATCAACGTTCCTCATGTAACAGCTTCAAGGCCATCGTCCAGGTTGTTGTGCTCCAGCCACATGTTGGCCGCTGCAGGTGTTTCAAGAAACACGGCGCACCCTTTGTAAAGGACCTTGAGGCGGGACGGGTACATGAGCATATATTTGAGGTGCAGTTTCCTGAGTTTCAGCTTAACTGGCACAAAGGAGTTCCATGCTCTCTGCACCGCTGGGGTGCAGTCCGGGTATATGGCTAGTTTGGCGTTATTCCAGCAGATCTCGCCTCCCTCTCTGGAGAACCTCAGAATGATTTCCCTATCGCGGAAGTTCAGTATCCTAGCTATCATGGGTCACGGATGCGAACCCAGAGGGGGCCTTTTTTGTAGTGATCTGTGGGCACGTTCCACCGTGAACCCCTGCAGCAATTTCTCCGCTCCAATCTCCTGGAGTATCATGTTTTCAATGAAGCCTGTTGGGTTGGGCCCTTCCATTCCCTTCGGAACCCCCAGAACCCGTATGTTATTATGCCGGGCTCACCCTTCGGCATCTTCTGCTTGGGCTTCCAGCGCTGCGTTCTTCCTTTCAAGCGCCATCAGTCGCCTCACCAGATCGCTGGTGGTTCGAGCTGTCTCCTTCAGGGTCGTTTCGGCCGTGGTGACTCTTTCCGTGAGGTTTCTCATATCTTGTCTCATCAGTTGCATATCCGACTTGATGTCCCCAATTCTGGTGTCAATGAAAGTATGCAGGACTGCAATTGCTTCGAGCACCTGATTGTCACTGTTAGCGGGGCTCTCTGTGGGTTGTGCTTGTGCTTCTGGGGTTTCTGGTGGCATCCTGTGGTTACCCTTTCTGTTTGGCATTGAAGGAGTCCATGATCGTTGTTTCCTTTTTTTGTTTTGTGGATGGCATGGCCCCAGTGATGGCCCCGTTGATGGTCAAGAGTGGAGAGGGATGTAGTGGTCTTGCATGGGTAGTATTGCGCCTGGTGATTCACGTGTTACATCTAGGGACCAGCCGTTCACGGTTTATAGAGGTTATAGGGCCCAGGATCTGTGTAGTACAGCATGCAGTGTGCCTCAGTACGCTGCCCCCAGTGCCTTGTTTCGATGTTTGACCCATTCAGTACCTTCAGCAAATAATGTCTCTGGGTCGTTCGTTGTTGCATGGGTGACAACGACAAATTATGTCCAGGAATCACCAGGACCCGGCCCCTCTGCACGTAGTGTGGCTCTCTCAGTGGGCCTCAGACGTGTGGGCGTGCCACATACCTTTTATCCCCTACGGGGTCTTCCCGTGTGTGGCAGGTCCCTCCAGCTGGCGGGCCGGTCTCTGTGTCCCTCGATGTGCTCTGTCGTGCCTTCTCGGTGTGTCGGGCAGGCTCACTCAGAGGCAAACTTCCAGCCGCTCCTCCCCCTCACTGCCGAGCCGAGGCCATGTTGGCCATCTTGAAGCCCGGGGGTCTCGGGTTTCTGTCGTCTCTTCTCCCACCCACACTCTGATTTTAGGATTTGTACAGTCCTAGGGCTGAGGAAAAGCTTGTCGGAGCCTCCGGTGCGGGTCAAGTCGCTCGGTCTTGCCTTTTATTTAAAGAATGCAGGATCTTTCCAGGGTCAGGGCAGGAGCCACGGTTGAAAGCGTCCTCACGGCATGAGCTCAAGCCACGCCCCCTATGTTAAAAGTGATTATATGATAGTCAGACAAAGGGCAGTGGAAGTTGGAAGTTATGTTGGTGTTACAGTTGAGGTCCGCTAGCCAGTCGAGGATGCAGCCTTTAGTTTGGGTGTAGTTGTGTATCCGTTGAGAGTAGCCTAGTGCTGAGATGGTGTTGGCTGAGGCCAGGGCGTGGTTGTCATTAGGGTCATTAAAACACAGATTGAAATCTCAGAGCAGTGGGGTATGGGTGCTGGTCTTGTTATTGGTGGAGAGGAGTTGTGCTATGTTGTCATCAAATGACGAGGTAGGGCCAGGAGTTCTTTAGATGAGATGAATGTTCAACGTAGTTGTTGGGGAGATGGTCATTTTGACCGATAGTAATTTGCCTGTGTGGAAGGTGAGATTAGGTGTTTCCCTGATGTTAATATTGTTCTTAGCGATGATTGCTTCTCCACCACCTTTGCTAGTGGGTCTGTCGGTTCTATATACTGAATAGTTTTTGGGGACAACAAGCGTGAGAGCCTTGCAGGGACATCTGCTGCTGCATGGAGCCATGTTTTGGTGATGGCTAAGAAGTCAAGATCATTGGATGTGATCAGATCTGCGATATCTAGGGCTTGAGCTAGAAGTGATCTGGCATTGATAAGGGCACCCTGGATGGTGGAATCTTTCAGCTTAATGGTTGGTGTTAAGGAGTGAGTACAGTCTGTATTCTGTGGTTGAGGCGAGGTTTGTGGTTTGCTAGAGTTCACTTTAGTGGTAGAGCTGCTAGAGGTTGAGAGGATAATGATCGGTGAATTTAAGTCTTTGGATCTGCTGGTTTTGGAGTTCCTGGCTTTGGATCCACTAGGGTGTCTATTGGAAGAAGCAAACAATTGTGAGGGTATTCTGGAGTTCAAGTGTGTGTTCCTCCAGGGGATCGAGGGATTGGTGGTAGAGGCGAAGAAACTAGGGTGCTTGCCAGTTCGGGGAGTCCGTCTGTTGTTTCTGCAGTGTGGTGGGTGAGGAATAGACTGGCTCGGAATAGATTGGACGTTAGCACATTGATTTGTTCCAGTAATGTCGTTAGGGTGAGCATCTGTGTTGGCTTGCTGTGGATGTGGTTTAGGGTGATGTGTGATGATGGGAGGTAAGAAGCGTGTCGGTGGAATAGTAGAGGAGTCAGGGAGTATAGGGGGCACAGTCAGTATGTTAGTGCCAGGGTAATAAGCGAAGGTGAGCACTGGTCTGAGGTTCAGGTGAGGCATGGTGGAGGCAGGTGCCGCCTTGTAGTAGGAGCACACAGGGTCACATGTAGGTAGGCTGCAAGAGTTGGTGTCATTAAGTTAGTGGATATGTAGGCATGGGGGGGCTAGTCCTAGGTGTTGGTGTGCAGTGAGGTTAACAGCACTAGGTCAGGTACAAATGGGGGTGCGACCATAAGTGGGCATACCTGTGTGGGCAAACGTACAATCTAGTAGGGTGGAATAGTGAGGCATGCAGCATATTGTGGTAAAGTGGGAAGCCAAGCTTTCTGTGCAGCAATATAAAACATATGTAATTAATAACTGTGTCAATACTTTGAACAATGAGCAGTAGGTATGTGAGCCAAAGGGCTGGCGCAAGGTAACACACGTAATGGGTACAAGGTGCGTCATTAAACAATCACAGCAGACAGTTACACAAGCCCAGGTAAGGGTGAATAGAACCAAACATACAAAGCCCAGCAAGCGTGGTCGAATGTATGTGACAGAGTTGAGACGTCTGCGGGTTTACCATTAAACCATTGGTGTTTTATGCATCTTAGCCTCACTGCCATCCTTTGATTTCAGACAGTGCTCTATGCTTTTAGCCTCATTGCCTTATTGAATCTAGCTGGTGTCCTATGACCCAGGTCCTTAAAACAAATGCATACTGGCCCAATTAGCGTTCCCAAGCCTATCCTTAGCCTACCATTATCCTCACCACTACTCAGTATGCGTCCATATACTACCAGTCAGTTCGCCTGCGTCTTCATCCTCATCCTAAACAGTGTAACTCAACTTAAGATGGCCCCGTACTTACCCAACATGCCTTTTCCGACTACTCTCACCAACCAGGCACCACACCTAGACATAAATAACCTTCAGTTATTACCCACTAATCTCCCTCATACTATCATAGATAGGAACCTAGGACTCAGAGCTAGACTAGCCAAAATCTATGAGCCTCTCGCCGGTTCACTGCCCACTCTACAGAAGTCCAAAGAACAGCCTCCTTGTTCCAGTTCCTCAACTAATACTTCCAATCCACCTTACAAACCCCACCACGAGACCCCCTGATAACCTTCCCAGTCAGGGCATTCTCGAATCTACACAAGACAAACGTCATGCAACTGCTACTAAAAATACAGGCAGCCCTAAAATCAAGGGAGCTTTGATCAACGCCCGATCATTAGTAGCTCATGCCACAGAAATCGCAGATCTGATCCTCAAAGAAGATCTTGATTTCCTCGCTCTCACTGAGACTTGGCTACACCCTGCAGCAGGCCCTGTGCTCATGCAAGCAGTCCCAGACAACTATTCCATCCTGAGGCAAGATCGCCCTAACTCCAGAGGAGGGGGTGTCGCCATCATACACAAATGCAGTCTGTCCATGAGACGAGCAACCTCCTCCTTCAATGTCCTCTCCTGCGAAACATTATCAGTCAAAGCCCCACTTACTAATACCCAAACCCTTAATATCCACTTGATCTACCGCCCACCAGGCCCTATTGGCACCTTTGATGAAGACCTTAATGTCATTCTATCTAGCAATCTCAAAAGCTCCTCTCAAGTTCTCACCCTGGGGGACTTTAACATGGGCTTTAACGACCCGGCAGACCAAACAGCCAGAACCATAGCTAACACTCTTGCTGAACTAGGCTTTGCGCAAAGAAGTATGGCACCCACTCACTCGAAAGGTAGAATACTTGACTGGGTGGCTGACCACAACTGCTTAGCGAAAATCCCAAATACCTCTCCACTAGTCTGGACTGATCACCACCTGCTATCGTTCCTGCTGTCCACGGACAGACCCCCACCTCTGCCTAACACCACGGCTCCTCCAACTCTCACTAGAAATAAAAAGAATATTACTCCAGAAAGACTCCTCCCGAATCTACTCCCTACACTTAACACACTCCCCGATAACCTGGATCCAGAGATCCTGGTTGAAGAATATAACAAGGTTATGGCTTCCTCGCTAGACCTTATTGCCCCACTCAAACTCAGACCCAGTAAATTGAAAACGCACCTCAACAAAAGGTACACCCCATTCCTCAAAAACCTAAGGTAGCAAAAGAGAAATTGCGAGGCCACCTGGAAAAAATCCCCCTCGGCTGCAAACAAACTCAAACTCTCCAAACTAACCACACTCTATAAAAAAGAAATCAACCTGGCCAAACGAACCTCCTTTGACTCTCGCATTTCCCAAGCTAAATCTAATATGAAAGAACTCTTCTCTATACTTAAAGAAGTAGAAACCCCCATACACCCCCCTGATACCTGCACCAAAGATAAAAACTGGTGCTCTGAAATTCAAAATGCCCTGGCAAATAAAATCGTGACCCTTCAAAGTAAAATCTCTAGTAAAAAAGCTGCCCTAAAAGACACTCTCCCCTCCAAAACTCTGGATAAGCACACTCCCACAGATCCTATCTGCTTCAAGTTCTCCAAAGTCAATACTCTTGAAGTAGAAAAAATGATCCTGTCTTTGAAACCATCTAACTGCCAGGGAGATCTGTGCCCAGCACAGCTTATCAAAGATGCTGCCCGTGACCTCTCCCCCTTCATCACCAAACTGATCAACGCTTCCTTCAACACTGGCTCCATCCCTTCCAACCTAAACAATCATGGGTACTTCCATTATTAAAAAAACCTACTCTGGAACCAGCCACACCCACAAATTACCGACCTATAACTACTGTTCCTTTCTTACTAAAAATCCTTGACAAGGTCGTATGTACAAATACAGAAGCACCTGGAGGAACACCACATTTTAGGATCTAGACAATCAGGGTTCCGTCCTCAACACGGGACTGAAACTGCACTTATCGACCTAAAAGCTCAGATCGATACTCTCAGGGGTAAAGGGCAAGTTGCCTTGCTCCTCCTCCTTGACTTATCTGCAGCTTTCGATTTGGTCGACCATTCTGTCCTATGCTCACACCTCCATACAGCAGCACACTTCTCGCCAGACGCCATCAAATGGGTTACCTCATTCCTCAACGGAAGAACTATGAGGGTCTTCTCCCCCACTGCTGCAGCAGACCCCATTCCTATAACTTGTGGTGTCCCACAGGGCTCCTGCGTCTCCCCCACACTGTACAACATATTTACCAAGCCCCTTTTCAATGATTTGGATCATCTCGGTATCACCTACACTAACTATGCAGATGATACCCAGATCCTCCTTCCGCTTTCTGGAGATTATGAAAAAGATTTGGCCTTGCTAAATAGGGTGTACACCATCATTCAGGCATGGATGGCCACTCACGGACTATGCCTGAATGATGGGAAAACGGAGCTTATCATCCTGGGTACTACGCCTAGTTTAAAGAAACTTAGCCCTGCCTACAACTCCTTTATGATAGATAGAATAATATCAAAGTCGGTCAGGAGGTCAAAACACTGGGTCTCTACTTAGACTCTAACCTTTCCTTCAAAAACAATTGTGCTCCCTGGCATCCTCAACTGCATACACGTGCAAATTAATCCGCTCAGCCAAACCATTTCTGTCAGACACTAGCTGCCTCACACTCGCTAGAGCACTCATACTGTCCCGCCTTGACTATTGCAACGCCCTTTACCTGGAAACCTCCAAGGCTACCACCAACAAGTTACAAACCCTCCAGAATAACGCCCTGAGAGCAGCCCTAGGCATCCCTAGAAGAGAGCACATTTCAGGATTTAGCCAACAGAATAACTGGCTCTCCACTCGAGACAAAATCCTCCTAAAAACGGCATCTCTAACTCACAAATCTCTCAACAATGCTGCACCGATCTATTTGATTAACAGGTTCCACAGACAAGCTTCCGCTAGACCCCTTAGAACTGCATACAAAGACTGCCTCGCTGTCCCAAACTTCAAACTTGCCACCATAGGAGGTAACAGTTTTCCGGTAAAAGCAGCCAAATTGTGGAACTTTTTGCCTCCCAACTTGAGAGCAGATATGCCCGACTTGAAATTCCGATCTATGGCAGTTTCATGGCTGAAAACGAGAAACCACCAAGATAGCTAGATGCCAAGGCTATTAATTCCTGCTACCTGCACACTGTGTAACCTCGTGCTCCCACCCGGACTTGCACTTATACTGTATATATTGTTTGTTCTCCTTACTATGCTTTGTATATACTTCCATTGCCACATGTATGTTCTATATTTGTAAATAAGCTTCGCATATTCTTGTAAATGCTGCACCTTGATACCCCTGGGCATATCTGCACATTATAAATAATAAAACAAACAAACAAACAAACACTAAGCAGAGCCTGGTAAGTATGCGGGCCAGAAGGGCTAGCTCGTGTTAAGGCAGGCGGCTATAGCAGGGTATGGCACGTGGCATTTGAAAGTAAATCTATAGTAGGTACAGGTGCGTACCTTGACAACAAAAGCATATTAACAACAAAAACACAGTGATATGATAGGTTATTTATAACACGCTTAATACCCAGAGGTTTCTAATCGCAGATCCGGGGATCGAACCTGTGTTGCTCTGTGTCGTCTTGCTTCCAAAGCGAGCAAGTTGCCCCAGAGCTATCCTCCCATGGGAGCAGGGAGAGCCAGAGTTGTTTGTAGGCGGTGCTATGAGGTGTCAGCTAAGCACTAGAGATAGTTATAGTGTACTTTCAGGTGTGGATAAAGGGGGTCCGGACACGGTAATGTTTAACAAGCAATCATAAGGTTCTGACTGGGTAGATGATCCGGTAGACTCAGTCTGGCAGACAGGCTTTATTGCAGATATCTATTAGTAGTGCACAAGTGCAGGCTTTCCCTTGTCAGCAGGTGGGAGCCTGAAGAGAAGGAGCTTGATTGAAGAAGTAGGGTAGTGTTAGGCGCAACTGTGGCGAAGTGGAAGGCAGCAGGGTATATTGGCATAGAACGTTGCTGCGATAGTTACTCGCGTGGGTAGGCCACGACTTTGTCAAACCCACTTGCACTTCTACCCAATCCACACCATCTCAATTACTCTGCGACTCCCTCTCCCTACACTTCTACACCACTGCTCTTGACAGAACGACGCCCCTTAACAGCAAACTGTCCTTCCTCTCCCCCCTCCCACCAACGAAACCCCCTGATCCCATTGCCCTGATGTCCAATTCCCCTACCTTCAACTCCTTCAAACCCATCTCCAGAAAAGAGTTCCTTGACCTTCTATCTGCCAGCAAACCATCCGGGTCGCCTCTCGACCCCTGACCCGCGTCTGTCCTGAAAGAAATGTTCTAAACGACTCCCTCACCTCTGGAATCTTCCCTGATGCCTTCAAAATAGCGCATATCAAGCCTCTTCGCAAAAAGGCATCCATTGGCGTGCTTGACCCCAAAAACTACAGACCGATCTCCAACAACAGATTTCTTGCAAAACTCATCCACCGAACAGCATACTCCCACCTCAACGCCTTTATAGAATCCAACGGTCTCCTCGATCCCGCACAATCAGGCTTCAGACCGCGACATGGAACAGAAACCACTCTGACCTCGATCTGGGATGACCTCAAGGTCACTGCAGACTCTGAAGGAAGCGCTGCACTAATTCTCCTTGATCTCTCTGCAGTCTTTGACAAGCTTAACCACTCAATCCTTCTTGACTGCGTACACTCCCTAGGAATCAGTGGCACTGCTCTTGAGTGGATCACCTCCTTCATCAGCAAAAGGAAACATATACCCTTCTCTCCCCTTTTGTCTCAGCTGCTCGCTTGGTGAACACTGGAGTACTGCTCGCTCTCCTGTTCAACCTCTATGTGACCACACTTCCTGGAATCATCTGCATGCACAACATCTCGTGCTACAACTACGCTGACGATACCCAAATCATCCTGGGATTTCCCAAATCAGGCACCAGCCCCCACCCCGACCTTGAGGTCTATATTTGCGATATTGATCAAAGGATGATAATAAACCACTTCCTCTTGAACCCTGCTAAAACTGAAATCATGGTGTGTGGCAATACAGCCCTTCTACACCATCCGCTCCCCTGGCCCCCGTCCCTCTGCCACACCCCCCGACACAGTAAAAAACCTAGGCCGCACTATGGACTCAGACCTAACCCTCTCCTGTCAGATCAACAATGTGTCAAAATGCTAACACAACCACCTCAAACTGCTTAGACGCATCTTTCCCTACCTCTCCTTCCCGAACAGACTTGCCGCAGTTATGTCTATTGTGATGTTGAGACTGGACTATGCTAACTCCCTATACCTAGGAGCCCCGGCATACCAACTCAACAAACTCCAAAGAGCCCAAAACGTTGCTGCAAAACTGCTCTTTGCTCTAGTTCCTAGAGACCATATCTCACCAGCTCTCCAAACCCTCCACTTGCTCCCTGTCGAACAAAGGGCCTCCTTCAAGACCCTATGCATCACTCACGGAGCAGTGCACAAGACCGGCCCATTATACCTACAAGAAAAGATAAAACCATACCTCCCATCTCGCACCCTAAAATCAAGCACTGCCCTCCTTCTAGTAATGCCAACCTCTAACTCTGTCCAGATCGGAGGGTCCTCCTTCTCAACCTTGTCCCCAAATCTGTGAAACTCGCTTCCCCCACATATTCGACACACCCAATACTATATGATGTTCCGCAAAGCAGTGAAGACGAGGCTCTTTCCCTAATACAAACCACGACCATTTTAAGCGACTGAACCATAGCCACCGATGATAAACTGCCCAACAAGATCCCGAGCAATGTCGCCACCAAATTTGCCTATTGTTTCGCTACAAGCGACTCATGCCCGAAATCCGGAATATCGATCTCCTTAGATCATGGCCGCCATGATCGCACCTCAGCCCGGATGGTGATCGCTGACCTGATTGGTCCACCCCGCCCAGCCCATCCACTTCACCGATCTATGGGGACCGGCAGGCGTGAGCCGGCCCACAACAAGGCGCACACTAAGGCGCCTGTCCTGTGCCTGTCCTGCCGATCCCTGCCAACCACCAGAAACGCTGCCCCTGACCACCAAGGTGCACCGTGCTCCTGACCGTCTCCCCTAAAGGTACTGTAACTCTTAGCTGTACCTCAATGCTTACTGCCACGTAATACGCTCGTCACCCGCACAGACTCGACTAGCGCACCCGCAGTGTATGGCAAGCACAGCATTCCACCTAGACTTCCATCAGACGCTTCCTAGAATCTTCCACCACGTGATAATAGCTCCCACTTCTCTACAATACTGCATCTACAACTAGCCAGTATAGATATGTGTACAGTATGTGTCACTGCAGTTACTCATTGCATATAGCTTCGCATCCTAGTCGTTGCCTGTACCGTCGCTGTGTGTCAAACTTAGGCACCGCCTGTACCATCGCACTGCCTCTAATTGCCTTCTGGCACTACTGATTTTTGCACAATTGTCATAATTCGAATTTAGATGTTGCCACTACTGCCTCTAATTGCCTCCTGATACTGCTGATTTTTGCAAAATTGTGATCATTCGAATTTAGATCTTGCCACTACTGCCTCTAATTGCCTCCTGGTACTGCTGATTTTCACGAAATTATTGTGATAATTTGAATTTAGATGTTGCCACTACTGCCTCTAATTGCCTCGTGGTACTGCTGATTTTCGCACAATTGTGATAATTCGATTTTAGATGTTACCACCACTGAGTCTAATCTGCCTTTCTGCATTGTGGTTGTGATGCTGGAAATGCATCAGAGGGACATGGCCTCTGAATCCTTGTCCTTTACTGCCTTTTATCGTGTGTTCTGTCATGTTTTCTGCCCAGGAGTCAATTTGGGACTCCTGGCAGTGCAGCTCTCTCTCTTTTGGTTTGGTGAACAGACCCATGGGATACCCTTATGGCACCCATGGGTAGGGGTACAACCCTGTGCCCCTAGTGTATGTTTTTGGGCACCTGTGGGTGGCCCACAGAGCAGGGCATGGGCTGGTGGCAGCTCCATGCTGAATTTGACAGGTGCTCTGGGTGTCCTCCATTTTGGGATACCCAGGCCCTGCCATTGGGATCAGTTGATTCCTGATAGGAAACAAGATGGCCCCTGTGGCCTCTTGCTTTCTATTGCCTGTTATCTTGTTTTTCCCAAAGTCCTGGGAAGCCCTGACTCTGTCCCTTCCCCCTGACTAGCTGTTGGGTGGAAGTTCCATATATGGTGTTGTTGTGAAGGCCCAGCTAGACTGACTGGAGCCTTCCCAGTGACTGTATGATGTGGGTACCTCCTGTGGGTGGGACCTGGGTGAATGGAGTGTGTGACCAATATACACTCCTTGTTGTGGTTGTCTGGTTTCTGGCATGTGAGACAAAGACTGAGACAGCCCTGCCTGAAACTGGCCTGAATGCAGTGTGTAGTGTTGAATGGCTGGGTACTTGTCCCAATCCACATTCCTTGTTGTGAGTGTCTGAAAGGGAGGAGTGTGGCCTGAATGCACTGTGTGCCTGATTGGCTGACTGACTGCATGAATGCCCTTCTGTGTGATTGGCTGCTGTGTGTGTGCCAGCAGTGTGGATGAGAGACAGAATAGTATATCTGGGGACCTCTCACCACTGGAAATTGTTCAGAAGCGTTCAGAAGCTGAGTCTCCACTCAAGAGTAACTGGAACTGCTGATCCTCGACGTCCAGCTGGAAGAAGAAGACTTGCTGGTGCATTTGCTTCGACAGATCTGAAGGTTGCCGAATCCGTCGAGGACTGACCCAAGAGAGGACCTGGTAAGGCGCCCTCTTCCCGTGCTCCGAGGGATCATCGAGCACCGCTACATCTTCGCCGAAGCGCCCTGGAAGTCAGACCCTCGAAAGGCTGCCGACCCGAGACGGGACCGCCGAGGAGATCGAAGTGAAGCACCCGGACATCGACGCCGTCGAAGTCCATTGCCGTCGACCAGGGTTCGCAGGTCTGTGTAACCGCTGGAGGCCCGTCGAAGTTGTGTTGCCCAGCCGTGGGAACCACTCGACGCCGTGCCGCCGACAACCGGAGCCGTCCGCTCCTTGCCTAAGAACATTTGAATCGAAGGACTCCCTCGACCGCACCGTCGACCGCTTTATCCTGCCGGAGAAAGTCGAGGACGACCAACGCGCCGAGGAGAAACCTGCCGGTGGGTTTCCCGCCACCTGAAGACCACAAAGACTCGAACGACTCGACGCCCTTGCTGGGCCACCGTCCTCACAATCTTTGCGGTCCAGAACAATTGTCATCGAGGTGCCCCGCACGCCTCTGCCTTGCAGGACGCCAACGCTCCGTCGTCGACGAGCACCGCTTGGATCGAAGCTGCCGCCTCATCGACGCCGTTCTACCCTGTTCGTTGTCGGACGTTCGACGCCCCGTGTCTCCCGCTTGAAAGGGAAGGCATTCAAGAAGGGCCGTCGATTCCCCGACGCCGAACGCCGAGTTCCTCGACGCTTCTCAACACCTCTCGACGATCCGTGACTCCCGCTTGAAAGGGGGTCGCTCAAGAAGGATTTGTCGACGCCTCTTCGAAGAACTCGACTCCACAAGGTACATTGGGGGGGTAGCTACCGATGAAGCAAACGGGGTGCTCCCTACCTTTCTCATCCGGTTGACTGAGGACTGCAACTATGCCTTTATTAGAAGCATCTGTCTGCACAATGAAGGATTGGTGGTAGTCAGGAGCTCTGAGAACTGGAGCTTGACAAAGGGCTTTCTTCAGGCTTTCAAAGGCCTGATTGCACTCTTCATTCCATTTGACCTTTTTAGGGAATTTTGGAGCGGGGAGTCCATTCAGAGGAGAAGCTATAGATCCATAGTTCTCAATTAAATTCCTGTAGTACCCAGTGAGGCCTAGGAAGACAATCACTTCGGTTTGAGTAGAAGTGGTTGTCCAATCTTGCACTGCTTCAATCTTGCTTAGCAAAGGCCCTATTTCAACTCCTCCTACCTCATTCCCAAGGTAGACCACTTTAATCTGACCAATTTGACATGTGCTTGCCTTTATGGTCAGATGGGCTTGTTCCAGAGCCTGCAAAACATATCCTAGGTGGTCAACATGTTCTTTCCAAGTAGGGCTGAACACTGCAATGTCATCCAGGTATGCCATGCAGAAGTCCTCCATCCTATTCAGAACCTGATTAACCATCCTTTGGAATGTAGAAGGTGCATTCTTTAGTCCAAAAGGCATAACCTTAAACTAGTATAAGCCCACTGGGGTGGAGAATGCAGTTTTCTCCTTGGCATGGTCAGTCAGGGCTATTTGCCAATAGCCTGACGTGAGATCAAATGTGCTGAGGAACTTGGCTGAGCCAAGTCCATCCACCAGCTCATCTGTCCTTGCTAAAGGATGGGCATCAGTATTAGTGACTGCATTTAGGGCTTTATAGTGCACACATAATCTCAACTCCTTGGATCCTGCCTTTGGTATTAACACAACTGGGCTAGACCATGTACTAGTAGAGGGCTCTATTACCCCGAGATCAAGCATCTTGTTGACCTCTCCTTTGATGTGGGTTCTTACATTTTCTGACATCCTGTAACCCCTGCTTTTGACAGGCAAACAGTCACCAGTATTGATATCATGCTGGCCCCAAGGGGCCAAGCCTGGTCCTAGAGAAAACAGAGGGGCAAATTGATTTAAGAAAGCTTTGCACTCCTCCTGTTGTTCAGGTGTCAGATTAGAAGAGAGATGAACTCCTTCTACTTTCTCATCTAAAGGTTTGCCTCTCAGGAGGTCAGGTAGAGGTTCACTCCCCTCCTCCTCTTGAGCTGAAGCTAGAAGCAAAGCTCCCAGTTCTGGTCTTGAGACATAAGCTTTTAGACAGTTGATGTGAAAGACTCTAGGAGCCTCCTTAGGATTGCCTAAGTCCACCAGATAGTTCACCTCTCCAAGTTTTCCCACAATATTGAAGTGTCCCATCCATTTGTCCTGCAAGGCCCCCTGCCTTGTTGGTACCATAACAAGAACTAGCTGGTCTTGAGCGAACTCAACCATGTTGACCTTCTGGTCATGCCAATGCTTCACCAGAGCCTGACCTGCTTTCAAGTTATCACTTGCTTCAGCCATCATGTGTGACATCCTCCTCCGGAGTCCTATCACATAGTCAGTGACTCTGACTGGGTTGGGGGAAGGAGCACTCTCCAACCCCTCCTTGATCAGGGCCAATGGACCTCTGGTCGGATGGCCATAGAGAAGTTTGAAGGGACTGTTACCCACCCTTCCTGAGGGACATCTCTATATGTAAAGAGAATGCATGGCAGTAGGAGATCCCACTTTTTCTTAAGGGGATCCTCTAAAGCTCCTATCATGCTCTTCATGGTTCTGTTGAACCTTTCTACCAATCCATGTGTCTGAGGGTGGTATGCTGTTGAGAACTTGTAGGTAACTCCACAGTTTTTCCAAATGGCCTTCATGTAGTGGGACATAAAATGTGACCCCCTGTCGGATATTACCTCCTTAGGAAACCCAACCCTGGTAAAGAATGCCAAGGAGGGCCTTAGCTACAGCCTAAGCTGTAACCGTTCTCATAGGAACTGCTTCAGGGTATCTAGTAGCATGGTCTACTACAACAAGTATAACCTGTTGCCTGAAGATGTTGGAAGATCAAGGGGACCAACAATGTTGATTCTGACCCTCTCAAATGGTACTCCCACCACAGGGAGAGGCACTAAAGGTGCCACGTTCTTGGAGCCACTTTTACCAGAAGTTTGGCAAGTGTGGCAACTCTTGCAATACTTACCAACCTCAGCCCCCATTTTAGGCCAATAAAAGTAGAGAGATAGCCTTTACTTGGTCTTCTTGAAACTCAAGTGACCAGCCAAAGGTATCTCATGGGCTAGTTGCAAGAATTGGAGTTTGTTTTCTTGGGGCACTACACGTCTTTTGTAGTCTCCAGGGATTGACTCTGTTGGTTCACTATAGAAGAGGCCATCTTCCCAGTGTAACCTGTACTTCCCAGGCTCTTGCCCTTTAAGCTGAGGAGCTTCCAGAGTTGGACATTCTCTTTGTCCCTTACTGAAGTCTGCCCTGTTGCGGCCACCTTCTTCCAGTAAAGACTGCAGCTCAGGATGGTCCACAGGGTCAAGATCTCCAATGAGTTCCTGGCCTTCCACTAGATCTGAGTCCTCAGGCTCTAGTTCAACCACACATGGTGGTATCTCACTCTTAGCCTCAGCTGGAGGAGAAATCACAGGCTTGATTTTTGACAACCTAGGAGATTTCCTGGTTAGAAGCTCTGGAGTGCTTTCTGCTGGTTTCTTCTTGAAGTCTTTGGTTTCCCCTCTGCTTCTGGTTGCTTTGAAATAGCAGTTAGTAACTCCAGTGGAGTAGGAGGGATTTCTTTGTCTATCATCTCCTCAGGAGATCCCCTCAAGGTCCTCGCCCTGGCAGGTCTGGTGAGCTCCCGCAATCTTTTACTGGGAGGTCTGGGAGCACTGAACACTACCCCAGTTCCTTAAGGTCATTCCGTAAAAGAATCCTTCCAGGCACTTCAGATTGCACACTAACAGGTATCCTCAGAGTCATTTCATTGCACTGGATGAGAGCTGGTAATTGGGAAAGCATATGCACAGGCCCTCCAGCTAACTTGGTGAGGTGTTTGGGAGCCTTAGCAACATCCTCCACCTTGAAAAAGATTCATCCACCACAGTTATGCTGGCCCCAGTGTCTCTAATGGCAGGGGTCTCCTGACCATTTACTAGGACACTGTCTTTATAATACTCTTTAGTATTAGGAGGGATAGAATTATATACATCTAAATTCTGTTGTTCCCACAACCATAGGGATACTAAAGATACACTAGCTGAGACTCTGATGGGGTCTTCAGCTAGTAGTTGAATGTTTCCACTGACCATGTGTACTTCATCCTCTGGAGTGAAGGCTAAGGAGACAGTGTGGACCCCTGAAGGTTTACCCTTACATCTGGGATCCCCTTTCACATGATCAGTAGAGCCACAAACATAACATTTCCCAAATGTCTTTATGAATGGTGGCTTGTTCTGACCTCCTGGTCTGGGACCAGAAGGTACACTAGTCTGATCAGGTTTCCCTTGGGGTTTACCCTTAGAATTTTGTTTGGGGGCCTCTTTGGAATTGGAATTAGTTGAATTCCCTTTGTTGTCTTTCTTAGGCTGCTTTCCCTCATCCTTTTTCTGAGTGACCCCTGAATCCTTGTGAGTAGCCCTGTTGGCAACCCACAAGTCAACAGCCTTAGCCAGTTTCTTAGAATCTAGTTCTTTTGAATCAGCAGCCAGGTGATGTCTGAGCTCAGGAGAGCAGGCTTCCTAAGTGTTAACTCTGTAACCCTTAATCCATCCCTCTAAGTTCTTCAAACACTCATTCACCCAAGTAGCCCAAGGGGAACTATCATGCTTTTTGAGGGTCCTAAACATCTTAAGGTACTGGGAAGGAGTCCTCCCAAATCTAGCTATTAAAGCTAGTTTTACACATTCATAATCCATCCTATCCACCTCCCCCAACTCCATTACCACATCAGATGCAACAGGGGGGAGTCTAGAGAATAATCAGGGGATCAACTGATTCCCTGTGATACCCTGGAGCCCATGATTATATTCAAACATTGCTAACCAATCTAATACATCCAACTTAGGTTCATACATACCCACAATCTCTTTAGGCATCTGGGGTCTTTTTGGACTGGAAGATCTAGAGGATTCGGGGAGAGAAGCATTTTCCAAAGACAATTTCTTCATCTCAAGCTCATGATTGAGCTCCAATTCTTTGAGCCTTAGTTCTTGATGTCTCTGTTCAGTTAGGGTACTAATTCTTTTGAATTCTAGCTCAAGTCTAATTTTTTCTAGAGTGATACATTTAGGACTTAATGTGGGACCTGACAAGAATCCAGTAGCCACAGGCTGAGGCCTTTGAGCAGGCAGAGGGCCAGAGGGGGTGACATTGTAATCCTCCTCTTCCTCATCTGCTTCAATAATAACATTTTCAACATTATCATCCTCATTGTTTGCTGCATTTGCTGGAGTAGTAGGCCCTACAGCACCACTATCCAGACTTTGTTTTTCCAACAGTCTATCAATCATTTCTGATTTCTTGCCTTTGACAGGAAGACCTTTCTGTCTGCACAGATCTTTTAGATAATCAGCAGTTTTAGTAAGGAGGGTCTCCTGGCTGTAACTTTCCATACTTTGACTTTGTTTAAAATAAACTTTTTGTGATTGTTAGCCTTGTGGTTAATTGAACCAAGGTACTAGCAGCACACTAAAATGTAAATCCAATACTTTTATCCCATCGCTGTACACCAGTGTTAGGCAGAATCCTGTGCAGTTCCCTTAGGGAGCACTACAGAAGATTAAGACTACAGGTATGAGCAATAAATCCCCTTTGGTATCAGTCTGTACCACAAAGATTTAGTTGGTAGCTGTGGCTGAGCAGTCAGACTTATCTCAAGAGGGAGATGAGCAGTATTCAGGGTTTACACAATATGACTACAGCACTATGGTACAAGGAAACACTGACCAAAGCTTTGTATTAAAAAGAATATATATTTATTTTTCACACTTCTAGTTCAAACCTTAATCACAATTAATAAAGCACGTTAAAACCAGTCAAGAAAAGTATACACAACTCCCTAGTTAAATTGTAGACAAGTTTGAGCAAGAGTGAACATTGAGCAAAACGGCAAAGTGAAAACCAAACACAAATGGCACTCTAGCAATTTCTCACAAGGGAGGGAAAGCAAAGTTATACAGGAATATCTTCTTACACACCCTAGCAACACTTCACAGAGGTTTGTGAACAAGTTTAGGCAAGGCAGTAGTTTAGCATAGAGAATACTTAAATGAAAACCGAGCAAAATGGCACTTCACAAGTTAAAAAGTGGGAAGGAAGAAAGGGGCTTAGAAGAATTAGGTGCATCAACACAGTTCTAGTTGAGAAGCAATCTAGAGAAGGCAGTTCTAACAAATTCAGCCAGAGTCAATAGGCCTGTGCCAGAGTCAGTGGTAAAGGACAAGGAGCCTAGGAGCAAAAGGTTCTTATAGTTGCAGTCAAGTCTTTGGTTAACAATTCGAAAAGGTGGATGCAGGAGGTGAAAGACAATGTTAGACGATAGGGGCAGCCAACCCAACAGGTAGGTAAAGGATTTAAAACACCTTTAGCGCTACCACACGAAAAGGGAGGCCTGGCGGACCAAAGTACCTTAAAATGAAGAAGAGGCTCCTGCGGTGGCGGTTGTTCCCGGTAGTTCCTGCAGTTTGGGGGATCCAGCAGAGGAAGAGAGGCTCTCGTCGTGGAGGAAGGTTCGAGTTACTGCACTACCCAGGGAAGAAACCAGCCGCGATGCTAACCAACGAATAAAAAAGTAAGCTCCTTTAAATCGCGGTTCGGGTGGATGGCTGCCTGGCTATCCGACCTCCAAGTGCTGGGCACTGGCGATTCGACCAAGGCAGGTCCGAGAAGGTGATTGGCAAACTGGTTGGCTCCACCAGCTCAAGGGAAGAAGGCTCTTTGAGATTGAGATCTCCTCTCGTCGTGTGGAGAAAAGTGGTAAAACGCTGCAGCAGGGCTTCACCGGTGGTTCAGTCATTGCAGATGTCTTTGGCTTCTCTCCTCTTCGGTTCATAGTTCCAGTGGCGACGTCTTGCTCTTCCAGTCCTCAGGACCCTGCTTTTATGCAAAAAGATCCCCATTCATACAGCCTAGCTGTCACTCACACAGTGGAGTGGTCACCTTGGCGGGAGACCCTCCAGCCTATCAGGTTAGAGTGCGACATGAGTTGCTGCGGCAACCCTGTCCAGGGGTCCTACTCCCCCTCCCACACAATGGACCCACCCCACACTCAATGGAGCCGAAAGGAGGGCTTCTTTCCAGAAGCCCGCCAAAAGGACGAACAAAGGATCCCCGACCTGGGTTAGGAGTTTCCAGAAAGACACGAGAAAGAATTTATATCAAAGTTCTGGCAAACAAAACCTACCGGAGTAAAGATAATATAAGAATAAACCGGCGGTATGTTAGAGGCTGTCAGTAAATGTGGTAGCCTCGCACAATGGGAAAATCCCATAGGAAAATTTTGACGGTCGAATATTTTCGGTAGTAACCACTGCCACCAGCCAGAAACTTTTGAGAGAGGGACTGTACAGTACCCTCTCGAAAATGAACACCAGGGAAAACTATTAACCCTTCCCAGTACCTCCATAGTAAGATGGGTTGTAGTGGTCTAGTTCATAATATTTGACTAGTAAAGACAATGGGGACTTTACATGCCCTGGGAGACAGTGGTCAGTCCCGCGGTATGGAGTCTATGTTTGGACGTCACGACAACACCCGTGTGTTACTGCACGGGGGGGTGCTGTGTAACACATGTGTAAAAAGATGGTTCCTATGAGGGTGAGATAACCCCATAGACATTAAACACAGAAAATAGCCTAGAACACACATAGCAAAAAATGCCTAAGAGTGGGTAAGAAATCACATTGAGATTGCAGAAGTGCAGTACCACTGGCAACATACAGATGTCCTCATACAAAATGTTATATTACTCTTGAGGACATCTGTATGTTCTCAGTGGTACTGCACCTTCTCAAAAAATAATAGCTTGTATGGTAACAGTATCCAGAAAGGGAATCCTACATGCAGCCAAAAGGGACAAGGAAAGTGGCCTAAATGTAGCCTAACTCCCCCTGGCTGAGAATAGAATGATCCCTATGGAGGTGTGTCCCGCTCTGTGTTTCATGCTACGTGATAGCTGCTAGAGCTGCTTGCCTACTGGAGACTCTTCAGTCTAGCTGCTAGAGCTGCTAACCTACTGGAGACTCTTCAGTCTAGCAGCTAGAGCTGCCAACCTACTGGAGATGCTTGAGTCTAGCAGCTAGAGCTACTAACCTACTGGAGTCTCTTGAGTCTAGCTGCTATAGCTGCTAGAGCTGCTAACCTACTGGACACCCTTGAGTCTAGCTGCTAGAGCTGCTAACCTACTGGAGACTCTTGAGTCTAGCTGCTTGAGTCTGTCCACCATGGCTGTTGTGGAGGAGGATCAATTCTACTCATAAGCTCTCCCAAAGCATGAAACACGTGCAGTGTGTTGCACTCTCTGTTTCATGTGTTCCGTGTGTTCCTGGTTCAAGCGCGGCATACCATGGAGTATATTGATAGCAGTAAGTAAGAAAAGAGTCAAGGGTTTAAGGACCCTCGTCCCCTGCACACCACTGTATTGGAAACAGTCGAAATTTAAAAAAGATTTGTGAAGTAAAATCTCAGAGAAAAGGCTTTGAAAAACACAGAAATATTTTATTTATTCATACTGGTGTCAATATTAGAGGTCTACGTGCTTCGGGATTTCCCCTTCCTCTGGAGCAAAAATGATGTCATCATTATAGAACCTTTTTATCTTCTTGATCTACAAAGTAAACAGAATATTTAAAAGAAACTAGTGATCTTGTAAATCTCTCAAACTGCAAATGTAATAAATCATAAAATACATGACCTCAGCATCCTCAGGGGTCCTTATTCACCTGGATTATGTTGCTAGCAAAAGCTCACTATCTATTGAGTTCTTTGCATTGAAGCAAGTCTGTTCTCAATTAGTTGTATACAGCAGAGTGTTAACTTCACACTGTAGAGAAAGAGATGTACAGGTTGGGCAGAATTAGGATAGGAACTACACTCCGCAGCCAAAAAGACATAACCTATGGACGGCCTGACCTCCTATGTGGACAGTGAATGGTGAATAGTGGAGTGGTCGGCTAGAGGCAAGCACAACAAGGTAATGCTTCTGGTCTATGGACGGCCTGACCTCCTATACAGACAGTGAATGGTGAATAGTGGATTGATCGGCTAGAGGCAAGCACAAGGTAATGCTTCTCGTCTATGGACGGCCTGACCTTCTATGCAGACAGTGAATGGTGAATAGTGGATTGATCGGTTAGAGGCAATCTGGGATGTCTTAACCCACTAATCCAAGCCCTGCAACAGTACTGTGCATTGCTGGCAGCAGAAACATCAGAATGGCCACTGGAAAGCATGCTGCTCGCTCAAAATCATCCAAAAATGTGCAGTAAACATCTGAAAGATAGGCTGCCATCCACATTTGCCTATTTTAGTGAGCACAGGAGATCACTGGCCAAAACAACCATTGAGCTATCCACCAAGTAGCCTGAAACCACTTGGAAATAGCAATGCTGATTGCCAAAAGAAACAGAGAGCTTTTGGGAATCCGTTTTCTTGATTGTCAAAAATGTGCTAAAATCATGGCTCATAAAGCACCTAAAAGATCCAACCTCTTTGTTGGGTGTTCTACATTACTCTACTGCAAGAATCCAAATCAATACAATATCAGCATCAATCCTATGGTATCAGAGCAAAATCCTATTTTAAAGATACTGATGGAAAGACAGCTGTCAAAATGGGTGAAGTACCGTTACTCCCCTCTGTCAGGTGCTGGCGATTTATAATTCTAACAGGAGAACTGGTGTTTCAGAAGTTAAATATACCAAAGAAGGGAATTCCATCAAAATGCCATATAGAGCACCACACATTGATTTAATGTGTAAAAAGACTTGATTTAAGATATGTTGCTTATTGTAAGTTTATACAAAAAATGTTTACAAGGAACTATGTTGCAATTGACCAGAAGGTAATATGATTTAGTTAAAACTTCAAGAGGCCTTCTGTCCCTGAGAACCCTTCACACCTTTTCCTTGGACAAAGGAAGCCTCCCCTGCCCTTGGATAAGAGACTGACACGCTGATGTGAACAGGAACTGGGGAGTGGCAGCCTGGCCTGTTGCTCTCAGTCAAGACAATAGAGTCTTTCAATTGAATAGAATACGCTAAATTTGGGTGTAACTTTCAACAACTGCTCTGGGAGAGACAGGACATGTGACCTCTGAGTCAGAGAGCTTTAGGGGCGGAGACAAACCATTGTGGATTCAGGTAGCCCAGCAAATATATGTTTTATAAAATTGCGTATAACAAATTTTACCAAGCTGACAAAAATATGAAACTTTGGGATTCTTAAAATGAAAAATTCACCCACAATTTAAGATTAAGCTGGATGCTGTGTGATGTTCTGAGACCAAACCCCGGAATTATTAATATCACAGCTGCAGTGTTGTTGCTATGAACAGAAGAACTTACAGTAATATGCCCAGAGAGTATTTGCATGCATGTATCAAATTTGGAGCAGAATGAATATTGGGAAACCCACCAAAAACGCGAAATGTTGTCATTTCTGAACCCAAGCTCGTAGGAACATGGGACTTGAGTGGAGACATGCCTTAATTAATCTGTGATGTGTAAATGTATTATGAACAATTTCTGTATCTGGGAAATATGTTTTTGGGGTAAAATTGATTTTCTATGAAAAAGCAAAGGGGAGTGTTTTCACCTAAGCCATAAACATGACACCGGGTGACACGCTGCTCCTGTCTCAAATCAGGGGACAGGAAATTCTCTGACCTATCAGGATCCTTAGAGGGTTGGGAATTGTAGAATCAACCTCTCCACCCCCTTTGGAAACACATAAATAGGAACTGCTGAGACCCAGGTAGAACACTCTCTTTTTCCCACTACTCACCGATTCCTGTGAAGCACTCTGCCAGTCTAGATCCAGACAATATCCAGACAGAGACTCCAGACTCCAGATCCAGAGACCAGAATTCTAGAACCCAAACTCTAGAACCTTGAAGCAGAGAGGCCTAAACCAAAAGCTGAATCCTTTTCAGCAGGCTTCAGAATCTTTTGCAAACCTGATTCTCACATTCAACAGCCGGGCTGAGCTGTATGCTTCTAGCTAAGAACCCTGCACTAGAACCGAGGTCCAGACACAGAAAGCAGTGATCTAATCCAAGACCCATCAGATCCAGTTCAAGAGGCCGCAGACAGCGTGCGTGCTGAAAGCAGAACCCAGAGGGCCTGAGACCGTCCGGTGGCGAGAGTGAAGACAAAACCCTTGATCAGATCTTTGACAAGGCGCATTCCATTCCATCTAGTCTAGAACTGTCCATAACCAATCTCTTGGTTTAAAGTAATCCTCTTCCATCCATCTCAACCTGTCCGGAACTGCATTATAGAATCTTGTGTCCATCCTGTTGATTTCAAATCTGTAAAGTGCATCTGTCATTTTGAAATTTTGACTTTCTTTCTGCAAAATCTACCTTCACAAGAACCTCCGTAACTTTTGAACCTCACGTCCTATATGTAATGTAACTGTCATTTTAAAGCTAAGATCCTAAGATTTCCAAAAGACAGGAGCCAAGGACAGTACCACAGTGGGAAACACTCCTCCCTGCCTTGGTGCCTCCAACACCAATGCACATTTCTTCAGCTTTAATTCCAGTTCTTATGTTTTGTATTCTCAAAAGCTCATGAAAGTAGCATTTTTTTTCTCCAAAAAGGTCAAAGACACTTCTTTCGTTGCAACCCTCCCTGGTATTACCATCTTTCTCCTCGCATTAATCTGGCATCTTGGAACTGCTGCTTCCTCATGTGTTTTGCATTTCTCAGAACATGCTTTTGTGCTCTGCCTTTTATCCATGTGTGGGGAAGTGTGATGAAAGAAGTCATGTTTGTGTAATTATCAGTAATTGCCTGACTCTGCCTGACCATTGTGTTGGGACATGTCAGGTATACGGCTCGGGTGTTAGTCCATTTTCTCTCACAGTGAGCTGCCCATGAGAAAGTGTTTGTGTCATAAATGGGGAGGAGGGGTGAGTTAAACGTATCCTACCTGGTAGGATGGAGAAAAGGTGTTACAGGGAAGGGGATGCCACGTTTCACCGTCCAGAGTCCCACTCCATCTCCTCGAAGACCCCTCATCCAGGTGATCCTCCCGGACTGGTCCACCCCCAGGAACAGGATCAAAAAGCGATGGCCGCATCCTGGCCACTTGGATGACAGATCCCTGGGGACTGCGGTCCCTTTGCTTCAGATTGTGGATATGCAGTGGAGAGCACTTAAAGATGAAAAGGAGCTATGGGAAAAGAGGTGATGTGCCTCTCGCCCATAGATTTGCTGTGGAGAAAGGAGTTTTTGGGGAAGGCAGTGATGACTGTTGAGCTGCTTCATGCTGCTCTGTATTAACTACATTCCCCGTCACACACTTTTCTGTGACAAATCGCAGAATAGCTCTGGGAGGAATGGATTATACCAAATCTCTGGGAACAGATGAGCACATTTGTAGGGACTTGTATAGTTTGCAGTGAATTCAATCCTGGAAACACCATGAAGACGGTAAGAGAAGTTTTGCCCCGGCCTTCGGGCCATTTCGGGAGCTCCATATTGATTTTGTAGATATGGTACAACGGTGTAATCATTTTCGATACCTTATTCTAGTAGTCTGCCCATTTTCCCAATGGTTCGTAGTTGGTTCTGTGTACACCCTGATGCTACCTCGGCAGCAAAATTCTTGGTGAGGGAGGTATTTCGAAGGTGGGGATTTTGTGAGGTCCTAAATTCTGATAATGGGACCCACTTCTTTAATGTCTTGTTTTCAGAAATCACTTCGCTATTGGGGATCAAGCACACATTGTGGTCTGTGAACCACCATCAGGCCAAAGAAATTGTGTAGCATGTGAATGTGGTTCTTAAACTTTGTTTGTCAAAATTGTGTAGTGATTTAAGGAAGAACTGGTTGTACTGCTTGCCGTTGGCCTTGTTTTATTTGAGAAATCGGCCAGGAAAGGAGCACCATCTCAGTACACATGAGATTGTGACTTGGCATAGGTTACACACATCACTCTCACATGCATGCACAGCATCAGATCCACACAAGTCAGCAGAGATTCTTGGTGAGGAGTTTAGAGAATACCTTAGGGCTTTAGCCAAGAGTATCAGACTTTTATCTTCACAGGTTGTGTTCTTTCATCAACAGTCAATGGGAGAAAACCTCAAGGAACCGAAGATCTACAACAGCCACAGTTGCTCCTTGAGGACCTGATTTACGTCCGTTTCTTCATCAGACGCTGGAATGAGTGGCATTTCCATGGGCCACACTGAGGGATTTTCATGACTCTGACTGCTGTGAAGGTGGAGAGCAACAAGAGCTGGATTCACATCAGTGACTTACAAAGAGATTCTGGTGCCCTCCACTGGCACAGGAGCAAGAGCAGGCACACAGTTAAGTATGCCCTAAGGATGCAACGTTTGTTCCAGTAGAAAAGAGGGGGAGCGAACGTGAACTAGAGACTGTTATGGTAAATAAAAAGAAGAAACCTTGGATTTAAAATGTATACTTGGATTTTGGATTTTATGTTTTCATTGCTTTTTTGTTATTTGTTTAGGTGTGACAGACAATGGGCCTCATTACAACCTTTCCGGTCCAGTAACAATTGTAACTACAGTGCCGGTAGGCCACTGTTGTTACCGGACTGGCAAAGAACATGTTTGCGGGAAGAACAGCACCCACTCCCAGATTTTCATGCTAGCACCGGCACTGTTATTGACAGTGCCGGTGCTACCCTCATTCCCATTCCCATTGAGTCCTATGGGACTCAAATGGGACTGGAGATTAACGATTTTCCCACGCCTAACTTCTAGGAACACCAGGTTTGTAATCCCCCAGTGTTTCTGTGAAGCCAGGCGCCAGAAAAAATCACAACTCCGGCAGCAGCCTGCTGGTTTTACCGGCACTGCTACCGCCAGAGTTGTAATGAGGCCCAATATGAATGTGAATACTTGTAACGTGTCTAGTAATCCTTCAAATCCTTCATGATTGATGGGAACACTATGAATGTCTCCAAAGAAGTAAAAACCCTGGGTGTCTGCCTGGACTCAGCACTTACCTTAACCAGCAGATTAATGCCACTGCATCTGTAGCAGCATACATCTCCAAACTCATCAACACTTGCAGACCTTTCCTGACAACAGACAGTTGCATTACACTTGCCAGAGCTCTTATCCTATCAGGATAGACTATTGCAATGCCCTCTACGCAGGTTCAAACAATCCCAACATCAAAAAACTTCAGGTGATTCAAAATAATGCTCAAAGAGCAGCTCTTAACGCCCCCCCATAAAAAACACATCTTTGCAGCCAGAACCTGATAGTGGGCTGAACTGTGTTAGACTCAAAGTTGCAGTGACAACATTAAGATGATTAAAAGCCAGAGGTCTTTTGTGAACAAACTTGTTACCAGCTATAGAGTGGTCCAGCGCCACGTGGGTGCCTATTCAAAGGTCTCTGTCTGGTACCCCTCTCCTGAACCAGGACAGTATTAAACTGAAACTACAAGTACCAAGAGGCCATAGAGAAGGCCGGCGTCAGGTGTTAAGGTGGTCATACAAGGGTCAAGACAAACCCCTTGTACAAATAGAAATTACTTGACACGTTGTAGAAATTGTAAACTGTGGAAATTGTGAACCCGACTGAGGAAATTGTGAAACTGGCATTTGCATTGGGCTAAGAGGAACACCGTACAAACTGTGATATTGTGAAGCATGCACTTGCCATAGAATTACAGAGTGACCCAGCGAGACGTTATATCCCTTTGGAAGCCTCTGTTTGAATTGGCAAGTACTTTGAAAGACTAAAAGGATCAGAGCCCAGCTGTGGGGGATCCTAGGATTAATAATAATCACCCCACGTGAAGGTTATCAGAAGAAACTGTTTGTTGTTTTGGCATATCAGGCCCTCTAAAGAAAGAGACTTGCATGAGAAGATACTTGAACGCAGAAGGCCCTGATATAGAGAAAAGGAATGGTAAACTCATGCCAGAGAAATCCAGGAATGTGCTGTGCTCAAGATTCTCACCTTGTCCTGTGCTAAAAACGTGGGGAAGGGAGACACCAGCCAAAACATCCTGACTATCATTTGGTGAACACTTCTTTCTTTTATTGTGAAACATTATCTTACTACAGAGTGCTGTGGGGATTACATAGTATCCCCTGTGTCTAAATACTCACGTGGCAGTCAAATGCCACCCTTTCCTATTGAAATGGCCGGTGGCAGCAGTTTTATAATGAACTACCATGATTTTCCCCGACCACGAACACAGCGGGAGCCATGTTTTTCAATATGGCGCCTGAGACCCCTCTGTAAAAACAGATCCCAGTATTCTTTTTCCGCTGTTTCTTTTTGGCAAGGTCCTTCTGGTGTTTGTCTCTGTGCGCCAAATTAGGTTTGGTCCCTTTGTTCCTATGCCGTTGGTGGGCTTCATGGCTGAAGACCGCCTCTGGCGTCTGAGTGTCTGGGGTGGGCAGGAAGTGAGGGAGGTACCCGAAACTCCCTGTGCTTGGTCTCCTAGGAGACCCAAATGTACTCTAGCATGATTGGCTTGCTGACTGTCCGGCAAGGACAGCCACCCTGCTGGGTGAGTGACAGCTAGGCTAGAATCAATGTGAGAAAACTGTTTAAAAGGCAAGTCTTTAGGATTGGAAGGCAGAGTCGAACACTGGAACAAAAGAACCGAAGAAGAGTTGGAAGAACACGACTACTGCAACTCCTGGACCGTTGGTTTGCCCGGTGAAGCCCTGCCGCAAGTCCAAATCACCACAGCTCCCTTCGATAGAGAAGCTCAATTTACATTTACCTTTACATTTATTTATTTATACCGCCCACAATTGACTCGCAGGCATGATGGCGCAACAAGACATACAACAAAAAAAGTCACAGTAACGAAAATAAACACAAAAAAGAGCTGATAATGTCAATAATAATGAAGAATAAAGTGCTAGAAAAGAAACAGTCAAAGTGACCAAATCATACAGTTCAATTCAAAACAATATTCAACTTTGAAGACTGTGATAAATGGTTGAATCTGGTAATTCTATTTAAAAATGTAGGTAAACTACTCAGTCCACATCCCACCACTATAGAATCCGTGTTATCCACATTACACCAGTTCTCAATATGGATTCTCCAAATGACTCTAACGTCTGAGTGTCTGATACAGTTAGGAGCCACTTTTATATTAAGACAGGTTTCTCTACGTTGGTTATTATAATATTTATAGAATCCAGTATAAAGCTTCTTAAAATGGGATCGATGATTTTTGCCATTATTGATTTTTTTAATTTGTGGATCCCTGTGGCATGTGGAGATCAGTGGTACCATAGGCTTGATGGTTGGAAGGGCACCCTCTCATGGAGCTTCCGGCCCAGGACTAATAGCAGAGGATACTACTTTCATCTGTGAGTTCGTCACTTGATGAGTGGCAACTAGGGGCACTGTTTGAGTTCCTTGATGATATCCAGGATGGCCAAGGGGCTTTCCAATCCCATTGCAGTCGTCATTTAAAGGATTTTGAGGGATAAACAGCCAAGATTCAGATACTTTCCGCTCAACTATCATTAAACAGGAATGGAGGTCCTCAAAGTTGTGACATGTCCCAAGGCCCTGCAACAACTGATCCTTATAGACAGGCCAGTTAGGGAGATCCTTAGGAAAATCTGTACCACCACTGGAGCTTTCTGGCATCATATTAATTTGCTGTCCACTAGGAGACACAGGTGGTTGGGTCAGTTCAGAGAAATGGGGCAGTACAGGAGAAAAACACTGTGAGGGAGAGACAGTGGCTCTGAGAGCGTTGTTAATATCACTATTGAGATGTTTATTGCTCCATAGCAGCTCTGAAAGAAGACACTGTTCCTTTTGAAGCATCTCTCTTCTCTTAGCACTTAAGGCTAAAACCTCTGAAAAACGCTTGCCACTCCCTTGATATTCCTTCGATTGCAAAAGTGAGTAATATGCAAATTGGACTACCCCTTCAAGGAAGACTTCTTCCTTTGAGTTGGTGTGACCAATCAATTCGTAAACCACCTGGATACCATTCTTTAGGGTGGTTAGAATTAACCAGGGAGAGGGACACCAGCTTGTGTGCTTGAACTACAGCTACTGTAACTGAAGTGACTCCATTTTGTTTGTGGGAAAATCGTGGCGGGTATGTTGTGTAAGTTTCAATGTCAATGCAGATTTTTTTTATTGATCTAAACTGACCTCTATGGGGCACGTGCAGTTTCTACATGACACCAGGACATCAAAAAACACAACTGAAATGTGCAAACTTTAAGAGGATCTCGTGGGTACAGCCCAAATTACCCTGGGTGCTATGTTAAACCCTGGCATAGTGGAATATCTGGTGTGTCACTTGAAACACAATGATATACCCATTGATTTGGAAAACTGTGCTGAAAAATCACCAGTTGGTCCAATATGTTTGCAGAATTTTGTCTGGGTGGGCAGCTGACCTCTATCACTGGGTGCAGTTCATTGGCTATTGTAGGGCAAAAGAAACACAGATACATTGTTACATGATGTGTGAGATGTATATAGAAGTAATGTTGAAATAATTGGCAGATATAGCAATGGAAATTTAAAACCCACAACATTTGAGCTGAAAAAGACAGAATAATATTTTCATGCTTACCTGAGACAGATACGTCGTTATGTTTAAATTATGGACACTGGAGGGGGAGCGCATCAAACATTGATAGGAAGCGCTCAAATCATATTTTAAGAAAAATAGCAGGAAGGAAGGATATGTGTTGGGATGCACTTAGAGCGTCACAGACAGGTAAAAAGGTTCAGGCTGAGAAAAACCCATTAGCCCAAAGAACAATGTGTAAAGGTTGAGATTTGCGCCACAGAAGGTTGTAGTTAGGTTTTGACATCCAGTAGATACCCACACATAGCAACACAGGAGGAGCAACACATTTATTGATGTTACATTTGCACAGGTCGTAGATAGGGCACCGTCATAGACCCTGTGTTTAGCTGTAGCATATGAAGTTATGTTCTTTAGTGAGGTATGAAAGAGAGCTGGAGTAAGTGGAAGATGGAGTTAGAAAGGTATCGTGGTAAGAGTGAGGTCAGCGTTTCGACATCGCAGGAGTGCTGCCATATTGGATTTTAAGGGCTAGTACACAAAGGGCCTCATGACGAGTTTGGCGGTCTGAAAATAAAGGTGCTGGTAGCAACGTACCGGCACCCTTTCCCGACCTCAAACTATAAGTATGCTTGTAGGGGCTTGAACTAGGTCAGGCCTGCCAGTAGTTTTGGCCCCTCCCGGCAGGCTTTTTACTGAAGCACTGGCACCGTTACAAATGGTGACAGTGCTTCAGGTTTCCCGTTCCTATAGAACTCATTTGGAATGGGAAATAACCTTACTGCCGTACCAGGGTGTCAGGCACTGGTAACAGTGTTACGAGGTTACCGTCAACCTCGTAATGAGGGCCAATGTGTGAAATAAAGGCCTTGATGTGGAGCAGCAGATCTTTTTATCTTACTCTGAAGGCAAATCCTTTTTTCGATCCCTCATGAAAGAAGCCGAGGTCAGATGCAATTTCGGTGCACAGATGCACACTAATTGTATCCAGGTGCAGAACCTGAAAGATGTGGAAACGGAATGTTAGCTGTGGGGAGGGCCAATAGGAATCCGCCCTTCGAAGGACAAATTCATGAGAATAGGGCACAAGGTTTTGTGATGCCAATAAGCCAAGCGCCGATTAAGAGCACTACTGCCCTCACCCAAGGAGAGGTCACCCCATTTGAACTACAAGTAGACGCATAGCCAAAGCAAATAAATCCCTGAAATTCAGACTCAAGAGCGCTGGGGCTCTAAGGAAAAAAGGGGGGATCCGTGCCTGGAACGTTCTGTGATTCGGACAAGAAAGAGAAGAGGTGATGCAAGTAAATTCAGTACAAGGTCGGAAGGGCAGCTTGTGTGCGCCGCAGTGTCTGGTATAATGAGAAGGCCCATTGTTTTATCAAAGCAGAGTTGGCCTCACCAGTTTGTTTTGAATGTGTCTGGGTCGGAGGGGTGCACATCACGAACGGTCAGAATGTATTAGTGTATCTGTCGGCCAATCATATGCCAGGAGTCAATAGTGATGATGTAGTGGGTCGTGTGGAAAGGGGAATGGGTTTAGATGAGATGTTGGCAATCGGTCTAGGGAATAAAGGGGGGCATTAGCATGTTCGGGGGGCGTAGTTCGGTTCTACGGGACCATCTGAGACCTTTTTGCATGTAATAAAACCTTGTTTTCCCTTGCAAAGCCGTGCGGTGGTTCATTAGCCTGTTGGAATATTTTAATCACAAAGGATTTGGTTCAAATCTTTCTTTACCTATAAATTAACACCTCATTGGGAAAACTGCCACAGAACTCTGACCCTGCTGCATTATCTATAAATAATGGAATCTTACCCTCTTGCATTTACTGCGAATAACATGCTCTTGCCCCCCTGAATTAACTGGGAATAATGGCATTGTGCCGTGCTGCATGGACTGGGAATAATGAGATCATGCCCTCCTGCATTAACTGTGAATAACAGGGCCTTGCCCTCCTGCATTTACTGGGAATGGCGTGATATTGCCCTCCAGCTTTAAATGGAATAACAGCATTTTGCCCTGCTGCATTAGTTGGGAAGAATGAGGACTTGCCCTGCTACACTAAATTGGCATAATTAGAAGTGCCCCCTTAATGCCCAGTTAAAGAGTTTGTAAATACTAACAAGTCTCGCAAATGTTTCTGGCTGAAAGTTCTATCAAATCCATCATTTGCCCCAGTGCAGGAATAAGATAAAGGGGTTCAGAGGCCAGCACATGACTCGCCCAGGGCCTGCTGCCTCAACCTGCAGACCCTTTCAGAAGAAGTCTGCTTCACTGCAGTAAAAATTAAGACTCACACACAGCTTTGCAGCTGCAAACTGGTATATAAGGCCTGCAATATACAGATATCTCTTTCTTAGGGTGAATATGGTGACCAATGAACGCACAAGAGTCCATCATTCATTAAAAGGGCTTCTTACTGAATCACTATAAGACATGTTTAAGAATCAAAATTGTGGCTATTATGATGTACCCACAATGCTCTCTGCTTTTATGCAAATCGCTAGGATTGGGTTCTAACTGTCGGCATCCTGGCAGGGGCCACGCCCCTTGTCCCCGCCCCCTCCTTCTCACTGCCCCGCCCCTCCATAGAGGTGACTGTTCCCCAATACATGTTTTCCATTTTCAGCACTGATTTGCCCCTCATGTTCTCTCCGCTGAACCCCCTTTACCTTGCAGCTGCAGCAGGAAGCACTTGATCCTTGGCCTATGATCCGGGTCTCCTGTCCCCATGTGCAGAGTGTAACCCCCCGCCTCCTCCGGGGTGATGTGGGACAGCTGCAGGCTCCCACCGGGGAGGACTCTGCAGTCGGGCATGAGCCTGCACGGAGTGATGCTGCTCGGGTCCCACACTGCAGCCACAAGACTGGAGCCTCTCCTCCTCCACCACTGAAAGTGACACCCCCGAGGGCAGAAAGGCCGGTCTGAGTCTGTGATCTGCAGCACCGCCCTGCCCCCAGGGGCCACATATACAGCTGTAGTTCCATTGCACCATGACTCATCTGCAGTGGCTGGACCTTCAGGAGACACAGAGAGGGAAAGAGAAGGAGAAACACATCAGACGTCACGTGATTACAATCCCTATCCCTGAAATGTGCCTGTCCTTGAGCAGCAGCAGACGAAGACTTCAGGGCTGAACAGAGAATGTTATCATGAATAGCCCTAGGACTGCAGCCGGACACACATGTGCACACATGACACTATGTACATGTCACTGGAAGGGCATGGCGAGTAATGGGGGCCCTAAGAGGCTGAGGTACCCCCATTGCCTGAGCAGCCACAGCTTCCCTCTCTGGCTCCAATCCATGCCTCTGTGCACTGAGGGCCAGCCTCTGAAAGATGCAATTATTAGCTTAATGCCTTGGGTGGCACAGCGCCCCCTGAGGCAGGAGAGTGTATGGCAAGGAGGGAAGTGCAAACAAGGGCGACTCTAGCACAACAATATCCCAAAATCACGAGATTCCATAGCATCATTCATTCATACATCAGTGCTACTTGGCATATACCTGTAATGCTCCCCCTTGAGGCCAGTGTTGGAAGTGCAGAAAAGGAACTAGTGGTACTCTGCAGCCAAGAAGCAGGGATTGGGATGGCTGGAGTGATGGGAGTGAGGTGGGCAGGGGATTAACCTATGGCTTGCCATCCTCATTCATACATCAGTGCTACTTGGCATCTACCTGTAATGCCCCCCTTGAGGCCAGTGGTGGAAGTGCAGAAAGGGAACTAGTGGTACTCTGCAGCCAAGAAGCAAGGAGTGGCATAGCGAGAGCAGTGGGAGTGAGGTGGAGGAGGGGCTTAACCTATGGTTTGCCACCCTCATTCATACATCAGTGCTACCTAGCATCTACATGTAATGCCCCCCTTGAGGCCAGTGCTGGAAGTGCAGAAAGGGAACTACGGGTACTCTGCGGCCAAGAAGCAGGGAGTGGGATGGCTGGAGTGATGGGGGAGGCAGGGGAGCGTGAGGGCAGGACGGGGCTTAACCTATCATTTGTCATCTTCATTCATACATCAATGCTTCTTGGCATCTACCTGTAATGCTCCCCCTTGAGGCCAGTGTTGGAAGTGCAGAAAAGGAACTAGTGGTACTCTGCAGCCAAGAAGCAGGGATTGGGATGGCTGGAGTGATGGGAGTGAGGTGGGCAGGGGATTAACCTATGGCTTGCCATCCTCATTCATACATCAGTGCTACCTAGCATCTACCTGTAATGCCCCCCTTGAGGCCAGTGCTGGAAGTGCAGAAAGGGAACTACGGTACTCTGCAGCCAAGAAGCAGGGATTGGGATGGCTGGAGTGATGGGGGAGAGGTGGGCAGGGGATTAACCTATGCTTGCCATCCTCATTCATACATCAGTGCTACCTAGCATCTACCTGTAATGCCCCCCTTGAGGCCAGAAGTGCAGAAAGGGAACTACGGGTACTCTGCGGCCAAGAAGCAGGGAGTGGGATGGCTGGAGTGATGGGGGAGGCAGGGGAGCGTGAGGGCAGGACGGGGCTTAACCTATCATTTGTCATCTTCATTCATACATCAATGCTTCTTGGCATCTACCTGTAATACTCCCCCTTGAGGCCAGTGATGGAAGTGCAGAAAGAGAACTAGTTGTACTATACAGCCAAGAAGCAGGGAGTTGGATGGCTGGAGTGATGGGGGAGAGGTGGTGGAGCGTGAGGACAGGACGGGGCTTAACCTATGGTTTGACATCTTCATCTGACTCTTCTTGCATTGTGCATAGTAGACATTACCAGGAATAACACAAGCATTGACAAGCCAATAGTTTTGACATTTGTAGTTGTTTATTGCATTTTATATTTAGCATGGAGGGACGGAGGAAGAATAACAGCACAGGGAGGAAAAAGGTACAACATGGTTGAATGAAGGGCAGCGCCGGGGTGTGAGGGAAGCAATGTGGGGGAGGAATAAAAAATACATGGCAACAGAAGGCAGAATAAAAAAAAAAACAATACATGAAAGGTAGGCCAGCAAGAGTACAACGGAACATTGTACAACATTTGAAGGAAAGATTGACAGCGCAAAGGAGGACGGAGTGACAGCGCTTTGGTGGCAGTTGTCCTAGGTTGTAGTTTTGATCTTTATGTGATTTCTCACAAAGACGCCTGTATGTTATGAGTGGAACTGTAACTATCCAATGAACTACAACCTGAAGATATCCTCACAATTTATTTATTTAGCAATTTATATAGCACACTAAGCCCAAAGGCATCTAGGCGCTTTTCTTGACAGAAAACAAGCATAGTGAGTTGCAAAGGTTACAAGGTTGCAAGAGTGTTCTCGTCATTAATGCAGTCCTATATACAACTTAGTGATCATGACAAGTCCAGATATTCTAGTCATTAAATGCAGTACAATACAATCATGCAGTACAATACAACACTTTGTGATCGTGACAAGTCAAGTTACAAGTTACAGGTTACTATGGAGATAACGGTAGATACAATGGTTACATTGTTAGTCAGGAGCATCAAGGGGTAGGTTGTCGTCTGTGGAACAGAGTGCGGTTACAGTGTGTGGGATGAGCGTTGAGGTTATTTGAGTAATTCCTGAGTAAGGAGCCATGTTTTGAGGGGCTTGCGGAAGGTTCAATAGGGACTTTCAGGCCTTAATGTTACTGGTAGGTTGTTCCATTTCCTAACATCCACCACAGGGAAGCTACTGCCACCGGCGTTCTGAAGGTTGAATCATGGTATGGAGAGGCAATGTGGCGCATAGGCTGAGCGCGTGGGCCTGATGGGGTGATTGGGGGTGAATTTATCTGTGAGATATTTAGGTGCTAGCTTGTGTAGCCATTTGTGTGTCATGGCGAGTGTTTTAAATAGGATGCGCTCATGGATGGGTAGCCAGTGAGTGTTCCTTCTGGGCGCTGAGATGTGGCACTTTTTAGGTATATTCAGTGCTGCTCTCAGTGCGTTGTTTTGGATTACCTGTAGTTTATTGATATTCTGGAGCTTGGTGCTCGCATACATAGCATTGCAATAGTCTAGTCTAGTCAATATGAGGGCTCTAGCTAGAGTAATGCAGCTGTCAGGTGATAAGAATGGTCTACAGGCATTAATGAGCTTAGATGTGTAAGCTGCGGCTGATGCAGTGGCGTTAACTTGTCGAGTTAAGGTTAAGGTGGAGTCCAAGTAAAAACCAAGGGTTTTCACTTCTTTCGACAGCGTGATAGTGTTGCCATCTATGTTAAATGATTCAAAGGAGTTAGATAGTTTATTGAGACAGTGTTGGGATCCTATGAGGTCGAGTTCCGTCTTATCGTCGTTGAGGCACAACCCATGTATGGCCATCTAGGCCTGGATGGTTTGATAGATTTTGTTCAGGGATTCAGAGCCAATGTCGTGGGAGGCGGTGATGAGTAAGAGGATTTGTGTGTCATCTGCATAATTAGTGTAGGTGACACCCAGTTTGTCAAGTCAGTCAGATAATTGCTTTGTGAATATGTTGTATAGAGTCGGGAAGACACACAAACCTTGAAGTACTCCATACGTGACCGGGGCAGGTACAGTCGCAGAGAGCGGTGAGAAAACTCTCATAGTGCTATTCGTTAGGAAGGATTGTATCCATTGGATAGCTTTGGGTCAGAAGTGGGCTGATGAACACTGCAGAGAGGTCTAACAAGAGGAGGAGAGCTAGGTTCCCATTATTTTTCAGCTCATCCATTTGTATTTTAAGGTCAAGTAGTGCTGTTCCCGTCCCGTGTCTTGGGCTAAAGCCAGATTGTGGAGTGTCGAGGAGATTATTAGTTTCCAAATGGTTTTGAATCTGCAGATAAGCTGCTCTATCCTCAATATTTAAGAGAAATGGTACTGTGGTTATGAGTCAGTAGTTGCCATGTGTATTGGAGTCTAGTGTAGGTTTTTTAAGAGCAGAAGGACCTGAGCATCTTTGAGATTCGATGGGACAGTGCCACTTTTGGATGTGTTGATTAATCCAGTGATGTAGGCGGGCAGTTCAGATGCACAGTCTTTAATCAGTGAGGCTGGACAGATGTCACCCTGATATCTTGAGGGTTTGAGGCTGGCAATGATTTTTTCAGTTTCAATGTTAGAGATGGGTGAGAATTCGAATAGCACATCTAATTTGCAAGAGATGGGGCTAGGTATCGTTTGGGCAGGTTTGAGGCTGATGTTATTGGTTTCAATTTTAGTTTGCAGAAGGACCATTTTGTCAATTAGGGCTTTTTTGAATACCACCCAGTGGAGATATACGTTATAGACCCGACTATTTGATGCCCATGTATACATTTTCATCTTCCCCTCTGCTCGGGACATACGCCGTACTAGTGCATGTACATATGTTGTCCCCCGTGCAATTTGAATATATTTTGCCTCTATGTAATCCGTAACTGACTGTCAATGCCCTGTATATAATTTTCTTTGCATGTAATCTGCAACCTGTAACTTAAACCTAGCATATCCTGTACTCCTGCGCCCGGCTACCTTCGGGTTTGGTGTGCATTATAAGTGAATTAAACAAACAAACAAACAAAAACAAACAAACCGGAGCACCAGCTCGCGTCTTTGATGCAGATTTCTCGTGGTGTGACTGAGGACTCAAGTTCTCTCAGGATGGCGAAGAGTTCCTTGGACTCTGGTTTAGCGTTTGCGATTCTCTCGTTGTACGTGGCACTTTTAGTGTGAAGAATTGCCTGATTGTAGTTTTTTTAGGCTTTGGAAAAGCTCTTTTGTCACGTAACGTCGGGAATTCTTTCCACTTGGATTCCGCTGCTCTTTTCATATTTCGCAGGGCTTTTAGGTTAGGTGTGTACCAAGTGTTGAGGTGGGCTAGTGGTTTAGCTTTACGTAGAGAAAGAGGCACTACTTTGTCAATAGCTGTTTGAAGAGTTTGATTGTAAAGGCCCACCAAGTCTGAAGAGTCTTCAGTTTGCAGGTTATAGATTGCTGTGATGGGGTGAAGCAGAGGGAGGATATTGTTTACTGTAAATCTACGTGAGTTCCTGAATGGTGCAGCGGGAGCCTGCGATGGAGTGGAATCAACTCCTGAGATCTTAGCTATGTTAAAAGTGATTATTGATTTTTAAATGTTTTATTGGCATATTGGTAAAAGACATTCACGTTACAAGAGGTTCATTATGCAGCAGTACCAGTTTTAAATAATAAGCATCAAACAAACAAAAAACAAACAAACAAAACAAGCGATTCTCGTTACAATCTTGGCATGTGAAACATGAGAACAAGTGGATGTCGCCTCATCCGGGGTGCCGTTCTTGCCCTTCTTGTGGGCAACCCCTCCAGTTCACGCATGGTGGGGGTGGGCACTTTGCCACCCAGGCGTGGGGGTAGTGTTCATCATGGTGTGCAGTTCGTTCATGGAAGCTTGTCGTCGGAAGGGTGAAACATTTCCCATACTAGTGCTTTCCAGGCAGCCCATTTGTCACTACCATCCAGCTCTGATCTGCTTATCGCCTCCGCCCATACCTTCGTCTCAGCCTCCGCCCACCTCTTGAATTCCCTATGCCAATGTTGGTACCGTGGCCCACCAGCCCTCTTCCATGATATGGCAAAGGTTCTCTTGGCCAGGATGCATGTGAGGTCCATGAATTTATGCTCATGCTTATGTTTGCTATCCTGGGGTAAGCACCAAGCAGGCACTCTTTTGGTGACCAATCATACCGGGTGATGCCAACAGCTCTACAGGCTTGTTCTATCCGCACCCAAAGATCCCTTGCCCGTTCGCAGCCCCAAAACATATGTATCATGTCTGTCTCCTCCCTACCGCACCATGGGCAAACCGAGCTGGTGCTCCTGTTGAAGGTGGCTATTCTGTGTGGGGTCATATAGGTGCGGTACAGCACGTTTAGTTGTATTAGTTTGAACCAATGGTTCTGTGAGACTGCTTTGGGGTAAATCAGTGCCCTCTCCCAATCCCGTTCTGTAAATGTCATGCCCAGGTCTGCCTCCCATTGTTATTTCAATGCTGCACTCTTGGGGTTGGGCGTGGTTTGATCAAGACCTACAAGACCTAAAATCACTTAATAGACAAGCGCTCAAAAAATGGCAATCAAGCCCCTCCGCCCCTTCACGCGATTCCTACCTAACGATTGTCAAACAATACAAAAATGCCATAGCCAAAGCAAAAGCAGCCACATACAATACTAGAATCGACAATGCCCAATCGCACTCAAAAGAGCTATTCGCCATCTTCAACGAGCTGGTCGTACCTCCCACATCCAAACATCAAACAGTGAAAGACGAGAAATGGTGTAAAGACATCCGAAAAGCCAGGCTTGACAAACTAGATTTGCTCCAAAAGAAAATCAAAACCAACCTTGACAATCTACCCAAGCCCCCTCACAAAACGCTAGCCACCCCGAACTCTAAACCTCCTACACAACACAATAGCAACCTTCCACCGCCATTCACCTTTAGAAAGGTAACCGCACCTGAGGTCTTAAACATTATGAAACAAATAAAACCATCACTCTGCAAAGGAGACATCTGTCCAGCAAACATAATCAAAGACTGCGCTGAGTCCCTAGCGCCGTTCATCGCAACCTTCATCAATGCATCATTTGCCACTGGCTCAGTTCCCTCCTCACTTAAAGAAGCCTGGGTTCGCCCACTGTTGAAAAAGCCCACACTAGATGCAGACTCCCCTAACAACTACAGGCCCATTACAACAGTGCCATTTCTGCTGAAAATCCTGGATAAGGCTGCCTATCTACAGATACAAGCCTACCTCTAATCCCATAACATCCTAGGCAAGAGACAGTCCGGTTTTCGCCCACGCCACGGCACAGAGTCTGTGCTACTCGACCTGAAAAACCAACTCCTAAAAAATATGGATAAAGGCAAATGTGCCATCCTCTTACTCCTTGACCTTTTGGCTGCATTTGACCTAGTCGACCACAAAACTCTAAAGACACACCTCACCAATACAGCTCACTTCTCTACCGAAGCCACAACATGGATCTCATCCTTCCTGGAAGGCAGAGCTATGCGAGTCTACTCAGACCAAGCATCAGCCACCCCCTCCCCCATCAACTGCGGAGTACCACAAGGCTCCTGTACCTCCCCCACACTATATAACCTATTTACACTCCCTCTATTCAACGAAGAAGAATTCGGCATAACGTTCACCAATTATGCCGACGACACTCAAATTCTTCTCCCTCTAACTGGCAATTACAACCAAGATCTAAAAGCCCTACAACACACATATGAAATCATCCAGGCCGGGATGGCAGCCAATGGCTTCTGTCTCAATGGAGACAAGACAGAGATCCTACTGGTGGGCCCCAAAAAATCCCTTAGCACACTTGACGGCAAATATAGCACCTTCCTAATTGAGAACTCGGTCATCCCGGTCTCTTCTGCTGTAAAAACTCTGGGAGTCTATCTAGATTCCACCCTCTCCATGGATAGACATGTCAGCTACATCTCATCCTCAGCAGCCTTAACAACCAAAATAATTAATGCAGTAAAACCTCACCTATCCACTACAAACTGCCTCAACATAGCCAGGGCCACCGTAGGTGCCAAATTGGACTATTGCAACGTCCTCCTATTAGGCACCTCTGCTAAAAACATTAATAGACTCCAAATCACACAGAATAACGCCTTGAGAGCTGCCCTCAATATTCCGAAGAGGGAACATATCTCCCTAGCAAGATAAAATGCCCACTGGCTCCCAGTTACAGAGCGCATCCAGTTCAAGACCCTAACCATTACCCACAGATGCATATCCCATTCTGCCCCTAGCTACCTCACTGATCGGATACAACCAGTCCAAACAATCAGGCCCAAAAGGGACCTGTACGCGAACCAACTCTTAGTTACTAACTTCAACAGAGTTAAAGCTGGCAGTTCGAGCTTCAAAGTCCTCGCACCAAAAGCATGGAACTCCCTACCACCCAAACTGAGAGCGGAAACATCTCTCAGTGCCTTTAGAAAAGCTCTGAAAACCACCTTGTTTAAGTGAACTCTACTGCAATGCAAATAATTTCTGTATACTACTATACCAAACTGCACTGTCCCATGTAACCTCGTACCGTCAACCATGTCTGTAACCATGTCCACTGCCTTTCATGTTATTCGCCTGTGTTAAGTAAACCTTCTTGTAACAGCGCCACGATGCCCATGGGCAGCTGTGCGCTCTAAAAATGCAAATAATTTAAAAAAAGAAAAATAACTCCACACAAACACTCACCTATGCATATCACTATTCTTACTCTCTGCTCTACACCATCACACAATTTGAGTGCAACTACACCCCTCGATCAGTTCGGCCTAGCTGCTCACACGAACACTTCCTCACGGACACCTCATAATTCTAATAAAACGCAGCTATATCCCATGACAAACCGGCCTAACTGCTCACATAAGTGTCCTACAGGCCAAACGCAGCCAAAACCCACTCTAGATGTCCACCCACCAGACTGCACACATTCAACTGATAACAAAACCACCACAACTAATGCCAGAATGCAGTTACCATCAGGCAATCACATCAGCTGCACACATAACTGGTGCACCCATGCACCCTATGACACCTTACTCTTTCAACTGACCTGGCCTACGGTCACCAAGGGCGTTCAACCTACCAGCGCTTTGAGGTCATACCAGTGATATATAGAGCGCTATATAAATGCTGAATAGCATAACATAATCAACAGAGCAATATACAGAGCAACGTTTATTTAATTGGAAAGGTGCAGTACCACTGACAACATACAGATGTCCTCACAACCTGTTTTATTGGAGAGGTGCAGTGCCACTGACAGCATAAAGATGTCCTCACAACTTATTTCATTGGAGAGGAGCAGTACCACTGACCACATACAGATGTCCTCATGAGAAATTACATTGACATTTTTTATGAGGACATCTGTATATTGCCAGTGGTACTACAATGCCCCAAAAAATAAAATGAACAAGAACCAGGGAAACAGGAAATAGAAATTGAAACAGGTGGTGAACAGAAGAAGACATTTGTCAGTGGTAATGCACCTTGTTAGGCAGAATCCTGTGCAGTTCCCTTAGGGGGCACTACAGAAGATTAAGACTACATATATGAGCAATAAATCCCCTTTGGTATTAGTCTGTGCCACAAAGATTTAGTTGGTAGCTGTGGCTAAGCAGACAGACTTATCTCAAGAGGGAGATGAGCAGTATTCAGGGTTTACACAATAGGGCTACAGTACTATGGTACAAGGAAACACTGACCAAAGCTTTGTATTAAAAAGAATATATATTTATTTTTCACACTTCTAGTTCAACACCTTAATCACAATTAATAAAGCAAGTTAAAATCAGTCAAGAAAAGTATACACAACTCCCTAGTTAAATTGTAGACAAGTTTGAGCAAGAGTGAAAACTGAGCAAAATGGCACAGTGAAAACCAAACACAAATGGCACTCTAGCAATTTCTCACAAGGGAGGGGAAGCGCAAGTTATACAGGAATATCTTCTTACACACCCTAGCAACACTTCCCAGAAGTTTGCGAACAAGTTTATGCAAGGCAGTAGTTTAGCATAGAGAATACTTAAATGAAAACCGACCAAAATGGCACTTCACAAGTTAAAAAGTGGGAAGGAAGAAAGGGGCTTAGAAGAATTAGGTGCATCAACACAGTTCTCGTTGAGAAGCAATCTAGAGAAGGCAGTTCTAACAAATTCAGCCAGAGTCAATAGGCCTGTGCCAGAGTCAGTGGTACAGGACAAAGAGCCTAGGAGCAAAATGTTCTTGTAGCTGCAGTCAAGTCTTTGGTTAACGATTAGGAACGGTGGATGCAGGAGGTGAAAGACAATGTTAGACGATAGGGGCGGCCAACCTAACAGGTAGGTAAAGGATTTAAAACACCTTTAGTGCTACCACACGAAAAGGGAGGCCTGGCGGAACAAAGTAACTTAAAATGAAGAAGAGGCTCCAGCGGTGGCGGTTGTTCCTGCAGTTCTGGGGATCCAGCAGAGGAAGAGAGGCTCTCGTCGTGGAGGAAGGTTCGAATTACTGCACTACCCAGGGATGAAACCAGCCGCGGTGCTGTCCAACGAATAAAAAGGTATGCTCCTTTAAATCGCAGTCTGGGTTGATGGATGCCTGGCTATCTGGCCTCTAAGCCTCCGGCTTCCAAGTTGGCTATCTGGGCACTGGCGATTCGACCAAGGCAGGTCCGAGAAAGCGATTGGCAAACTGGTTGGCCCCACCAGCTCAAGGGAAGAAGGCTCTTTCAGATGATCTCCTCTCGTCGTGTGGAGAAAAGTGGTGAGACGCTGAAGCAGGGCTTCACCGGTGGTTCAGTTATTGCAGATGTCTTTGGCTTCTCTCCTCTTCGGTTCCATAGTTCCAGTGGTGACGTCTTGCTCTTCCAGTCCTCAGGACCCTGCTTTTATGCAAAAATATCCCCATGCATACAGCCTAGCTGTCACTCACACAGTGGCGTGATCACCTTGGCGGGAGACCCTCCAGCCTATCAGGTTAGAGTGCGACATGAGTTGCTGCGGCAAGCCTGTCCAGGGGTCCTACTCCCCCTCCCACACAATGGACCCACCCCAGACTCAGTGGCGCCAAAAGGAGGGCTTCTTGGCAGAAGCCCACCAAAAGGACGAACAAAGGATCCCCGACCTGGGTTAAGAGTTTCGAGAAAGACACGAGAAAGAATTAATATCAAAGTTCTGGCAAATAAAACCTACCGGAGTGAAGTTAATATAAGAATAAACCGGCGGTATGTTAGGGCTGTCAGTAAATGTGGTAGCCTCAAACAATGGGAAAATTCCCTGGGAAATATTTACGGTCGAATATTTTCGGTAGTAACCACTGCCACCAGCCATAAACTTTTGGGAGAGGGACTGTACGGCACCCTCTCAAAAATGAACACCAGGGAAAAACTATTAACCCTTCCCAGTACCTCCATAGTAAGATGGGTTGTAGTGGTTTAGTTCATAAAATTTGACTAGTAAAGTCAATGGGGATTTACATGCCCTGGGAGACAGTAGTCAGTCCCAGGGTATGGAGTCTATGTTTAGGGTTTGCTGTGACACCCCTGTGTTACTGCACGGAGGGGGCTGTGTAACACATGTGTAAAAGATGGTTCCTATGAGGGTGAGATAACCTCATAGACATTAAACACAAAAAATAGCCTAGAACACACATAGTAAAAAATGCCTAAGAGTGGGAAAAAGAGTCAAAGTCTTAGCAGGAGAAAAAACAAACCCTTCAAATCCAGGTAAGGGAAATAAGCTATAGAATGAGAATTCTCCCTAACACTCGCCCCCCCCCTCACCCAGACAAATGGACGGGAGGATCTAATCCACTCCTGGATGAGTCTCTTAACTCTAGTCGGTTATAAACATCCTAGAGAGACCATCAACATTTTGATGGTTACATCCTGACCTGTGCTCAATGGTAAAATCAAACCCTTGGAGGCAGATTGACCATGTTAGCAGTTTTGGGGTTTCCCCTTTGATTTGCATCAACCATCTCAAGGGTTGGTGGTCGGCTTGAATAATGAAAGTAGATCCATACAAGTATGGTCTAAACTTCTTCAAAGACCACACAATGACAAAACATTCTCTCTCAATAGTTGCCCACCTTGTTTCAGGTTCCTTCAGTTTCCTACCGATGAAGCAAACGGGGTGCTCGCTACCTTTCTCATCCAGTTGACTGAGGACTGCAACTATGCCTGTGGTGTGTCAGCAACCGGCTGACACTGAATGGTTCGTGGGGTGTGCGCCTTTGCCCAGTCAGAGGCCCCCGCTTGCCCCTGCCTCATAAAATACTGTGGCGGTCATCTTAATGTTCTTTTGCACCTGAGCAGGCTTCACTTGATGAGTTCCTCCCCCCCGTGGCTGTCAGAATCAGCGTTCCTCATGTAACAGCTTCACGGCCATCGTCCAGGTTGTTGTTCTCCAGCCACATGTTGGCCGCTGCAGGTGTTTCAAGAAACATGGCGCACCCTTTGTAAAGGACCTTGAGGTGAGACGTGTACATGAGCATATATTTGAGGTTCAGTTTCCTGAGTTTCAGTTTAACTGGCACAAAGGAGTTCCATGCTCTCTGCACCGCTGGGGTGTAGTCCGGGTATATGGGTTTGGCGTTATCCCAGCGGATCTCTCCTCCCTCTCTGGAGAACCTCAGAATGATTTCCCTATCGCGGAAGTTTAGTATCCTAGCTATCATGGGTCACGGATGCGAACCCGTAGGGGGCCTTTTTTGTAGTGATCTGTGGGCACGTTCCACCGTGAACCCCTGCAGCCATTTCTCCGCTCCAATCTCCTGGAGTATCATGTTTTCAATGAAGTCTGTTGGGTTGGGCCCTTCCATTCCCTTCAGAACTCCCAGAACCCGTACGTTATTATGCCGGGCTCACCCTTCGGCATCTTTTGCTCGGGCTTCCAGCGCTGCGTTCTTCCTTTCAAGCTCTGTCAGTCGCCTCTCCAGGTCGCTGCTGGTTCCAGCTGTCTCCTTCAGGGTCGTTTCGGCCATGGTGACTCTTTCCGTGAGGTTTCTCATATCTTGTCCCATCAGTTGCATGTCCGACTTGATCTCCCCAATTCTGGTGTCAATGAAGGTACGCAGGACTGCAATTGCTTCGAGCACCTGATTGTCACTGTTAGCGGGGCTCTCTGCGGGTTCTGCTTGTGCTTCTGGGGTTTCTGGTGGCGTCCTGTGGTTACCCTTTCTGTTTGGCATTGAAGGAGTCCATGATCGTTGTTTCCTTTTTTTGTTTTGTGGATGGCATGGCCCCAGTGATGGCCCTGTTGATGGTCGAGAGTGGAGAGGGATGTAGTGGTCTTGCATGGGTAGTATTGCGCCTGGTGATTCACGTGTTATGTCTAGGGACCAGCCGTTCACGGTTTATAGAGGTTACAGGGCCCAGGATCTGTGTAGTACAGCATGCGGTGTGCCTCAGTACGCTGCCTCCAGTGCCTTGTTTCGATGTTTGACCCATTCAGTACCTTCAGCAAATAATGTCTCTGGGTCGTTCATTGTTGCATGGGTGACAACGACAAATTATGGCCAGGAATCACCAGGACCCGGCCCCTCTGCACGTAGTGTGGCTCTCTCAGTGGGCCTCAGACGTGTGGGCGTGCCACATACCTTTTATCCCCTACGGGGTCTTCCCGTGTGTGCCAGGTCCCTCCAGCTGGCGGGCCGGTCTCTGTGTCCCTCGATGTGCTCTGTCGTGCCTTCTCGGTGTGTCGGGCGGGCTCACTCAGAGGCGAACTTCCAGCCACTCCTCCCCCTCACTGCCAAGCCGAGGCCGCGTCGGCCATCTTGAAGCCCGGGGGTCTCGGGTTTGCTGTTGTCTCTTCTCCCACCCACACTCTGATTTTAGGATTTGTGCAGTCCTAGGGCTGAGGAAAAGCTTGTCGGAGCCTCCGGTGCGGGTCAAGTCGCTCGGTCTTGCCTTTTATTTAAAGAATGCAGGATCTTTCCAGGGTCAGGGCAGGAGCCACGGTTGAAAGCGTCCTCACGGCATTGAGCTCAAGCCACGCCCCCTATGTTAAAAGTGATTATATGATAGTCAGACAAAGGGCAGTGGAAGTTGGAAGTTATGTTGCTGTTACAGTTGAGGTCCGCTAGCCAGTCGAGGATGCAGCCTTTAGTTTGGGTGTAGTTGTGTATCCGTTGAGAGTAGCCTAGTGCTGAGATGGTGTTGGCTGAGGCCAGGGCGTGGTTGTCATTAGGGTCATTAAAACACAGATTGAAATCTCAGAGCAGTGGGGTATGGATGATGGTCTTGGTATTGGTGGAGAGGAGTTGTGCTATGTTGTCATCAAATGACGAGATAGGGCCAGGAGGTCTTTAGATGAGATGAATGTTCAACGTAGTTGTTGGGGAGATGGTCATTTTGACCGATAGTAATTTGCCTGCGTGGAAGGTGAGATTAGGTGTTTCCCTGATGTTAATATTGTTCTTAGCGATGATTGCTTCTCCACCACCTTTGCTAGTGGGTCTGTCGGTCCTGTATACTGAATAGTTTTTGGGGACAACAAGCGTGAGAGCCTTGCAGGGACATCTGCTGCTGCATGGAGCCATGTTTTGGTGATGGATAAGAAGTCAAGATCATTGGATGTGATCAGGTCTGCGATATCTAGGGCTTCAGCTAGAAGTGATCTGGCATTGATAAGGGCACCCTGGATGGTGGAATCTTTCAGCTTAATGGTTGGTGTTAAGGAGTGAGTACAGTCTGTATTCTGTGGTTGAGGCGAGGTTTGTGGTTTGCTAGAGTTCACTTTAGTGGTAGAGCTGCTAGAGGTTGAGAGGATAGTGATCGGTGAATTTAAGTCTTTGGATCTGCTGGTTTTGGAGTTCCTGGCTTTGGATCCACTAGGGTGTCTATTGGAAGAAGCAAACAATTGTGAGGGTATTCTGGAGTTCAAGTGTGTGTTCCTCCAGGGGATCGAGGGATTGGTGGTAGAGGCGAAGAAACTAGGGTGCTTGTCAGTTCGGGGAGTCCGTCTGTTGTTTCTGCAATGTGGTGGGTGGGGAATAGACTGGCTCAGGATAGATTGGACGTTAGCACATTGATTTGTTCCAGTAATCTCGTTAGTGTGAGAATCTGAGTCGGCTTGTTGTGGATGTGGTTTAGAGTGATGTGTGATGATGGGAGGTAAGAAGCGTGTCGGTGGAATAGTAGAGGAGTCAGGGAGTATAGGGTGCACAGTCAGTATGTTAGTGCCAGGGTAATAAGCCAAGGTGAGCACTGGTCTGAGGTTCAGGTGAGGCATGGTGGAGGCAGGTGCCGCCTTGGAGCACACAGGGTCACATGTAGGTAGGCTGCAAGAGTTGGTGTCATTAAGTTAGTGGATATGTAGGCAGGGGGGGCTAGTCCTAGGTGTTGGTGTGCAGTGAGGTTAACAGCACTAGGTCAGGTACGAGAGGGGGTGCGACCATAAGTGGGCATACCTGTGTGGGCAAAGGTACAATCTAGTAGGGTGGCATAGTGAGGCAAGTCAGCATATTGTGGCAAAGTGGGAAGCCAAGCTTTCTGTGCAGCAATATAAAACATATGTAATTAATAACTGTGTCAATACTTTGAACAATGAGCAGTAGGTATGTGAGCCAAAGGGCTGGCGCAAGGTAACACACGTAATGGGTACAAGGTGCGTCATTAAACAATCACAGCAGACAGTTACACAAGCCCAGGTAAGGGTGAATAGAACCAAACTTACAAAGCCCAGCAAGCGTGGTCGAATGTATGTGACAGAGTTGAGACGTCTGCGGGTTTACCATTAAACCATTGGTGTTTTATGCATCTTAGCCTCACTGCCATCCTTTGATTTCAGACAGTGCTCTATGCTTTTAGCCTCATTGCCTTGTTGAATCTAGCTGGTGTCCTATGACCCAGGTCCTTAACACAAATGCATACTGGCCCAATTAGCGTTCCCAAGCCTATCCTTAGCCTACCATTATTCTCACCACTACTCAGTATGCATCCATTTACTACCAGTCAGTTCGCCTGCGTCTTCATCCTCATCCTAAACAGTGTAACTCAACTTAAGATGGCCCCATACTTACCCAACATGCCTTTTCCGACTACTCTCACCAACCAGGCACCACACCTAGACATAAATAACCTTCAGTTATTACCCACAAATCTCCCTCATACTATCATAGATGGGAACCTAGGACTCAGAGCTAGACTAGCCAAAATCTATGAGCCTCTCGCCCGTTCATTGCCACTCTACAGAAGTCCAAAGAACAGCCTCCTCGTTCCAGTTCCTCTACTAATACTTCCAATCCACCTTACAACCCCACCACGAGACCCCCTCATGACCTCCCCAGTCAGGGCATTCTCGAATCTACACAAGACAAACGTCATACAACTGCTACTAAAAATACAGGCAGCCCTAAAATCAAGGGAGCTTTGATCAACGCCCGATCATTAGTAGCTCATGCCACAGAAATCGCAGATCTGATCCTCAAAGAAGATCTTGATTTCCTCGCTCTCACTGAGACTTGGCCACACCCTGCAGCAGGCCCTATGCTCATGCAAGCAGTCCCAGACAACTATTCCATCCTGAGGCAAGATCGCCCTAACTCCAGAGGAGGGGGTGTCGCCATCATACACAAATGCAGTCTGTCCATGAGACTAGCAACCTCCTCCTTCAATGTCCTCTCCTGCGAAACATTATCAGTCAAAGTCCCACTTACTAATACCCAGACCCTTAATATCCACTTGATCTACCGCCCACCAGGCCCTATTGGCACCTTTGATGAAGACCTTAATGTCATTCTATCTAGCAATCTCAAAAGCTCCTCTCAAGTTCTCACCCTGGGGGACTTTAACATGGGCTTTAACGACCCGGCAGACCAAACAGCCAGCACCATAGCTAACACTCTTGCTGAACTAGGCTTTGCGCAAAGAAATATGGCACCCACTCACTCGAAAGGTAGAATACTTGACTGGGTGGCCGACCACAACTGCTTAGCGAAAATCCCAAATACCTCTCCACTAGTCTGGACTGATCACCACCTGCTATCGTTCCTGCTGTCCACGGACAGACCCCCACCTCTGCCTAACACCACGGCTCCTCCAACTCTCACTAGAAATAAAAAGAATATTACTCCAGAAAGACTCATCCCAAATCTACTCCCTACACTTAACACACTCCCCGATAACCTGGATCCAGAGATCCTGGTTGAAGAATATAACAAGGTTATGGCTTCCTCGCTAGACCTTATTGCCCCACTCAAACTCAGACCCAGTAAATTGAAAACGCACCTCAACAAAAGGTACACCCCATTCCTCAAAAACCTAAGGTAGCAAAAGAGAAATTGCGAGGCCACCTGGAAAAAATCCCCCTCGGCTGCAAACAAACTCAAACTCTCCAAACTAACCACACTCTATAAAAAAGAAATCAACCTGGCCAAACGAACCTCCTTTGACTCTCGCATTTCCCAAGCTAAATCTAATATGAAAGAACTATTCTCTGTACTTAAAGAAGTAGAAACCCCCATACTCCCCCCTGATACCTGCACCAAAGATAAAAACTGGTGCTCTGAAATTCAAAATGCCTTGGCAAATAAAATCGTGACCCTTCAAAGTAAAATCTCTAGTAAAAAAGCTGCCCTAAAAGACACTCTCCCCTCCAAAACTCTGGATAAGCACACGCCCACAGACCCTATCCGCTTCAAGTTCTCCAAAGTCAATACTCTTGAAGTAGAAACAATTATCCTGTCTTTGAAACCATCTAACTGCCAGGGAGATCTGTGCCCAGCACAGCTTATCAAAGATGCTGCCCGTGACCTCTCCCCCTTCATCACCAAACTGATCAACGCTTCCTTCAACACTGGCTCCATCCCTTCCAAACTAAAACAATCATGGGTACTTCCATTATTAAAAAAACCTACTCTGGACCCAGCCACACCCACCAATTACCGACCTATAACTACTGTTCCTTTCTTACTAAAAATCCTTGACAAGGTCGCCTATGTACAAATACAGAAGCACCTGGAGGAACACCACCTCTTAGGATTTAGACAATCAGGGTTCCGTCCTCAACACGGGACTGAAACTGCACTTATCGACCTAAAAGCTCAGGTCGATACTCTCAGGGGTAAAGGGCAAGTTGACTTGCTCCATCTCCTTGACTTATCTGCAGCTTTCGATTTGGTCGACCATTCTGTCCTATGCTCACACCTCCATACAGCAGCACACTTCTCGCCAGACGCCATCAAATGGATTACCTCATTCCTCAACGGAAGAACTATGAGACTCTTCTCCCCCACTGCTGCAGCAGACCCCATTCCTATCACTTGTGGTGTCCCACAGGGCTCCTGCGTCTCCCCCACACTGTACAACATATTTACCAAGCCCCTTTTCGATGATTTGGATCATCTCGGTATCACCTACACTAACTATGCAGATGATACCCAGATCCTCCTTCCGCTTTCTGGAGATTATGAAAAAGATTTGGCCTTGCTAAATAGGGTGTACACCATCATTCAGGCATGGATGGCCACTCACGGACTATGCCTGAATGATGGGAAAACGGAGCTTATCATCCTGGGTACTATGCCTAGTTTAAAGAAATTTAGCCCTGCCTACAACTCCTTTATGATAGATAGAATAATATCAAAGTCGGTCAGGAGGTCAAAACACTGGGGCCCTCATTACGACCCTGGCGGAGAGGGGTTTACGCCAGCGTAATGCATGGCGTACCTCTCCGCCAGATTAGGACTTTCCGTAGCGCCATGGCGATTTTTACGCCCGGATTTTTCCGGGCGGAAAAATCCATGGCGCTACGGGTCCCCTCGTTAATTACGCCACCGTATTCTACGGTGGCATAATTAACGCCTTCCCCACTCCCATTATACCCTATGGGGCAAAAATGGGAATGGGGAAGGGTAAATGGGGATTGGGGACTTTCCGCCCCGCCAAGGTCGGAATGGGGCGGTAAGTCCGCCAACCCCCATGGCGGAGTTGGCAGCTCTGCGCCATGGTCCATGGTGCAAATTGCACCATGGACCTCCGCCAGGGTCGTAATGAGGGCCTGGGTCTCTACTTAGACTCTAACCTTTCCTTCAAAAGACAATTGTGCTCCCTGGCATCCTCAACTGCATACACGCGCAAATTAATCCGCTCAGCCAAACCATTTCTGTCAGACACTAGCTGCCTCACACTCGCTAGAGCACTCATACTGTCCCGCCTCGACTATTGCAACGCCCTTTACCTGGGAACCTCCAAGGCTACCACCAAAAAGTTACAAACCCTCCAGAATAACGCCCTGAGAGCAGCCCTAGGCATACCTAGAAGAGAGCACATTTCAGGATTTAGCCAACAGAATAACTGGCTCTCCACTCGAGACAAAATCCTCCTAAAAACGGCATCTCTAACTCACAAATCTCTCAACAATGCCGCACCAATCTATTTGATTAACAGGCTCCACAGAAAAGCTTCCGCTAGACCCCTTAGAACTGCACACAAAGACTGCCTCGCTGTCCCAAACTTCAAACTTGCCACCATAGGAGGTAACAGTTTTCCGGTAAAAGCAACCAAATTGTGGAACTTTTTGCCTCCCAACTTGAGAGCAGATATGCCCGACTTGAAATTCCGAACTATGGCAGTTTCATGGCTGAAAAAGAGGAACCACCAAGATAGCTAGATGCCAAGGCTATCAATTCCTGCTACCCGCACACTGTGTAACCTCGTGCGCCCACCCGGACTTGCACTTATACTGTATATATTGTTTGTTCTCCTTACTATGCTCTGTATATACTTTCATTGCCACATGTATATTCTATATTTGTAAATAAGCTTTGCATATTCTTGTAAATGCTGCACCTTGATAGCCCTGGGCATATCTGCACATTATAAATAATAAAACAAACAAACAAACAAACATTAAGCAGAGCCTGGTAAGTATGCGGGCCAGAAGGGCTTGCTCGTGTTAAGGCAGGCGGCTATAGCAGGGTATGGCACGTGGCATTTGAAAGTAAATCTATAGTAGGTACAGGTGCGTACCTTGACAACAAAAGCATATTAACAACAAAAACACAGTGATATGATAGGTTATTTATAACACGCTTAATACCCAGAGGTTTCTAATCGCAGATCCGGGGATCGAACCTGTGTTGCTCTGTGTCGTCTTGCTTCCAAAGCGAGCAAGTTGCCCCTGAGCTATCCTCCCATGGGAGCAGGGAGAGCCAGAGTTGTTTGTAGGCGGTGCTATGAGGTGTCAGCTAAGCACTAGAGATAGTTATAGTGTACTTTCAGGTGTGGATAAAGGGGGTCCGGACACGGTAATGTTTAACAAGCAATCATAAGGTTCTGACTGGGTAGATGATCTGGTAGACTCAGTCTGGCAGTCAGGCTTTATTGCAGATATCTATTAGTAGTGCACAAGTGCAGGCTTTCCCTTGTCAGCAGGTGGGAGCCTGAAGAGAAGGAGCTTGATTGAAGAAGTAGGGTAGCGTTAGGCGCAACTGTGGCGAAGTGGAAGGCAGCAGGGTATATTGGCATAGAACGTTGCTGCGATAGTTACTCGCGTGGGTAGGCCACGACTTTGTCAAACCCACTTGCAATTCTACCCAATCCACACCATCTCAATTACTCTGCGACTCCCTCTCCCTACACTTCTACACCACTGCTCTTGACAGGACAACACCCCTTAACAGCAAATTGTCCTTCCTCTCCCCCCTCCCACCAACAAAACCCCCTGATCCCATTGCCCTAATGTCCAATTCCCCTACCTTCAACTCCTTCAAACCCATCTCCAGAAAAGAGTTCCTTGACCTTCTATCTGCCAGCAAACCATCTGGGTCGCCTCTCAACCCCTGACCCGCTTCTGTCCTGAAAGAAATGTTCTAAACGACTCCCTCACCTCTGGAATCTTCCCTGATGCCTTCAAAATAGCGCATATCAAGCCTCTTCGCAAAAAGGCATCCATTGGCGTGCTTGACCCCAAAAACTACAGACCGATCTCCAACAACAGATTTCTTGCAAAACTCATCCACCGAACAGCATACTCCCAGCTCAACGCCTTTATAGAATCCAACGGTCTCCTCGATCCCGCACAATCAGGCTTCAGACCGCGACATGGAACAGAAACCACGCTGACCTCGATCTGGGATGACCTCAAGGTCACTGCAGACTCTGAAGGAAGCGCTGCACTAATTCTCCTTGATCTCTCTGCAGTCTTTGACACGCTTAACCACTCAATCCTTCTTGACTGCCTACACTCCCTAGGAATCAGTGGCACTGCTCTTGAGTGGATCACCTCCTTCGTCAGCAACAGGAAACATACACCCTTCTCTCCCCTTTTGTCTCAGGTGCTCGCTCGGTGAACACTGGAGTACTGCTCGCTCTCCTGTTCAACCTCTATGTGACCACACTTCCTGGAATCATCTGCATGCACAACATCTCGTGCTACAACTACGCTGACGATACCCAAATCATCCCGGGATTTCCCAAATCAGGCACCAGCCCCCACCCTGACCTTGAGGTCTATATTTGCGATATTGATCAAAGGATGATAATAAACCACTCTCTCTTGAACCCTGCTAGAACTGAAATCATGGTGTGTGGCAATACAGCCCTTCTACATCATCCGCTCCCCTGGCCCCCGTCCCTCTGCCACACCCCCCGACACAGTAAAAAACCTAGGCCGCACTATGGACTCAGACCTAACCCTCTCCTGTCAGATCAACAATGTGTCAAAATGCTAACACAACCACCTCAAACTGGTTAGACGCATCTTTCCCTACCTCTCCTTCCTGAACAGACTTGCCGCAGTTATGTCTATTGTGATGTTGAGACTGGACTATGCTAACTCCCTATACCTAGGAGCCCCGGAATACCAACTCAACAAACTCCAAAGAGCCCAAAGCGTTGCTGCAAAACTGCTCTTTGCCCTATTTCCTAGAGACCACATCTCATCAGCTCTCCAAACCCTCCACTGGCTCCCTGTCGAACAAAGGGCCTCCTTCAATACCCTATGCATCACTCACGGAGCAGTGCACAAGACCGGCCCATTATACCTACAAGAAAAGATAAAACCATACCTCCCATCTCGCACCCTAAAATCAAGCACTGCCCTCCTTCTAGTAATGCCAACCTCTAACTCTGTCCAGATCGGTGGGTCCTCCTTCTCAACCTTGTCCCCAACTCTGTGAAACTCGCTTCCCCCACATATTCGACACACCCAATACTATATGATGTTCCGCAAAGCAGTGAAGACGAGGCTCTTTCCCTAATACCAACCACGACCATTTTAAGCGACTGAACCATAGCCACCGATGATAAACTGCCCAACAAAATCCCGAGCAATGTCGCCACCAAATTTGCCTATTGCTTCGCTACAAGCGACTCATGCCCGAAATCCGGAATATCGATCTCCTTAGATCATGGCCGCCATGATCGCACCTCAGCCCGGATGGTGATCGCTGACCTGATTGGTCCACCCCGCCCAGCCCATCCACTTCACCGATCTATGGGGACCGGCAGGCGTGAGCCGGCCCACAACAAGGCGCACACTAAGGTGCCTGTCCTGTGCCTGTCCTGCCGATCCCTGCCAACCGCCAGAAACGCTGCCCCTGACCACCAAGGTGCACCGTGCGCCTGACCGTCTCCCCTAAAGGTACTGTAACTCTTAGCTGTACCTCAATGCTTACTGCCACGAAATACGCTCGTCACCCGCACAGACTCGACTAGCGCACCCGCAGTGTATGGCAAGCACAGCATTCCACCCAGACTTCCATCAGACGCTTCCTAGAATCTTCCACCACGTGATAATAGCTCCCACTTCTCTGCAATACTGCATCTACAACTAGCCAGTATAGATATGTGTACAGTATGTGTCACTGCAGTTACTCATTGCATATAGCTTCGCATCCTAGTTGTTGCCTGTACCGTCGCTGTGTGTCAAACTTAGGCACCGCCTGTACCATCGCACTGCCTCTAATTGCCTCCTGGCACTGCTGATTTTTGCACAATTGTCATAATTCGAATTTAGATGTTGCCACTACTGCCTCTAATTGCCTCCTGATACTGCTGATTTTTGCACAATTGTGATCATTCGAATTTAGATGTTGCCACTACTGCCTCTAATTGCCTCCTGGTACTGCTGATTTCCACGAAATTATTGTGATAATTTGAATTTAGATGTTGCCACCACTGCCTCTAATTGCCTCGTGGTACTGCTGATTTTCGCACAATTGTGATAATTCGATTTTAGATGTTACCACCACTGAGTCTAATCTGCCTTTCTGCATTGTGGTTTTCTGCCTAACTGTGACATTTCCAATTCGTTTTACCTCCACTACACTGATCTGCCCCCGGAACCACTGATTATGTCCTAACTGTGCCAGTCTGAATCTAGTTGCTACCTCCAGCTCATTAAGTTAACTAAGTCTAACAGTCAAGTCGCATCTGCCTGCTTTATGCATCTAGTCTAAGTCGAATTTGTCCACCTTGTACCCCTGCCACCTGGCCATATCCACTATACTCAACAATGACACCAACCACTCCAACAGGCTCTCACACTCGAATTCCATTGCTCCTACCCCATTCCTACCAGCCTTACTCAGCCACGAGCTCCTTAATCACCAATCCTCAGCCACCCCCTCACTATAACGCTGCACCCAAGTCCAAATCCACTGCCAGAAACACACCCCATACACTACCAGGACACATAAGAAACTCTAGATTAGGAGCCCGCACAGCCCACATCAAAACTTGCAAACCCACACTGCAGCCACCCCAGCCACCCACCACTCCTCCCAAAGCCCAAAATCCCACCACTAAAAAATACACCAACACCACCAAACCAAGCACACACGATCCCCCAATCCAATTTGCTCTCATTAATGCCAGATCTTTACAAGCCCACGCCACAGAAATACATGACCTAATCTCTGACCTCGAGCTAGATGCTCTAGCCATCACAGAAGCCTGGCTCCACGAAGCTTCTGGACCAGCCATATGCCAGTCCCTCCCCACTGGGTACATCATCCTCCGCCAAGATAGACCAACACACAAAGGCGGTGGTGTGGCTCTCAGAGTCAAATAGACACTAAAGGCTAGACAAATATAACCCATCATCTCCGAAAACTTTGATGCCTTATCAGTTAAAATCTCTTTCTCACCTAACGACACCATGACAATGCACCTCATCTACAGGCCCCCTGGCCCACTCCTGAACTTCCAAGCCGACATCCTACACGTCATAGGTAACAACCTCAAACCAAACACCAAAGCCATTCTCCTAGGAGATATGAATCTCGGACTCAACGACATAAAAGACAAACACAGCAAAACCTTTGCCAAATCTCTCCTAGACCTTCAATTCGTCCAGAGAATTGATTCTGCCACTCACACTAAAGGCCGCATACTAGATTGGTTAGTCGACCACAACAGCAAGGTAGATATCAGCTCAAACACGCCTCAACCTTGGACTGGTCACCACCTCATCCACTTCTTCATCTCTACAAATGCAGCCACCAATCAAGACCCTCCCATGCCAGCCACCCTAGCTAGATCTAAAAACCTACTCACCAAAGAGAGTACCTGCCCACTCCTAGAAGTCTCAGCACTAACATCACCCATCTCTAATAACCCCGAAGAACTAGTCAATCTCTATAACACCACCATCAAAGAAGTCATAGACACAGTTGCCCCACTAGAGACTAAAAAAGCGAAAAAACTCTTTCACGCCAACTCTTGGTTTGATCAAGACCTACAAGACCTAAAATCACTTAAAAGACAAGCGCTCAAAAAATGGCAATCAAGCCCCTCTGCCCCTTCACGCGATTCCTACCTAACGATTGTCAAACAATACAAAAATGCCATAGCCAAAGCAAAAGCAGCCACATACAATACTAGAATCGACAATGCCCAATCGCACTCAAAAGAGCTATTCGCCATCTTCAACGAGCTGGACGTACCTCCCACATCCAAACACCAAACAGTCAAAGACGAGAAATGGTGTAATGACATCCAGAAAGCCATGCTTGACAAACTAGATTTACTCCAAAAGAAAATCAAAACCAACCTTGACAATCTACCCAAGCCCCCTCACAAAACGCTAGCCACCCCGAACTCTAAACCTCCTACACAACACAATAGCAACCTTCCACCGCCATTCACCATTAGAAAGGTAACCGCACCTGAGGTCTTAAACATTATGAAACAAAACCATCACTCTGCAAAGGAGACATCTGTCCAGCAAACATAATCAAAGACCTCGCTGAGTCCCTAGCGCCGTTCATTGCAACCTTCATCAATGCATCATTTGCCACTGGCTCAGTTCCCTCCTCACTTAAAGAAGCCTGGGTTCGCCCACTGTTGAAAAAGCCCACACTAGATGCAGACTCCCCTAACAACTACAGGCCCATTACAACAGTGCCATTTCTGCTGAAAATCCTGGATAAGGCTGCCTATCTACAGATACAAGCCTACCTCGAATCCCATAACATCCTAGGCAAGAGCCAGTCCGGTTTTCGCCCACGCCACGGCACAGAGTCTGCGCTACTTGACCTGAAAAACCAACTCCTAAAAAATATGGATAAAGGCAAATGTGCCATCCTCTTACTCCTTGACCTGTTGGCTGCGTTTGACCTAGTCGACCATAAAACTCTAAAGACACACCTCACCAATACAGCTCACTTCTCTACCGAAGCCACAACATGGATCTCATCCTTCCTGGAAGGCAGAGCTATGCGAGTCTACTCAGACCAAGCATCAGCCACCCCCTCCCCCATCAACTGCGGAGTACCACAAGGCTCCTGCACATCCCCCACACTATATAACCTATTTACACTCCCTCTATTCAACGACTTAGAAGAATTCGGCATAACGTTCACCAATTATGCCGACGACACTCAAATTCTTCTCCCTCTAACTGGCAATTACAACCAAGATCTAAAAGCCCTACGACACACATAGGCCATCATCCAGGCCTGGATGGCAGCCAATGGCCTCTGTCTCAATGGAGACAAGACAGAGATCCTACTGGTGGGCCCCAAAGAATCCCTTAGCAAACTTGACGGCAAATATAGCACCTTCCTAATTGAGAACTCGGTCACCCCGGTCTCTTCTGCTGTACAAACTCTGGGAGTCTATCTAGATTCCACCCTCTCCATGGATAGACATGTCAGCTACATCTCATCCTCAGCAGCCTTAACAACCAAAATAATTAATGCAGTAAAACCTCACCTATCCACTACAAACTGCCTCAACATAGCCAGGGCCACCATAGGTGCCAAATTGGACTATTGCAACGTCCTCCTATTAGGCACCTCTGCTAAAAACATTAATAGACTCCAAATCACACAGAACAACGCCTTGAGAGCTGCCCTCAATATTCCGAAGAGGGAACATATCTCACTAGCAAGACAAAATGCCCACTGGCTCCCAGTCAAAGAGCGCATCCAGTTCAAGACCCTAACCATTACCCACAGATGCATATCCCATTCTGCTCCTAGCTACCTCACTGATCGGATACAACCATTCCAAACAATCAGGCCCAAAAGGGACCTGTACGCGAACCAACTCTTAGTCCCTAACTTCAACAGAGTTAAAGCTGGCGGCTCGAGCTTCGAAGTCCTAGCACCAAAAGCATGGAACTCCCTACCACCCAAACTGAGAGCGGAAACATCCCTCAGTGCCTTTAGAAAAGCTCTGAAAACCACCTTGTTTAAGTGAACTCTACTGCAATGCAAATCATTTCTGTATACTGCTATACCAAACTGCACTGTCCCATGTAACCTCGTACCTTCAACCATGTCTGTAACCATGTCCACTGCCTTTCATGTTATTCGCCTGTGTTAAGTAAACCTTCTTGTAACAGCGCCACGATGCCCGTGGGCAGCTGTGCGCTCTAAAAATGCAAATAAATTTTAAAAAAAACAATAACTCCACACAAACACTCACCTACGCATATCACTATTCTTACTCTCTGCTCTACACCATCACACAATTTGAGTGCAACTACACCCCTCGATCAATTCGGCCCAGCTGCTCACATACGAAGACTTCCTCACGGACACCTCATAATTCTAATAAAATGCAGCTATATCCCATGACAAACTGGCCTAGCTTCTCACATAAGTGTCCTACAGGCCAAACACAGCCAGAACCCACTCTGGATGTCCGCCCACCAGACTGCACACATTCAACTGATAACAAAACCACCACAACTAATGCCAGAATGCAGCTACCATCAGGCAATCACATCAGCTGCACACATAACTGGTGCACCCATGCACCCTATGACACCTTACTCTTTCAACTGACCTGGACTACAGTGAGCAACGGCGTTCAACCTACCAGCGCTTTGAGGTCATACCAGTGATATATAGAGCACTAAATAAATGCCAAATAACATAACGTAACCAAGAGAGTAATATACAGAGCAACATTTATTTAATTGGAAAGGTGGAGTGCCACTGACAAAATACAGATGTCCTCACAACTTATTTTATTGGAGAGGTGTAGTGCCACTGACTGCATACAGATGTCCTCACAACTTATTTTATTGGAGAGGTTCAGTGCCACTGACAGCATACAGATGTCCTCACAACTTATTTTATTGGAGAGATGCAGTACCACTGACAGCATACAGATGCCCTCAAAAGAAATTACATTGACATTTTTTATGAGGACATCTGTATATTGTCAGTGGTACTACAATGCCCCAAAAAACAAGAACCAGGGAAACAGGAAATAGAAATTGAAACAGGTGGTGAACAGAAGAAGACATTTGTCAGTGGCAATGCACCTTGTTAGGCAGAATCCTGTGCAGTTCCCTTAGGGAGCACTACGGAAGAGTAAGACTACAGGTATGCGTATAAATCCCCTTTGGTATCAGTCTGTACCACAAAGATTTAGGTGGTAGCTGTGGCTAAGCAGTCAGACCTATCTCAAGAGGGAGATGAGCAGTATTCAGGGTTTACACAATAGGGCTACCGTACTATGGTACAAGGAAACACTGACCAAAGCTTTGTATTAAAAAGAATATATATTTATTTTTCACACTTCTAGTCCAACACCTTAATCACAATTAATAAAGCAAGTTAAAATCAGTCAAGAAAAGTATACACAACTCCCTAGTTAAATTGTAGACAAGTTTGAGCAAGAGTGAAAATTGAGCAAAATGGCACAGTGAAAACCAAACACAAATGGCACTCTAGCAATTTCTCACAAGGGAGGGAAAGCACATGTTATACAGGAATATCTTCTTACACACCCTAGCAACACTTCCCAGAAGTTTGTGAACAAGTTAAGGCAAGGCAGTAGTTTAGCATAGAGAAAACATAAATGAAAACAGAGCAAAATGGCACTTCACAAGTTAAAAAGTGGGGAGGAAGAAAGGGGCTTAGAAGAATTAGGTGCAGCAACACAGTTCTAATTGAGAAGTAATCTAGAGAAGGCAGTTCTAACAAATTCAGCCAGAGTCAATAGGCCTATGCCAGAGTCAGTGGTACAGGACAAAGAGCCTAGGAGCAAAATGTTCTTGTAGCTGCAGTCAAGTCTTTGGTTAACGATTCGGAACGGTGGATGCAGGAGGTGAAAGACAATGTTAGACGATAGGGGCGGCCAAAACCAACAGGTAGGTAAAGGATTTAAAACACCTTTAGCGCTACCACACGAAAAGGGAGGCCTGGCGGAACAAAGTACCTTAAAATGAAGAAGAGGCTCCTGCGGTGGCAGTTGTTCCTGCAGTTCTGGGGATCCAGCAGAGGAAGAGAGGCTCTCGTTGTGGAGGAAGGTTCGAATTACTGCACTACCCAGGGATGAAACCAGCCGCAGTGCTGTCCAAGGAATAAAAAGGTACACTCCTTTAAATCGCAGTCTGGGTTGATGGATGCCTGGCTATCCGGCCTCCAAGCCTCCGGCCTCCAAGCTGGCTATCTGGGCACTGGCGATTCGACCAAGGCAGGTCTGAGAAGGCGATTGGCAAAATGGTTGGCCCCACCAGCTCAAGGGAAGAAGGCTCTTTCAGATGAAGATCTCCTCTCGTCGTGTGGAGAAAAGTGGTAAAACGCTGCAGCAGGGCTTCACCGGTGGTTCAGTCATTGCAGATGTCTTTGGCTTCTCTCCTCTTCGGTTCCATAGTTCCAGTTGTGACGTCTTGCTCTTCCAGTCCTCAGGACCCTGCTTTTATGCAAAAATATCCCCATTCATACAGCCTAGCTGTGACTCACACAATGGAGTGATCACCTTGGCGGGAGACCCTCCAGACTATCAGGTTAGAGTGCGACATGAGTTGCTGTGGCAACCCTGTCCAGGGGTCCTCCTCCCCCTCCCACACAATGGACCCACCCCAGACTCAGTGGCGTCAAAAGTAGGGCTTCTTGGCAGCAGCCCACCAAAAGGACGAACAAAGGATCCCCGACCTGGGTTAAGAGTTTCGAGAAAGACACGAGAAAGAATTAATATCAAAGTTCTGGCAAATAAAACTTACCGGAGTGAAGTTAATACAAGAATAAACCAGCGGTATGTTAGGGCTATCAGTAAATGTGGTAGCCTCAAACAATGGGAAAATTCCATAGGGAAATATTTACGGTCGAATATTTTCGGTAGTAACCACTGCCACCAGCCAGAAACTTTTGAGAGAGGGACTGTATGGTACCCTCTCAAAAATGAACACCAGGGAAAAACTATTAACCCTTCCCAGTACCTCCATAGTAAGATGGGTTGTAGTGGTTTAGTTCATAACATTTGACTAGTAAAGTCAATGGGGATTTACATGCCCTGGGAGACAGTAGTCAGTCCCAGGGTATGGAGTCTATGTTTAGGGTTTGCTGCGACACCCCTGTGTTACTGCACGGAGGGTGCTGTGTAACACATGTGTAAAAGATGGTTCCTATGAGGGTGAGATAACCTCATAGACATTAAACACAAAAAATAGCCTAGAACACACATAATAAAAAATGCCTAAGAGTGGGAAAAAGAGTCAAACTCTTAGCAGGAGGAAAAAACAAACCCTTCAAATCCAGGTAAGGGAAATTAGCTATAGAATGGGAATTCTCCCTAACACTCGGCCCCCCCTCGCCCAAAGAAATGGACAGGAGGATCTAATCCACTCCTGGATGAGTCTCTTACCTCTAGTCGGTTATAAACATCCTACAGAGACCATCAGCATTTTGATGGTTACATCCTGACCTGTGCTCAATGGTAAAATCAAACCCTTGGAGGCAGATTGACCATGTTAGCAGTTTTGGATTTTCCCCTTTCATTTGCATCAACCATCTCAAGGGTTGGTGGTCGGCTTGAATAATGAAAGTAGATCCCTACAAGTATGGTCTAAACTTCTTCAAAGACCACACAATGACAAAACATTCTCTCTCAATAGTTGCCCACCTTGTTTCAGGTTCCTTCAGTTTCCTACTGATGAAGCAAACGGGGTGCTCCCTACCTTTCTCATCCGGTTGACTGAGGACTGCAACTATGCCTATATTAGAAGCATCTGTCTGCACAATGAAGGATTGGTGGTAGTCAGGAGCTCTGAGAACTGGAGCTTGACAAAGGGCTTTCTTCAGGCTTTCAAAGGCCTGATTGCACTCTTCATTCCATTTGACCTTTTTAGGGAATTTTGGAGAGGAGAGTCCATTCAGAGGAGAAGCTATAGATCCATAGTTCTCAATTAAATTCCTGTAGTACCCAGTGAGGCCTAGGAAGGCACTCACTTGGGTTTGAGTAGAAGGGGTTGTCCAATATTGCACTGCTTCAATCTTGCTTAGCAAAGGCCCTATTTCAACTCCTCCTACCTCATTCCCAAGGTAGACCACTTTAATCTGACCAATTTGACATGTGCTTGCCTTTATGGTCAGATGGGCCTGTTCCAGAGCCTGCAAAACATATCCTAGGTGGTCAACATGTTCTTTCCAAGTAGGGCTGAACACTGCAATGTCATCCAGGTATGCCATGCAGAAGTCCTCCATCCTATTCAGAACCTGATTAACCATCCTTTGGAATGTAGCAGGTGCATTCTTTAGTCCAAAAGGCATAACCTTAAACTGGCATAAGCCCACTGGGGTGGAGAATGCAGTTTTCTCCTTGGCATGGTCAGTCAGGGCTATTTGCCAATAGCCTGACGTGAGATCAAATGTTCTGAGGAACTTGGCTGAGCCAAGTCTATCCACCAGCTCATCTGTCCTTGCTAAAGGATGGGCATCAGTATTAGTGACTGCATTTAGGGCTCTATAGTCCACACAGAATCTCAACTCCTTGGATCCTGCCTTTGGTATTAACACAACTGGGCTAGACCATGTACTAGTAGATGGCTCTATTACCCCGAGATCAAGCATCTTGTTGACCTCTCCTTTGATGTGGGTTCTTACATTTTCTGACATCCTGTAACCCCTGCTTTTGACAGGCAAACAGTCACCAGTATTGATATCATGCTGGCCCCAAGGGGCCAAGCCTGGTCCTAGAGAAAACAGAGGGGCACATTGATTTAAGAAAGCTTTGCACTCCTCCTGTTGTTCAGGTGTCAGATTAGAAGAGAGATTAACTCCTTCTACTTTCTCATCTAAAGGTTTGCCTCTCAGGAGGTCAGGTAGAGGTTCACTCCCCTCCTCCTCTTGAGCTGAAGCTAGAAGCAAAGCTCCCAGTTCTGGTCATGAGACATAAGCTTTTAGACGGTTGATGTGAAAGACTCTAGGAGCCTCCTTAGGATTGCCTAAGTCCACCAGATAGTTCACCTCTCCAAGTTTTCCCACAATCTTGAAGTGTCCCATCCATTTGTCCTGCAAGGCCCCCTGCCTTGTTGGTACCATAACAAGAACTAGCTGGTCTTGAGCGAACTCAACCATGTTGACCTTCTGGTCATGCCAATGTTTCACCAGAGCCTGACCTGCTTTCAAGTTATCACTTGCTTCAGCCATCATGTGTGACATCCTCCTCCGGAGTCCTATCACATAGTCAGTGACTCTGACTGGGTTGGGGGAAGGAGCACTCTCCAACCCCTCCTTGATCAGGGCCAATGGACCTCTGACCGGATGGCCATGTAGGAGATCCCACTTTTTCTTAAGGGGATCCTCTAAAGCTCCTATCATGCTCTTCATGGTTCTGTTGAACCTTTCTACCAATCCATTTGTCTGAGGGTGGTATGCTGTTGAGAACTTGTAGGTAACTCCACAGTTTTTCCAAATGGCCTTCATGTAGTGGGACATAAAATGTGACCCCCTGTCGGATATTACCTCCTTAGGAAACCCAACCCTGGTAAATAATGCCAAGGAGGGCCTTAGCTACAGCCTAAGCTGTAACCGTTCTCATAGGAATTGATTCAGGGTATCTAGTAGCATGGTCTACTACAACAAGTATAATCCAATCTGTTGCCTGAAGATGTTGGAAGATCAAGGGGACCAACAATGTCAATTCTGACCCTCTCAAATGGTACCCCCACCACAGGGAGAGGCACTTAAGGTGCCACGTTCTTGGAGCCACTTTTACCAGAAGTTTGGCAAGTGTGGCAACTCTTGCAATACTTACCTACCTCAGCCCCCATTTTAGGCCAATAAAAGTAGAGATATAGCCTTTACTTGGTCTTCTTGAAACTCAAGTGACCAGCCAAAGGTATCTCATGGGCTAGTTGCAAGAATTGGAGTCTGTTTTCTTGGGGCACTACACGTCTTTTGTAGTCTCCAGGGATTGACTCTGTTGGTTCACTATAGAAGAGGCCATCTTCCCAGTGTAACCTGTACTTCCCAGGCTCTTGCCCTTTAAGCTGAGGAGCTTCCAGAGTTGGACATTCTCTTTGTCCCTTACTGAAGTCTGCCCTGTTGCGGCCACCTTCTGCCAGTAAAGACTGCAGCTCAGGATGGTCCACAGGGTCAAGATCTCCAATGAGTTCCTGGCCTTCCACTAGATCTGAGTCCTCGGGTCTAGTTCAACCACACAGGGTGGTATCTCACTCTCAGTCTCAGCTGGAGGAGAAATCACAGGCTTGATTTTTGACAACCTAGGAGATTTCCTGGTTAGAAGCTCTGGAGTGCTTTCTGCTGGTTTCTTCTTGAAGTCTTTGGTTTCCCCTCTGCTTCTGGTTGCTTTGAAATAGCAGTTAGTAACTCCAGTGGAGTAGGAGGGATTTCTTTGTCTATCATCTCCTCAGGAGAGCCCCTCATGGTCCTCGCCCTGGCAGGTCTGGTGAGCTCCCGCAATCTTTTACTGGGAGGTCTGGGAGTACTGAACACTACCCCAGTTCCTTAAGGTCATTCCGTAAAAGAATCCTTCCAGGCACTTCAGATTGCACACTAACATGTATCCTCACAGTCATTTCATTGCACTGGATGAGAGCTGGTAATTGGGAAAGCATATGCACAGGCCCTCCAGCTAACTTGGTGAGGTGTTTGGGCGCCTTAGCAACATCCTCCACCTTGACAAAGATTCATCCACCACAGTTATGCTGGCCCCAGTGTCTCTAATGGCAGGGGTCTCCTGACCATTTACTAGGACACTGTCTTTATAATACTCTTTAGTATTAGGAGGGATAGAATTATTTACATCTAAATTCTGTTGTTCCCACAACCATAGGGATACTAAAGATACACTAGCTAAGACTCTGATGGGGTCTTCAGCTAGTAGTTGAATGTTTCCACTGACCATGTGTACTTCATCCTCTGGAGTGAATGCTAAGGAGACAGTGTGGACCCCTGAAGGTTTACCCTTACATCTGGGATCCCCTTTCACATGATCAGTAGAGTGACAAACATAACATTTCCCAAATGTCTTTATGAATGGTGGCTTGTTCTGACCTCCTCCTGGTCTGGGACCAGAAGGTACACTAGTCTGATTAGGTTTCACTTGGGGTTTACCCTTAGAATTTTGTTTGGGGGCCTTGAATCCTTGTGAGTAGCCCTGTTGGAAACCCATAAGTCAGCAGCCTTAGCCAGTTTCTTGGAATCGAGTTCTTTTGAATCAGCAGCCAGGTGCTGGCTGAGCTCAGGAGAGCAGGCATCATAGATATACCCCAACATTACAAGATTTCTCATTCCTTCATAAGTGTTAACTCTGTAACCCTTAATCCATCCCTCTAAGTTCTTCAAACACTCATTCACCCAAGTAGCCCAAGGGGAACTATCATGCTTTTTGAGGGTCCTAAACCTCTTAAGGTACTGGGAAGGAGTCCTCCCAAATCTAGCTATTAAAGCTAGTTTTACACATTCATAATCCATCCTATCCACCTCCCCCAACTCCATTACCACATCAGATGCAACAGGGGGGAGTCTAGAGAATAACCAGGGGATCAACTGATTCCCTGTGATACCCTGGAGCCCATGATTATATTCAAACATTGCTAACCAATCTAATACATCCAACTTAGGTTCATACATACCCACAATCTCTTTAGGCATCTGGGGTCTTTTTGGACTGGAAGATCTAGAGGATTCGGGGAGAGAAGCATTTTCCAAAGACAATTTCTTCATCTCAAGCTCATGATTGAGCTCCAATTCTTTGAGCCTTAGTTCTTGATGTCTCTGTTCAGCTAGGGTACTAATTCTTTTGAATTGTAGCTCAAGCCTAATTTTTTCTAGAGTGATACATTTAGAACTTAATGTGGCACCTGACCAGAATCCAGTAGCCACAGGCTGAGGCCTTTGAGCAGGCATAGGGCCAGAGGGGGTGACATTGCTATCCTCCTCTTCCTCATCTGCTTCAATAATAACATTTTCAACATTATCATCCTCATTGTTTGCTGCATTTGCTGGAGTAGTAGGCCCTACAGCACCACTATCCAGACTTTGTTTTTCCAACAGTCTATCAATCATTTCTGATTTCTTGCCTTTGACAGGAAGACCTTTCTGTCTGTACAGATCTTTTAGATAATCAGCAGTTTTAGTAAGGAGGGTCTCCTGGCTGTAACTTTCCATATTTTGACTTTGTTTAAAATAAACTTTTTGTGATTGTTAGCCTTGTGGTTAATTGAACCAAGGTACTAGCAGCACACTAAAATGTAAATCCAATACTTTATCCCACCGCTGTACACCAGTGTTAGGCAGAATCCTGTGCAGTTCCCTTAGGGAGCACTACAGAAGATTAAGACTACAGGTATGAGCAATAAATCCCCTTTGGTATCAGTCTGTACCACAAAGATTTAGTTGGTAGCTGTGGCTGAGCAGTCAGACTTATCTCAAGAGGGAGAGGAGCAGTATTCAGGGTTTACACAATATGACTACAGCACTATGGTACAAGGAAACACTGACCAAAGCTTTGTATTAAAAAGAATATATATTTATTTTTCACACTTCTAGTTCAAACCTTAATCACAATTAATAAAGCATGTTAAAACCAGTCAAGAAAAGTATACACAACTCCCTAGTTAAATTGTAGACAAGTTTGAGCACGAGTGAACATTGAGCAAAACGGCAAAGTGAAAACCAAACACAAATGGCACTCTAGCAATTTCTCACAAGGGAGGGAAAGCACAAGTTATACAGGAATATCTTCTTACACACCCTAGCAACACTTCCCAGAAGTTTGTGAACAAGTTTAGGCAAGGCAGTAGTTTAGCATAGAGAATACTTAAATGAAAACCGAGCAAAATGGCACTTCACAAATTAAAAAGTGGGAAGGAAGAAAGGGGCTTAGAAGAATTAGGTGCATCAACACAGTTCTAGTTGAGAAGCAATCTAGAGAAGGCAGTTCTAACAAATTCAGCCAGAGTCAATAGGCCAGTGCCAGAGTCAGTGGTACAGGACAAGGAGCCTAGGAGCAAAAGGTTCTTATAGTTGCAGTCAAGTCTTTGGTTAACAATTCGAAAAGGTGGATGCAGGAGGTGAAAGACAATGTTAGACGATAGGGGCAGCCAACCCAACAGGTAGGTAAAGGATTTAAAACACCTTTAGCGCTACCACACGAAAAGGGAGGCCTGGCGGACCAAAAGGGAGGCCTGGCGGACCAAAGTACCTTAAAATGAAGAAGAGGCTCCTGCGGTGGCGGTTGTTCCCGGTAGTTCCTGCAGTTTGGGGGATCCAGCAGAGGAAGAGAGGCTCTCGTCGTGGAGGAAGGTTCGAGTTACTGCACTACCCAGGGAAGAAACCAGCCACGATGCCGACCAACGAATAAAAAAGTAAGCTCCTTAAAATCGCGGTTCGGGTGGATGGCTGCCTGGCTATCCGACCTCCAAGTGCTGGGCACTGGCGATTCGACCAAGGCAGGTCCGAGAAGGTGATTGGCAAACTGGTTGGCCCCACCAGCTCAAGGGAAGAAGGCTCTTTGAGATGGAGATCTCCTCTCGTCGTGTGGAGAAAAGTGGTTCAGTCATTGCAGATGTCTTTGGCTTCTCTCCTCTTCGGTTCTGTAGTTCCAGTGGCGACGTCTTTCTCTTCCAGTCCTCAGGACCCTGCTTTTATGCAAAAAGATCCCCATTCATACAGCCTAGCTGTCACTCACACAGTGGAGTGGTCACCTTGGCGGGAGACCCTCCAGCCTATCAGGTTAGAGTGCGACATGAGTTGCTGCGGCAACCCTGTCCAGGGGTCCTACTCCCCCTCCCACACAATGGACCCACCCCACACTCAATGGAGCCGAAAGGAGGGCTTCTTGGCAGAAGCCCGCCAAAAGGACGAACAAAGGATCCCCGACCTGGGTTAGGAGTTTCCAGAAAGACACGAAAAAGAATTTATATCAAAGTTCTGGCAAACAAAACCTACCGGAGTAAAGATAATATAAGAATAAACCGGCGGTATGTTAGAGGCTGTCAGTAAATGTGGTAGCCTCGCACAATGGGAAAATCCCATAGGAAAATTTTGATGGTCGAATATTTTCGATAGTAACCACTGCCACCAGCCAGAAACCTTTGAGAGAGGGACTTACAGTACCCTCTCGAAAATGAACACCAGGGAAAACTATTAACCCTTCCCAGTACCTCCATAGTAAGATGGGTTGTAGTGGTCTAGTTCATAATATTTGACGAGTAAAGACAATGGGGACTTTACATGCCCTGGGAGACAGTGGTCAGTCCCGCGGTATGGAGTCTATGTTTGGACGTTACGACAACACCCCTGTGTTACTGCACGGGGGGTGCTGTGTAACACATGTGTAAAAAGATGGTTCCTATGAGGGTGAGATAACCCCATATACATTAAACACAAAAAATAGCCTAGAACACACATAGCAAAAAATGCCTAAGAGTGGGTAAGAAATCACATTGAGATTGCAGAAGTGCAGTACCACTGGCATCATACAGATATCCTCATACAAAATCTTATGTTACTCTTGAGGACATCTGTATGTTCTCAGTGGTACTGCACCTTCTCAAAAAAAAATAGCTTGTATGGTAACAGTATCCAGAAAGGGAAACCTACATGCAGCCAAAAGGGACAAGGAAAGTGGCCTAAATGTAGCCTAACTCCCCCTGGCTGAGAATAGAATGATCCCTATGGAGGTGTGTCCCGCTCTGTTTTTCATGCTACGTGATAGCTGCTAGAGCTGCTTGCCTACTGGAGACTCTTCAGTCTAGCTGCTAGAGCTGCTAACCTACTGGAGACTCTTCAGTCTAGCAGCTAGAGCTGCCAACCTACTGGAGATGCTTGAGTCTAGCAGCTAGAGCTGCTAACCTACTGGAGTCTCCTGAGTCTAGCTGCTATAGCTGCTAGAGCTGCTAACCTACTGGACACCCTTGAGTCTAGCTGCTAGAGCCACTAACCTACTGGAGACTCTTGAGTCTAGCTGCTCGAACTGCTAACCTACTGGAGACTCTTGAGTCTAGCTGCTTGAGTCTGTCCACCATGGCTGTTGTGGAGGAGGATCAATTCTACTCATAATCTCTCCCAAAGCATGAAACACGTGCAGTGTGTTGCACTCTCTGTTTCATGTGTTCCGTGTGCTCCTGGTTCAAGCGCGGCATAACATGGAGTATATTGATAGCAGTAAGTAAGGAAAGAGTCAAGGCTTTAAGGACCCTCGTCCCCTGCACACCAATGTATTGGAAACAGTCGAAATTTAAAAAAGATTTGTGAAGTAAAATCTCAGAGAAATGGCTTTGAAAAACACAGAAATATTTTATTTATTCAAACTGGTGTCAATATTAGAGCTCTACGCGCTTCAGGATTTCCCCTTCCTCAAGAGCAAAAATGATGTCATCATTTTAGAACCTTTTTATCTTCTTGATCTACAAAGTAAACAGAATATTTAAAAAAAATTAGTGATCTTGTAAATCTCTCAAACTGCAAATGTAATAAATCACAAAAAACATGATCTCAGCATCCTCAGGGGTCCTTGTTCACCTGGATTATGTTGCACGCAAAAGCTCACTGTCTAATGAGTTCTTTGCATTGAAGCAAGTCGGTTCTCAATTAGTTGTATACAGCAGAGTGTTAACTTCACACTGTAGAGAAAGAGATGTACAGGTTGGGCAGAATTAGGATAGGAACTACACTCCGCAGCCAAAAAGACATAACCTATGGACGGCCTGACCTCCTATGTGGACAGTGAATGGTGAATAGTGGAGTGGTCGGCTAGAGGCAAGCACAACAAGGTAATGCTTCTGGTCTATGGACGGCCTGACCTCCTATGCAGACAGTGAATGGTGAATAGTGGATTGATCGGCTAGAGGCAAGCACAAGGTAATGCTTCTCGTCTATGGACGGCCTGACCTTCTATGCAGACAGTGAATGGTGAATAGTGGATTGTTCGGTTAGAGGCAATGTGGGATGTCTTAACCCACTAATCCAAGCCCTGCAACAGTACTGTGCATTGCTGGCAGCAGAAACATCAGAATGGCCACTGGAAAGCATGCTGCTCGCTCAAAATCATCCAAAAATGTGCAGTAAACATCTGAAAGATAGGCTGCCATCCACATTTGCCTATCTTAGTGAGCACAGGAGATCACTGGCCAAAACAACCATTGAGCTATCCACCAAGTAGCCTGAAACCACTTGGAAATAGCAATGCTGATTGCCAAAAGAAACACAGAGCTTTTGGGAATCCGTTTTCTTGATTGTCAAAAATGTGCTAAAATCATGGCTCATAAAGCACCTAAAAGATCCAACCTCTTTGGTGGGTGTTCCACATTACTCTACTGCAAGAATCCAAATCAATACAATATCAGCATGAATCCTATGGTATCAGAGCAAAATCCTATTTTAAAGATACTGATGGAAAGACAGCTGTCAAAATGGGTGAAGTACCGTTACTCGACTCTGTCAGGTGCTGGCGATTTATAATTCTAACAGGAGAACTGGTGTTTCAGAAGTTAAATATACCAAAGAAGGGAATTCCATCAAAATGCCATATAGAGCACCACACATTGATTTAATGTGTAAAAAGACTTGATTTAAGATATGTTGCTTATTGTAAGTTTATACAATTTTTTTTTTACAAGGAACTATGTTGCAATTGACCAGAAGGTAATCTGATTTAGTTAAAACTTCAAGAGGCCTTCTGTCCCTGAGAACCCTTCACACCTTTTCCCTGGACAAAGGAAGCCTCCCTTGCCCTTGGATAAGAGATTGACAAGCTGGTGTGAACAGGAACTGGGGAGTGGCAGCCTGGCCTGTTGCTCTAAGTCAAGACAATAGAGTCTTTCAATTGAATATAATACGCTAAATTCAGGTGTAACTGTCAACAACTGCTCTGGGAGAGACAGGACATGTGACCTCTGAGTCAGAGAGCTTTAGGGGCAGAGACAAACCATTGTGGATTCAGGTAGCCCAGCAAATATATGTTTTATAAAATTGCGTATAACAAATTTTACCAAGCTGACAAAAATATGAAACTTTGGGATTCTTAAAATGAAAAATTCACCCACAATTTAAGATTAAGCTGGATGCTGTGTGATGTTCTGAGACCAAACCCCGGAATTATTAATATCACAGCTGCAGTGTTGTTGCTATGAACATAAGAACTTACAGTAATATGCCCAGAGAGTATTTGCATGCATGTATCAAACTTGGAGCAGAATGAATATTGGGAAACCCACCAAAAGCGCGAAATGTTGTCATTTCTGAACCCAAGCTCGTAGGAACATGGGACTTGAGTGGAGACATGCCTTAATTAATCTGTGATGTGTATATGTATTATGAACAATTTCTGTATCTGGGAAATATGTTTTTGGGGTAAAATTGATTTTCTATGAAAAAGCAAATGGGAGTGTTTTCACCTAAGCCATAAACATGACACCGGGTGACACGCTGCTCCTGTCTCAAATCAGGGGACAGGAAATTCTCTGACCTATAAGGATCCTTAGAGGGTTGGGCATTGTAGAATCAGCCTCTCCACCCCCTTTGGAAACACATAAATAGGAACTGCTGAGACCCAGATAGAACACTCTCTTTTTCCCACTACTCACCGATTCCTGCGAAGCACTCTGCCAGACTAGATCCAGACAATATCCAGACAGAGACTCCAGACTCCAGATCCAGAGACCAGAATTCTAGAACCCAAACTCTAGAACCTTGAAGCAGAGAGGCCTAAACCAAAAGCTGAATCCTTTTCAGCAGGCTTCAGAATCTTTTGCAAACCTGATTCTCACATTCAACAGCCGGGCTGAGCTGTATGCTTCTAGCTAAGAACCCTGCACTAGAACCGAGGTCCAGACCCAGAAAGCAGTGCTGTAATCCAAGACCCATCAGATCCAGTTCAAGAGGCCGCAGACCGCGTGCGTGCTGAACGCAGAACCCAGAGGGCCTGAGACCGTCCGGTGGCGAGAGTGAAGACAAAACTCTTGACCAGATCTTTGACAAGGCGCATTCCATTCCAAAGCCTAGTAGTGAGTATCTAGTCTAGAACTGTCCATAACCAATCTCTTAGTTTAAAGTAATCCTCTTCCATCCATCTCAACCTGTCCGGAACTGCATTATAGAATCTTGTGTCCATCCTGTTGATTTCAAATCTGTAAAGTGCATCTGTCATTTTGAAATCTTGACTTTCTTTCTGCAAAATCTACCTTCACAAGAACCTCCGTAACTTTTGAACCTCACGTCCTAGAACCGAAATGTAACTGTCATTTTAAAGCTAAGATCCTAAGCTTTCCAAAAGACAGGAGCCAAGGACAGTACCACAGTGGGAAACACTCCTCTCTGCCTTGGTACCTCCAACACCAATGCACATTTCTTCAGCTTTAATTCCAGTTCTTATGTTTTGTATTCTCAAAAGCTCATGAAAGTAGCATTTTTTTTCTCCAAAAAGGTCAAAGACACTTCTTTCCTTGCAACCCTCTTTTAATTAATCTGGCATCTTGGAACTGCTGCTTCCTCATGTGTTTTGCATTTCTCAGAACGTGCTTTTGGGCTCTGCCTTTTATCCATGTGTGGGGAACTGTGATGAAAGAAGTCATGTTTGTGTAATTATCAGTAATTGCCTGACTCTGCCTGACCATTGTGTTGGGACATGTCAGGTATACGGCTCGGGTGTTAGTCCATTTTCTCTCACAGTGAGCTGCCCATGAGAAAGTGGTTGTGTCATAAATGGGGGGTGAGTTAAAAGTATCCTACCTGGTAGGATGGAGAAAAGGTGTTACAGGGAAGGGGGTGCCACGTCTCACCATCCAGTGTCTCACTCCATCTCCTCGAAGACCCCTCATCCAGGTGATCCTCCCGGACTGGTCCACCCCCAGGAACAGGATCAAAAAGCGATGGCCGCATCCTGGCCACTTGGATGACAGATCCCTGGGGACTACGGTCCCTTTGCTTCAGATTGTGGATATGCAGTGGAGAGCACTTAAAGATGAAAAGGAGCTATGGGAAAAGAGGTGATGTGCCTCTCGCCCATAGATTTGCTGTGGAGACAGGAGTTTTTGGGGAAGGCAGTGATGCCTGTTGAGCTGCTTCATGCTGCTCTGTATTAACTACATTACCCGTCACACACTTTTCTGTGACAAATCGCAGAAGAGCTCTAGGAGGAATGGATTATACCAAATCTCTGGGAACAGATGAGCACATTTGTAGGGACTTGTATAGTTTGCAGTGAATTCAATCCTGGAAACACCATGAAGACGGTAAGAGAAGTTTTGCCCCGGCCTTCGGGCCATTTCGGGAGCTCCATATTGATTTTGTAGATATGGTACAAAGGTGTAATCATTTTCGATACCTTATTCTAGTAGTCTGCCCATTTTCCCAATGGTTCGTAGTTGGTTCTGTGTACACCCTGATGCTACCTCGGCAGCAAAATTCTTGGCGAGGGAGGTATTTCGAAGGTGGGGAATTTGTGAGGTCCTAAATTCTGATAATGGGACCCACTTCTTTAATGTCTTGTTTTCAGAAATCACTTCGCTATTGGGGATCAAGCACACATTGTGGTCTGTGAACCACCATCAGGCCAAAGAAATTGTGTAGCATGCGAATGCAGTTCTTAAACTTTGTTTGTCAAAATTGTGTAGTGATTTAAGGAAGAACTGGTTGTACTGCTTGCCGTTGGCCTTGTTTTATTTGAGAAATCGGCCAGGAAAGGAGCACCATCTCAGTACACATGAGATTGTGACTTGGCATAGGTTACACACATCACTCTCACATGCATGCACAGCATCAGATCCACACAAGTCAGCAGAGATTCTTGGTGAGGTGTTTAGAGAATACCTTAGGGCTTTAACCAAGAGTATCAGACTTGTATCTTCACAGGTTGTGTTCTTTCATCAACAGTCAATGGGAGAAAACTTCAAGGAACCGAAGATCTACAAAAGCCACAGTTGCTCCTTGAGGACCTGATTTGCGTCCGTTTCTTCATCAGACGCTGGAATGAGTGGCATTTCCATGGGCCACACTGAGTGATTTTCATGACTCTGACTGCTGTGAAGGTGGAGGGCAACAAGAGCTGGATTCACATCAGTGACTTACAAAGAGATTCTGGTGCCCTCCACTGGCACACGAGCAAGAGCAGGCACACAGTTAAGTATGCCCTAAGGATTCAACATTTGTTCCAGTAGAAAAGAGGGGGAGCGAACGTGAACTAGAGACTGTTATGGTAAATAAAAAGAAGAAACCTTGGATTTAAAATGTATACTTGGATTTTGGATTTTATGTTTTCATTGCTTTTTTTGTTATTTGTTTAGGTGTGACAGACAATGGGCCTCATTACAACCTTTCCGGTCCAGTGACAATTGTAACAACAGTGCCGGTAAGCCACTGTTGTTACCGGACTGGCAAAGAACATGTTTGCGGGAAGAACAGCACCCACTCCCAGATTTTCATGGTAGCACCGGCACTGTTATTGACAGTTCCGGTGGTACCCTCATCCCCATTCCCATTGAGTCCTATGGGACTCAAATGGGACTGGAGATTAACGATTTTCCCACGCCTAACTTCTAGGAACACCAGGTTTGTAATCCCCCAGTGTTTCTGTGAAGCCAGGCGCCAGAAAAAATCACAACTCCGGCAGCAGCCTGCTGGTTTTACCGGCACTGCTACCGCCAGAGTTGTAATGAGGCCCAATATGAATGTGAATACTTGTAACGTGTCTAGTAATCCTTCAAATCCTTCATGATTGATGGGGACACTATGAATGTCTCCAAAGAAGTAAAAACCCTGGGTGTCTGCCTGGACTCAGCACTTACCTTAACCAGCAGATTAATGCCACTGCATCTGTAGCAGCATACATCTCCAAACTCATCAACACTTGCAGACCTTTCCTGACAACAGACAGTTGCATTACACTTGCCAGAGCTCTTATCCGATCCAGGACAGACTATTGCAATGCCCTCTACGCAGGTTCATACAATCCCAACATCAAAAAACTTCAGGTGATTCAAAATAATGCTCAAAGAGCAGCTCTTAACGCCCCCCCCAAAAAAAACACATCTTTGCAGCCAGAACCTGATAGTGGGCTGAACTGTGTTAGACTCATAGTTGCAGTGGCAACATTAAGATGATTAAGAGCCAGAGGTCTTTTGTGAACAAACTTGTTACCAGCTATAGAGTGGTCCAGCGCCACGTGGGTGCCTATTCAAAGGTCTCTGTCTGGTACCCCTCTCCTGAACCAGGACAGTATTAAACTGAAACTACAAGTACCAAGAGGCCATAGAGAAGGCCGGCGTCAGGTGTTAAGGTGGTCATACAAGGGTCAAGACAAACCCCTTGTACAAATAGAAATTACTTGACACGTTGTAGAAATTGTAAACTGTGGAAATTGTGAACCCGACTGAGGAAATTGTGAAACTGGCATTTGCATTGGGCTAAGAGGAACACCGTACAAACTGTGATATTGTGAAGCATGCACTTGCCATAGAATTACAGAGTGACCCAGCGAGACGTTATATCCCTTTGGAAGCCTCTGTTTGAATTGGCAAGTACTTTGAAAGACTAAAAGGATCAGAGCCCAGCTGTGGGGGATCCTAGGATTAATAATAATCACCCCACGTGAAGGTTATCAGAAGAAACTGTTTGTTGTTTTGGCATATCAGGCCCTCTAAAGAAAGAGACTTGCATGAGAAGATACTTGAACGCAGAAGGCCCTGATATAGAGAAAAGGAATGGTAAACTCATGCCAGAGAAATCCAGGAATGTGCTGTGCTCAAGATTCTCACCTTGTCCTGTGCTAAAAACGTGGGGAAGGGAGACACCAGCCAAAACATCCTGACTATCATTTGGTGAACACTTCTTTCTTTTATTGTGAAACATTATCTTACTACAGAGTGCTGTGGGGATTACATAGTATCCCCTGTGTCTAAATACTCACGTGGCAGTCAAATGCCACCCTTTCCTATTGAAATGGCCGGTGGCAGCAGTTTTATAATGAACTACCATGATTTTCCCCGACCACGAACACAGCGGGAGCCATGTTTTTCAATATGGCGCCTGAGACCCCTCTGTAAAAACAGATCCCAGTATTCTTTTTCCGCTGTTTCTTTTTGGCAAGGTCCTTCTGGTGTTTGTCTCTGTGCGCCAAATTAGGTTTGGTCCCTTTGTTCCTATGCCGTTGGTGGGCTTCATGGCTGAAGACCGCCTCTGGCGTCTGAGTGTCTGGGGTGGGCAGGAAGTGAGGGAGGTACCCGAAACTCCCTGTGCTTGGTCTCCTAGGAGACCCAAATGTACTCTAGCATGATTGGCTTGCTGACTGTCCGGCAAGGACAGCCACCCTGCTGGGTGAGTGACAGCTAGGCTAGAATCAATGTGAGAAAACTGTTTAAAAGGCAAGTCTTTAGGATTGGAAGGCAGAGTCGAACACTGGAACAAAAGAACCGAAGAAGAGTTGGAAGAACACGACTACTGCAACTCCTGGACCGTTGGCTTGCCCGGTGAAGCCCTGCCGCAGGTCCAAATCACCACAGCTCCCTTCGATAGAGAAGCTCAATTTACATTTACCTTTATATTTATTTATTTATACCGCCCACAATTGACCCGCAGGCATGATGGCGCAACAAGACATACAACAAAAAAAGTCACAGTAACGAAAATAAACACAAAAAAGAGCTGATAATGTCAATAATAATGAAGAATAAAGTGCTAGAAAAGAAACAGTCAAAGTGACCAAATCATACAGTTCAATTCAAAACAATATTCAACTTTGAAGACTGTGATAAATGGTTGAATCTGGTAATTCTATTTAAAAATGTAGGTAAACTACTCAGTCCACATCCCACCACTATAGAATCCGTGTTATCCACATTACACCAGTTCTCAATATGGATTCTCCAAATGACTCTAACGTCTGAGTGTCTGATACAGTTAGGAGCCACTTTTATATTAAGACAGGTTTCTCTACGTTGGTTATTATAATATTTATAGAATCCAGTATAAAGCTCCTTAAAATGGGATCGATGATTTTTGCCATTATTGTTTTTTTAAATTTGTGGATCCCTCTGGCATGTGGAGATCAGTGGTACCATAGGCTTGATGGTTGGAAGGGCACCCTCTGATGGAGCTTCTGGCCCAGGACTAATAGCAGAGGATACTACTTTCATCTGTGAGTTCGTCACTTGATGAGTGGCAACTAGGGGCACTGTTTGAATTCCTTGATGATATCCAGGATGGCCAAGGGGCTTTCCAATCCCATTGCCGTCGTCATTTAAAGGATTTTGAGGGATAAACAGCCAAGATTCAGATACTTTCCGCTCAACTAACATTAACCAGGAATGGAGGTCCTCAAAGTTGTGACATGTCCCAAGGCCCTGCAACAACTGATCCTTATAGACAGGCCAGTTAGGGAGATCCTTAGGAAAATCTGTACCACCACTGGAGCTTTCTGGCATTATATTAATTTGCTGTCCACTAGGAGACACAGGTGGTTGGGTCAGTTCAGAGAAATGGGGCAGTACAGGAGAAAAACACTGTGAGGGAGAGACAGTGGCTCTGAGAACGTTGTTCATATCACTATTGAGATGTTTATTGCTCCATAGCAGCTCTGAAAGAAGACACTGTTCCTTTTGAAGCATCTCTCTTCTCTTAGCACTTAAGGCTAAAACCTCTGAAAAACTCTTGCCACTCCCTTGATATTCCTTCGATTGCAAAAGTGAGTAATATGCAAATTGGACTACCCCTTCAAGGAAGACTTCTTCCTTTGAGTTGGCGGGACCAATCAATTTGTAAACCACCTGGATACCATTCTTTAGGGTGGTTAGAATTAACCAGGGAGAGGGACACCAGCTTGTGTGCTTGAACTACAGCTACTGTAACTGAAGTGACTCCATTTTGTTTGTGGGAAAATCGTGGCGGGTACGTTGTGTAAGTTTCGATGTCAATGCAGATTTTTTTTATTGATCTAAACTGACCTCTATGGGGCACGTGCAGTTTCTACATGACACCAGGACATCAAAAAACACAACTGAAATGTGCAAACTTTAAGAGGATCTCGTGGGTACAGCCCAAATTACCATGGGTGCTATGCTAGACCCTGGCATAGTGGAATATCTGGTGTGTCACTTGAAACACAATGATATGCCCATTGATTTGGAAAACTGTGCTGCTGAAAAATCACCAGTTGGTCCAATATGTTTGCAGAATTTTGTCTGGGTGGGCAGCTGACCTCTATCACTGGGTGCAGTTCATTGGCTATTGTAGGGCAAAAGAAACACAGAAACATTGTTACATGATGTGTGAGATGTATAGGAGTAATGTTGAAAGAATTGGCAGATATAGCAATGGAAATTTAAAACACACAACATTTGAGCTGAAAAAGACAGAATAATATGTTCATGCTTACCTGAGACAGATACGTCGTTATGTTTAAATTATGGGAACTGGAGGGGGAGCGCATCAAACATTGATGGGAAGTGCTCAAATCATATTTTAAGAAAAATAGCAGGAAGGAAGGATATGTGTTGGGATGCACTTAGAGCGTCACAGACAAGTAAAAAGGTTCAGGCTGAGAAAAACCCATTAGCCCAAAGAACAATGTGTAAAGGTTGAGTTTTGCGCCGCAGAAGGTTGTAGATAGGTTTTGACACACAGTAGATACCCACACATAGCGACACAGGAGGAGCAACACATTTATTGATGTTACATTTGCATAGGACGTAGATAGGGCACCGTTATAGACCCTGTGTTTAGCTGTAGCATATGAAGTTATGTTCTTTAGTGAGGTATGAAAGAGAGCTGGAGTAAGTGGAAGATGGAGTTAGAAAGGTATCGTGGTAAGAGTGAGGTCAGCGTTTCGAGATCGCAGGAGTGCTGCCATATTGGATTTTAAGGTCTAGTACACAAAGGGCCTCATGACGAATTTGGCGGTCTGAAAATAAAGGTGCTGGTAGCAACGTACCGGCACCCTTTCCCGACCGCAAACTATAAGTATGCTTGTAGGGGCTTGAACTAGGTCAGGCCTGCCAGTAGTTTTGGCCCCTCCCGGCAGGCTTTTTACTGAAGCACTGGCACCGTCACAAATGGTGACGGTGCTTCAGGTTTCCCGTTCCTATGGAACTCATTTGGAATGGGAAATAACCTTACTGCCGCACCAGGGTGTCAGGCACTGGTAACAGTGTTACGAGGTTACCGTCAACCTCGTAATGAGGGCCAATGTGTGAAATAAAGGCCTTGATGTGGAGCAGCAGATCTTTTTATCTTACTCTGAAGGCAAATCCTTTTTTCGATCCCTCATGAAAGAAGCCGAGGTCAGATGCAATTTCGGTGCACAGATGCACACTAATTGTATCCAGGTGCAGAACCTGAAAGATGTGGAAACGGAATGTTAGCTGTGGGGAGGGCCAATAGGAATCCGCCCTTCGAAGGACAAATTCATGAGAATAGGGCACAAGGTTTTGTGATGCCAATAAGCCAAGCGCCGATTAAGAGCACTACTGCCCTCACCCAAGGAGAGGTCACCCCATTTGAACTACAAGTAGACGCATAGCCAAAGCAAATAAATCCCTGAAATTCAGACTCAAGAGCGCTGGGGCTCTAAGGAAAAAAGGGGGGATCCGTGCCTGGAACGTTCTGTGATTCTGACAAGAAAGAGAAGAGGTGATGCAAGTAAATTCAGTACAAGGTCGGAAGGGCAGCTTGTGTGCGCCGCAGTGTCTGGTATAATGAGAAGGCCCATTGTCTTATCAAAGCAGAGTTGGCCTCACCAGTTTGTTTTGAATGTGTCTGGGTCGGAGGGGTGCACATCACGAACGGTCAGAATGTATTAGTGTATCTGTCGGCCAATCATATGCCAGGAGTCAATAGTGATGATGTAGTGGGTCGTGTGGAAAGGGGAATGGGTTTAGATGAGATGTTGGCAATCGGTCTAGGGAATAAAGGGGGGCATTAGCATGTTCAGGGGCGTAGTTCGGTTCTACGGGACCATCTGAGACCTTTTTGCATGTAATAAAACCTTGTTTTCCCTTGCAAAGCCGTGCGGTGGTTCATTAGCCTGTTGGAATATTTTAATCACAAACGTTTTGGTTCAAATCTTTCTTTACCTATAAATTAACACCCCATTTGGAAAACTGCCACAGAACTCTAACCCTGCTGCATTATCTATAAATAATGGAATCTTACCCTCTTGCATTTACTGCGAATAACATGCTCTTGCCCCCCTGTATTAACTGGGAATAATGGCATTGTGCCGTGCTGCATGGACTGGGAATAATGAGATCATGCCCTCCTGCATTAACTGTGAATAACAGGGCCTTGCCCTCCTGCATTTACTGGGAATGGCGTGATATTGCCCTCCAGCTTTAAATGGAATAACAGGATCTTGCCATGCTGCATTAGTTGGGAAGAATGAGGACTTGCCCTGCTGCATTAAATTGGCATAATTAGAAGTGCCCCCTTAATGGCCAGTTAAAGAGTTTGTAAATACTAACAAGTCTCGCAAATGTTTCTGGCTGAAAGTTCTATCAAATCCATCATTTGCCCCAGTGCAGGAATAAGATAAAGGGGTTCAGAGGCCAGCACATGACTCGCCCAGGCCCTGCTGTCTCAACCTGCAGACCCTTTCAGAAGAAGTCTGCTTCACTGCAGTAAAAATTAAGACTCACACACAGCTTTGCAGCTGCAAACTTGTATATAAGGCCTGCAATATACAGATATCTCTTTCTTAGGGTGAATATGGTGACCAATGAACGCACAAGAGTCCATTATTCATTAAAAGGGCTTCTTACTGAATCACTATGAGACATGTTTAAGAATCAAAATTGTGGCTATTATGATGTTCCCATAATGCTCTTTGCTTTTATGCAAATTGATAGTATTGCGTTCCATGAAGAGACTATTGCTCAACCTGGCCAGGGCCACGCCCCTTGGCCCCGCCCCCTCCTTCCCACAGCCCCACCCCTCCATAGAGGTGACTGTTCCCCAATACATGCTTTCCATTTCCAGCACTGATTTGCCCCTCATGTTCTCTCCGCTGAACCCCCTTTACCTTGCAGCTGCAGCAGGAAGCACTTGATCCTTGGCCTATGATCCGGGTCTCCTGTCCCCATGTGCAGAGTGTAACCCCCCGCCTGCTCCGGGGTGATGTGGGACAGCTCCAGGCTCCCGCCGGGGAGGACTCGGCAGTCGGGCATGAACCTGCACGGAGTGGAGATACTCAGGTCCGACCCCATAGCCACAGTCCTGGAGCCTCTCCACGTCATCCACTGAAAGACACACCCCCGAGGGCAGAAAGGCCGGTCCGAGTCTGTGATCTGCAGCAGGGCCGGGCCCCCGGGGGCCACATATACAGCTGTGATTCCATTACACTCCTCATCTGCAGAGGAGGGACCTTCAGGAGACACAGAGAGGGAAAGAGAAGGAAAAACACATCAGACGTCACGTGATTACAATCCCTATCCCTGAAATGTGTCTGTCCTTGAGCAGCAGCAGAGGAAGACTTCAGGGCTGAACAGAGAAGGTTATCATGAATAGCCCCAGGACTGCAGCCGCACACACATGTGCACACATGTCACTATTTACATGTCACTATTGACATGTCACTGGAAGGGCACAACGGGTAATAGGGGTGCTGAGAGGCTGAAGCCAGCCCCATTGCCTGAGCAGCCACAGCTTCCCTCTCTGGCTCCCATCCATGCCTCTGTGCACTGAGGGCCAGTTTCTGAAAGATGCAAATATTAGCTTAATGCCTTGGGTGGCACAGCGCCCCCTGAGGCAGGAGAGTGTATGGAAAGGAAGGAAGCGCAAACAAGAGCGACTCTAGCACAACAATATCCCAAAATCACGAGCATCCATAGCATCATTCATTCATACATCAGTGCTACTTGGCATATACCTGTAAGCTCCCCCTTGAGGCCAGTGGTGGAAGTGCAGAAAAGGAACTAGTGGTACTCTGCAGCCAAGAAGCAGGGATTGGGATGGCTGGAGTGATGGGAGTGAGGTGGGCAGGGGATTAACCTATGCTTGCCATCCTCATTCATACATCAGTGCTACTTGGCATCTACCTGTAATCCCCCCTTGAGGCCAGTGGTGGAAGTGCAGAAAGGGAACTAGTGGTACTCTGCACCCAAGAAGCAAGGAGTGGCATAGCAAGAGCAGTGGGAGTGAGGTGGAGGAGGGGCTTAACCTATGGTTTGCCACCCTCATTCATACATCAGTGCTACCTAGCATCTACCTGTAATGCCCCCCTTGAGGCAAGTGCTGGAAGTGCAGAAAGGGAACTACGGTACTCTGCGGCCAAGAAGCAGGGAGTGGGATGGCTGGAGTGATGGGGGGAGACGGGGGAGCATGAGGGCAGGACGGGGCTTAACCTATCATTTGTCATCTTCATTCATACATCAGTGCTTCTTGGCATCTACCTGTAATACTCCCCCTTGAGGCCGGTGATGGAAGTGCAAAAAGAGATCTAGTTGTACTATACAGCCAAGAAGCAGGGAGTGGGATGGCTGGAGTGATGGGGGAGGCGGGGGAGCGTGAGGGCAGGACAGGGCTTAACCTATCATTTGTCATCTTCATTCATACATCAGTGCTTCTTGGCATCTACCTGTAATACTCCCCTTGAGGCCAGTGATGGAAGTGCAGAAAGAGAACTAGTTGTACTATACAGCCAAGAAGCAGGGAGTTGGATGGCTGGAGTGATGGGGGAGAGGTGGTGGAGCGTGAGGACAGGACGGGGCTTAACCTATGGTTTGACATCTTCATCTGACTCTTCTTGCATTGTGCATAGTAGACATTACCTGGAATAACACAAGCATTGACAAGGCAATAGTTTTGACATTTGTAGTTGTTTATTGCATTTTATATTTAGCATGGAGGGGCAGAGTGAAGAATAACAGCACAGGGAGGAAAAATGTACAGAATGGGAGAATGAAGGGCAGCACCGGGGTGTGAGGGAAGCAATGTGGGGGAGGAATAAAAAATACATGGCAACAGAAGGCAGAATAAAAAATAAAAAAAAACAATACATGAAAGGTAGGCCAGCAAGAGTACAACGGAACATTGTACAACATTTGAAGGAAAGATTGACAGCGCAAAGGAGGACGGAGTGACATCGCTTTGGTGGCAGTTGTCCTATATTGTAGTTTTGATCTCTATGTGATTTCTCACAAAGACGCCTGTATGTTATCAGTGGAACTGTAACTATCCAATGAACTACAACGTGAAGATATCCTCACAATTTATTTATTTAGCAATTTATATAGCACACCAAGCCCAAAGGCATCTAGGCGCTTTTCTTGACAGAAAACACGCATAGCGAGTTGCAAAGGTGACAAGGTTGCAAGAGTGTTCTCGTCATTAATGCAGTCCTATATACAACTTAGTGATCATGACAATTCCAGATATTCTAGTCATTAAATGCAGCGCAATACAATCATGCAGTACAATACAACACTTTGTGATTGTGACAAGTCAAGTTACAAGTTACAGGTTACTATGGAGATAACGGTAGATACAATGGTTACATTGTTAGTCAGGAGCATCAAGGGGTAGGTTGTCGTCTGTGGAACAGAGTGCAGTGACAGTGTGTGGGATGAGCGTTGAGGTTATTTGAGTAATTCCTGAGTAAAGGAGCCATGTTTTGAGGGGCTTGCGGAAGGTTCAATAGGGACTTTCAGGCCTTAATGTTACTGGTAGGTTGTTCCATTGCTTAGTAGCCACCACAGGGAAGCTACTGCCACCGGCGTTCTGAAGGTTGAATCATGGTATGGAGAGGCAATGTGGCGCGTAGGCTGAGCGCGTGGGCCTGATGGGGTGATTGGGGGTGAATTTATCTGTGAGATATTTAGGTGCTAGCTTGTGTAGCCATTTGTGTGTCATGGCGAGTGTTTTAAATAGGATGCGCTCATGGATGGGTAGCCAGTGAGTGTTCCTTCTGGGCGCTGCGATGTGGCACTTTTTAGGTATATTCAGTGCTACTCTCAGTGCGTTGTTTTGGATCACCTATAGTTTATTGATATTCTGAAGCTTGGTGCTCACATACATAGCATTGTAATAGTCTAGTCTAGTCAATATGAGGGCTCTAGCTAGAGTATTGCAGCTGTCAGGTGATAAGAATGGTCTACAGGCATTAATGAGCTTAGATGTGTAAGCTGCGGCTGATGCAGTGGCGTTAACTTGTCGAGTTAAGGCTAAGGTGGAGTCCAAGTAATAACCGAGGGTTTTCACTTCTTTCGACAGCTTGATAGTGTTGCCATCTATTTTAAATGATTCAAAGGAGTTAGATAGTTTATTGAGACGGTGTTGGGATCCTATGAGGACGAGTTCTGTTTTATCATCGTTGAGGCACAACCCATGTATGGCCATCTAGGCCTGGATGGTTTGATAGATTTTGTTCAGGGATTCAGAGCCAATGTCGTGGGAGGCGGTGATGAGTAAGAGGATTTGGGTGTCATCTGCATAATTAGTGTAGGTGACACCCAGTTTGTCAAGTCGGTCAGATAATTGCTTTGTGAATATGTTGTATAGAGTCGGGAAGACACACAAACCTTGAAGTACTCCATACTTGACCGGGGCAGGTACAGCCGCAGAGAGCAGTGAGAAAACTCTCATAGTGCTATTCGTTAGGAAGGATTGTATCCAATGGATAGCTTTGGGTGAGAAGTGGGCTGATGAACACTGCAGAGAGGTCTAACAAGAGGAGGAGAGCTAGGTTCCCATTATTTTTCAGCTCATCCATTTGTATTTTAAGGTCAAGTAGTGCTGTTCCCGTCCCGTGTCTTGGGCTAAAGCCAGATTGTGGAGTGTCGAGGAGATTATTAGTTTCTAGATGGTTTTGAATCTGCAGATAAGCTGCTCTATCCTCAATATTTAAGAGAAATGCTACTGTGGTTATGAGTCAGTAGTTGGTCAGTGTATTGGAGTCTAGTGTAGGTTTTTTAAGAGCAGAAGGACCCAAGCATCTTTGAGATACGATGGGACAGTGCCACTTTCGGATGTGTTGATTAATCCAGTGATGTAGGCGGGCAGTTCAGATGCACAGTCTTTAATCAGTGAGGCTGGACAGATGTCACCCTGATATCTTGAGGGTTTGAGGCTGGCAATGATTTTTCCAGTTTCAATGTTAGAGATGCGTGAGAATTCGAATAGCACATCTAATTTGCAAGAGATGGGGCTAGGTATCGTTTGGGCAGGTTTGAGGCTGATATTATTGGTTTCTATTTTAGTTTGCAGAAGGACCATTTTGTCATTTAGGGCTTTTTTGAATACCACCCAGTGGAGATATACGTTATAGACCCGACTATTTGATGCCCATGTATACATTTTCATCTTCCCCTCTGCTAGGGACTTACGCCCTACTAGTGCCTGTACATATGTTGTCCCCCGTGCAATTTGAATATATTTTGCCTGTATGTAATACGTAACTGACTGTCAATGCCCTGTATATAATTTTCTCTGCATGTAATCTGCAACCTGTAACTTAAACCTTGCATATCCTGTACTGCTGCGCACGGCTACCTTCGGATTTGGTGCGCATTATAAGTGAATTAAACAAACAAACAAACAAAAACAAACAAACCGGAGCACCAGCTCTCGTCTTTGATGCAGATTTCTCATGGTGTGACTGAGAACTCAAGTTCTCTCAGGATGGCGAAGAGTTCCTTGGACTCTGGTTTAGCGTTTGCGATTCTCTCGTTGTATGTGGCACTTTTAGTGTGAAGGATTGCCTGATTGTAGTTTTTTAGGCTTTGGAAAAGCTCTTTTGTCACGTAACGTCGGGAATTCTTTCCACTTGGATTCCGCTGCTCTTTTCATATTTCGCAGGGCTTTCAGGTTAGGTGTGTACCAAGTGTTGAGGTGGGCTAGTGGTTTAGCTTTACATAGAGCAAGAGGCACTACTTTGTCAATAGCTGTTTGAAAAGTTTGATTGTAAAGGTCCACCAAGTCTGAAGAGTCTTCAGTTTGCAGGTTATGGATTGCTGTGATGGGGTGAAGCAGAGGGAGGATATTGTTTACTTTAATACTACGTGAGTTTCTGAATGGTGCAGCGGGAGCCTGCGATGGAGTGGAATCAACTCCTGAGTTCTTAGCTATGTTAAAAGTGATTATTGATTTTTAAATGTTTTATTGGCATATTGGTAAAAGACATTCACGTTACAAGAGGTTCATTATGCAGCAGTACCAGTTTTAAATAATAACCATCAAACAAACAAAAAACAAACAAACAAAACAAGCGAGTCTCATTACAGTCTTGGCATGTGAAACATGAGGACAAGTGGATGTTGCCTCATCCGGGGTGCCGTTCTTGCCCTTCTTGTGGGCAACCCCTCCAGTTCACGCATGGTGGGGGTGGGCACTTTGCCACCCAGGCGTGGGGGTAGTGCTCATCATGGTGTGCAGTTCGTTCATGGAAGCTTGTCATCGGAAGGGTGAAACATTTCCCATACTAGTGCTTTCCAGGCAGCCCATTTGTCACTACCATCCAGCTCTGATCTGCTTATCGCCTCCGCCCATACCTTCATCTTAGCCTCCGCCCACCTCTTGAATTCCCTATGCCAATGTTGGTACCATGGCCCACCAGCCCTCTTCCATGATATGGCAAAGGTTCTCTTGGCCAGGATGCATGCGAGGTCCATGAATTTATGCTCATGCTTATGTTTGCTATCCTGGGGTAAGCACCAAGCAGGCACTCTTTTGGTGACCACTCATACCGGGCGATGCCAGTAGCTCTACAGGCTTGTTCTATCCGCACCCAAAGATCCCTTGCCCGTTCGCAGCCCCAAAACATATGTATCATGTCTGTCTCCTCCCTACCGCACCATGGGCAAACCGAGCTGGCGCTCCTGTTGAAGGTGGCTATTCTGTGTGGGGTCATATAGGTGCGGTACAGCACGTTTAGTTGTATTAGTTTGAACCAATGGTTCTGTGAGACTGCTTTGGGGTAAATCAGTGCCCTCTCCCAATCCCGTTCTGTTAGTGTCATGCCCAGGTCTGCCTCCCATTGTTATTTCAATGCTGCACTCTTGGAGTTGGGCGTGGTTTGATCAAGACCTACAAGACCTAAAATCACTTAAAAGACAAGCGCTCAAAAAATGGCAATCAAGCCCTTCCGCCCCTTCACGCGATTCCTACCTAACGATTGTGAAACAATACAAAAATGCCATAGCCAAAGCAAAAGCAGCCACATACAATACTAGAATCGACAATGACCAATCGCACTCAAAAGAGCTATTTGCCATCTTCAACGAGCTGGTCGTACCTCCCACATCAAACAGTCAAAGACGAGAAATGGCGTAATGACATCCAGAAAGCCATGCTTGACAAACTAGATTTACTCCAAAAGAAAATCAAAACCAACCTTGACAATCTACCCAAGCCCCCTCACAAAACGCTAGCCACCACGAACTCTAAACCTCCTACACAACACAATAGCAACCTTACACCGCCATTCACCTTTAGAAAGGTAACCGCACCTGAGGTCTTAAACATTATGAAACAAATAAAACCATCACTCTGCAAAGGAGACATCTGTCCAGCAAACATAATCAAAGACCTCGCTGAGTCCCTAGCGCCATTCATCGCAACCTTCATCAATGCATCATTTGCCACTGGCTCAGTTCCCTCCTCACTTAAAGAAGCCTGGGTTCGCCCACTGTTGAAAAAGCCCACACTAGATGCAGACTCCCCTAACAACTACAGGCCCATTACAACAGTGCCATTTGTGCTGAAAATCCTGGATAAGGCTGCCTATCTACAGATACAAGCCTACCTCGAATCCCATAACATCCTAGGCAAGAGACAGTCCGGTTTTCGCCCACGCCACGGCACAGAGTCTGCGCTACTCGACCTGAAAAACCAACTCCTAAAAAATATGGATAAAGGCAAATGTGCCATCCTCTTACTCCTTGACCTGTCGGCTGCGTTTGACCTAGTCGACCACAAAACTCTAAAGACACACCTCACCAATACAGCTCACTTCTCTACCGAAGCCACAACATGAATCTCATCCTTCCTGGAAGGCAGAGCTATGCAAGTCTACTCAGACCAAACATCAGCCACCCCCTCCCCCAACAACTGCGGAGTACCACAAGGCTCCTGCACCTCCCCCACACTATACAACCTATTTACACTCCCTCTATTCAACGAAGAAGAATTCGGCATAACGTTCACCAATTATGCCGACGACACTCAAATTCTTCTCCCTCTAACTGGCGATTACAACCGAGATCTAAAAGCCCTACAACACACATATGCCATCATCCAGGCCTGGATGGCAGCCAATGGCCTCTGTCTCAATGGAGACAAGACAGAGATCCTACTGGTGGGCCCCAAAGAATCCCTTAGCAAACTTGACGGCAAATATAGCACCTTCCTAATTGAGAACTCGGTCATTCCGGTCTCTTCTGCTGTAAAAACTCTGGGAGTCTATCTAGATTCCACCCTCTCCATGGATAGACATGTCAGCTACATCTCATCCTCAGCAGCCTTAACAACCAAAATAATTAATGCAGTAAAACCTCACCTATCCACTACAAACTGCCTCAACATAGCCAGGGCCACCATAGGTGCCAAATTGGACTATTGCAACGTCCTCCTATTAGGCACCTCTGCTAAAAACATTAATATACTCCAAATCACACAGAACAACGCCTTGAGAGCTGCCCTCAATATTCCGAAGAGGGAACATATCTCCCTAGCAAGACAAAATGCCCACTGGCTCCCAGCCAAAGAACGCATCCAGTTCAAGACCCTAACCATTACCCACAGATGTATATCCCATTCTGCCCCTAGCTACCTCACTGATCGGATACAACCATTCCAAACAATCAAGCCCAAAAGGGACCTGTACGCAAACCAACTCTTAGTCCCTAACTTCAACAGAGTTAAAGCTGGCGGCTCGAGCTTCAAAGTCCTAGCACCAAAAGCATGGAACTCCCTACCACCCAAACTAAGAGCGGAAACATCTCTCAGTGCCTTTAGAAAAGCTCTGAAAACCACCTTGTTTAAGTGAACTCTACTGCAATGCAAATCATTTCTGTATACTGCTATACCAAACTGCACTGTCCCATGTAACCTCGTACCTTCAACCATGTCTGTAACCATGTCCACTGCCTTTCATGTTATTCGCCTGTGTTAAGTAAACCTTCTTGTAACAGCACCACGATGCCCGTGGGCAGCTGTGCGCTCTAAAAATGCAAATAAATTAAAAAAAGAAAAATAACTCCACACAAACACTCACCTATGCATATCACTATTCTTACTCTCTGCTCTATACCATCACACAATTTGAGTGCAACTACACCCCTCGATCAATTCGGCCTAGCTGCTCACATACAAACACTTCCTCATGGACACCTCATAATTCTAATAAAACGCAGCTATATCCCATGAAAAACCGGCCTAGCTGCTCACATAAGTGTCCTACAGGCCAAACGCAGCCAGAACCCACTCTGGATGTCCACCCACCAGACTGCACACATTCAACTGATAACAAAACCACCACAACTAATGCCAGAATGCAGCTGCCATCAGGCAATCACATCAGCTGCACACAACTGGTGCACCCATGCACCCTATGACACCTTACTCTTTCAACTGACCTGGACTACGGTCACCAAGGGCGTTCAACCTACCAGCGCTTTGAGGTCATACCAGTGATATATAGAGCGCTATATAAATGCTGAATAGCATATAATAACCAACGTAATATACAGAGCGACGTTTATTTAATTGGAGAGACGCAGTACCACTGACAACATACAGATGTCCTCAAAACCTGTTTTATTGGAGAGATGCAGTGCCACTGACAGCATACAGATGTCCTCACAACTTATTTTACTGGAGAGATGCAGTACCACTGACAACATACAGATGTCTTCACAACTTATTTTATTGGAGAGGTGCAGTACCACTGACCACATACAGATGTCCTCATAAGAAATTACATTGACATTTTTTATGAGGACATCTGTATATTGCCAGTGGTACTACAATGCCCCAAAAAATAAAATGAACAAGAACCAGGGAAACAGAAATTGAAACAGGTGGTGAACAGAAGAAGACATTTGTCAGTGGTAATGCACCTTGTTAGGCAGAATCCTGTGCAGTTTCCTTAGGGAGCACTACAGAAGATTAAGACTACATATATGAGCAATAAATCCCCTTTGGTATTAGTCTGTGCCACAAAGATTTAGTTGGTAGCTGTGGCTAAGCAGACAGACTTATCTCAAGAGGGAGATGAGCAGTATTCAGGGTTTACACAATAGGGCTACAGTACTATTGTACAAGGAAACACTGACCAAAGCTTTGTATTAAAAAGAATATATATTTATTTTTCACACTTCTAGTTCAACGCCTTAATCACAATTAATAAAGCAAGTTAAAATCAGTCAAGAAAAGTATACACAACTCCCTAGTTAAATTGTAGACAAGTTTGAGCAAGAGTGAAAACTGAGAAAAATGGCACAGTGAAAACCAAACACAAATGGCACTCTAGCAATTTCTCACAAGGGAGGGAAAGCACAAGTCATACAGGAATATCTTCTTACACACCCTAACAACACTTCCCAGAAGTTTGTGAACAAGTTTAGGCAAGGCAGTAGTTTAGCATAGAGAAAACATAAATGAAAACCGAGCAAAATGGCACTTCACAAGTTAAAAAGTGGGAAGGAAGAAAGGGGCTTAGAAGAATTGGGTGCAGCAACACAGTTCTAGTTGAGAAGCAATCTAGAGAAGGCAGTTCTAACAAATTCAGCCAGAGTCAATGGGCCTGTGCCAGAGTCAGTGGTACAGGACAAAGAGCCTAGGAGCAAAATGTTCTTGTAGCTGCAGTCAAGTCTTTGGTTAACTATTAGGAACGGTGGATGCAGGAGGTGAAATACAATGTTACACGATAGGGGCGGCCAACCCAACAGGTAGGTAAAGGATTTAAAACACCTTTAGTGCTACCACACGAAAAGGGAGGCCTGGCGGTACAAAGTACCTTAAAATGAAGACGAGGCTCCAGCGGTGGCGGTTGTTCCTGCAGTTCTGGGGATCCAGCAGAGGAAGAGAGGCTCTCGTCGTGGAGGAAGGTTCAAATGACTGCACTACCCGGGGATGAAACCAGCCGCGGTGCTGTCCAACAAATAAAAAGGTACGCTCCTTTAAATCACATTCTGGGTTGATGGATGCCTGGCTATCCGGCCTCCAAGCCTCCGGCCTCCAAGCTGGCTATCTGGGCACTGGCGATTCGACAAAGGCAGGTCCGAGAAGGCAATTGGCAAACTGGTTGGCCCCACCAGCTCAAGGGAAGAAGGCTCTTTCAGATGAAGATCTCCTCTCGTCGTGTGGAGAAAAGTGGTGAGACGCTGAAGCAGGGCTTCACCGGTGGTTCAGTCGTTGCAGATGTCTTTGGCTTCTCTCCTCTTCGGTTCCATAGTTCCAGTGGTGATGTCTTGCTCTTCCAGTCCTCAGGACCCTGCTTTTATGCAAACATATCCCCATTCATACAGCCTAGCTGTCGCTCACACAGTGGAGTGATCACCTTGGTGGGAGACCCTCCAGCCTATCAGGTTAGAGTGCGACATGAGTTGCTGCGGCAACCCTGTCCAGGGGTCCTACTCCCCCTCCCACACAATGGACCCACCCCAGACTCAGTGGCGCCAAAAGGAGGGCTTCTTGGCAGAAGCCCACCAAAAGGACGAACAAAGGATCCCCGACCTGGGTTAAGAGTTTCGAGAAAGACACGAGAAAGAATTAATATCAAAGTTCTGGCAAATAAAACCTACCGGAGTGAAGTTAATACAAGAATAAACCGGCGGTATGTTAGGGCTGTCAGTAAATGTGGTAGCCTCAAACAATGGGAAATTCCATAGGGAAATATTTACGGTCGAATATTTTCGGTAGTAACCACTGCCACCAGCCATAAACTTTTGAGAGAGGGACTGTACGGTACCCTCTCAAAAATGAACACCAGGGAAAAACTATTAACCCTTCCCTGTACCTCCATAGTAAGATGGGTTGTAGTGGTTTAGTTCATAACATTTGACTAGTAAAGTCAATTGGGATTTACATGCCCTGGACACAGTAGTCAGTCCCAGGGTATGGAGTCTATGTTTAGGGTTTGCTGCGACACCCCTGTGTTACTGCACGGAGGGTGCTGTGTAACACATGTGTAAAAGATGGTTCCTATGAGGGTGAGATAACCTCATAGACATTAAACACAAAAAATAGCCTAGAACACACATAGTAAAAAATGCCTAAGAGTGGGAAAAAGAGTCAAACTCTTAGCAGGAGAAAAAAACAAACCCTTCAAATCCAGGTAAGGGAAATTAGCTATAGAATGAGAATTCTCCCTAACACTCGCCCCCCCCCCCTCGCCCAGACAAATGGACGGGAGGATCTAATCCACTCCTGGATGAGTCTCTTACCGCTAGTCGGTTATAAACATCCTAGAGAGACCATCAGCATTTTGATAGTTACATCCTGACCTGTGCTCAATGGTAAAATCAAACCCTTGGAGGCAGATTGACCATGTTAGCAGTTTTGGGGTTTCCCCTTTCATTTGCATCAACCATCTCAAGGGTTGGTGGTCGGCTTGAATAATGAAAGTAGATCCATACAAGTATGGTCTAAACTTCTTCAAAGACCACACAATGACAAAACATTCTCTCTCAATAGTTGCCCACCTTGTTTCAGGTTCCTTCAGTTTCCTACCGATGAAGCAAACGGGGTGCTCCCTACCTTTCTCATCCGGTTGACTGAGGACTGCAACTATGCCTATATTAGAAGCATCTGTCTGCACAATGAAGGATTGGTGGTAGTCAGGAGCTCTGAGAACTGGAGCTTGACAAAGGGCTTTCTTCAGGCTTTCAAAGGCCTGATTGCACTCTTCATTCCATTTGACCTTTTTAGGGAATTTTGGAGAGGAGAGTCCATTCAGAGGAGAAGCTATAGATCCATAGTTCTCAATTAAATTCTTGTAGTACCCAGTGAGGCCTAGGAAGGCACTCACTTGGGTTTGAGTAGAAGGGGTTGTCCAATCTTGCACTGCTTCAATCTTGCTTAGCAAAGGCCCTATTTCAACTCCTCCTACCTCATTCCCAAGGTAGACCACTTTAATCTGACCAATTTGACATGTGCTTGCCTTTATGGTCAGATGGGCTTGTTCCAGAGCCTGCAAAACATATCCTAGGTGGTCAACATGTTCTTTCCAAGTAGGGCTGAACACTGCAATGTCATCCAGGTATGCCATGCAGAAGTCCTCCATCCTATTCAGAACCTGATTAACCATCCTTTGGAATGTAGCAGGTGCATTCTTTAGTCCAAAAGGCATAACCTTAAACTGGCATAAGCCCACTGGGGTGGAGAATGCAGTTTTCTCCTTGGCATGGTCAGTCAGGGCTATTTGCCAATAGCCTGACTTGAGATCAAATGTGCTGAGGAACTTGGCTGAGCCAAGTCTATCCACCAGCTCATCTGTCCTTGCTAAAGGATGGGCATCAGTATTAGTGACTGCATTTAGGGCTCTATAGTCCACACAGAATCTCAACTCCTTGGATCCTGCTTTTGGTATTAACACAACTGGGCTAGACCATGTACTAGTAGAGGGCTCTATTACCCCGAGATCAAGCATCTTGTTGACCTCTCCTTTGATGTGGGTTCTTACATTTTCTGACATCCTGTAACCCCTGCTTTTGACAGGAAAACAGTCACCAGTATTGATATCATGCTGGCCCCAAGGGGCCAAGCCTGGTCCTAGAGAAAACAGAGGGGCATATTGATTTAAGAAAGCTTTGCACTCCTCCTGTTGTTCAGGTGTCAGATTAGAAGAGAAATGAACTCCTTCTACTTATTCATCTAAAGGTTTGCCTCTCAGGAGGTCAGGTAGAGGTTCACTGCCCTCCTCCTCTTGAGCTGAAGCTAGAAGCAAAGCTCCCAGTTCTGGTCTTGAGACATAAGCTTTTAGACGGTTGATGTGAAAGACTCTAGGAGCCTCCTTAGGATTGCCTAAGTCCACCAGATAGTTCACCTCTCCAAGTTTTCCCACAATCTTGAAGTGTCCCATCCATTTGTCCTGCAAGGCCCCCTGCCTTGTTGGTACCATAACAAGAACTAACTGGTCTTGAGCGAACTGAACCATGTTGACCTTCTGGTCATGCCAATGCTTCACCAGAGCCTGACCTGCTTTCAAGTTATCACTTGCTTCAGCCATCATGTGTGACATCCTCCTCCGGAGTCCTATCACATAGTCAGTGACTCTGACTGGGTTGGGGGAAGGAGCACTCACCAACCCCTCCTTGATCAGGGCCAATGGACCTCTGACCGAATGGCCATAGATAAGTTTGAAGGGACTGTAACCCACCCTTCCTGAGGGACATCTCTATATGCAAAGAGAATGCATGGCAGTAGGAGATCCCACTTTTTCTTAAGGGGATCCTCTAAAGCTCCTATCATGCTCTTCATGGTTCTGTTGAACCTTTCTACCAATCCATTTGTCTGAGGGTGGTATGCTGTTGGGAACTTGTAGGTAACTCCACAGTTTTTCCAAATGGCCTTCATGTAGTGGGACATAAAATGTGACCCCCTGTCGGATATTACCTCCTTAGGAAACCCAACCCTGGTAAAGAATGCCAAGGAGGGCCTTAGCTACAGCCTAAGCTGTAACTGTTCTCATAGGAATTGCTTCAGGGTATCTAGTAGCATGGTCTACTACAACAAATATAACCTGTTGCCTGAAGATGTTGGAAGATCAAGGGGACCAACAATGTCGATTCCGACCCTCTCAAATGGTACTCCCACCACAGGGAGAGGCACTTAAGGTGCCACGTTCTTGGAGCCACTTTTACCAGAAGTTTGGCAAGTGTGGCAACTCTTGCAATACTTACCTACCTCAGCCCCCATTTTAGGCCAATAAAAGTAGAGAGATAGCCTTTACTTGGTCTTCTTGAAACTCAAGTGACCAGCCAAAGGTATCTCATGGGCTAGTTGCAAGAATTGGAGTCTGTTTTCTTGGGGCACTACACGTCTTTTGTAGTCTCCAGGGATTGACTCTGTTGGTTCACTGTAGAAGAGGCCATATTCCCAGTGTAACCTGTACTTCCAAGGCTCTTGCCCTTTAAGCTGAGGAGCTTGCAGAGTTGGACATTCTATTTGTCCCTTACTGAAGTCTGCCCTGTTGCGGCCACCTTCTGCCAGTAAAGACTGCAGCTCAGGATGGTCCACAGGGTCAAGATCTCCAATGAGTTCCTGGCCTTCCACTAGATCTGAGTCCTCAGGCTCTAGTTCAACCACACAGGGTGGTATCTCACTCTCAACCTCAGCTGGAGGAGAAATCACAGGCTTGATTTTTGACAACCTAGGAGATTTCCTGGTTAGAAGCTCTGGAGTGCTTTCTGCTGGTTTCTTCTTGAAGTCTTTGGTTTCCCCTCTGCTTCTGGTTGCTTTGAAATAGCAGTTAGTAACTCCAGTGGAGTAGGAGGGATTTCTTTGTCTATCATCTCCTCAGGAGAGCCCCTCAAGGTCCTCGCCCTGGCAGGTCTGGTGAGCTCCCGCAATCTTTTACTGGGAGGTCTGGGAGTACTGAACACTACCCCAGTTCCTTAAGGTCATTCCGTAAAAGAATCCTTCCAGGCACTTCAGATTGCACACTAACAGGTATCCTCACAGTCATTTCATTGCACTGGATGAGAGCTGGTTATTGGGAAAGCATATGCACAGGCCCTCCAGCTAACTTGGTGAGGTGTTTGGGAGCCTTAGCAACATCCTCCACCTTGAAAAAGATTCATCCACCACAGTTATGCTGGCCCCAGTGTCTCTAATGGCAGGGGTCTCCTGACCATTTACTAGGACACTGTCTTTAGTATTAGGAGGGATAGAATTATATACATCTAAGTTCTGTTGTTCCCACAACCATAGGGATACTAAAGATACACTAGCTGAGACTCTGATGGGGTCTTCAGCTAGTAGTTGAAAGTTTCCACTGACCATGTGTACTTCATCCTCTGGAGTGAAGGCTAAGTAGACAGTGTGGACCCCTGAAGGTTTACCCTTACATCTGGGATCCCCTTTCACATGATCAGTAGAGCCACAAACATAACATTTCCCAAATGTCTTTATGAATGGTGGCTTGTTCTGACCTCCTCCTGGTCTGGGACCAGAAGGTACACTAGTATGATTAGGTTTCCCTTGGGGTTTACACTTAGAATTTTGTTTGGGGGCCTCTTTGGACCTGGAATTAGTTGAATTCCCTTTGTTGTCTTTCTTAGGCTGCTTTCCCTCATCCTTTTTCTGAGTGACCCCTGAATCCTTGTGAGTAGCCCTGTTGGCAACCCACAAGTCAGCAGCCTTAGCCAGTTTCTTGGAATCTAGTTCTTTTGAATCAGCAGCCAGGTGCTGTCTGAGCTCAGGAGAGCAGGCATCATAGATAGACTCCAACATTACAAGATTTCTCATTCCTTCATAAGTGTTAACTCTGTAACCCTTAATCCACCCTTCTAAGTTCTTCAAACACTCATTCAACCAAGTAGCCCAAGGGGAACTATCATGCTTTTTGAGGGTCCTAAACCTCTTAAGGTACTGGGAAGGAGTCCTCCCAAATCTAGCTATTAAAGCTAGTTTTACACATTCATAATCCATCCTATCCACCTCCCCCAACTCCATTACCACATCAGATGCAACAGGGGGGAGTCTAGAGAATAACCAGGGGATCAACTGATTCCCTGTGATACCCTGGAGCCCATGATTATATTCAAACATTGCTAACCAATCTAATACATCCAACTTAGGTTCATACATACCCACAATCTCTTTAGGCATCTGGGGTCTTTTTGGACTGGAAGATCTAGAGGATTCGGGGAGAGAAGCATTTTCCAAAGACAATTTCTTCATCTCAAGCTCATGATTGAGCTCCAATTCTTTGAGCCTTAGTTCTTGATGTCTCTGTTCAGTTAGGGTACTAATTCTTTTGAATTGTAGCTCAAGTCTATTTTTTTCTAGAGTGATACATTTAGGACTTAATGTGGGACCTGACAAGAATCCAGTAGCCACAGGCTGAGGCCTTTGAGCAGGCAGAGGGCCAGAGGGGGTGACATTGTTATCCGCCTCTTCCTCATCTGCTTCAATAATAACATTTTCAACATTATCATCCTCATTGTTTAAATCATTTGCTGGAGTAGTAGGCCCTACAGCACCACTATCCAGACTTTGTTTTTCCAACAGTCTATCAATCATTTCTGATTTCTTGCCTTTGACAGGAAGACCTTTCTGTCTGCACAGATCTTTTAGATAATCAGCAGTTTTAGTAAGGAGGGTCTCCTGGCTGTAACTTTCCATACTTTGACTTTGTTTAAAATAAACTTTTTGTGATTGTTAGCCTTGTGGTTAATTGAACCAAGGTACTAGCAGCACACTAAAATGTAAATCCAATACTTTTATCCCATCGCTGTACACCAGTGTTAGGCAGAATCCTGTGCAGTTCCCTTAGGGAGCACTACAGAAGATTAAGACTACAGGTATGAACAATAATTCCCTTTGGTATCAGTCTGTACCACAAAGATTTAGTTGGTAGCTGTGGCTGAGCAGTCAGACTTATCTCAAGAGGGAGATGAGCAGTATTCAGGGTTTACACAATATGACTACAGCACTATGGTACAAGGAAACACTGACCAAAGCTTTGTATTAAAAAGAATATATATTTATTTTTCACACTTCTAGTTCAAACCTTAATCACAATTAATAAAGCACGTTAAAACCAGTCAAGAAAAGTATACACAACTCCCTAGTTAAATTGTAGACAAGTTTGAGCAAGAGTGAACATTGAGCAAAACGGCAAAGTGAAAACCAAACACAAATGGCACTCTAGCAATTTCTCACAAGGGAGGGAAAGCACAAGTTATACAGGAATATCTTCTTACACACCCTAGCAACACTTCCCAGAAGTTTGTGAACAAGTTTAGGCAAGGCAGTTGTTTAGCATAGAGAATACTTAAATGAAAACCGAGCAAAATGGCACTTCACAAGTTAAAAAGTGGGAAGGAAGAAAGGGGCTTAGAAGAATTAGGTGCATCAACACAGTTCTAGTTGAGAAGCAATCTAGAGAAGGCAGTTCTAACAAATTCAGCCAGAGTCAATAGGCCTGTGCCAGAGTCAGTGGTACAGGACAAGGAGCCTAGGAGCAAAAGGTTCTTATAGTTGCAGTCAAGTCTTTGGTTAACAATTCGAAAAGGTGGATGCAGGAGGTGAAAGACAATGTTAGACGATAGGGGCAGCCAACCCAAAAGGTAGGTAAAGGATTTAAAACACCTTTAGCGCTACCACACGAAAAGGTGGGCCTGGCGGACCAAAGTACCTTAAAATGAAGAAGAGGCTCCTGCGGTGGCGGTTGTTCCCGGTAGTTCCTGCAGTTTGGGGGATCCAGCAGAGGAAGAGAGGCTCTCGTCGTGGAGGAAGGTTCGAGTTACTGCACTACCCAGGGAAGAAACCAGCCGCGATGCTGACCAACGAATAAAAAAGTAAGCTCCTTTAAATCGTGGTCGGGTGGATGGCTGCCTGGCTATCCGACCTCCAAGTGCTGGGCACTGGCGATTCGACCAAGGCAGGTCCGAGAAGGTGATTGGCAAACTGGTTGGCCCCACCAGCTCAAGGGAAGAAGGCTCTTTGAGATGGAGATCTCCTCTCTTCGTGTGGAGAAAAGTGGTAAAACGCTGCAGCAGGGCTTCACCGGTGGTTCAGTCATTGCAGATGTCTTTGGCTTCTCTCCTCTTCGGTTCTGTAGTTCCAGTGGCGACGTCTTGCTCTTCCAGTCCTCAGGACCCTGCTTTTATGCAAAAAGATCCCCATTCACACAGCCTAGCTGTCACTCACACAGTGGAGTGGTCACCTTGGCGGGAGACCCTCCAGCCTATCAGGTTAGAGTGCGACATGAGTTGCTGCGGCAACCCTGTCCAGGGGTCCTACTCCCCCTCCCACACAATGGACCCACCCCACACTCAATGGAGCCGAAAGGAGGGCTTCTTGGCAGAAGCCCGCCAAAAGGACGAACAAAGGATCCCCGACCTGGGTTAGGAGTTTCCAGAAAGACACGAGAAAGAATTAATATCAAAGTTCTGGCAAACAAAACCTACTGGAGTAAAGATAATATAAGAATAAACCGGCGGTATGTTAGAGGCTGTCAGTAAATGTGGTAGCCTCGCACAATGGGAAAATCCCATAGGAAAATTTCGACGGTCTAATATTTTCGGTAGTAACCACTGCCACCAGCCAGAAACTTTTGAGAGAGGGACTGTACAGTACCCTCTCGAAAATGAACACCAGGGAAAACTATTAACCCTTCCCAGTACCTCCATAGTAAGATGGGTTGTAGTGGTCTAGTTCATAATATTTGACTAGTAAAGACAATGGGGACTTTACATGCCCTGGGAGACAGTGGTCAGTCCCGCGGTATGGAGTCTATGTTTGGACGTCACGACAACACCCCTGGGTTACTGCACGGGGGGGTGCTGTGTAACACATGTGTAAAAAGATGGTTCCTATGAGGGTAAGATAACCCCATAGACATTAAACACAAAAAATAGCCTAGAACACACATAGCAAAAAATGCCTAAGAGTGGGTAAGAAATCACATTGAGATTGCAGAAGTGCAGTACCACTGGCAACATACAGATGTCCTCATACGAAATCTTATATTACTCTTGAGGATATCTGTATGTTCTCAGTGGTACTGCACCTTCTCAAAAAATAATAGCTTGTATGGTAACAGTATCCAGAAAGGGAAACCTATATGCAGCCAAAAGGGACAAGGAAAGTGGCCTAAATGTAGCCTAACTCCCCCTGGCTGACAATAGAATGATCCCTATGGAGGTGTGTCCCGCTCTGTGTTTCATGCTACGTGATAGCTGCTAGAGCTGCTTGCCTACTGGAGACTCTTCAGTCTAGCTGCTAGAGCTGCTAACCTACTGGAGACTCTTCAGTCTAGCAGCTAGAGCTGCCAACCTACTGGAGATGCTTGAGTCTAGCAGCTAGAGCTGCTAACCTACTGGAGTCTCTTGAGTCTAGCTGCTATAGCTGCAAGAGCTGCTAACCTACTGGACACCCTTGACTCTAGCTGCTAGAGCCACTAACCTACTGGAGACTCTTGAGTCTAGTTGCTAGAGCTGCTAACCTACTGGAGACTCTTGAGTCTAGCTGCTTGAGTCTGTCCACCATGGCTGTTGTGGAGGAGGATTAATTCTTCTCATAAGCTCTCCCAAAGCATGAAACACGTGCAGTGTGTTGCACTCTCTGTTTCATGTGTTCCGTGTGCTCCTGGTTCAAGCGCGGCATACCATGGAGTATATTGATAGCAGTAAGTAAGAAAAGAGTCAAGGGTTTAAGGACCCTCGTCCCCTGCACACCACTGTATTGGAAACAGTCGAAATTTAAAAAAGATTTGTGAAGTAAAATCTCAGAGAAAAGGCTTTGAAAAACAGAAATATTTTATTTATTCAAACTGGTGTCAATATTAGAGCTCTACGCGCTTCGGGATTTCCCCTTCCTCCGGAGCAAAAATGATGTCATCATTATAGATCCTTTTTATCTTCTTGATCTACAAAGTAAACAGAATATTTAAAAGAAACTAGTGATCTTGTAAATCTCTCAAACTGCAAATGTAATAAATCATAAAATACATGATCTCAGCATCCTCAGGAGTCCTTATTCACCTGGATTATGTTGCGAGCAAAAGCTCACTGTCTACTGGGTTCTTTGCATTGAAGCAAGTCTGTTCTCAATTAGTTGTATACAGCAGAGTGTTAACTTCACACTGTAGAAAAAGAGATGTACAGGTTGGGCAGAATTAGGATAGGAACTACACTCCGCAGCCAAAAAGACATATGTCTAAAGTCTATTCAGACAAAATTCAGAGATGACCTATGGACGGTCTGACCTCCTATGCGGACAGTGAATGGTGAATAGTGGATTGATCGGCTAGAGGCAAGCACAAGGTAATGCTTCTCGTCTATGGACGGCCTGACCTTCTATGCAGACAGTGAATGGTGAATAGTGGATTGATCGGTTAGAGGCAATCTGGGATGTCTTAACCCACTAATCCAAGCCCTGCAACAGTACTGTGCATTGCTGGCAGCAGAAACATCAGAATGGCCACTGGAAAGCATGCTGCTCGCTCAAAATCATCCAAAAATGTGCAGTAAACATCTGAAAGATAGGCTGCCATCCACATTTGCCTATCTTAGTGAGCACAGGAGATCACTGGCCAAAACAACCATTGAGCTATCCACCAATTAGCCTGAAACCACTTGGAAATAGCAATGCTGATTGCCAAAAGAAACACAGAGCTTTTGGGAATCCGTTTTCTTGATTGTCAAAAATGTGCTAAAATCATGGCTCATAAAGCACCTAAAAGATCCAACCTCTTTGTTGGGTGTTCTACATTACTCTACTGCAAGAATCCAAATCAATACAATATCATCATGAATCCTATGGTATCAGAGCAAAATCCTATTTTAAAGATACTGATGGAAAGACAGCGGTCAAAATGGGTGAAGTACCGTTACTCGCCTCTGTCAGGTGCTGGCGATTTATAATTCTAACAGGAGAACTGGTGTTTCAGAAGTTAAATATACCAAAGAAGGAAATTCCATCAAAATGCCATATAGAGCGCGACACATTGATTTAATGTGTAAAAAGACTTGATTTAAGATATGTTGCTTATTGTAAGTTTATACAATTTTTTTTTTACAAGGAACTATGTTGCAATTGACCAGAAGGTAATCTGATTTAGTTAAAACTTCAAGAGGCCTTCTGTCCCTGAGAACCCTTCACACCTTTTCCCTGGACAAAGGAAGCCTCCCTTGCCCTTGGATAAGAGATTGACAAGCTGATGTGAACAGGAACTGGGGAGTGGCAGCCTGGCCTGTTGCTCTCAGTCAAGACAATAGAGTCTTTCAATTGAATAGAATACGCTAAATTCAGGTGTAACTGTCAACAACTGCTCTGGTGTCATGATCTCTGCTTCCAAAAGGTCAGGGTTTTCCCAACTCCCTTGGAAGCAGATCCATAACCCAGGTTCCGAGTGCCAACCAGTCCCAATTGGGACCTTTTGGACCCAGTCCTGGCGCCAGTGGCACCAGGCTCATAAATATGCCCAGTCAAAGCGCTGGAAGCGCCGGGCTCATAATGCTTGGGTGGACATACCTGCAGCAGACCATGCTGCTTACTTGCCTGCCTGTTGAGTCTCTGATCCTCTTCTGTTTGTAACTACTTTTCCTGTTGGATGGGGCAGGAGCCACTCCCTAGATTCAGAACACTGGAACTCTTCTGGAAAGCAGGAACTCTTTTCTTAGGCGTGGCTGTGGAAGGAGACACCTAAGCACTACAGGAGGCTATTTAAACCACACCCGATGGATGAATCTTGCTTTGCGTTATTCTGCATCCTCAGCAGCAGAACGCTCATCGTGTCTTCTGCATCTGATCCTGGGGCTAAGGAAAAAGGCTTACCATTCTGAATCCAGTCTTCAGCAACACCTATAAAGACAAGAAAGAACAGGTTAGCATTACGGTCTTCAGTGACAGCTCTTCACTTACCTGGTCCATCGGCTGTCACCAACGCCTCGCGCTGCATTCCGGCATCTGAAAGACAAAGGCTTACCTACTCTTCGTGCGCTCCGGAGGTCTTCACACTGCATTCCGGCATCTGAAAGACAAAAGCTTACCAACTCTTCGCACGCTCCGGAGGCCTTCGGCGCTGCATCCCGCATCTGAAAGACAAAACAAGGTGCGTTTAAAGACATTGGGGAACTTTAATACTCACGTGCCATTGCTCCTTTCCACATCTAACCCAGTGGGTATTCCGGCACCCTGCAGCCGCCCCGAACTTGTACCTGCAAAATAAAAAGACAGTTAGAGCGCATCGTGAAGCAGGCTACAAGCGCTTACTTACGTGCTTCCAGGCGCTTCTATTCATCACACGGGCTCCATCTTCAACTCACTTCAGCCCGCCATCCGCCATCGCCGGAACCCTGCAAAACAAGAGACATCATTACTAAAGACTTTAAAGACATTAGAATTACTCGAAACTTACCGTTCGTGCAGTAAACGACGGACAGCAGTCCTCTGAAGTCAAGAGGCCTGCTCCCCTTATCCAGTGAAGAAACTGGTTACAGCACCCTGCCTCGAGGCAGATGGAGAGCACGGCGTTCACTTACCTAAGACATCTTACCCTTCGAGCCAGACATACAGTGCACAGAGGTCCAGCCCAAAGAGCCAGCCGTGTGTTACACATCACCTTTGAAGATACAGTATACGCCCAGTCAAGACCGGCGCCTCTACGGGAATCAGGTGAGCGTTACATCTGGGAGAGACAGGACATGTGACCTCTGAGTCAGGCAGCTTTAGGGGCGGAGACAAACCATTGTGGATTCAGGTAGCCCAGCAAATATATGTTTTATAAAATTGCGTATAACAAATTTTACCAAGCTGACAAAAATATGAAACTTTGGGATTCTTAAAATGAAAAATTCACCCACAATTTAAGATTAAGCTGGATGCTGTGTGATGTTCTGAGACCAAACCCCGGAATTATTAATATCACAGCTGCAGTGTTGTTGCTATGAACATAAGAACTTACAGTAATATGCCCAGAGAGTATTTGCATGCATGTATCAAATTTGGAGCAGAATGAATATTGGGAAACCCACCAAAAGCACGAAATGTTGTCATTTCTGAACCCAAGCTCGTAGGAACATGGGACTTGAGTGGAGACATGCCTTAATTAATCTGTGATGTGTATATGTATTATGAACAATTTCTGTATCTGGGAAATATGTTTTTGGGTTAAAATTGATTTTCTATGAAAAAGCAAAGGGGAGTGTTTTCACCTAAGCCATAAACATGACACTGGGTGACACGCTGCTCCTGTCTCAAATCAGGGGACAGGAAATTCTCTGACCTATCAGGATCCTTAGAGGGTTGGGCATTGTAGAATCAGCCTCTCCACCCCCTTTGGAAACACATAAATAGGAACTGCTGAGACGCAGATAGAACACTCTCTTTTTCCCACTACTCACCGATTCCTGCGAAGCACTCTGCCAGACTAGATCCAGACAATATCCAGACAGAGACTCCAGACTCCAGATCCAGAGACCAGAATTCTAGAACCCAAACTCTAGAACCTTGAAGCAGAGAGGCCTAAACCAAAAGCTGAATCCTTTTCAGCAGGCTTCAGAATCTTTTGCAAACCTGATTCTCACATTCAACAGCCGGGCTGAGCTGTATGCTTCTAGCTAAGAACCCTGCACTAGAACCGAGGTCCAGACCCAGAAAGCAGTGCTGTAATCCAAGACCCATCAGATCCAGTTCAAGAGGCCGCAGACAGCGTGCGTGCTGAACGCAGAACCCAGAGGGCCTGAGACCGTCCGGTGGCGAGAGTGAAGACAAAACCCTTGACCAGATCTTTGACAAGGCGCATTCCATTCCAAAGCCTAGGAGTGAGTATCTAGTCTAGAACTGTCCATAACCAATCTCTTAGTTTAAAGTAATCCTCTTCCATCCATCTCAACCTGTCCGGAACTGCATTATAGAATCTTGTGTCCATCCTGTTGATTTCAAATCTGTAAAGTGCATCTGTCATTTTGAAATCTTGACTTTCTTTCTGCAAAATCTACCTTCACAAGAACCTCCGTAACTTTTGAACCTCATGTCCTAGAACCGAAATGTAACTGTCATTTTAAAGCTAAGATCCTAAGCTTTCCAAAAGACAGGAGCCAAGGACAGTACCACAGTGGGAAACACTCCTCTCTGCCTTGGTACCTCCAACACCAATGCACATTTCTTCATTTTTAATTCCAGTTCTTATGTTTTGTATTCTCAAAAGCTCATGAAAGTAGCATTTTTTTTCTCCAAAAAGGTCAAAGACACTTCTTTCCTTGCAACCCTCCCTCATATTGCCATCTTTCTCCTCATATTAATCTGGCATCTTGGAACTGCTGCTTCCTCATGTGTTTTGCATTTCTCAGAACGTGCTTTTGGGCTCTGCCTTTTATCCATGTGTGGGGGACTGTGATGAAAGAAGTCATGTTTGTGTAATTATCAGTAATTGCCTGACTCTGCCTGACCATTGTGTTGGGACATGTCAGGTATACGGCTCGGGTGTTAGTCCATTTTCTCTCACAGTGAGCTGCCCATGAGAAAGTATTTGTGTCATAAATGGGGGGTGAGTTAAAAGTATCCTACCTGGTAGGATGGAGAAAAGGTGTTACAGGGAAGGGGGTGCCACGTCTCACCATCCAGTGTCTCACTCCATCTCCTCGAAGACCCCTCATCCAGGTGATCCTCCCGGACTGGTCCACCCCCAGGAACAGGATCAAAAAGCGATGGCCGCATCCTGGCCACTTGGATGACAGATCCCTGGGGACGGCGGTCCCTTTGCTTCAGATTGTGGATATGCAGTGGAGAGCACTTAAAGATGAAAAGGAGCTATGGGAAAAGAGGTGATGTGCCTCTCGCCCATAGATTTGCTGTGGCGAAAGGAGTTTTTGGGGAAGGCAGTGATGACTGTTGAGCTGCTTCATGCTGCTCTGTATTAACTACATTCCCCGTCACACACTTTTCTGTGACAAATCGCAGAAGAGCTCTAGGAGGAATGGATTATACCAAATCTCTGGGAACAGATGAGCACATTTGTAGGGACTTGTATTGTTTGCAGTGAATTCAATCCTGGAAACACCATGAAGACGGTAAGAGAAGTTTTGCCCCGGCCTTCGGGCCATTTCGGGAGCTCCATATTGATTTTGTAGATATGGTACAACGGTGTAATCATTTTCGATACCTTATTCTAGTAGTCTGCCCATTTTCCCAATGGTTCGTAGTTGGTTCTGTGTACACCCTGATGCTACCTCGGCAGCAAAATTCTTGGTGAGGGAGGTATTTCGAAGGTGGGGAATTTGTGAGGTCCTAAATTCTGATAATGGGACCCACTTCTTTAACGTCTTGTTTTCAGAAATCACTTCGCTATTGGGGATCAAGCACACATTGTGGTCTGTGAACCACCATCAGGCCAAAGAAATTGTGTAGCATGTGAATGTGGTTCTTAAACTTTGTTTGTCAAAATTGTGTAGTGATTTAAGGAAGAACTGGTTGTACTGCTTGCCGTTGGCCTTGTTTTATTTGAGAAATCGGCCAGGAAAGGAGCACCATCTCAGTACACATGAGATTGTGACTTGGCATAGGTTACACACATCACTCTCACATGCATGCACAGCATCAGATCCACACAAGTCAGCAGAGATTCTTGGTGAGGTGTTTAGAGAATACCTTAGGGCTTTAACCAAGAGTATCAGACTTGTATCTTCACAGGTTGTGTTCTTTCATCAACAGTCAATGGGAGAAAACTTCAAAGAACCGAAGATCTACAAAAGCCACAGTTGCTCCTTGAGGACCTGATTTGCGTCAGTTTCTTCATCAGACACTGGAATGAGTGGCATTTCCATGGGCCACACTGAGTGATTTTCATGACTCTGACTGCTGTGAAGGTGGAGGGCAACAAGAGCTGGATTCACATCAGTGACTTACAAAGAGATTCTGGTGCCCTCCACTGGCACACGAGCAAGAGCAGGCACACAGTTAAGTATGCCCTAAGGATTCAACGTTTGTTCCAGTAGAAAAGAGGGGGAGCGAACGTGAACTAGAGACTGTTATGGTAAATAAAAAGAAGAAACCTTGGATTTAAAATGTATACTTGGATTTTGGATTTTATGTTTTCATTGCTTTTTTTGTTATTTGTTTAGGTGTGACAGACAATGGGCCTCATTACAACCTTTCCGGTCCAGTAACAATTGTAACAATAGTGCCGGTAAGCCACTGTTGTTACCGGACTGGCAAAGAACATGTTTGCGGGAAGAACAGCACCCACTCCCAGATTTTCATGGTAGCACCGGCACTGTTATTGACAGTGCCGGTGCTACCCTCATCCCCATTCCCATTGAGTCCTATGGGACTCAAATGGGACTGGAGATTAACGATTTTCCCACGCCTAACTTCTAGGAACACCAGGGTTGTAATCCCCTGGTGTTTCTGTGAAGCCAGGCGCCAGAAAAAAATCACAACTCCGGCAGCAGCCTCCTGGTTTTACCGGCACTGCTACCGCCAGAGTTGTAAAGAGGCCCAATATGAATGTGAATACTTGTAACGTGTCTAGTAATCCTTCAAATCCTTCATGATTGATGGGAACACTATGAATGTCTCCAAAGAAGTAAAAACCCTGGGTGTCTGCCTGGACTCAGCACTTACCTTAACCAGCAGATTAATGCCACTGCATCTGTAGCAGCATAAATCTCCAAACTCATCAACACTTGCAGACCTTTCCTGACAACAGACAGTTGCATTACACTTGCCAGAGCTCTTATCCTATCCAGGATAGACTATTGCAATGCCCTCTAGGCAGGTTCAAACAATCCCAACATCAAAAAACTTCAGGTGATTCAAAATAATACTCAAAGAGCAGTTCTTAACGCCCCCCCCCCCAAAACAAAAACACATCTTTGCAGCCAGAACCTGATAGTGGGCCGGACTGTGTTAGACTCAAAGTTGCAGTGACAACATTAAGATGATTAAAAGCCAGAGGTCTTTTGTGAACAAACTTGTTACCAGCTATAGAGTGGTCCAGCGCTACGTGGGTGCCTATTCAAAGGTCTCTGTCTGGTACCCCTCTCCTGAACCAGGACAGTATTAAACTGAAACTACAAGTACCAAGAGGCCATAGAGAAGGCCGGCGTCAGGTGTTAAGGTGGTCATACAAGGGTCAAGACAAACCCCTTGTACAAATAGAAATTACTTGACACGTTGTAGAAATTGTAAACTGTGGAAATTGTGAACCCGACTGAGGAAATTGTGAAACTGGCATTTGCATTGGGCTAAGAGGAACGCCGTACAAACTGTGATATTGTGAAGCATGCACTTGCCATAGAATTACAGAGTGACCCAGCGAGACGTTATATCCCTTTGGAAGCCTCTGTTTGAATTGGCAAGTACTTTGAAAGACTAAAAGGATCAGAGCCCAGCTGTGGGGGATCCTAGGATTAATAATAATCACCCCACGTGAAGGTTATCAGAAGAAACTGTTTGTTGTTTTGGCATATCAGGCCCTCTAAAGAAAGAGACTTGCATGAGAAGATACTTGAACGCAGAAGGCCCTGATATAGAGAAAAGGAATGGTAAACTCATGCCGGAGAAATCCAGGAATGTGCTGTGCTCAAGATTCTCACCTTGTCCTGTGCTAAAAACGTGGGGAAGGGAGACACCAGCCAAAACATCCTGACTATCATTTGGTGAACACTTCTTTCTTTTATTGCGAAACATTATCTTACTACAGAGTGCTGTGGGGATTACATAGGGCCTCATTACGACCCTGGCGGTAAGGGGTTAACGCCAGCGTTAGCTGCGCCGACCCCTTACCGCCAATTACGAGGTCCCTTAGCGCCATGGCGCTTTTAACACCTGCTTTTAGCAGGTGTTAAAATCCATGGCGCTAAGGGACCATGGAGTTAATTACGCCACCGTAATTTACGGTGGCGTAATTAACGCCTTCCCCACTCCCATTATGCCCTATGGGGCAAAAATGGGAATGGGGAAGGGTAAATGGGGATTGGGGACTTACCGCCCCGCCGACCTCGGAATGGGGCGGTAAGTCCGCCAACCACCATGGCGTAAACGTAGTTTACGCCATGGTGGTAAAGTCACGGCCCAGGCGGTAACTTACCGCCTGGGTCGTAATGAGGCCCATAGTATCCATTGTGTCTAAATACTCACGTGGCAGTCAAATGCCACCCTTTCCTATTGAAATGGCCGGTGGCAGCAGTTTTATAATGAACTACCATGATTTTCCCCGACCACGAACACAGCGGGAGCCATGTTTTTCAATATGGCGCCTGAGACCCCTCTGTAAAAACAGATCCCAGTCTTCTTTTTTCGCTGTTTCTTTTTGGCAAGGTCCTTCTGGTGTTTGTCTCTGTGCGCCAAATTAGGTTTGGTCCCTTTGTTCCTATGCCGTTGGTGGGCTTCATGGCTGAAGACCGCCTCTGGCGTCTGAGTGTCTGGGGTGGGCAGGAAGTGAGGGAGGTACCCGAAACTCCCTGTGCTTGGTCTCCTAGGAGACCCAAATGTACTCTAGCGTGATTGGCTTGCTGACTGTCCGGCAAGGACAGCCACCCTGCTGGGTGAGTGACAGCTAGGCAAGAATCAATGTGAGAAAACTGTTTAAAAGGCAAGTCTTTAGGATTGGAAGGCAGAGTCGAACACTGGAACAAAAGAACCGAAGAAGAGTTGGAAGAACACGACTACTGCAACTCCTAGACCGTTGGTTTGCCCGGTGAAGCCCTGCCGCAAGTCCAAATCACCACAGCTCCCTTCGATAGAGAAGCTCAATTTACATTTACCTTTACATTTATTTATTTATACCGCCCACAATTGACTCGCAGGCATGATGGCGCAACAAGACATACAACAAAAAATGTCAAACAATAACGAAGATAAACACAAAAAAGAGCTGATAATGTCAATAATAATGAAGAATAAAGTGCTAGAAAAGAAACAGTCAAAGTGACCAAATCATACAGTTCAATTCAAAACAATATTCAACTTTAAAGACTGTGATAAATGGTTGAATCTGGCAATTCTATTTAAAAATGTAGGTAAACTACTCAGTCCACATCCCACCACTATACAATCTGTGTTATCCACATTACACCAGTTCTCATTATGGATTTTCCAAATGACTCTAACGTCTGAGTGTCTGATACAGTTAGGAGCCACTTTTATATTAAGACAGGTTTCTCTACGTTGGTTATTATAATATTTATAGAATCCAGTATAAAGCTCCTTAAAATGGGATCGATGATTTTTGCCATTATTGTTTTTTTTAATTTGTGGATCCCTGTGGCATGTGGAGATCAGTGGTACCAGAGGCTTGATGGTTGGAAGGGCACCCTCTCATGGAGCTTCCGGCCCAGGACTAATAGCAGAGGATACTACTTTCATCTGTGAGTTCATCACTTGATGAGTGGCAACTAGGGGCACTGTTTGAGTTCCTTGATGATATCCAGGATGGCCAAGGGGCTTTCCAATCCCATTGCAGTCGTCATTTAAAGGATTTTGAGGGATAAACAGCCAAGATTCAGATACTTTCCGCTCAACTATCATTAACCAGGAATGGAGTTCCTCAAAGTTGTGACATGTCCCAAGGCCCTGCAACAACTGATCCTTATAGACAGGCCAGTTAGGGAGATCCTTAGGAAAATCTGTACCACAACTGGAGCTTTCTGGCATTATATTAATTTGCTGTCCACTAGGAGACACAGGTGGTTGGGACAGTTCAGAGAAATGGGGCAGTACAGGAGAAAAACACTGTGAGGGAGAGACAGTGGCTCTGAGAACGTTGTTCATATCACTATTGAGATGTTTATTGCTCCATAGCAGCTCTGAAAGAAGACACTGTTCCTTTTGAAGCATCTCTCTTCTCTTAGCACTTGAGGAGGCTAAAACCTCTGAAAAACGCTTGCCACTCCCTTGATATTCCTTCGATTGCAAAAGTGAGTAATATGCAAATTGGACTACCCCTTCAAGGAAGACTTCTTCCTTTGAGTTGGTGTGACCAATCAATTCGTAAACCACCTGGATACCATTCTTTAGGGTGGTTAGAATTAACCAGGGAGAGGGACACCAGCTTGTGTGCTTGAACTACAGCTACTGTAACTGAAGTGACTCCATTTTGTTTGTGGGAAAATCGTGGCGGGTATGTTGTGTAAGTTTCAATGTCAATGCAGATTTATTTTATTGATCTAAACTGACCTCTATGGGACACGTGCAGTTTCTACATGACACCAGGACATCAAAAAACACAACTGAAATGTGCAAACTTTAAGAGGATCTCGTGGGTACAGCCCAAATTACCCTGGGTGCTATGTTAAACCCTGGCATAGTGGAATATCTGGTGTGTCACTTGAAACACAATGATATACCCATTGATTTGGAAAACTGTGCTGAAAAATCACCAGTTGGTCCAATATGTTTGCAGAATTTTGTCTGGGTGGGCAGCTGACCTCTATCACTGGGTGCAGTTCATTGGCTATTGTAGGGCAAAAGAAACACAGAAACATTGTTACATGATGTGTGAGATGTATATAGGAGTAATGTTGAAAGAATTGGCAGATATAGCAATGGAAATTTAAAACACACAACATTTGAGCTGAAAAAGACAGAATAATATGTTCATGCTTACCTGAGACAGATACGTCGTTATGTTTAAATTATGGACACTGGAGGGGGAGCGCATCAAACATTGATGGGAAGTGCTCAAATCATATTTTAAGAAAAATAGCAGGAAGGAAGGATATGTGTTGGGATGCACTTAGAGCGTCCCAGACAGGTAAAAAGGTTCAGGCTGAGAAAAACCCATTAGCCCAAAGAACTATGTGTAAAGGTTGAGTTTTGCGCCGCAGAAGGTTGTAGTTAGGTTTTGACACCCAGTAGATACCCACACATAGCGACACAGGAGGAGCAACACATTTATTGATGTTACATTTGCACAGGTCGTAGATAGGGCACCGTCATAGACCCTGTGTTTAGCTGTAGCATATGAAGTTATGTTCTTTAGTGAGGTATGAAAGAGAGCTGGAGTAAGTGGAAGATGGAGTTAGAAAGGTATCGTGGTAAGAGTGAGGTCAGCGTTTCGACATCGCAGGAGTGCTGCCATATTGGATTTTAAGGTCTAGTACACAAAGGGCCTCATGACGAGTTTGGCGGTCTGAAAATAAAGGTGCTGGTAGCAACGTACCGGCACCCTTTCCCGACCGCAAACTATAAGTATGCTTGTAGGGGCTTGAACTAGGTCAGGCCTGCCAGTAGTTTTGGCCCCTCCCGGCAGGCTTTTTACTGAAGCACTGGCACCGTTACAAATGGTGACAGTGCTTCAGGTTTCCCATTCCTATGGAACTCATTTGGAATGGGAAATAACCTTACTGCCGCACCAGGGTTTCAGGCACTGGAAACAGTGTTACAAGGTTACCGTCAACCTCGTAATGAGGGCCAATGTGTGAAATAAAGGCCTTGATGTGGAGCAGCAGATCTTTTTATCTTACTCTGAAGGCAAATCCTTTTTCGATCCCTCATGAAAGAAGCCGAGGTCAGACGCAATTTCGGTGCACAGATGCACACTAATTGTATCCAGGTGCAGAGCCTGAAAGATGTGTAAACGGAATGTTAGTTGTGGGGAGGGCCAATAGGAATCCGCCCTTCGAAGGACAAATTCATGAGAATAGGGCACAAGGTTTTGTGATGCCAATAAGCCAAGCGCCGATTAAGAGCACTACTGCCCTCACCCAAGGAGGGGTCACCCCATTTGAACTACAAGTAGACGCATAGCCAAAGCAAATAAATCCCTGAAATTCAGACTCAAGAGCGCTGGGGCTCTAAGGAAAAAAGGGGGGATCCGTGCCTGGAACGTTCTGTGATTCGGACAAGAAAGAGAAGAGGTGATGCAAGTAAATTCAGTACAACGTCGGAAGGGCAGCTTGTGTGCGCCGCAGTGTCTGGTATAATGAGAAGGCCCATTGTCTTATCAAAGCAGAGTTGGCCTCACCAGTTTGTTTTGAATGTGTCTGGGTCGGAGGGGTGCACATCACGAACGGTCAGAATGTATTAGTGTATCTGTCGGCCAATCATATGCCAGGAGTCAATAGTGATGATGTAGTGGGTCGTGTGGAAAGGGGAATGGGTTTAGATGAGATGTTGGCAATCGGTCTAGGGAATAAAGGGGGGCATTAGCATGTTCGGGGGGCGTAGTTCGGTTCTACGGGACATCTGAGACCTTTTTGCATGTAATAAAACCTTGTTTTCCCTTGCAAAGCCGTGCAGTGGTTCATTAGCCTGTTGGAATATTTTAATCACAAAGGTTTTGGTTCAAATCTTTCTTTACCTATAAATTAACACCCCATTGGGAAAACAGCCACAGAACTCTGACCCTGCTGCATTAACTATAATTAATGGAATCTTACCCTCTTGCATTTACTGCGAATGACATGCTCTTGCCCCCCTGTATTAACTGGGAATAATGGCATTGTGCCGTGCTGCATGGACTGGGAATAATGAGATCATGCCCTCCTGCATTAACTGTGAATAACAGGGCCTTGCCCTCCTGCATTTACTGGGAATGGCGTGATATTGCCCTCCAGCTTTAAATGGAATAACAGCATTTTGCCCTGCTGCATTAGTTGGGAAGAATGAGGACTTGCCCTGCTGCATTAAATTGGCATAATTAGAAGTGCCCCCTTAATGGCCAGTTAAAGAGTTTGTAAATACTAACAAGTCTCGCAAATGTTTCTGGCTGAAAGTTCTATCAAATACATCATTTCCCCAGTGCAGGAATAAGATAAAGGGGTTCAGAGGCCGGCACATGACTCGCCCAGGCCCTGCTGCCTCAACCTGCAGACCCTTTCAGAAGAAGTCTGCTCCACTGCAGTAAGAATTAAGACTCACACGCAGCTTTGCAGCTGCAAACTTGTATATAAGGCCTCCAATATACAGATATCTCTTTCTTAGGGTGAATATGGTGACCAATGAACGCACAAGAGTCCATTATTCATTAAAAGGGCTTCTTACTGAATCACTATAAGACATGTTTAAGAATCAAAATTGTGGCTATTATGATGTTCCCACAATGCTCTTTGCTTTTATGCAAATCGCTAGGATTGGGTTCTATCTGTCGGCATCCTGGCCAGGGCCACGCCCCTTGGCCCCGCCCCCTCCTTCCCACAGCCCCACCCCTCCATAGAGGTGACTGTTCCCCAATACATGTTTTCCATTTCCAGCACTGATTTGCCCCTCATGTTCTCTCCGCTGAACCCCCTTTACCTTGCAGCTGCAGCAGGAAGCACTTGATCCTTGGCCTATGATCCGGGTCTCCTGTCCCCATGTGCAGAGTGTAACCCCCCGCCTGCTCCGGGGTGATGTGGGACAGCTCCAGGCTCCCGCCGGGGAGGACTCGGCAGTCGGGCATGAACCTGCACGGAGTGGAGATACTCAGGTCCGACCCCATAGCCACAGTCCTGGAGCCTCTCCACTTCATCCACTGAAAGACACACCCCCGAGGGCAGAAAGGCCGGTCCGAGTCTGTGATCTGCAGTAGGGCCGGGCCCCCGGGGGCCACATATACAGCTGTGGCTCCATTACACTCCTCTTCTGCAGAGGAGGGACTTTCAGGAGACACAGAGAGGTAAAGAGAAGGAGAAACACATCAGACGTCACGTGATTACAATCCCTATCCCTGAAATGTGTCTGTCCTTGAGCAGCAGCAGAGGAAGACTTCAGGGCTGAACAGAGAATGTTATCATGAATAGCCCCAGGACTGCAGCCGCACACACATGTGCACACATGTCACTATTTACATGGCACTATTTACATGTCACTGGAAGGGCACAACGGGTAATAGGGGTGCTGAGAGGCTGAAGCCACCCCCATTGCCTGAGCAGCCACAGCTTCCCTCCCTGGCTCCCATTCATGCCTCTGTGCACTGAGGGCAAGTTTCTGAAAGATGCAATTATTAGCTTAATGCCTTGGGTGGCACAGTGCCCCCTGAGGCAGGAGGGTGTATGGAAAGGAAGGAAGCGCAAACAAGAGCGACTCTAGCACAACAATATCCCAAAATCATGAGCATCCATAGCATCATTCATTCATACATCAGTGCTACTTGGCATATACCTGTAATGCTCCCCCTTGAGGCCAGTGGTGGAAGTGCAGAAAAGGAACTAGCGGTACTCTGCAGCCAAGAAGCAGGGATTGGGATGGCTGGAGTGATGGGAGTGAGGTGGGCAGGGGATTCACCTATGGCTTGCCATCCTCATTCATACATCAGTGCTACTTGGCATCTACCTGTAATGCCCCCCTTGAGGCCAGTGGTGGAAGTGCAGAAAGGGAACTAGTGGTACTCTGCACCCAAGAAGCAAGGAGTGGCATAGCAAGAGCAGTGGGAGTGAGGTGGAGGAGGGGCTTAACCTATGGTTTGCCACCCTCATTCATACATCAGGGCTACCTAGCATCTACCTGTAATGCCCCCCTTGAGGCCAGAAGTGCAGAAAGGGAACTACAGGTACTCTACTGCCAAGAAGCAGGGAGTGGGATGGCTGGAGTGATGGGGTGAGGCGGGGGAGCATGAGGGCAGGACAGGGCTTAACCTATCATTTGTCATCTTCATTCATACATCAGTGCTTCTTGGCATCTACCTGTAATACTCCCCCTCGAGGCCGGTGATGGAAGTGCAAAAAGAGAACTAGTTGTACTATACAGCCAAGAAGCAGGGAGTTGGATGGCTGGAGTGATGGGGGAGGCGGGGGAGCGTGAGGGCAGGACGGGGCTTAACCTATCATTTGTCATCTTCATTCATACATCAGTGCTTCTTGGCATCTACCTGTAATACTCCCCCTTGAGGCCAGTGATGGAAGTGCAGAATGAGATCTAGTTGTACTATACAGCCAAGAAGCAGGGAGTTGGATGGCTGGAGTGATGGGGGAGAGGTGGTGGAGCGTGAGGACAGGACGGGGCTTAACCTATGGTTTGACATCTTCATCTGACTCTTCTTGCATTGTGCATAGTAGACATTACCTGGAATAACACAAGCATTGACAAGCCAATAGTTTTGACATTTGTAGTTGTTTATTGCATTTTATATTTAGCATGGAGGGACGGAGGAAGAATAACAGCACAGGGAGGAAAAAGGTACAACATGGTTGAATGAAGGGCAGCGCCGGGGTGTGAGGGAAGCAATGTGGGGGGAGGAATAAAAAATACATGGCAACAGAAGGCAGAATAAAAAAAAAAACAATACATGAAAGGTAGGCCAGCAACAGTACAACGGAACATTGTACAACATTTGAAGGAAAGATTGACAGCGCAAAGGAGGACGGAGTTACAGCGCTTTGGTGGCAGTTGTCCTAGGTTGTAGTTTTGATCTTTATGTGATTTCTCATAAAGACGCCTGTATGTTATGAGTGGAACTGTACCTATCCAATGAACTACAACGTGAAGATGTCCTCACAATTTATTTATTTAGCAATTTATATAGCACACCAAGCCCAAAGGCATCTAGGCGCTTTTCTTGACAGAAAACAAGCAGAGTGAGTTGCAAAGGTTACAAGGTTGCAAGAGTGTTCTCGTCATTAATGCAGTCCTATATACAACTTAGTGATCATGACAAGTCCAGATATTCTAGTCATTAAATGCAGTACAATACAATCATGCAGTATACAATACAACACTTTGTGATTGTGACAAGTCAAGTTACAAGTTACAGGTTACTATGGAGATAACGGTAGATACAATGGTTACATTGTTAGTCAGGAGCATCAAGGGGTAGGTTGTCGTCTGTGGAACAGAGTGCAGGGAGAGTGTGTGGGATGAGCGTTGAGGTTATTTGAGTAATTCCTGAGTAAAGGAGCCGTGTTTTGAGGGGCTTGCGGAAGGTCCAATAGGGACTTTCAGACCTTAATGTTACTGGTAGGTTGTTCCATTGCTTAGCAGCCACCACAGGGAAGCTACTGCCACCGGCGTTCTGAAGGTTGAATCATGGTATGGAGAGGCAATGTGGCGCGTAGGCTGAGCACGTGGGCCTGATGGGGTGATTGGGGGTGAATTTATCTGTGAGATATTTAGGTGCTAGCTTGTGTAGCCATTTCTGTGTCATGGCGAGTGTTTTAAATAGGATGCGCTAATGGATGGGTAGCCAGTGAGTGTTCCTTCTGGGCGCTGAGATGTGGCACTTTTTAGGTATATTCAGTGCTACTCTCAGTGCGTTGTTTTGGATCACCTGTAGTTTATTGATATTCTGGAGCTTTTTGCCCGCATACATAGCATTGCAATAGACCTTAATGTCATTCTATCTATCAATCTCAAAAGCTCCTCTCAAGTTCTCACCCTGGGGGACTTTAACATGGACTTTAACGACCCGGCAGACCAAACAGCCAGCACCATAGCTAACACTCTTGCTGAACTAGGCTTTGCGCAAAGAAGTATGGCACCCACTCACTTGAAAGGTAGAATACTTGACTGGGTGGCTGACCACAACTGCTTAGCGAAAATCCCAAATACCTCTCCACTAGTCTGGACTGATCACCACCTGCTATCGTACCTGCTGTCCACGGACAGACCCCCACCTCTGCCTAACACCACGGCTCCTCCAACTCTCACTAGAAATAAAAAGAATATTACTCCAGAAAGACTCATCCCGAATCTACTCCCTACACTTAACACACTCCCCGATAACCTGGATCCAGAGATCCTGGTTGAAGAATATAACAAGGTTATGGCTTCCTCGCTAGACCTTATTGCCCCACTCAAACTCAGACCCAGTAAATTGAAAACGCACCTCAACAAATGGTACACCCCATTCCTCAAAAACCTAAGGTAGCAAAAGAGAAAATGCGAGGCCACCTGGAAAAAATCCCCCTCGGCTGCAAACAAACTCAAACTCTCCAAACTAACCACACTCTATAAAAAAGAAATCAACCTGGCCAAACGAACCTCCTTTGACTCTCGCATTTCCCAAGCTAAATCTAATATGAAAGAACTCTTCTCTATACTTAAAGAAGTAGAAACCCCCATACACCCCCCTGATACCTGCACCAAAGATAAAAACTGGTGCTCTGAAATTCAAAATGCCTTGGCAAATAAAATCGTGACCCTTCAAAGTAAAATCTCTAGTAAAAAAGCTTCCCTAAAAGACACTCTCCCCTCCAAAACTCTGGATAAGTACACTCCCACAGATCCTATCTGCTTCAAGTTCTCCAAAGTCAATACTCTTGAAGTAGAAAAAATGATCCTGTCTTTGAAACCATCTAACTGCCAGGGAGATCTGTGCCCAGCACAGCTTATCAAAGATGCTGCCCGTGACCTCTCCCCCTTCATCACCAAACTGATCAACGCTTCCTTCAACACTGGCTCCATCCCTTCCAACCTAAACAATCATGGGTACTTCCATTATTAAAAAAACCTACTCTGGACCCAGCCACACCCACAAATTACCGACCTATAACTACTGTTCCTTTCTTACTAAAAATCCTTGACAAGGTCGTATGTACAAATACAGAAGCACCTGGAGGAACACCACCTCTTAGGATCTAGACAATCAGGGTTCCGTCCTCAACACAGGACTGAAACTGCACTTATCGACCTAAAAGCTCAGATCGATACTCTCAGGGGTAAAGGGCAAGTTGCCTTGCTCCTCCTCCTTGACTTATCTGCAGCTTTCGATTTGGTCGACCATTCTGTCCTATGCTCACACCTCCATACAGCAGCACACTTCTCGCCAGACGCCATCAAATGGATTACCTCATTCCTCAACGGAAGAACTATGAGAGTCTTCTCCCCCACTGCTGCAGCAGACCCCATTCCTATCACTTGTGGTGTCCCATAGGGCTCCTGCGTCTCCCCCATACTCTACAACATATTTACCAAGCCCCTTTTCGATGATTTGGATCATCTCGGTATCACCTACACTAACTATGCAGTTGATACCCAGATCCTCCTTCTGCTTTCTGGAGATTATGAAAAAGATTTGGCCTTGCTAAATAGGGTGTACACCATCATTCAGGCATGGATGGCCACTCACGGACTATGCCTGAATGATGGGAAAACGGAGCTTATCATCCTAGGTACTACGCCTAGTTTAAAGAAACTTAGCCCTGCCTACAACTCCTTTATGATAGATAGAATAATATCAAAGTCGGTCAGGAGGTCAAAACACTGGGTCTCTACTTAGACTCTAACCTTTCCTTCAAAAGACAATTGTGCTCCCTGGCATCCTCAACTGCATACACGTGCAAATTAATCCGCTCAGCCAAACCATTTCTGTCAGACACTAGCTGCCTCACACTCGCTAGAGCACTCATACTGTCCCGCCTCGACTATTGCAACGCCCTTTACCTGGGAACCTCCAAGGCTACCACCAACAAGTTACAAACCCTCCAGAATAACGCCCTGAGAGCAGCCCTAGGCATCCCTAGAAGAGAGCACATTTCAGGATTTAGCCAACAGAATAACTGGCTCTCCACTCGAGACAAAATCCTCCTAAAAACGGCATCTCTAACTCACAAATCTCTCAACAATGCCGCACCGATCTATTTGATTAACAGGTTCCACAGACAAGCTTCCGCTAGACCCCTTAGAACTGCATACAAAGACTGCCTCGCTGTCCCAAACTTCAAACTTGCCACCATAGGAGGTAACAGTTTTCCGGTAAAAGCAACCAAATTGTGGAACTTTTTGCCTCCCAACTTGAGAGCAGATATGCCCGACTTGAAATTCAGATCTATGGCAGTTTCATGGCTGAAAACGAGGAACCACCAAGATAGCTAGATGCCAAGGCTATCAATTCCTGCTACCCGCACACTGTGTAACCTCGTGCGCCCACCCGGACTTGCACTTATACTGTATATATTGTTTGTTCTCCTTACTATGCTCTGTATATACTTCCATTGCCACATGTATATTCTATATTTGTAAATAAGCTTCGCATATTCTTGTAAATGCTGCACCTTGATACCCCTGGGCATATCTGCACATTATAAATAATAAAACAAACAAACAAACAAACACTAAGCAGAGCCTGGTAAGTATGCGGGCCAGAAGGGCTAGCTCGTGTTAAGGCAGGCGGCTATAGCAGGGTATGGCACGTGGCATTTGAAAGTAAATCTATGGTAGGTACAGGTGCGTACCTTGACAACAAAAGCATATTAACAACAAAAACACAGTGATATGATAGGTTATTTATAACACGCTTAATACCCAGAGGTTTCTAATCGCAGATCCGGGGATCAAACCTGTGTTGCTCTGTGTCGTCTTGCTTCCAAGGCGAGCAAGTTGCCCCTGAGCTATCCTCCCATGGGAGCAGGGAGAGCCAGAGTTGTTTGTAGGCGGTGCTATGAGGTGTCAGCTAAGCACTAGAGATAGTTATAGTGTACTTTCAGGTGTGGATAAAGGGGGTCCGGACACGGTAATGTTTAACAAGCAATCATAAGGTTCTGACTGGGTAGATGATCCGGTAGACTCAGTCTGGCAGTCAGGCTTTATTGCAGATATCTATTAGTAGTGCACAAGTGCAGGCTTTCCCTTGTCAGCAGGTGGGAGCCTGAAGAGAAGGAGCTTGATTGAAGAAGTAGGGTAGCGTTAGGCGCAACTGTGGCGAAGTGGAAGGCAGCAGGGTATATTGGCATAAAACGTTGCTGCGATAGTTACTCGCGTGGGTAGGCCACGACTTTGTCAAACCCACTTGCACTTCTACCCAATCCACACCATCTCAATTACTCTGCGACTCCCTCTCCCTACACTTCTACACCACTGCTCTTGACAGGACGACACCCCTTAACAGCAAACTGTCCTTCCTCTCCCCCCTCCCACCAACGAAACCACCTGATCCCATTGCCCTGATGCCAATTCCCCTACCTTCAACTCCTTCAAACCCATCTCCAGAAAAGAGTTCCTTGACCTTCTATCTACCAGCAAACCATCCGGGTCGCCTCTCGACCCCTGACCCGCGTCTGTCCTGAAACAAAATGTTCTAAATGACTCCCTCACCTCTGGAATCTTCCCAGATGCCTTCAAAATAGCGCATATTAAGCCTCTTCGCAAAAAGGCATCCATTGGCGTGCTTGACCCCAAAAACTACAGACCGATCTCCAACAACAGATTTCTTGAAAAACTCATCCACCGAACAGCATACTCCCAGCTCAACGCCTTTATAGAATCCAACGGTCTCCTCGATCCCGCACAATGAGGCTTCAGACGGCGACATGGAACAGAAACCACTCTGACCTCGATCTGGGATGACCTCAAGGTCACTGCAGACTCTGAAGGAAGCGCTGCACTAATTCTCCTTGATCTCTCTGCAGTCTTTGACACGCTTAACCACTCAATCCTTCTTGACTGCCTACACTCCCTAGGAATCAGTGGCACTGCTCTTGAGTGGATCACCTCCTTCGTCAGCAACAGGAAACATATACCCTTCTCTCCCCTTTTGTCTCAGCTGCTCGCTCGGTGAACACTGGAGTACTGCTCGCTCTCCTGTTCAACCTCTATGTGACCACACTCCTGGAATCATCTGCATGCACAACATCTCGTGCTACAACTACGCTGACGATACCCAAATCATCCCAGGATTTCCCAAATCAGGCACCAGCCCCCACCCTGACCTTGAAGTCTATATTTGCGATATTGATCAAAGGATGATAATAAACCACTTCCTCTTGAACCCTGCTAAAACTGAAATCATGGTGTGTGGCAATACAGCCCTTCTACATCATCCACTCCCCTGGCCCCCGTCCCTCTGCCACCCCCCCCGACACAGTAAAAAACCTAGGCTGCACTATGGACTCAGACCTAACCCTCTCCTGTCAGATCAACAATGTGTCAAAATGCTAACACAAACACCTCAAACTGCTTAGACGCATCTTTCCCTACCTCTCCTTCCCGAACAGACTTGCTGCAGTTATGTCTATTGTGATGTTGAGACTGGACTATGCTAACTCCCTATACCTAGGAGCCCCGGCATACCAACTCAACAAACTCCAAAGAGCCCAAAACGTTGCTGCAAAACTGCTCTTTGCCCTATTTCCTAGAGACCACATCTCACCAGCTCTCCAAACATCCACTGGCTCCCTGTCGAACAAAGGGCCTCCTTCAAGACCCTATGCATCACTCACGGAGCAGTGCACAAGACCGGCCCAAGCGATAAAACCATACCTCCCATCTCGCACCCTAAAATCAAGCACTGCCCTCCTTCTAGTAATGCCAACCTCTAACTCTGGCCAGATCGGAGGATCCTCCTTCTCAACCTTGTCCCCAACTCTGTGAAACTCGCTTCCCCCACATGTTCGACACACCCAATACTATATGATGTTCCGCAAAGCAGTGAAGATGAGGCTCTTTCCCTAATACCAACCACGACCATTTTAAGCGACTGAACCATAGCCACCGATGATAAACTGCCCAACAAGATCCCGAGCAATGTTGCCACCAAATTTGCCTATTGCTTCGCTACAAGCGACTCATGCCCGAAATCCGGAATATCGATCTCCTTAGATCATGGCCGCCATGATCGCACCTCAGCCCGGATGGTGATCGCTGACCTGATTGGTCCACCCCGCCCAGCCCATCCACTTCACCGATCTATGGGGACCGGCAGGCGTGAGCCGGCCCACAACAAGGCGCACACTAAGGCGCCTGTCCTGTGCCTGCCCTGCCGATCCCTGCCAACCGCCAGAAACGCTGCCCCTAACCACCAAGGTGCACCGTGCTCCTGACCGTCTCCCCTAAAGTTACTGTAACTCTTAGCTGTACCTCAATGCTTACTGCCACGTAATACGCTTGTCACCCGCACAGACTCGACTAGCGCAACCGCAGTGTATGGCAAGCACAGCATTCCACCCAGACTTCCATCAGACGCTTCCTAGAATCTTCCACCACGTGATAATAGCTCCCACTTCTCTGCAATACTGCATCTACAACTAGCCAGTATAAATATGTGTACAGTATGTGTCACTGCAGTTGCTCATTGCATATAGCTTCTCATCCTAGTCGTTGCCTGTACCGTCGCTGTATGTCAAACTTAGGCACCGCCTGTACCATCGCACTGCCTCTAATTGCCTCCTGGCACTGCTGATTTTTGCACAATTGTCATAATTCGAATTTAGATGTTGCCACTACTGCCTCTAATTGCCTCCTGATACTGCTGATTTTTGCACAATTGTGATCATTCGAATTTAGATGTTGCCACTACTGCCTCTAATTGCCTCCTGGTACTGCTGATTTTCACGAAATTATTGTGATAATTTGAATTTAGATGTTGCCACTACTGCCTCTAATTGCCACGTGGTACTGCTGATTTTCGCACAATTGTGATAATTCGATTTTAGATGTTACCACCACTGAGTCTAATCTGCCTTTCTGCATTGTGGTTTTCTGCCTAACTGTGACATTTTCAATTCGTTTTACCTCCACTACACTGATCTGCCCCCGGAACCACTGATTATGTCCTAACTGTGCCAGTCTGAATCTAGTTGCTACCTCCAGCTCATTAAGTTAACTAAGTCTAACAGTCAAGTCGCATCTGCCTGCTTTATGCATCTAGTCTAAGTCGAATTTGTCCACCTTGTACCCCTGCCCCAGGCCACATCCACTACACTCAACATGGACACCAACCACTCCAACAGGCTCTCACACTCGAATTCCATTCCTCCTACCCCATTCCTACCAGCCTTACTCAGCCACGAGCTCCTTAATCACCAATCCTCAGCCACCCCCTCACTATAACGCTGCACCCAAGTCCAAATCCACTGCCAGAAACTCACCCCATACACTACCAGTACACATAAGAAACTCTAGATTAGGAGCCCGCACAGCCCACAGGAAAACTTGCAAACCCACACTGCAGCCACCCCAGCCACCCACCACTCCTCCCAAAGCCCAACATCCCACCACTAAACAATACACCAACACCACCAAACCAAGCACACACGATCCCCCCAATCCAATTTGCTCTCATTAATGCCAGATCTTTACAAGCCCACGCCACAGAAATACATGACCTAATCTCTGACCTCGAGCTAGATGCTTTAGCCATCACAGAAGCCTGGCTCCACGAACCTTCTGGACCAGCCATATGCCAGTCCCTCCCCACTGGGTACATCATCCTCCGCCAAGATAGACCAACACACAAAGGCGGTGGTGTGGCTCTCAGAGTCAAAGAGACACTAAAGGCTAGACAAATATAACCCATCATCTACGAAAACTTTGATGCCTTATCAGTTAAAATCTCTTTCTCACCTAACGACACCATGACAATGCACCTCATCTAGAGGCCCCCTGGCCCACTCCTGAACTTCCAAGCCGACATCCTACACGTCATAGGTAACAACCTCAAACCAAACACCAAAGCCATTCTCCTAGGAGATATGAATCTCGGACTCAACGACATAAAAGACAAACACAGCAAAACCTTTGCCAAAGCTCTCCTAGACCTTCAATTCGTCCAGAGAATTGATTCTGCCACTCACACTAAAGGCTGCATACTAGATTGGTTAGTCGACCACAACGGCAAGGTAGATATCAGCTCAAACACGCCTCAACCTTGGACTGGTCACCACCTCATCCACTTATTCATCTGTACAAATGCAGCCACCAATCAAGACCCTCCCATGCCAGCCACCCTAGCTAGATCTAAAAAACTACTCACCAAAGAGAGTACCTGTCCCCTTCTAGAAGTCTCAGCACTAACATCACCCATCTCTAATAACCCCGAAGAACTAGTCAATCTCTATAACACCACCATCAAAGAAGTCATAGACACAGTTGCCCCACTAGAGACTAAAAAAGCGAAAAAACTCTTTCACGCCAACTCTTGGTTTGATCAAGACCTACAAGACCTAAAATCACTTAAAAGACAAGCTCTCAAAAAATGGCAATCAAGCCCCTCTGCCCCTTCACGCGATTCCTACCTAACGATTGTCAAACAATACAAAAATGCCATAGCCAAAGCAAAAGCAGCCACATACAATACTAGAATCGACAATGCCCAATCGCACTCAAAAGAGCTATTCGCCATCTTCAACGAGCTGGCCGTACCTCCCACATCCAAACATCAAACAGTCAAAGACGAGAAATGGTGTAATGACATCCAGAAAGCCATGCTTGACAAACTAGATTTACTCCAAAAGAAAATCAAAACCAACCTTGACAATCTACCCAAGCCCCCTCACAAAACGCTAGCCACCCCGAACTCTAAACCTCCTACACAACACAATAGCAACCTTCCACCGCCATTCACCATTAGAAAGGTAACCGCACCTGAGGTCTTAAACATTATGAAACAAAACCATCACTCTGCAAAGGAGACATCTGTCCAGCAAACATAATCAAAACTGCGCTGAGTCCCTAGCGCCGTTCATCGCAACCTTCATCAATGCATCATTTGCCACTGGCTCAGTTCCCTCCTCACTTAAAGAAGCCTGGGTTCGCCCACTGTTGAAAAAGCCCACACTAGATGCAGACTCCCCTAACAACTACAGGCCCATTACAACAGTGCCATTTCTGCTGAAAATCCAGGATAAGGCTGCCTATCAACAGATACAAGCCTACCTCGAATCCCATAACATCCTAGGCAAGAGACAGTCCGGTTTTCGCCCACGCCACGGCAGAGAGTCTGTGCTACTCGACCTGAAAAACCAACTCCTAAAAAATATGGATAAAGGCAAATGTGCCATCCTCTTACTCCTTGACCTGTCGGCTGCGTTTGACCTAGTCGACCACAAAACTCTAAAGACACACCACACCAATACAGCTCACTTCTCTACCGAAGCCACAACATGGATCTCATCCTTCCTGGAAGGCAGAGCTATGCGAGTCTACTCAGACCAAGCATCAGCCACCCCCTCCCCCATCAACTGCGGAGTACCACAAGGCTCCTGCACCTCCCCCACACTATATAACCTATTTACACTCCCTCTATTCAACGACTTAGAAGAATTCGGCATAACTTTCACCAATTATGCCGACGACACTCAAATTCTTCTCCCTCTAACTGGCGATTAAAACCAAGATCTAAAAGCCCTACAACACACATATGCCATCATCCAGGCCTGGATGGCAGCCAATGGCCTCTGTCTCAATGGAGATAAGACAGAGATCCTACTGGTGGGCCCCAAAAAATCCCTTAGCAAACTTGACAGCAAATATAGCACCTTCCTAATTGAGAACTCGGTCATCCCGGTCTCTTCTGCTGTAAAAACTCTGGGAGTCTATCTAGAATCCACCCTCTCCATGGATAGACATGTCAGCTACAGCTCATCCTCAGCAGCCTTAACAACCAAAATAATTAATGCAGTAAAACCTCACCTATCCACTACAAACTGCCTCAACATAGCCAGGGCCACCATAGGTGCCAAATTGGACTATTGCAACGTCCTCCTATTAGGCACCTCTGCTAAAAACATTAATAGACTCCAAATCACACAGAATAACGCCTTGAGAGCTGCCCTCAATATTCCGAAGAGGGAACATATCTCCCTAGCAAGACAAAATGCCCACTGGCTCCCAGTGACAGAGCGCATCCAGTTCAAGACCCTAACCATTACCCACAGATGCATATCCTATTCTGCCCCTAGCTACCTCACTGATCGGATACAACCAGTCCAAACAAGCAGGCCCAAAAGGGACCTGTACGCGAACCAACTCTTAGTCCCTAACTTCAACAGAGTTAAAGCTGGCGGTTCGAGCTTCAAAGTCCTAGCACCAAAAGCATGGAACTCCCTACCACCCAAACTGAGAGCGGAAACATCTCTCAGTGCCTTTAGAAAAGCTCTGAAAACCACCTTGTTTAAGTGAACTCTACTGCAATGCAAATAATTTCTGTATACTGCTATACCAAACTGCACTGTCCCATGTAACCTCATACCTTCAACCATGTCTGTAACCATGTCCACTGCCTTTCATGTTATTCGCCTGTGTTAAGTAAACCTTCTTGTAACAGCGCCACGATGCCCGTGGGCAGCTGTGCGCTCTAAAAATGCAAATAAATTAAAAAAAGAAAAATAAATCCACACAAACACTCACCTATGCATATCACTATTCTTACTCTCTGCTCTACACCATCACACAATTTGAGTGCAACTACACCCCTCGATCAGTTCGGCCTAGCTGCTCACATACAAACACTTCCTCACGGACACCTCATAATTCTAATAAAATGCAGCTATATCCCATGACAAACCGGCCTAGCTTCTCACATAAGTGTCCTACAGGCCAAACGCAGCCAGAACCCACTCTAGATGTCCACCCACCAGACTGCACACATTCAACTGATAACAAAACCACCACAACTAATGCCAGAATGCAGCTACCATCAGGCAATCACATCAGCTGCACACATAACTGGTGCACCCATGCACCCTATGACACCTTACTCTTTCAACTGACCTGGACTACAGTCACCAAGGGCGTTCAACCTACCAGCGCTTTGAGGTCATACCAGTGATATATAGAGCGCTATATAAATGCTGAATAGCATAACATAACCAACAGAGTAATACACAGAGCAACGTTTATTTAATTGGAAAGGTGCAGTACTACTGACAACATACAGATGTCCTCAAAACTGTTTTATTGGAGAGGTGCAATGCCACTGACAGTATACAGATGTCCTCACAACTTATTTTATTGGAGAGATGCAGTACCACTGACAACATACAGATGTCCTCAAAACCTGTTTTATTGGAGAGGTTCAGTGCCACTGACAGCATACAGATGTCCTCACAACTTATTTTACTGGAGAGATGCAGTACCACTGACAACATACAGATGTCCTCACAACTTAATATATTGGAGAGGTGCAGTACCACTGACCACATACAGATGTCCTCATGAGAAATTACATTGACCTTTTTTATGAGGAAATCTGTATATTGTCAGTTGTACTACAATCCCCCAAAAAATAAAATGAACAAGAACCAGGGAAACAGGAAATAGAAATTGAAACAGGTGGTGAACAGAAGAAGACATTTGTCAGTGGTAATGCACCTTGTTAGGCAGAATCCTGTGCAGTTCCTTTAGGGGGCACTACAGAAGATTAAGACTACATATATGAGCAATAAATCCCCTTTGGTATTAGTCTGTGCCACAAAGATTTAGTTGGTAGCTGTGGCTAAGCAGACAGACTTATCTCAAGAGGGAGATGAGCAGTATTCAGGGTTTACACAATAGGGCTACAGTACTATGGTACAAGGAAACACTGACCAAAGCTTTGTATTAAAAAGAATATATATTTATTTTTCACACTTCTAGTTCAACACCTTAATCACAATTAATAAAGCAAGTTAAAATCAGTCAAGAAAAGTATACACAACTCCCTAGTTAAATTGTAGTCAAGTTTGAGCAAGAGTGAAAACTTAGCAAAATGGCACAGTGAAAACCAAACACAAATGGCACTCTAGCAATTTCTCACAAGGGAGGGAAAGCGCAAGTTATACAGGAATATCTTCTTACACACCCTAGCAACACTTCCCAGAAGTTTGCGAACAAGTTTAGGCAAGGCAGTAGTTTAGCATAGAGAATACTTAAATGAAAACCAACCAAAATGGCACTTCACAAGTTAAAAAGTGGGAAGGAAGAAAGGGGCTAGAAGAATTAGGTGCATCAACACAGTTCTCGTTGAGAAGCAATCTAGAGAAGGCAGTTCTAACAAATTCAGCCAGAGTCAATAGGCCTGTGCCAGAGTCAGTGGTACAGGACAAAGAGCCTAGGAGCAAAATGTTCTTGTAGCTGCAGTCAAGTCTTTGGTTAACGATTAGGAACGGTGGAATCAGGAGGTGAAAGACAATGTTAGACGATAGGGGCGGCCAACCCAACAGGTAGGTAAAGGATTTAAAACACCTTTAGCGCTACCACACGAAAAGGGAGGCTTGGCGGAACAAAGTACCTTAAAATGAAGAAGAGGCTCCTACGGTGGCAGTTGTTCCTGCAGTTCTGGGGATCCAGCAGAGGAAGAGAGGCTCTCGTCGTGGAGGAAGGTACGAATTACTGCACTACCCAGGGATGAAACCAGCCGCGGTGCTGTCCAACAAATAAAAAGGTACGCTCCTTTAAATCGCAGTCTGGGTTGATGGATGCCTGGCTATCCGGCCTCCAAGCCTCCGGCCTCCAAGCTGGCTATCTGGGCACTGGCGATTCGACCAAGGCAGGTCCGAGAAGGCGATTGGCAAACTGGTTGGCCCCACCAGCTCAAGGGAAGAAGGCTCTTTCAGATGAAGATCTCCCCTCGTCGTGTGGAGTAAAGTGGTGAGACGCTGAAGCAGGGCTTCACCGGTGGTTCAGTCATTGCAGATGTCTTTGGCTTCTCTCCTCTTCGGTTCCATAGTTCCAGTGGTGACGTCTTGCTCTTCCAGTCCTCAGGACGCTGCTTTTATGCAAAAATATCCCCATGCATACAGCCTAGCTGTCACTCACACAGTGGCGTGATCACCTTGGCGGGAGACCCTCCAGCCTATCAGGTTAGAGTGCGACATGGGTTGCTGCGGCAACCCTGTCCAGGGGTCCTACTCCCCCTCCCACACAATGGACCCACCCCAGACTCAGTGGCGCCAAAAGGAGGGCTTCTTGGCAGAAGCCCACCAAAAGGACGAACAAAGGATCCCCGACCTGGGTTAAGAGTTTCGAGAAAGACACAAGAAAGAATTAATATCAAAGTTCTGGCAAATAAAACCTACCGGAGTGAAGTTAATATAAGAATAAACCGGCGGTATGTTAGGGCTGTCAGTAAATGTGGTAGCTTCAAACAATGGGAAAATCCATAGGGAAATATTTACGGTCGAATATTTTCGGTAGTAACCACTGCCACCAGCCATAAACTTTTGAGAGAGGGACTGTACGGTACCCTCTCAAAAATGAACACCAGGGAAAAACTATTAACCCTTCCCAGTACCTCCATAGTAAGATGGGTTGTAGTGGTTTAGTTCATAACATTTGACTAGTAAAGTCAATGGGGATTTACATGCCATGGGAGACAGTAGTCAGTCCCAGGGTATGGAGTCTATGTTTAGGGTTTGCTGCGTCACCCCTGTGTTACTGCACAGAGGGTGCTGTGTAACACATGTGTAAAAGATGGTTCCTATGAGGGTGAGATAACCTCATAGACATTAAACACAACAAATAGCCTAGAACACACATAGTAAAAAATGCCTAAGAGTGGGAAAAAGAGTCAAACTCTTAGCAGGAGAAAAAAACAAACCCTTCAAATCCAGGTAAGGGAAATTAGCTATAGAATGAGAATTCTCCCTAACACTCGCCCCCCCCCCTCGCCCAGACAAATGGACGGGAGGATCTAATCCACTCCTGGATGAGTCTCTTACCTCTAGTCGGTTATAAACATCCTAGAGAGACCATCAGCATGTTGATGGTTACATCCTGACCTGTGCTCAATGGTAAAATCAAACCCTTGGAGGCAGATTGACCATGTTAGCAGTTTTGGGTTTTCCCCTTTCATTTGCATCAACCATCTCAAGGGTTGGTGGTCGGCTTGAATAATGAAAGTAGATCCCTACAAGTATGGTCTAAACTTCTTCAAAGACCACACAATGACAAAACATTCTTTCTCAATAGTTGCCCACCTTGTTTCAGGTTCCTTCAGTTTCCTACCGATGAAGCAACCGGGGTGCTCCCTACCTTTCTCATCCGGTTGACTGAGGACTGCAACTATGCCTATATTAGAAGCATCTGTCTGCACAATGAAGGATTGGTGGTAGTCAGGAGCTCTGAGAACTGGAGCTTGACAAAGGGCTTTCTTCAGGCTTTCAAAGGCCTGATTGCACTCTTCATTCCATTTGAACTTTTTAGGGAATTTTGGAGAGGAGATTCCATTCAGAGGAGAAGCTATAGATCCATAGTTCTCAATTAAATTCCTGTAGTACCCAGTGAGGCCTAGGAAGGCACTCACTTGGGTTTCAGTAGAAGGGGTTGTCCAATCTTGCACTGCTTCAATCTTGCTTAGCAAAGGCCCTATTTCAACTCCTCCTACCTCATGCCCAAGGTAGACCACTTTACTCTGACCAATTTGACATTTGCTTGCCTTTATGGTCAGATGGGCCTGTTCCAGAGCCTGCAAAACATATCCTAGGTGCTCAACATGTTCTTTCCAAGTAGGGCTGAACACTGCAATGTCATCCAGGTATGCCATGCAGAAGTCCTCCATCCCATTCAGAACCTGATTAACCATCCTTTGGAATGTAGCAGGTGCATTCTTTAGTCCAAAAGGCATAACCTTAAACTGGCCCACTGGGGTGGAGAATGCAGTTTTCTCCTTGGCATGGTCAGTCAGGGATATATGCCAATAGCCTGACGTGAGATCAAATGTGCTGAGGAACTTGGCTGAGCCAAGTCTATCCACCAGCTCATCTGTCCTTGCTAAAGGATGGGCATCAGTATTAGTGACTGCATTTAGGGCTCTATAGTCCACACAGAATCTCAACTCCTTGGATCCTGCCTTTGGTACTAACACAACTGAGCTAGACCAGGGACTAGTAGAGGTCTCTATTACCCCGAGATCAAGCATCTTGTTGACCTCTCCTTTGATGTGGGTTCTTACATTTTCTGACATCCTGTAACCCCTGCGTTTGACAGGCAAACAGTCACTAGTATTGATATCATGCTGGCCCCAAGGGGTCAAGCCTGGTCCTAGAGAAAACAGAGGGGCAAATTGATTTAAGAAAGCTTTGCACTCCTCCTGTTGTTCAGGTGTCAGATTAGAAGAGAGATTAACTCCTTCTACTTTCTCATCTAAAGGTTTGCCTCTCAGGAGGTCAGGTAGAGGTTCACTCCCCTCCTCCTCTTGAGCTGAAGCTAGAAGCAAAGCTCCCAGTTCTGGTCTTGAGACATAAGCTTTTAGACGGCTGGTGTGAAAGACTCTAGGAGCCTCCTTAGGATTGCCTAAGTCCTCCAGATAGTTCACCTCTCCAAGTTTTCCCACAATCTTGAAGTGTCCCATCCATTTGTCCGGCAAGGCCCCCTGCCTTGTTGGTACCATAACAAGAACTAGCTGGTCTTGAGCGATCTCAACCATGTTGACCTTCTGGTCATGCCAATGCTTCACCAGAGCCTGACCTGCTTTCAAGTTATCACTTGCTTCAGCCATCATGTGTGACATCCTCCTCCGGAGTCCTATCACATAGTCAGTGACTCTGACTGGGTTGGGGGAAGGAGCACTCTCCAACCCCTCCTTGATCAGGGCCAATGAACCTCTGACCGGATGGCCATAGAGAAGTTTGAAGGGACTGTAACCCACCCTTCCTGAGGGACATCTCTATATGCAAAGAGAATGCATGGCAGTAGGAGATCCCACTTTTTCTTAAGGGGATCCTCTAAAGCTCCTATCATGCTCTTCATGGTTCTGTTGAACCTTTCTACCAATCCATTTGTCTGAGGGTGGTATGCTGTTGAGAACTTGTACGTAACTCCACAGTTTTCCCGAATGGCCTTCATGTAGTGGGACATAAAATGTGACCCCCTGTCGGATATTACCTCCTTAGGAAACCCAACCCTGGTAAAAAATGCCATGGAGGGCCTTAGCTACAGCCTAAGCTGTAACCGTTCTCACAGGAATTGCTTCAGGGTATCTAGTAGCATGGTCTACTACAACAAGTATAAACCTGTTGCCTGAAGATGTTGGAAGATCAAGGGGACCAACAATGTCGATTCTGACCCTCTCAAATGGTACTCCCACCACAGGGAGAGGCACTAAAGGTGCCATGTTCTTGGAGCCACTTTTACCAGAAGTTTGGCAAGTGTGGCAACTCTTGCAATACTTACCTACCTCAGCCCCCATTTTAGGCCAATAAAAGTAGAGAGATAGCCTTTACTTGGTCTTCTTGAAACTCAAGTGACCAGCCAAAGGTATCTCATGGGCTAGTTGCAAGAATTGGAGTCTGTTTTCTTGGGGCACTACAAGTCTTTTGCAGTCTCCAGGGATTGACTCTGTTGGTTCACTATAGAAGAGGCCATCTTCCCAGTGTAACCTGTACTTCCCAGGCTCTTGCCCTTTAAGCTGAGGAGCTTCCAGAGTTGGACATTCACTTTGTCCCCTACTGAAGACTGCCCTGTTGTGGCCACCTTCTGCCAGTAAAGACTGCAGCTCAGGATGGTCCACAGGGTCAAGATCTCCAATGAGTTCCTGGCCTTCCACTAGATCTGAGTCCTCAGGCTCTAGTTCAACCACACAGGGTGGTATCTCACTCTCAGCCTCAGCTGGAGGAGGAATCACAGGCTTGATTTTTGACAACCTAGGAGATTTCCTGGTTAGAAGCTCTGGAGTGCTTTCTGCTGGTTTCTTCTTGAAGTCTTTGGTTTCCCCTCTGCCTCTGGGTGCTTTGAAATAGCAGTTAGTAACTCTAGTGGAGTAGGAGTGATTTCTTTGTCTATCATCTCCTCAGGAGAGCCCCTCAAGGTCCTCGCCCTGGCAGGTCTGGTGAGCTCCCGCAATCTTTTACTGGGAGGTCTGGGAGTACTGAACACTACCCCAGTTCCTTAAGGTCATTCCACAAAAGAATCCTTCCAGGCACTTCAGATTGCACACTAACAGGTATCCTCACAGTCATTTCATTGCACTGGATGAGAGCTGGTAATTGGGAAAGCATCTGCACAGGCCCTCCAGCTAACTTGGTGAGGTGTTTGGGAGCCTTAGCAACATCCTCCACCTTGAAATAAGATTCATCCACCACAGTTATACTGGCCCCAGTGTCTCTAATGGCAGGGGTCTCCTGACCATTTACTAGGACACTGTCTTTATAATACTCTTTAGTATTAGGAGGGATAGAATTATATACATCTAAATTCTGTTGTTCCCACAACCATAGGGATACTAAAGATACACTAGCTGAGACTCTGATTGGGTCTTCAGCTAGTAGTTGAAAGTTTCCACTGACCATGTGTACTTCATCCTCTGAAGTGAAGACTAAGAAGACAGTGTGGACCCCTGAAGATTTACCCTTACATCTGGGATACCCTTTCACATGATCAGTAGAGCCACAAACATAACATTTCCCAAATGTCTTTATGAATGGTGGCTTGTTCTGGCCTCCTCCTGGTCTGGGACCAGAAGGTACACTAGTCTGATTAGGTTTCCCTTGGGGTTTACCCTTAGAATTTTGTTTGGGGGCCTCTTTGGAATTGGAATTAGTTGAATTCCCTTTGTTGTCTTTCTTAGGCTGCTTTCCCTCATCCTTTTTCTGAGTGAACCCTGAATCCTTGTGAGTAGCCCTGTTGGCAACCCACAAGTCAACAGCCTTAGCCAGTTTCTTAGAATCTAGTTCTTTTGAATCAGCAGCCAGGTGCTGTCTGAGCTCAGGAGAGCAGGCATCATAGATAGACTCCAACATTACAAGATTTCTCATTCCTTCATAAGTGTTAACTCTGTAACCCTTAATCCACCCCTCTAAGTTCTTCAAACACTCATTCACCCAAGTAGCCCAAGGGGAACTATCATGCTTTTTGAGGGTCCTAAACCTCTTAAGGTACTCGGAAGGAGTCTTCCCAAATCTAGCTACTAAAGCTAGTTTTACACATTCATAATCCATCCTATCCACCTCCCCCAACTCCATTACCACATCAGATGCAACAGGGGGAGTCTAGAGAATAACCAGGGGATCAACTGATTCCCTGTGATATCCTGGAGCCCATGAATATATTCAAACATTGCTAACCAATCTAATAGATCCAACTTAGGTTCATACATACCCACAATCTCTTTAGGCATCCAGGGTCTTTTTGGACTGGAAGATCTAGAGAATTCGGGGAGAGAAGCATTTTCCAAAGACAATTTCTTCATCTCAAGCTCATGATTGAGCTCCAATTCTTTGAGCCTTAGTTCTTGATGTCTCTGTTCAGTTAGGGTACTAATTCCTTTGAATTGTAGCTCAAGTCTAATTCTTTCTAGAGTGATACATTTAGGACTTAATGTGGGACCTGACAAGAATCCAGTAGCCACAGACTGAGGCCTTTGAGCAGGCAAAGGGCCAGAGGGGGTGACATTGTTATCCTCCTCTTCCTCATCTGCTTCAATAATAACATTTTCAACATTATCATCCTCATTGTTTGCTGCATTTGCGGGAGTAGTAGGCCCTACAGCACCACTATCCAGACTTTGTTTTTCCAACAGTCTATCAATCATTTCTGATTTCTTGCCTTTGACAGGAAGACCTTTCTGTCTGCACAGATCTTTTAGATAATCAGCAGTTTTAGTAAGGAGGGTCTCCTGGCTGTAACTTTCCATACTTTGACTTTGTTTAAAATAAACTTTTTGTGATTGTTAGCCTTGTGGTTAATTGAACCAAGGTACTAGCAGCACACTAAAATGTAAATCCAATACTTGTATCACACCTCTGTACACCAGTGTTAGGCAGAATCCTGTGCAGTTCCCTTAGGGAGCACTACAGAAGATTAAGACTACAGGTATGAGCAATAAATCCCCTTTGGTATCAGTCTGTACCACAAAGATTTAGTTGGTAGCTGTGGCTGAGCAGTCAGACGTATCTCAAGAGGGAGAGGAGCAGTATTCAGGGTTTACACAATATGACTACAGCACTATGGTACAAGGAAACACTGACCAAAGCTTTGTATTAAAAATAATATACATTTATTTTTCACACTTCTAGTTCAACACCTTAATCACAATTAATAAAGCATGTTAAAATCAGTCAAGAAAAGTATACACAACTCCCTAGTTAAATTGTAGACAAGTTTGAGCAAGAGTGAAAATTGAGCAAAACGGCAAAGTGAAAACCAAACACAAATGGCACTCTAGCAATTTCTCACAAGGGAGGGAAAGCACAAGTTATACAGGAATATCTTCTTACATGCCCTAGCAACGCTTCCCAGAAGTTTGTGAACAAGTTTAGGCAAGGCAGTAGTTTAGCATAGAGAATACTTAAATGAAAACCGAGCAAAATGGCACTTCACAAGTTAAAAAGTGGGAAGGAAGAAAGGGGCTTAGAAGAATTAGGTGCTTCAACAGAGTTCTAGTTGAGAAGCAATCTAGAGAAGGCAGTTCTAACAAATTCAGCCTTAGTCAATAGGCCTGTGCCAGAGTCAGTGGTACAGGACAAGGAGCCTAGGAGCAAAAGGTTCTTATAGTTGTAGTCAAGTCTTTGGTTAACAATTCGAAAAGGTGGATGCAGGAGGTGAAAGACAATGTTAGACGATAGGGCCAGCCAACCCAACAGGTAGGTAAAGGATTTAAAACACCTTTAGCGCTACCACACGAAAAGGGAGGCCTGGCGGACCAAAGTACCTTAAAATGAAGAAGAGGCTTCTGCGGTGGCGGTTGTTCCCGGTAGTTCCTGCAGTTTGGGGGATCCAGCAGAGGAAGAGAGGATCTCGTCGTGGAGGAAGGTTCGAGTTACCGCACTACCCAGGGAAGAAACCAGCGCATTGCTGATCAAAGAATAAAAAAGTAAGCTCCTTTAAATCGCGGTTCGGGTGGATGGCTGCCTGGCTATCCGATCTCCAAGTGCTGGGCACTGGCGATTCAACCCAGGCAGGTCCGAGAAGGTGATTGGCAAACTGGTTGGCCCCACCAGCTCAAGGGAAGAAGGCTCTTTGAGATGGAGATCTCCTCTCGTAGTGTGGAGAAAAGTGGTGAAACGCTGCAGCAGGGCTTCACCGGTGGTTCAGTCATTGCAGATGTCTTTGGCTTCTCTCCTCTTCGGTTCCATAGTTCCAGTGGTGACGTCTTGCTCTTCCAGTCCTCAGGACGCTGCTTTTATGCAAAAATATCCCCATGCATACAGCCTAGCTGTCACTCACACAGTGGCGTGATCACCTTGGCGGGAGACCCTCCAGCCTATCAGGTTAGAGTGCGACATGAGTTGCTGCGGTCCTACTCCCCCTCCCACACAATGGACCCACCCCACACCAATGGCGCCGAAAGGAGGGCTTCTTGGCAGAAGCACGCCAAAAGGACAAACAAAGGATCCCCGACCTGGGTTAGGAGTTTCCAGAAAGACACGAGAAAGAATTTATATCAAAGTTCTGGCAAACAAAACCTACCTGAGTAAAGATAATATAAGAATAAACCGGCGGTATGTTAGAGGCTGTCAGTAAATGTGGTAGCCTCGCACAATGGGAAAATCCCATTAGAAAATGTTGACGGTCGAATATTTTTGGTAGTAACCACTGCCACCAGCCAGAAACTTTTCAGAGAGGGACTGTACGGTGCCCTCTCGAAAATGAACACCAGGGAAAACTATTAACCCTTCCCAGTACCTCCATAGTAAAATGGGTTGTAGTGGTCTAGTTCATAACATTTGACTAGTAAAGACAATGGGGACTTTACATGCCCTGGGAGACAGTGGTCAGTCCCAGGGAATGGAGTCTATGTTTGGACGTCACGACGACACCCCTGTGTTACTGCACGGGGGGTGCTGTGTAACACATGTGTAAAAAGATGGTTCCTATGAGGGTGAGATAACCCCATAGACATTAAACACAAAAAATAGCCTAGAACACACATAGCAAAAAATGCCTTAGAGTGGGGAAAAGAGTCACACTCTTAGCAGGCGAAAAAAACAAACCCTTCAAATCCAGCAAAGCTGCTGGGGGACTCTATAGGTAAGTGAAATTAGCCATAGAATGAGAATTCTCCCTAACACATCTCCCCAATGAACTGCAGCTTACAGATGTCCTCACAACATAGTTTATTGGGAAGGGTGAGTACCACTGACAACATACAGATTTCCTTGTAAGAAATCACATTGAGATTGCAGAAGTGCAGTACCACTGGCAACATACCGATGTCCTTGTTAGGGAGAATTCTCTGTTTAGGCTGAATTTCCTAACCTAGTGAGTCCCCCAGCAGCTTTGCTGGATTTTTGGGGTTTATTTTTTCTCCTGCCAAGAGTGAGACTCTTTTACCCTCACTCTTGGACATGACTTGAGAGTGTTTCTGTGACTTGCTATGTGCTTATGGGCTAGGGTGTATTTTTCCCCCATAGGCTATCATTGGTTTTTGAATGTGTGTTACACAGCACCCTAAGTGCAGTAACACAGGGGTGTCATAGAGACCCCCAAACATAGACTCCACACCCTGGGACTGACTACTGTCTCCCTGGGTCTGTAAAGTCACCATTGACTTTACTAGTCTTAACTTAGGAACTTAACCAGTACAAACCATCTTACTGTGGAAGTACTGGTAGGGGCAATTAGATTGCCCCTGGGTCTGTTGTCGAGGGGGTACTGTCCCGTCAGCCCTCGCCGAGCTCTGGCTGGTGGCAGTGGATACCACGGAAATATTCCACCGGAATATTTCCCAATGGGATTTCCCATTGTTTTTAATGCACCACTTTTGGTGCAATGTTAAAGATACCGCCGGTTTATTTATTTAATATAAATTCACCGGTTGGGATTTTTTGCCAGAACTCACTGCCAAAATGGCGTCTAGGTTCACTTCAGTAACCCTGAACCCGAATCGAGCCTTTGTTCCACTTTTGGCGGGCTTCTGCACAGAAGCCCTCCACAGTGGTGCCATTCTGTCTGGGTACCACAGGGGGTGTGGGAGGGGGTTTAGGCACCCTGGACTGAGTTGCCTTGCCAACTCATGTCGCACTCTGGTGTGATTGGCCCAAGAGGTGAGCCACCCCGCTCACCACTTAGCATGTTTGAGTGACAGCTAGGCTGTATGAATGGGGGTTTGCTGCATAAAAGCAGGGTTTTTGGGACTGGTTCTTCAGAAGTCGCCACAGGACCTAAGAAGCCGAAGAGGGAGAAGCCGAGCCGACCTGCCAAGACGACACCACCGGTGGAGCCCTGCGGAACCGTCTCACCACTTCTTCCGACGACAGAGGAGATCTCCCGCTGGAGAGTCTCCTTCCCTTAACTGGTGGGGACAACCAGTTGCTGCCTTCTTTTCGCTGTCCCGAAGCATCTCATGGCCGCCTTACCTGTGCCAAGCACCCCGGCAACCAGGATACCACTTTTTACCTCCACCGCGAAAGAGGGGTAAAATCCTTTGTGACCGGAAAACTCCACGGCTGGTCTCATCCCTGGTAGTGCAACGGCCTTCAGCTTTCCTCCACGTCGAGATCACCTCTTCCTCTGGGCGACGCTGCAACTTGTACCCACTACCAGGAACAACTACCACCGCTGGAGGATCCTTTCCACTTTTAAAGGTACTGTGTTCCGCCCGGCTTCCCTTGCCACCGATTGTACGGGGTAGATTTAGCCCTCGGCTCTCGAACCTGGGTAAGCCTGGGACACCCTAACTAAACTTTTTCTAAATGCAGTAAAACCTTTTCTACTCACCTGCAAAGACTTGTGACATTGTGTGATCTTGGGCATATTTTCGACTGGCTCTCTCTAAAGCGGGCCATGAACCAATTCTCCTTGTTCCACAATTGACTGCCTTTTCTAACCTTATGTGAAAAGTGTTTTACCTTGCTGCTTTCATTACTTCTGCTTTTTCCCTCCCTTTTCTAATAACTTGTTGGAGTGCCATCTGATGTTAAGCGCTCACCTCTGTTTGGAAATAAGTGGTGTTAACTTAGACTTGTCCAACAAATGACTAGGGATGTACATATAAGTAATAGTGACTGTGTTTTGACTTACTTACCTTTTTCTGTGCTAGTGTAATTTATGAGTGTGCCTTTAAAATAAATAAGTATATACTTTTACACCTAGCTCTGGTCAGTGTTTGCTTGTACTACTGTGCCTCTGTACCTATCCTGTATCCTCTATATACTGCCTAACTCTTCTTGAGGGAGGTCTGACTGCTCAGCCACAGCTACCACAGTGAATCTGTGTGGTACAGACTGCTACCAAGTGGGTTTACTGCCAACACCTGTAATCTTAAATCTTTTGCAGTGGTCCCAGAGGGAACTGCGCAGGTTTCTGCTTAACACTGGTGGCAGCGGTGGGATTTGTATACACTTTAGTGTACTTTTGAGATACCTTAGTGCAACTAACCACAAAGCTTAGGCACAAGAAAGAAAAAGTCATTTTCTAACCTGTCTACTATGGAAAGTTATAGTCAAGAATCCCTTGCTTCAAAAACTGCTGATTGTCTAAGACTTCTCTGTAAGCATAAGAATCTCATGACTAAAGGAAAGAAAATGGAGCTAATAGAAAGGTTGTTAGAAAACCAAAGTCTGGATGATGGTTCAGAGGAACCTATCACTCCAGCAAATGTAGAGAACAGCAATGATATTGATATTGAACAAAGTATTGATGATCTTGGGTCAGAACCAGAAGAGGAGGATGAAACTGTTGTAGATGTTCCCTCTAGGCCTCTGTCTGCTCTACCAGCTGTACCTACTGGACCTTTGCCAGGTCCCACATTTAACCCTCAATACTTTGTACTGGAGAAAATGAAACTTGAATTAGAGTACAAGAAACTTACTGCTCAAACTGACAAAGAACTAAGGCTAAGGGAAATGGAGCTCAAGTATGAGCTAGAAATGAAAAAATTGTCTGTTGAGAATGCTTCTCTCTCTGGCTCCTCTAGAAGTTCCAGTCCTAAAAGACCCCGGATGCCCAAGGAATTGATTGGTATGTATGAGCCTAAGTTGGATTTGTTGGATTGGTTGTCTATGTTTGAGTATAATCATGGGCTCCAGAACATCACAGGTAATGAGTTACTCACCTGGTTGTTCTCTAGGCTTCCCCCTGTTGCAACTGATGCGGTAATGGAGTTGGGGGAGGAGGATAGGAAAGAGTATGAATGTGTGAAACTGGCTTTGATAGCTAGGTTTGGGAAGACCCCTTCCCAGTATCTTAAGAGGTTTAGGAGCCTCAAAAAGCATGATGGTACCCCTTGGGCTACCTGGGTGTGTGAAGGGTTGAAAAACTTAGAGGGATGGATTAAGGGTTACAAAGTGAACACTTATGAAGGAATGAGGAATCTTGTAATGATGGAGTCAATTTATGATGCCTGCTCTCCTGAGCTCAGACAGCACTTGGCTGATTCACAGGAATTAGATCCTAGGAAACTAGCTAAGGCTGCTGACTTGTGGGTTGCCAACCGGGCTACTCACAAGGATTCTGGGGTAACTCAGAAGAAGGATGAGGGAAGACAGCCTAAGAAAGACTCCAAAGAGAATTCTAATAATTCTAATTCCAAAGAGGGCCCCAAACCAAACCATAAGGGTAAGCCACCAGGGAAACCACAGCAGAGTAGTATACCTTCTGGTGCTAAACCAGAAGGAGGTCAGAACAAGCCTCCATTCCAAAGGACCTTTGGGGCCTGTTATGTTTGTAAGGCTACTGACCATGTGAAAGGAGATCCCAGATGTAAGGGTAAACCTTCAGGGGTCCAGCTTGTCTCCTTAGCCTTCGCTCCAGAGGAGGAAGTCACTATGGCAAGTGGAAACTTTCTACTGCTGGCTGATGAACCCACTGGAGTCTCAGCCAGTGTTTCTTTAGTCTCTCTGGGGTTGTGGGAACAACAGAATTTAGATGTGTATAATTCTATCCCAGATAATACTAAAGAGTATTATAAGGACAGTGTCCACGTGAATGGTCAGGAGACTCCTGCCATCAGGGACACTGGGGCCAGCATAACTGTGGTGGATGAATCATTTTTCAAGGCAGAGGATGTTGCTAAGGCACCCAAATGCCTCACCAAGTTAGCTGGAGGGCCTGTGCAGATGTGTCCCCAGTTAACAGTTCTCATCCAGTGTAATGTTATGGCTGTGAAGATACCTGTCAGTATACAATGTGAAGTGCCAGGAAGGGTTCTGTTGGGAAATGACCTGAAAGCTCTTGGAGTTGTGTCACATACCCCCAGACCTCCTAGTAAAAGGTTACAGGAGCTCACCAAACCTGAAAGAGAGAAAACCCTGCGAGGTTTATCTCAGGAGATGATGACAGAAATCACTCCTCTCCCACTGGAGCAACTTACTGAAGTAACTACCAGATCAGAAGCAAAGGGGCAACCCAAGACTCCTAGGAAAAAGCCTACAGCAAGCACTCCAGTGCTTCCAACAAGGACTTCCCAGAGGTTGTCCAAAGTTACACCTGTAACTCCAACTCAGCTGAGGCTGAGAGGGAGGTACAATCCTGTCTGGTTGAACTAGACTCTGAAGAAGAGCTAATAGGAGGCCCAGAACTTATTGGAGACCTGGACCCGGCTGACCATCCTGAGCTGCAGTCTTTACTGGCAGAAGGTCGACCCAGCAGGACAGCTTTTCGTAAGGGACAAAGAGAATGTCCAACTCTAGAGGGTCTCCGCCAACAGGCCGCTTCTCAGGCTGATGGGCAAGAGCCTGGGAAGTATAGGTTACACTGGGAAGATGGCCTCTTCTACAGCGAACCCACTGAATCTGAACCTGGAGCCTACCAATGCCTGGTAGTGCCCCAAGAGAACAGACAACAGTTCTTGCAACTAGCCCACGAGATTCCTTTGGCTGGTCACTTGAGTTTCAAGAAGACCAAGGAAAGGCTCTCCCTCTACTTTTATTGGCCAAAGATGGGGGCTGAAGTAGATAGATATTGCAGGAGCTGCCATACCTGCCAGACTTCTGGTAAGGTTGGTTCCAAGAATGTGGCACCTTTAGTTCCTCTCCCAGTTGTGGGAGTCCCATTTGAGAGGGTAGGGATTGACATTGTTGGTCCCCTTGATCCTCTAACCTCCTCAGGCAACAGGTTTATCTTTGTTGTAGTAGACCATGCTACTAGGTACCCTGAGGCAATTCCTATGAGGACTGTTACAGCTCAGGCTGTGGCTAAGGCCCTCCTTGGTATCTTTACCAGGGTTGGGTTTCCTAAGGAGGTGATCTCTGACAGGGGGTCAAATTTTATGTCCAACTACATGAAAGCCATGTGGAAAACCTGCGGAGTAACCTACAAGTTCTCAACCGCATACCACCCTCAGACAAACGGGTTGAAGAAAGGTTTAACAGAACTATGAAGAGCATGATAGGTGCTTTAGAAGAACCCCTTAAGAAGAAGTGGGACCTTCTACTGCCATGCCTTCTATTTGCTTATAGGAAAGTCCCTCAGGAGGGAGTAGGTTATTCTCCCTTTGAACTTCTCTATGGCCATCCAGTCAGAGGCCCCTTGGCCCTGATTAAGGAGGGGTTGGAGAGTGCTCCTTCCCCCAAGCCAGTCAGAGTGACTGACTATGTGATAGGTCTCCGAAGGAGAATGTCCCACATGATGGCAGAAGCAAGTGACAACTTGAAAGCTGGCCAAGCTCTGATCAAACATTGGCATGATCAGAAGGCTAACATGGTTGAGTTTACTCAAGACCAGCTTGTTCTAGTTATGCTTCCAACAAGGCAGAGGGCCTTGCAAGACAAATGGATGGGACCCTTCAAGGTTGTGGGAAAACTTGGAGAGGTCAACTATCTGGTGGATCTGGGCAAACCCAGGGAAGCTCCCTGAGTCTTCCACACCAACCGCCTCAAAGCCTATGTCTCTAGACCAGAAGTAGGAGCCTTGCTTCTAGCTTCATCAGAAGAGGAGGAGGAGAGTGAAGCTCTACCTGACCTCCTGAGAGGCTTACCTTTGGACGAAAAGGTTGAAGGAGTTAATCTCTCTTCAGATCTGACCGCTGAGCAACAGGAGGATTGCAAAGCGATGTTAAATCAGTTTGCCCCCCTGTTCTCACTTTCACCAGGCTTGACCCCTTGGGGACAGCATGATATACTCACTGGTGACTGTCTGCCAGTCAAAAGCAGAGGATATAGAATGTCAGAACATGTCAGAACCCACATCAAAGGTGAGGTCAAGAAGATGCGTGATCTCGGCGTAATAGAGCCCTCTACTAGTCCATGGTCTAGCCCAGTGGTGTTAGTACCAAAGGCAGGATCCAAAGAGTTGAGATTCTGTGTGGACTATAGAGCTCTTAATGCAGTCACCAAGACTGATGCCCACCCTTTGCCAAGGACAGATGAGTTGGTGGATAAACTTGGTGCAGCCAAGTACCTCAGCACACTGGACCTTACGTCAGGCTATTGGCAAATAGCCCTGACAGACCATGCCAAGGAGAAAACTGCATTTTCTACCCCAGTTGGCCTATACCAATTCAAGGTTATGCCTTTTGGACTGAAAAATGCACCTGCAACATTCCAAAGGATGGTGAACCAAGTTCTAGCTGGGATGGAAGACTTCTGCATGGCATACTTGGATGACATTGCAGTCTTCAGCCACTCCTGGGAGGAACATGTGACCCACTTAGGACATGTTTTGCAGGCTCTTGAGCAGGCCAATCTGACCATAAAGGCAAGCAATTGCCAAATTGGACAGAGTAAAGTGGTCTACCTTGGACATGAGGTAGGAGGTGGAGAAATAAGGCCTTTGCTCAGCAAGATTGAAGCTGTGCAAAATTGGACAACACCTACTACTCAGACCCAGGTGAGAGCCTTCTTAGGCCTCACTGGGTACTACAGGAATTTCATTGAGAACCATGGGACCATAGCTTCTCCTCTGAATGTGATCTCCTCTCCAAAATTCCCTAAGAAGGTCAAATGGAATGAGGAATGCAATCAGGCCTTTGAAAACCTGAAGAAAGCTCTTTGCCAAGCTCCAGTACTCAGAGCTCCTGACTATCACCAAACTTTCATTGTACAAACTGATGCTTCCAATGTAGGTATAGGTGCAGTTCTTAGCCAACTGGATGGGAAGGGTAGGGAACACCCCATTTGCTTCATCAGTAGAAAACTGAAGGATCCTGAAACAAGGAGGGCAACAATCGAAAGAGAATGCTTTGCTATTGTGTGGGCACTGAAGAAGTTTAGGCCATACTTGTATGGTTCTACTTTTGTCATTCAGACTGACCACCAACCCTTGAGATGGTTAATGCAAATGAAAGGGGAAAATCCAAAACTATTGAGATGGTCAATCTGCCTCCAAGGGTTTGATTTCACCATTGAGCACAGGTCAGGGTGTCACCATCAAAATGCTGATGGACTCTCTAGGATGTATGTCATCGACTAGAGGTATGAGGTTCATCCAGGAGTGGATTAAATCCTCCTGTCCCTTAGTCTGGGGGGGGCGAGTGTTAGGGAGAATTCTCTGTTTAGGCTGAATTTCCTAACCTAGTGAGTCCCCCAGCAGCTTTGCTGGATTTTTCGGGTTTATTTTTTCTCCTGCCAAGAGTGAGACTCTTTTACCCTCACTCTTGGACATGACTTGAGAGTGTTTCTGTGACTTGCTATGTGCTTATGGGCTAGGGGGTATTTTTTCCCCATAGGCTATCATTGGTTTTTGAATGTGTGTTACACAGCACCCTCAGTGCAGTAACACAGGGGTGTCATAGAGACCCCCAAACATAGACTCCACACCCTGGGACTGACTACTGTCTCCCTGGGTCTGTAAAGTCACCATTGACTTTACTAGTCTTAACTTAGGAACTTAACCAGTACAAACCATCTTACTGTGGAAGTACTGGTAGGGGCAATTAGATTGCCCCTGGGTCTGTTGTCGAGGGGGTACTGTCCCGTCCCCCCTCGCCGAGCTCTGGCTGGTGGCAGTGGATACCACGGAAATATTCCACCGGAATATTTCCCAATGGGATTTCCCATTGTTTTTAATGCACCACTTTTTGGTGCAATGTTAAAGATACCGCCGGTTTATTTATTTAATATAAATTCACCGGTTGGGATTTTTTGCCAGAACTCGCCGCCAAAATGGCGTCTAGCTTCACTTCAGTAACCCTGAACCCGAATCGAGCCTTTGTTCCACTTTTGGCGGGCTTCTGCACAGAAGCCCTCCACAGTGGTGCCATTCTGTCTGGGTACCACAGGGGGTGTGGGAGGGGGTTTAGGCACCCTGGACTGAGTTGCCTTGCCAACTCATGTCGCACTCTGGTGTGATTGGCCCAAGTGGTGAGCCACCCCGCTCACCACTTAGCATGTTTGAGTGACAGCTAGGCTGTATGAATGGGGGTTTGCTGCATAAAAGCAGGGTTTTTGGGACTGGTTCTTCAGAAGTCGCCACAGGACCTAAGAAGCCGAAGAGGGAGAAGCCGAGCCGACCTGCCAAGACGACACCACCGGTGGAGCCTTGCGGAACCGTCTCACCACTTCTTCCGACGACAGAGGAGATCTCCCGCCGGAGAGTCTCCTTCCCTTAACTGGTGGGGACAACCAGTTGCTGCCTTCTTTTCGTCCCGAAGCATCTCGTGGCAGCCTTGCCTGTGCCAAGCACCCCAGCAACCGGGATACCACTTTTTACCTCCACCGCGAAAGAGGGGTAAAATCCTTTGTGACCGGAAAACTCCACGGCTGGTCTCATCCCTGGTAGTGCAACGACCTTCAGCTTTCCTCCACGTCGAGATCACCACTTCCTCTGGGCGACGCCGTGACTTGCACCCACTACCAGGAACAACTACCACCGCTGGAGGATCCTTTCCACTTTTAAAGGTACTGTGTTCCGCCCGGCTTCCCTTGCCACCGATTGTACGGGGTAGATTTAGCCCTCGGCTCTCGAACCTGGGTAAGCCTGGGACACCCTAACTAAACTTTTTCTAAATGCAGTAAAACCTTTTCTACTCACCTGCAAAGACTTGTGACATTGTGTGATCTTGGGCATATTTTCGCCTGGCTCTCTCTAAAGCGGGCCACGAACCAATTCTCCTTGTTCCACAATTGACTGCCTTTTCTAACCTTATGTGAAAAGTGTTTTACCTTGCTGCTTTCATTACTTCTGCTTTTTCCCTCCCTTTTCTAATAACTTGTTGGAGTGCCATCTGACGTTAAGTGCTCACCTCTGTTTGGAAATAAGTGGTGTTAACTTAGACTTGTCCAACAAATGACTAGGGATGTACATATAAGTAATAGTGACTGTGTTTTGACTTACTTACCTTTTTCTGTGCTAGTGTAATTTATGAGTGTGCTTTTAAAATAAATAAGTATATACTTTTACACCTAGCTCTGGTCAGTGTTTGCTTGTACTACTGTGCCTCTGTAACAATCCTGTATCCTCTATATACTGCCTAACTCTTCTTGAGGGAAGTCTGACTGCTAAGCCACAGCTACCACAGTGAATCTGTGTGGTACAGACTGCTACCAAGTGGGTTTACTGCCAACACCTGTAATCTTAAATCTTTTGCAGTGGTCCCAGAGGGAACTGCACAGGTTTCTGCTTAACACTCCTCATACGAAATCTGATATTAGTCTTGAGGACATCTGTATGTTCTCAGTGGTACTGCACCTTCTCAAAAAATAATAGCTTGTATGGTAACAGTATCCAGAAAGGGAAACCTACATGCAGCCAAAAGGGACAAGGAAAGTGGCCTAAATGTAGCCCAACCCCCCTGGCTGAGAATAGAATGATCCCTATGGAGGTGTGTCCCGCTCTGTGTTTCATGCTACGTGATAGCTGCTAGAGCTGCTTACCTACTGGAGACTCTTCAGTCTAGCTGCTAGAGCTGCTAACCTACTGGAGACTCTTGAGTCTAGCAGCTAGAGCTGTTAACCTATGGGAGACTCTTGAGTCTAGCTGCTAGAGCTGCTAACCTACTGGAGACTCTTCAGTCTAGCAGCTAGAGCTGCCAACCTACTGGAGACGCTTGAGTCTAGCAGCTAGAGCTGCTAACCTACTGGAGTCTCTTGAGACTAGCTGCTATAGCTGCTAGAGCTGCTAACCTACTGGACACCCTTGAATCTAGCTGCTAGAGCCACTAACCTACTGGAGACTCTTGAGTCTAGCTGCTAGAGCTGCTAACCTACTGGAGACTCTTGAGTCTAGCTGCTTGTGTCTGTCCACCATGGCTGTTGTGGAGGAGGATCAATTCTACTCATAAGCTCTCCCAAAGCATGAAACACGTGCAGTGTTTTGCACTCTCTGTTTGATGTGTTCCGTGTGGTCCTGGTTCAAGAGCGGCATACCATGGAGTATATTGATAGCAGTAAGTAAGAAAAGAGTCAAGGGTTTAAGGACCCTCGTCCCCTGCACACCACTGTATTGGAAACAGTCGAAATTTAAAAAAGATTTGTGAAGTAAAATCTCAGAGAAAAATTTTTGAAAAACACAGAAATATTTTATTTATTCAAACTGGTGTCAATATTAGAGCTCTACGCGCTTCGGGATTTCCCCTTCCTCCGGAGCAAAAATGATGTCATCATTATAGAACCTTTTTATCTTCTTGATCTACAAAGTAAACAGAATATTTAAAAGAAACTAGTGATCTTGTAAATCTCTCAAACTGCAAATGTAATAAATCATAAAAAACAGGACCTCAGCAACCTCAGTGGTCCTTATTCACCTGGATTATGTTGCGAGCAAAAGCTCACTGTCTACTGAGTTCTTTGCATAGAAGCAAGTCTGTTCTCAATTAGTTGCATACAGCAGAGTGTTAACTTCACACTGTAGAGAAAAAGATGTACAGGTTGGGCAGAATTAGGATATGAACTACACTCCGCAGCCAAAAAGACATATGTCTAAAGTCTATTCAGACAAAATTCAGAGATAACCTATGGACGGCCTGACCTCCTATGTGGACAGTGAATGGTGAATAGTGGAGTGGTCGGCTAGAGGCAAGCACAACAAGGTAATGCTTCTGGTCTATGGACGGCCTGACCTCCTATGCAGACAGTGAATGGTGAATAGTGGATTGATCGGCTAGAGGCAAGCACAAGGTAATGCTTCTCGTCTATGGACGGCCTGACTTCCTATGCAGACAGTGAATGGTGAATAGTGGATTGATCGGTTAGAGGCAATGTGGGATGTCTTAACCAACTAATCCAAGCCCTGCAACAGTACTGTGCATTGCTGGCAGCAGAAACATCAGAATGGCCACTGGAAAGCATGCTGCTCGCTCAAAATCATCCAAAAATGCACAGTAAAAATCTGAAAGATAGGCTGCCATCCACATTTGCCTATCTTAGTGAGCACAGGAGATCACTGGCCAAAACAACCATTGAGCTATCCACCAAGTAGCCGGAAACCACTTGGAAATAGCAATGCTGATTGCCAAAAGAAACACAGAGCTGTTGGGAATCCGTTTTCTTGATTGTCAAAAATGTGCTAAAATCATGGCTCATAAAGCACCTAAAAGATCCAACCTCTTTGGTGGGTGTTCCACATTACTCTACTGCAAGAATCCAAATCAATACAATATCAGCATGAATCCTATGGTATCAGAGCAAAATCCTATTTTAAAGATACTGATGGAAAGACAGCTGTCAAAATGGGTGTAGTACCGTTACTCGCCTCTGTCAGGTGCTGGCGATTTATAATTCTAACAGGAGAACTGGTGTTTCAGAAGTTAAATATACCAAAGAAGGGAATTGCATCAAAATGCCTTATAGAGCGCCACACATTGATTTAATGTGTAAAAAGACTTGATTTAAGATATGTTGCTTATTGTAAGTTTATACACATTTTCTTTACAAGGAACTATGTTGTATTTGACCAGAAGGTAATCTGATTTAGTTAAAACTTCAAGAGGCCTTCTGTCCCTGAGAACCCTTCACACCTTTTCCCTGGACAAAGGAAGCCTCCCTTGCCCTTGGATAAGAGATTGACAAGCTGGTGTGAACAGGAACTGGGGAGTGGCAGCCTGGCCTGTTGCTCTCAGTCAAGACAATAGAGTCTTTCAATTGAATAGAATACGTTAAATTCAGGTGTAACTGTCAACAACTGCTCTGGGAGAGACAGGACATGTGACCTCTGAGTCACACAGCTTTAGGGGCGGAGACAAACCATTGTGGATTCAGGTAGCCCAGCAAATATATGTTTTATAAAATTGTGTATAACAAATTTTACCAAGCTGACAAAAATATGAAACTTTGGGATTCTTAAAATGAAAAATTCACCCACAATTTAAGATTAAGCTGGATGCTGTGTGATGTTCTGAGACCAAACCCCGGAATTATTAATATCACAGCTGCAGTGTTGTTACTATGAACATAAGAACTTACAGTAATATGCCCAGAGAGTATTTGCATGCATGTATCAAATTTGGAGCAGAATGAATATTGGGAAACCGACCAAAAGCGCAAAATATTGTCATTTCTGAACCCAAGCTCGTAGGAACATGGGACTTGAGTGGAGACATGCCTTAATTAATCTGTGATGTGTATATGTATTATGAACAATTTCTGTATCTGGGAAATATGTTTCTGGGGTAAAATTGATTTTCTATGAAAAAGCAAAGGGGAGTGTTTTCACCTAAGCCATAAACATGACACCGGGTGACACGCTGCTCCTGTCTCAAATCAGGGGACAGGAAATCCTCTGACCTATCAGGATCCTTAGAGGGTTGGGCATTGTAGAATCAGCCTCCCCACCCCCTTTGGAAACACATGAATAGGAACTGCTGAGACCCAGATAGAACACTCTCTTTTTCCCACTACTCACCGATTCCTGTGAAGCACTCTGCCAGACTAGATCCAGACAATATCCAGACTGAGACTCCAGATCTAGATCCAGAGACCAGAATTCTAGAACCCAAACTCTAGAACCTTGAAGCAGAGAGGCCTAAACCAAAAGCTGAATCCTTTTCAGCAGGCTTCAGAATCTTTTGCAAACCTGATTCTCACATTCAACAGCCAGGCTGAGCTGTATGCTTCTAGCTAAGAACCCTGCACTAGAACCGAGGTCCAGACCCAGAAAGCAGTGCTGTAATCCAAGACCCATCAGATCCAGTTCAAGAGGCCGCAGACCGCGTGGGTGCTGAACGCAGAATCCAGAGGGCCTGAGACCATCCGGTGGCGAGAGTGAAGACAAAACCCTTGACCAGATCTTTGACAAGACGCATTCCATTCCAAAGCCTAGGAGTGAGTATCTAGTCTAGAACTGTCCATAACCAATCTCTTAGTTTAAAGTAATCCTCTTCCATCCATCTCAACCTGTCCAGAACTGCATTATAGAATCTTGTGTCCATCCTGTTGATTTCAAATCTGTAAAGTGCATCTGTCATTTTGAAATCTTGACTTTCTTTCTGCAAAATCTAGCTTCACAAGAACCTCTGTAACTTTTGAACCTCACGTCCTAGAACCGAAATGTAACTGTCATTTTAAAGCTAAGATCCTAAGCTTTCCAAAAGACACAACAGGACACTCCAATTCATTACAGTTTTTCCGTAATCACGATTTACGCACGCAGAAAAATTGCAGCGAATTGCAATTTGGCTGAATTTCATTCTCTGTCAAAATAGCTGTTTCTTGTTCTCAATTGCTGAACTTCGTTTTCAGTTTGATAATCATTTATGAATCATTGCTAGTGTTGACCTGAACCAATCTAAAGTAATTCTCACTAGTGCTGAATCTCCTTTAGTGAATTCAAATCAATTTAGTATATTTTCCCATCCATTGCAATCACATTCAAAAGCGTTTTGACCTGTGTTTTAAAATCATTCCTATGTCTCTCCAGCTTGCTGGGGGGACTGGATTGAACTGCATTATTGATTGTATTTCTGATAACTGTGTGCCCTCATTTCCATCTCTCCATATTGCATACTGGGGGCATTGAGTAGTCACAGGGGAAAAAGTGATTATCTTGTCTTTTGATTGAAACCATATCAAGTTATTTCTGGGTTGCATTCTTTCCCATAATTGCATTTCCTTGAATCATATAAGGTATTCTCTGCTACAGTATCCTTCATATTCATACTCCTAAGTGATTAAAGAGATTGTCAATTTTGTCATATTACCGCTTGTTGATTACCGTCCATATTCATAAGTGTGCTTTTCCGATATTCTTTTGTTCATAGAAGTGTGATATATATATATTGTTTAATACTTCAAATAAACCTTTTAATTTGCAAAACAAATCTACTTCTTGGCTCAGTGAGGTCAGGGGGATTCAAAGAGAGGGGCGTTATATAAGGGTTCATCATCCAGATTTAAAGAACTTTGACATAAAAGTATATAAATAAGGGCTTCCATTGGGCATCCCATCCTAAGCATTGATTTAGTTGGATTGCTGGAATGAAGTCACTTACAGATTGGGGGCTCGGTAGCCAGGGATTCTGGATTAGATCTACCACTTGTGCAGCTTAATACAGTGTGCTAACTGACAGGATACATAAATCCTGTTGGGCTACTATGCTGTTTTACGCTGTAAAAGCACCCCTCAAAAGGGAACGCTCTAAGGAAATGGTCTGTTTTGCAAAATAAAATAACAAACTTCCGTAAATCAGGAAGGAAATCAATTTCCAGAATGGTGACATTGGTAGATATCAAGATAGCTAGAGAGCACATTTTACATAAGCTATTTGTGAGAGGTTAATGGACTGAGTAGGACCAAAATGTGTGGTTGCAGGCAATCACACGACAGGTCACTGCAACTGGGTTAGATATCTGGAAAGATCAGGACCCCTTACACGTGGCCCTGAGTGAACTATATATGGCCCCTAAGGCCAAGGATGAGCACGACAAGATTGGCAGGATAGTGGCATATTTATATTTATATATGGGAGCCATACAGGATAAATGTGCTGAAGGCCAAGATCTAGCAGGTAGGCAAGTGATGGCATTAGAGAAGGCCCAATGTGATCTGGACTCTTCTGGGCAGAGGCTGCAGGGGAGCCAGGAGCCAGAAAATGATAGTAGGCAGTATCTAGTTAAAATCAAAGGGGAGATGGGTGTCCTGCAACAGGAAAGGGCAGACCAGGATACCAGAATTCTGGCCTTTCAGAAGGAGTATCAAGAAGGTTTGGACTCCCTACTGCAGAGCCAGAAAAAGCTGGAGCAACAACTGGATTTCGATAGGGCATGCACAGAGCAGGTAGCCATCCTGCAAAGCCATCTAGATAGAGTGACGGTAGAGAGCAATAAGCTGATTTTGAAAGACCTGGACACCCAGGCAGAGTTTGACGAAGAGCGCCAGAAATCTGGTGCCCTTCAAAGGCAGAGGGATGACCTGGTGGCAAAGAGGCAGGCTCTTGCTCAGGAAAGGGCACCTTAGGCCAGGAAGTCTGCCACTTAAAAGGCAAGCTGGAAGAAAATCACCTGGCCCGCCAGGGACTGGGTGACCTCCAAAAAGAGCATCACATATTGTTAGAGCACACCAGGAGGGTGGAAGATGCTCTGGCAAGAAAGGAGCAGGCCAGTAGGGATGGGACTCAGGAGGTATCCCTCCTGCAGCAATGATTGGCCCAGTACTCCAGGACCAACCAGGAAGCACAGAGAGAAAATGAGGCTCTTTGTCAGCACAATGATAGGCTCCAGCAACAGGTAGCCATGCAGGAGAGACTGATAGAGTCTAGTAAGGCCTTGATTGAGGAACTGAAAGCACACACTCTTGCAGTGCAACAGGGAGCAGGGGCTGATAGAGATGAGGTTCGCTGGGAAAGGGAAACATCTGAGCATAACCTCAGGAGCCCTAGTACCAGAGGCCTCCATCTCTCCCAGTCCCTGGACTCTGCCACCCCCATGTCCCCTGGCGCACATGAGCCCAGGGCCATGGGGATGGCAGATTACTATCCAGTCAGAAGTATGGAGCGCATAGGCCAGTACCTCCCAGGAATGGATGGGCAGGCATCCGGGTATGGGCACCCAAGTACAGTGCAATTTAGTGGGGAACCCCGGGAGAGTAGGCCCACTAAGGGCATCCTGGAAACCTCTGCCCAGTTAGGTCAGTGGGGGGTACCCATCAAATCCTGGGAGCAAGGAGGAATCAGAAGACTCCTCTGAGCTTCCCAGGACACAGGAGACTAGGTCCCCACATTCTGCCAGCCATTCCCAGGCTCGCAGAATCTGGGAAAACCTGGAAGATCAGACGGGCACCTTTGGGAGCAGTGCTTCTTAGTCAGAAGATGAATGGACCAGGGTTACCCGAACTAAGAAGGCCAATAAGGCAAAAAGGGCCTTGCTTAAGGACCCCTTAAAACAGATCAAAGCAATAAGGAGCGTCATCACTCCTTATCATAAGAACTTCAAGTATTCTGTTTGGGAACACTTGGAGATCTTTGAGCAAATGATGGAAACTTTCCATTTGAAAGACAGCAGTAGCTGCAAGCAGTATATAAAATGGACATTCTCCCCAGAATACTCCAGTTTCTTTGCGGGGCTGGAGGATCAAAATCATTCAAGTTGGTCCACCTACAGGGCGGCCATCTTAAAGCATTTCTCTGTTCATAGAAATCCCCAAGAGGCTCGCAAGGCAGCCGACAATTTACAATGTGGGGAGGATCAGGCCCCACAAGAATTTGTGCAGGAGTTGAAGCGTGCCTTTGCGCAGACTACCAAAAGGGTGCGCACGGATAGCAAAGAATTTGTAAATATATTTTTCCATTCCTTACCCAAATATTTCATGACCCAGCTATTGAGAGATTTTCATGAGAAAAGGTCACTAGACTAGGTCATATAACAGGACACCCGAATATATGAGGGGCAAAAGCCCATAGAAAATAAAAATAATGCCCAGAAAAGCCCCAAACCGACCAGCACCCCTGCTGCTGCCAAGGTGGCAGAGGTAAAGGTTGCCCCCATTTTAGATTTGGAGATGGGGGGCCTAAAAAAACCTGCCTGCACAGAATAATTCTCAGCCCAGAAGGCCCTTGGGCCAGTCACAGACTGTGAGCCAATGAGGTAGTCCCACAAATGGGGTCCCTCACTCCCCTGACTATGTAAGTCCCCTCTACAAGGGAAACCGACCCATTCTGGGTTATGTGTGGACTCCTCCAGCCCAAGGGGGGGGATCCAAACATGCACCTAACCCAGGGAACTTCCCTCCTAACTTCTCCCAGGAGGGCAGAAATTCACCAAATCCTGGGCAGAACTTTTTCCCCAGATATCCACAAAAGGTCCAACCCCAAAATCCTCCATCCTTCTTTCCCCACTTCCCTGAGCCCAGACCACCTAATCCGGGAGAGGGGAGGGCAAGGGGGGAGGTGTACCCAAATCTTCACATCCCCGGGTACTACCAGAGAAGGAGAGCTACCCTTCCCAGGATAAGCCCAGAGGAGAAAACAGAACCCCGTATCAGCCTAAGTGGGTTTCACAGTTAGAGCGCCAGGTCCAAAATATGGCACAGAATCTGGGTCGCATGCTGAGGGCTCAGAACTCTCAGATGGGCATGCCGGCACAGAATGCCCAAAACTCTGGACCTGGTGCTCCAGAACAATGATGGGGAGGAAAGATACTATGCCCGGTCCAAGTACAGGGTACAATCTTGGCACTGGTGGACACTGGATCCCTAGCTACCCTTCTGTCCAAAAATGCCTCTGATGAACTGAATTCAGGAAGGGGGGATAATTACCACATTCTTCTCACCTTTCTTCCTGGACAACTTTAAAACTTTGACGGGAAGGAAATTCCCATCGAGGGGACTGCGGATCTGGACATTAAAATTGGGCGACACAAGGTGAAACACTGGTCATAGTAGTGACTCCAGAGGGCACCCCATTTTTGCTCCGGAATGACCTCCTGAGAAGGTTGTCACCCCTAATAGACTGTGTAAACAAGCTCCTCTGGACCCAGACTAGCAGACAAATAAAATTAAAACAGAGTGTCAACCATATTAGTTTAAACGACACATGCCACATGGTTGAACAAAAATCTGACCAAGTAGAATTTCACTTCCAGAACAACCAAATTCCAGAAGTGGCAGTAATAGCAGTAGGACAACATACTGGTGATGGGGGGTCCTCTCTATTTCTGAAAATAATGGTGGTATTCCACACTGGAAGGAAACACTCTGAAATTCTTCACCAATCCACAATCAGACATACCATCTCCGATCGTCCAGAAAGATGTGAAATCAGTTTAGAGCCTGGCTGATGTTCAGCAAATTGGAGAGCAGTTGTTCATCCCTGTTCAGTTAAATGAAGAGAAGGACTCTGTTCTCGCCCGAGTGTGTGTGAACAACGGTAAGAGCTTCATCAGTGAAGCCATGTTCCGCCAACTCCCGAAAGATCCAGCCATTCCCACATTCAAGCTGATAGACAAATGGGACATGTATTTGGAAGCACCCAATTCCAAACATCTCCTGCCAAGCAGGTGTATTCTGAAAATCTCTATAGGCAACACGAGCTTAGTTCATAATTGTTGGGTCGTGCGAGACGTCACTGCCTCCTTTTACTTAGGCAGTGACATTCTCAATCGATTTGCCATTAGTTTGGACCTAATAAACTTGAAGGCTTGGTCCCGATTAGTGGATAATCCCATGGGCTTTGATGATCCAGAGAAAGCATTTAGGTCAGCTGAACTGCCACCTTATGCAGTTGAAATTCAGATTGGAGAGGAAGTCACCATCCCAGAAAGGACCCGAAAAATTCTCCCTGGAAGTGAAAGTTAATAGAGGACAAAAATTGAAAAACCCTGATGCTTATATTCATCTAAATGCTTCTCTCCAACAGCAAGGGTTGGGGGTAAACCCAAGACCATTAGTCAATATAGAACATGACACCATTCCAATAGAGGTGGATAACAGCGACTTAAAGAGTATCACTCTAGCCGCAGGCACCATTACTGGAATGGCGGTTGATGACCGACATTTTTCCATTGATTTAGGCAATGAAGTGTTAGGACCAATCTCCAAGGACTGTTTTGACAGTGACAGGTATGTTGTGTATGACAACACAATACCAGACAGGATCTTTACCCGGCATGGGGGGAACTTCCTGGTGTACACTTCCTGTCCTTATGGCAAGGAAGATGTGACTTGTGACTTCAGAAGGGATGAGGTGATTTTCCAGGTCCATGAGGGCTGCCTTTCCCACCTGAAGCCACCAGTCCAAATCAGCACTCTGACCAGGGACTTCTCCACCCAGCTGGAGGAGGCTGCTGAGATAGCGAAACCAGAAGTCTTTCCAGGCTTCAGGCAGATGGTTGAAGAGAGAGTCAACCTAGCGGATGCCTGTGAGACTCTGGAGCAGAAGCAAAAGTTGAAACAAGTTTTTATGGATTTTCAAGATCTCTTTGCAGTGGACTCATATGACTGTGGTCGCACCGTCATCCACACAACAACAATTCCCACAGACCCTGGCATGACTCCGGTGTTTGTGAAGCAATATCGCTGGCCTCTCACATCCATGGTGTCCCTTACTGAAATAATTAAGAACCTTGAGTCCTGCGGGATAATCCGTCCAGTCCACAGCACCTTCAATAATCCGGTGCTGGGGATATTGAAGCCAAACGGCCAGTGGAGACTTTGCGCCGACCTTAGGTAGCTCAACAAACGGGTCCATACTTCCCGATGGCCTATTCCCTACATCGACCAAGGGCAGGCCCAGATCCAGGGGTCATAGGTATTCACTGCAATAGACCTGACCAATGGATATTGGACTGTGCCTGTCAGTACGGAGGACCAATACAAGCTGGCTTTTACCTTTGGGGGTCAGCAGTATACATGGACTCAGACTCCTTTCGGATACATCAACTCCGGCAATGAATTCAACATTTTCCTACACAAGGCCATGCCCGACCTGGGCGTGAGGGGTAACCTGGCTTATGTAGATGATGTCCTCATCAAAAGCTCAACTGTTGAGGGACACATAGCGGAGATCCGTTATGTTCTGACACAGTTGAGGGCCTCCGGAGCAAAACTTTCCTTTCAGAAAGCACAGTGGTGTGGAACCTGTGTTAATTTCTTGAGGCATGAGATTACTCCTCAGGGTCTCTGTCCCTAGGAAAAGAAAGTGAAAGCACTCCAGAAACTGAAGGACCCCACAACTCTCCGGGAACTAAGGAGCCTCTTTGGACTGACTAATTACAGCAGAAAGTTCACGGAGGGCTACGCAGAGATCACCAGACCCCTGATCCATCTCTTGAAGGGGGGGTCAAGTGGGAATGGGTTCCAGAACAATCCGAGGCAGTAAGACAGCTCAAAAGAAGCGTCTCACAAGCATCTTGCCTAGCCTACCCTGTCAGAAACAAGGAGTTTTTCTTGGAGACAGGGTTCTCTAATACATGCTTAATTGCAGTATTATACCAAAAGCATGACAAGGTCCATAAAGTAATCTCCTATGCGAGTAAAACTTTATCCGCTGTGGAGGAAAAATTCAACGACTGTGTGAAGGCACTCCTGGACATGGTGTGGGCATTGAAGAATTACTGCCCGTTTATCCAGGGGGAACACATCATAGTGGGAACTCCACACCAGCCTCTGCAACATCTCCAAAGGTACAGAATCTGGGCCGGAAATGTGAGTAATTCCCAAATTGCTTCCTGGATTCTGTCAATGCAAGGCTTTCCTGTGGAGGTCAGATATGGCCAAAACAAGAAGAGTCCCCTCGTGCAAGGTCTGGCTGGCTTGCATGATTGTGCCAGAGAAAACTGTCTCGAGGACGAAAGTCTAAATATCAAGGACAACATGGAGGCATACCTTAATTCCCTACACAAAATAGACAAGTGTGAGGGAATGCCCACTGTCCATGTGGATGGATGATCTTACCATGTTGACAACAATGGGGAAAAAGAACTTGTGGCCGGCTTATGGAATGCATGGATGAATGAGTCCCCAGAACCCTCCGCTGGGTACAAGATTGGTCCCCGAAGTAGCCAAGTGGCAGAGTCGATGGCTGCGCATCAAGCCATCCTTACTGCTGTCCAACATCAACTCCACGAACTGGTCATAATCACAGATTCGGATTATGTATGGAACAGGCTTGTGGAGCACCTGGTTAACTGGAAAACCAGAGGCATGCTATGTGCTAACAACAAACCCTTGAAACATGGGAAGTTAATCCAAATATTGATGATCTGGTCACCTCGAATGGGATGACCATCTACTGGAAAAAGATCAAGGGTCATTCCAAAGTAGAGGGACCAGACAAAACTGGAAATGACTTAGCTGATCAGCTGGCCAAAACTGGGGCCATCCAAGGGGATCTAATTGAGGTCGAGTCCTTGTTGGGGGAAATCCAGGTCACTGCTATCAGTAGGTCCCAGACAAATGCTCACAATGATCTCTCAACTGTCTTGTGTGTGCACAATTTCAGCCAACATCCCTCACACACCGTGCACCTCTCCAAAAGAGGGGGATGACACTGCCATGGTCAGATTTACAAGTCGACTTTATCGTGCCCGTGATTCGCTCCTCTAGGGGGAATAAGTACATGTTGACTGTGACATGCTTATTTACTAAATTGGTGGAATGTTTCCCGGCCCCAAACTGCAAGGCAGAAACAGCAGCTGCCCTGATGATCAACCACATTTTTCGCATTTTGGACTACCATCATGATATGATATGATACTGCCATATCATATCATACCCCAAAGGATTGAGTCAGACAGAGGTAGCCATTTCACCAGCGAAGTAATAACAAAGATGTGTGAGATACCTGGGGTTAAAAGGAAGCTACACATTGCTTACCGGCCAGCCTCTAGTGGTGCAGTAGAAGGTTACAACAAAACCATTGTGAGCATATTAAAGACATTTGTGGCAGATTCTGGGCCAAGTTGGGATATTCGTTTACCTCTTGTCCTAATGGCCATCAGATCTACCCCTTCATCTGCAACAAAAATGTTGCAGTTTGAGCTGATGACTGGATGCAGGATGGTGCTTCCCCAGCATCTGCTCTATAGAACCCAAGAGCAGACATTGATCAATGCCTCCACAACTCACGAGTATGTTGAAAATTTAAGAAAACACCTTCAACATGCTTTTGCCTATGCTCAGCGGAATCTAGAAAGATCAGCCGATAGCATGAAGACCCACTATGACTTGAAGACTACCCCAAAAGAATACAATGTAGGAGACCGGGTCTATCTATATAATTTCCAAAGCAACCAGGCCAAACAGCAGAAATTTCTGCCTACCTGGAAGGGACCTTTTGAAATTGTAGACAAGATCTCCCCAGTCGCCTATAAGATCTGCATCCCCAAAGGCAGTTTGGCAGAGGGGGAAGATAAGTGGGTCCATATTAATCAGCTAAAGTGTTGCCATCCCAGGCACACTCTGAAGCAACTGGAGGAGTCCTCTGGAACCCCAGAGGGGGCCACTCCAAATTAATAAAATTCCAACTCGAAAACCATTCCACACATAGTCTATAAAATACAATAATAAGAATGCAAATGTCTTGTGATTTTAAAAATGTATGTGCCCGCCCCACTACATTAATAGTGATGGGGAAATGTCTACGAATATGTTGTTGCCTTTTTGCTTTGTCATCGTAGCAGAGAGAAACCATGGAGACTGACCAAGGAGAATGACCCGGGGACCGGGAGCAAAGAGCCGAGGGGCACGGGGTAGCGCTCAATACTCCCATCAGGACTGGCGAGGAGAACCGATCAATCCACCCCTGATAGAGGAAAAGATGCTGAACTTTGCCATTTGCAGAATCCGTAGAGAGGATGCGGACATGCCGGTCTTGCGAAGTTCCATTGATGAAAGTTCAATGGCCAATCACAAGAGGTGGGCTTGTGGGATGTCTTAACCCACTAATCCGAGCCCTGCAACAGTACTGTGCATTGCTGGCAGCAGAAACATCAGAATGGCCACAGGAAAGCATGCTGCTCGCTCAAAATCATCCAAAATAGCGCAGTAAAAATCTGAAAGATAGGCTGCCATCCACTTTTGCCTATCTTAGTGAGCACAGGAGATCACTGGCCAAAGCCACCATTGAGCTATCCTCCAAGTAGCCTGAAACCACTTGAAAATAGCAATGCTGATTGCCAAAAGAAACACAGAGCTGTTGGGAATCCGTTTTCTTGATTGTCAAAAATGTGCTAAAATCATGGCTCACAAAGCACCTAAAAGATCCAACCTCTTGGTTGGGTGTTCCACATTACTCTACTGCAAGAATCCACATCAATACAATGGGCCTCATCACCACTTTGGCGGTAACCCTTAAAATCGGTGGTAACGCTATTAGAGCCGATTTTAAGGGTCCGTCAGATCACGAGTCCAAATACCGCCGGCGCCATTACAGCCGGCGCAAGTACAGCCGGCTGTACAAGCGCCGGCCATAACAACGCCAGGAACCATTTGCGCTAAAACATCAGCAATCATGAGTCCGGCGTAGGCGCTATTAGTGCCAGAAAAGCGGCAGACAATCCGCCGAAAATACCTCCAGCAAAATGTTGGAGGTAACAGAACACAGGCCACAGCATTAAGGGCCCAGGTGGAACCACTGCAAATCAGAGGCCTACAAAGGACCCACCCATGCACAACACACCCTCTCCAACACCATTACACCAGCAGGAGCAGAGAGGAGACAGAAATAAGGGCCCAGGTGGAACCACTGCAAATCAGAGACCTACAAAGGACCCACCAATGCACAACACACCCTCCCAAACACCATGCTGCCATTTGGAGCCGGGAGCCTTGATGTGGACTTCAACCTGATGCACCTGGAGCTACAGAGGCCAGCCAACCAGGCCAGGGCCCTGGGAGTGCAGGGGGCAGTGGGGATGAGGAGAAGGAGGGGGAGAACAGCACCAGCAAGGTGTCCAACCATCCCCAGGGTCAGGCCAACACCCTGGGTCCTGACGCAGTTGGTGACAGAATATCGGATGTACATGGCAACCATCACCCAGTTGCTGGACACAATCCAGGGTGACATTGGCAGCCGCATAGCCACCAGCATTGCAGTACCTCCCCTAGTGAAGCTTGTGTCTGTGATTCAATTTCTTGGGACTGACAGCTACCAACATACCGTTGCCATGATGCATGGAATGGCCCAGTCCACATTCAGTGCCATGCTGGGACAGGTGCTTGATACACTGTTGAATCATGTGAACGAACACATTGCATTGCCAGCCACACAGGCACAGCTGCACCAGCTGAAGGTTCAATTCTATGCCATTGCCCAAGTCCCGAATGTAATAGCAGCCCTGGACTGCACACATGTGGCACTCATACCACCCCAGGCACATGAGGCTGCCTACAGAAACCGTAAACAGTACCATTCCCTCAACGTGCACATGACATGTGGTCCTGACCTCACCTTCAGCCACTGCTGTGCCCGCTACCCAGGATCTACCCATGACTCCATGGTCCTGCGCAACAGTACCCTGCCGGCGTACATGGAAAGGCATTGAGGCCAAAACACATGGCTACTGGGTGAGTACAAATGTATAACATAAAGCATGTTAATCCACAACAGATGGTGCCTGTCACAGAATCCATTATTCCCAATAGGCAGCAGCATTACTGCAGCATTCACATTCAAGCACCTTGCACGATAAACCTTGGACATGTCCAACACAGCAGAACACACCCATGCAGGATGTAAGACATGTGGCGGCACAGTGACATATGGATGCCCCACCACAATAAAGCCTCCTGTGTGAGTAGCACCATGGCTCCAAACACTGACACAGTACAGAAATCCCAGCCTGCCCACCCGACAGTAATGAAATTCTAAACCATAAACTGGCACATCCACAAATGCACCACTCATAAGTAGGCCGAGTAATGACAATGTACATCCCACGAACACTGTCCCCAAAATGGCCAGGGAAATGCATGGAGAACAGTACAGAATAGTAACAACCAGTAAATGCAACATTAGCCAAATGCATTTGCAATGACACATGAGGCAGCCACTTCTGTCATGCAGAAGTAGATGGAAGGGCCCCCTTATCCTGTGACAAGTAAAGGAGTACTGTTACATACAGAAACATAGGCGTACCAAGTGGAGATGACCCCATTGATTCAATCGTGCCCGTAGAACAAAACACTCCACAATGTTATAGGCCAAATGATAAAAATGGCAAAATGACACTGATGACAGAGCTCTGTACACCCACTGGACTTACCTTGTCCCCATACCGGCTTTCTCTCCCCTGCAGGTGATTCTGAATATCCCCAGTACACGTGGCTCATGACCCCTGTGCGTCACCCACACACGGAGGCGGAGCGGGCATACAACCTTGGCCATGCCCGTACACGGATCTGCGTGGAGAGGGCATTTGGACTACTGAAGGCAAGCTTCCGGTGCCTCGACAGCACGGGAGGGGCAATGATGTATGCACCAGAAAAAGTTGGCAAAATTGTACTGACATGTGCCATGCTGCACAACATCTGCTGTCGCAGAAATGTGCCACTGCACCCTGATGCTCATGTGCAGCCACCTGAGGATGGTAGTGAGGGAGATGAAGTGCCAGAGGGTGTTGCACATGCACAAAGGATTGGGCTGAGGGAGAGGAGGTTGGCCAGACAGGGATTGATTGATGGATTATTTTAGAAATGGGTAATGGGTAAATTGGAAATATGTCACTTCAACATTAAATTGCATTAGTAACAATCACTACTGTCCATGCATTGTGATTTTTCTAATGTGATTTATTTTCCATACAACAAATCCCCCTCCCCCAGTGAACAACAAGCACACACTTCCCCCTCCCCCCAGTAAAACACCCAGCACACACTCCCCTCTCCCCCAGTAAACACCCAACACACAATCCTCCCTCCCCCAGTAAACACCCAGCACACAATCCCCCCTCCCCCAGTGAACTCCCCCCAACTGTGCAGATAGGCACATGTGTCTCATCAGGGCACCAACAATGATGCCATGCACCACTAGGATGGTCGCAGGTGCTTTCCTTTTCCGGGTCCCTCTGGTGTGCGTGCCCTTAGGTGGCGCATAGACCGGCGCCTAGGAGATGGCTCTAGGGAACCCTCTGTGGGTGTGGTCGATGTCGAAGGGACTGAAGCAGTGGCCATCATGTGCTGTCGCATGAGTTTGTTTCCCTCCCTTGTCTGCTCAGCAAGTGCTGAGACTGCCTCCGTCAACTCCCTCACTCGTTGGCCGAAGCCTGTCAGGGCAGCGGTACATTGTTCTACGACACGGCGTGTGCGCGCATTGTCCCGCGCTATGTATTTGTACCCATTCCGTATAGATACACTGACAGCCTTGATGTGCCAGCACTGCACCTTGCCCATCGATTCCACCCTGGCCTGTTTGGCCTCAATAATGTCGAGTCGGCCCATCACTGCGGCCCCAGTGATGAAGGGCACCCCTGGTGTGTCATGTGGTGGCCTGCGACTTGTGTGCTGTCGGGGGGGCTGCATGGCGACCTGGTGCCAGCTTGGAATGGGCTGTCTGGCTCAGAGTGCCGGTCTTCTGGGCTGCCATATGATGGTGTGTCCACGTCCGGCTGCGGTGTGCGGACACGACGCACAGGTACATGTCAACTTTGTGCATGCTGTGTGCCTAGGCTTGGGCTTCCCTGCGGTGTGATCATCCCTTCGGCCTCAAAGCTTCTGGGAGAGTGTTGTCCTCCGGCATGATGGCCACGTGGAGGTGGTGCTCCCATGTCGGGCTCCGATCCAGACCTCTGTCCCTCAGCACCGGGGCTGTGACTGGTGGCTTGGGGCGAGCTTGCTGTTGCCTCCCTGTGGCCATGTGGCTGCTGCTGCTGTCTGGTGGTGTTGCCTTTGGGTGAAGTGGGTGTTGGCCTGGGTCGCCTCCTTTCCGTGCAGCCTCTTTGTGGGGTGCTGGTGCTGGTGGAGGGGCGCTGCCATGGGCGCTGTGTTGGTGTGGCCTCCTCCCCATCATCTTCGTCCCGTTGGGATCGACGTGAGCCTGTGGGGTACATAGGGTGTGGTTTGAGTTCAATGCTACATATATTTGTGTGATGCAGGTCATGCCAACAAGTGTGATTGAAGACAGTAACAATGAGGCATTCAACTTGCATTCTGTTCAGTCGCCATGTGGTGCTTGTTGTGAGTGTGTATGGAGGTACATTGAATGGGAATGTCGGAGTGACAAAATTGCATGCGTGGTTGGGGTGCACTGCGCTCTGGGTTTTGGGGGTATATTCATGCACACTCAAACTCTACATAGCTGTCCTATGGCTATGGATGTCTATCCCCTGCCCCTGTCATTCATGCACTGCACGTGCAGGGTCGACTAGGTAGCACTACAGTTCAATGGATGTAGGCCTCACTTATGGGTGTGTGCAGTACCTCACACACATGTCTTCGCATTCATTCACTCAGGGTCTGCATGTGTGGTACTTTCAGCTGCATGTATTTGGGAGTGGGACTCACCTGCAGTTGGGTCGATGCCAGTGCCTGCCTCTGCTCCACCAATGCCCTCAATGGTGCCAACATATATTAGGGCTGTAATTTTCTCCTCCCAAGGTGTGAGTTCGGGTGGGGGTGGGCCTCCTACAGTGGCCCTGCTTGCACTCCTGTGCTGTGACAGGATGCCACGGACTCGCACGCGCAGGTCATTCAGGCGCTTGCGGCAATCCTCCCCACCCCGGGGCACGCGCCCCACAGCACCTACCCTTTGGCTGATGGTTCGCCATATTTGTGCTCTATGCTGGCCACTTGTTTTGCGCTGCTGCAGCTCCTCGTGGTGTATCTCGGCCTCCTCGGCTAGTACTGCTAGCTCCTGGTCACTGAATTTGGGCTTTATCACCCTGTCCGGTGCGCCGGATTTAAAGGTTTGTGCTATTCGTGATAACGCCATGGACCAGGGCGCATGCACGATAACTCGTGATCTGGCGGATTATCCACCGGGGGCCTTGGCGTTAGCACTATTTACATCCGACGGATAATCCGCCGCATTACCGCTGAAGTCGTGATCAGGCCCAATATCAGCAAGAATACTATGCTATCAGAGCAAAATCCTATTTTAAAGATACTGATGGAAAGAAAGCTGTCAAAATGGGTGTAGTACCGTTACTCGCCTCTGTCAGGTGCTGGCGATTTATAATTCTAACAGGAGAACTGGTGTTTCAGAAGTCAAATATGCCAAAGAAGAGAATTCCATCAAAATGCCATATAGAGTGCCACACATTGATTTAATGTGGAAAAAGACTTGATTTAAGATATGTTGCTTATTGTAAATTTATATATGTTTTTTTTTTACAAGGAACTATATTGCAATTGACCAGAAGGTAATCTGATTTAGTTAAAACTTCAAGAGGCCTTCTGTCCCTGAGAACCCTTCACACCTTTTCCCTGGACAAAGGAAGCCTCCCCTGCCCTTGGATAAGAGATTGACAAGCTGGTGTGAACAGGAACTGGGAGTGGCACCCTGGCCTGTTGCTCTCAGTCAAGACAATAGAGTCTTTTAACTGAATAGAATATGCTAAATTCGGGTGTAACTGTCAACAACTGCTCTGGGCGACACAGGACATGTGACCTCTGAGTCAGACAGCTTTATGGACGGAGACAAACCATTGTGGATTCAGGTAGCCCAGCAAATATATGTTTTATAAAATTGCGTATAACAAATTTTACCAAGCTGAGAATAATATGACACTTTGGGATTCTTAAAATGAAAAATTCACCCACAATTTAAGACTAAGCTGGACGCGTGTGATGTTCTGAGACCAAATCCCGGAATTATTAATATCACAGCTGCAGTGTTGTTGGTATGAACATAAGAACTTACAGTAATATGCCCAGAGAGGATATGCATGCATGTATCAAATTTGGAACAGAATAAATATTGGGACACCCACCAAAAGCGCGAAATGTTGAAATTTCTGAACCCAAGCTTGTAGGAACATGGGACTTGAACAGAGACATGCCTTAATTAATCTGTGATGTGTATATGTATTATGAACAACTTGGGTATTTGGGAAATATGTTTTTGGGTAAAATTGATTTTCTATGAGAAAGCAAATGGGAGTGTTTTCACCTAAGCCATCAACATGACACCGGGTGACACGCTGCTCCTGTCTCAAATCAGGGGACAGGAAATCTCTGACCTATCAGGATCCTTAGAGGGTTGGGCATTGTAGAATCAGCCTCCCCACCCCCTTTGGAAACACATATATAGGAACTGCTGAGACCCAGATAGAACACTCTCTTTTTTCCACTACTCACCAATTCCTGCGAAGCACTCTGCCAGACCAGATCCAGACAATATCCAGACAGAGACTCCAGACTCCAGATCTAGATCCGGAGACCAGAATTCTAGAACCCAAACTCTAGAACCTCGAAGCAGAGAGGCCTAAACCAAAAGCTGAATCTTTTTCAGCAGGCTTCAGAATCTTTTGCAAACCTGATTCTCACATTCAACAGCCGGGCTGAGCTGTCTGCTTCTAGCTAAGAACCCTGTGCTAGAACCGAGGTCCAGACCCAGAAAGCAGTGCTGTAATCCAAGACCCATCAGATCCAGTTCAAGGGGCCACAGACCACGTGCAGTGCTGAACGCAGAACCCAGAGGGCCTGAGACCGTCCGGTGGCGAGAGTGAAGCCAAAACCCTTGACCAGATCTTTGACATGGCGCATTCCATTACAAAGCCTAGGAGTGAGAATCTAGTCTAGAACTGTCCATAACCATTCACTTAGTTTAAAGTAATCCTCTTCCATCCATCTCAACCTGTCCAGAACTGCATTATAGAATCTTGTGTCCATCCTGTTGATTTCAAATCTGTAAAGCACATCTGTCATTTTGAAATCTTGACTTTCTTTCTGCAAAATCTACCTTCACAAAAACCTCCGTAACTTTTGAACTGCACGTCCTAGAACAAAACTCTAACTGTCATGTTAAAGCTAAGCTTTCCAACAAACATAAAACGGCATTCCAATTCATTATAGATTTTCCCTAATCACGATTCGTACACACGGAAAAATTGCAGCGAATTGCAATTTGGCTCAATATCATTCTCTGTCAAAATAGCTGTTTCTTGTTCTCAATTGCTGAAATTCGTTTTCAATTTGATAATCATTCATGAATCATTGCTAGTGTTGACCTAGTGTTGACCTGAATCCATCTAAAGTAATTCTCCCTCTACAATCCACTGCCTCCTTCCACTTACCCTGAACGGCGCTGCCCTGGCTGCACTTACTGAGCAATGCACCTCCCATGCACTACCGCTGGGCCTAGCACACACTAAAGGGTGGTGACTGTCACCCTACAATACTGTGCCTCCTTCCACTTACCCTGAGCTGTGCTACCCTGGCTACTCTTATTGAGCAATGCACCACCCATGCACTGCCGTGGGCATAGAGCGCACTAAAGGGCAGTAACTGTCACCCTACAATCCCCTGCCTCCTTCCACTTACCCTGAGCTGTGCTGCCCTGGCTGCACTTATTCAGCAATGTGGTCCTGATTGCACTTCGCCTTTCACTCTCCATTGCACTTCCCTTTCTCCCTCCCCTCCTGAATCTGACGTTTCTTCCAGCAGTGATGATATGGTAGAATCTGATGTTGCATGCAGCAGTGGTGATATGGAGGAATCTGGTGTTGCTTGCAGCAGTGGTGATATGGAGGAATCTGGTGTTGCTTGCAGCAGTGGTGATATGTAGGAATCCGATATTGCTTGCAGCCGTGATGATATGGAAGAATCTGATGCTACTTGCAGCAGGGGTGATATGAAGGAATCTGCTGTTGCTTGCAGCAGTGGTGATATGGAGGAATCTGATGCTGCTTGCAGCATGGGTATATAGAAGAATCTGATTGTGCTTGCAGCAGTGTTGATATGGAAGAATCTGACATTGCTTGCAGCAGGGGTGATATGGAGAAATCTGGTGTTGCTTGCAGCAATGGTGATATCGAGGAATCTGGTGTTGTTTGCAGCAGTGGTGATATGTAGGAATCTGATATTGCTTGCAGCAGTGGTGATATGGAAGAATCTGATGTTGCTTGCAGCAGGAGTGATATGGAGGAATCTGATGTTGCTTGCAGCAGTGGTGATATAGAGGAATCCGATGCTGCTTGCAGCATGGGTATATGGAAGAATCTGATGGTGCTTTCAGCAGTGGTGATATGGAAGAATCTGACGTTGCTTGCAGCAGTGGTGATATGGAGGAATCTGATGTTGCTTGCAGCAGTGGTGATAAGGAGGAATCTGATGTTGCTTGCAACAGTGGTGATACGGAAGAATCTGGTGTTGCTGACTAACATTGCTTCTGCAGATGAGGGCCCTTTCTGGTGGCATCTGAGGCAATTCATGGATACACAGCACAGTGGGCCATTGAATATGGGGGTTTCAAAGTGCCAAGAGCATATTATTCATTATGACTTTAGCCTTGACTTGCTGCTTGATGCTGGGTAGAGCAAAACAAAACTGTGGGAGACGGATTGGATAAACACAATTGAGGCGGTGAGAGGCTATCGCCTATATTCAGGAATTCCCTTAGATGTTTGACCCTATGGTGTCTTCCTACATTACCTGCAAAGATTCCCAGGTCAGTATTGACGTATGCAACTTTTACGCCTGTGTCTTAACCTCTTTACTACCAAAGAGGTTGTAGAGGATGTCCCAAGCATGACCCGCACTCATAGCACCCATTTTGAAGTGCCAGGAACGTTCATGCCAAAATACGTGACGTATGATGAGCAAATAAACCAGCAGAGAGCCGCAGTGGGACTCTGCCCAGTACCTATCAGACGGGCAGTACCTATTGAAGCACCTACACTTAAGAAAACTTGGACAGTAAGGTACCCATTGAGAAATCCGTATCGACAAGTGAGACAGAATGACGATCATCAAAACGTAATGCCTGAAGAGGCCAAGAAAGTCCTAAGAGAAGACAAATGTTAACATCACAAGAACTCGGACTGACTCTCAGATAAAGAAAACGACGACCTGTGAATGACAGAAAGAGACGAAACACCATGGATAAGCAACATCCTGAGTTGAAGTTAAAAGGACAATGTCAAGTATAAGAAGCTTATGCCATAAGAGCGATGAAGAAATGTAACCAGTTTACACGTGTACATATGCTTGGAAACGCAAGAAGCTAAGGAAACTGTGCAGCTTGCTATGCTTAGTAGAAATTAGAGTGCGGCAAGCACCACTTATACATATCTACCTCAAAAGGAGCACTTTATATGATGTATATATCCACTTTCGCAAAGGGCAGAATCAACGGCAAGTTACTAGAGGCCCCAGGAAAGAAGGCTCTCAAACACGGGAATCGAAAGCCAAAGACAGAAACGAAACTCAGATGCATGAGACCCGTGCAAAGAAACCAAGGCCATCTTAGCTGACAAAGGCTAATACAATGTATGACGCCAAGAGCGGAGTATCCTGTGCAAAGGAGTCGAGATAAGCAGCAGAAGGCATTTGGTGGCCAGAAAAGCTAAAATCAAATACACAAATTACATGGAGACGGAGACGATTTCACAGTGCCTAAAACACATGACCTGCCAAGCAAGAAGAGTTGGAGCCTTTACACCTACACGCTGCCTTGAGCCATGCGCAGATATCCTAGATCTCCCAGACAGATAGGCAGCATCGAGGCATACAAATTAGAAACAAATTGACACATGGCAAGTCGGTCAGTGATGGATGGTGGTACTGGTTGGTGGGAGGCTAGGGGAACTGACAGGCACCCTGCACCTGGCCGACCATTCTGCATGCTGCTAAGCAAAGTGGAAAAGTACAAGGTGACGTGGTATGAAACCAATCACAATGTACAAAGTAATCTAGGATCCTATAGTCTGTAGAACCAATGAGACGTCGTACTTTTAGTGACGTCCTCAGTAGTCATTTTGAAGGAAGGGCTTAGATGCCCCACCTGACACTAGTTATCCAATCCTTTTACTCCACTACCATATACATATATAGTGCCTATAGTAAAGTTACCTTCCTATAACCAATAGAATTGCATGCACCATTTTAGCGCTTCATGTCAGTGATGACAAGTTTTTAGTATAAAGGATGTGATTTTTGTGAAGCTCATCGGAGTTGAAGCGAGAAGGAAGATCGAGCAATAGCTGATATTCATAACTCCCAGTTTTTTGTACTTGTCATTAAACGGACTCCCTTTTCCAAACCATTGAGTTATCATTAACAATTTGATGCTTGAGTACTAATCTGCATCCCCATCCATCTCACGGGTGCTGCTATTCCATCTTAACGTGCTGTTTAGGAAAACCCCAGTCCTATGGGCCAGCTGGGGTCCTGCATGCATACTTGGTAGCAGAGATTGATGGTTATCGATTATGGATTAGATAAGACACCCATTGACCATCAACATAAAGTAACTCTAGGTCCTCGACAATATCACAATTCCTTTGCCATTTGGCCAAGTAGACTGTGAAGCTCGCCGTAGATAGTGGGTAGAGTAAATAGCAAAACCTCAGGTGAAGGCCTGAAGGGACCTGTACTTTCCCCTACAAACCCCTTCCCACTTCTACGAGCAGCAGAGCGGGCGAACGGCAGGAGAGGTGGTGACGAAGTCGGTGATCCCGAGCATCCAGAGAGGAAACATGCGAACGGTGAGAGAAAAAGACTAAATACTTTGGCAAAAGTACATGCTTACGAACAAGTAAGGGAAGGTAACAGGGGGAGGAGGAAGAAAAGAAAACAAAAATATAGTTAGAAGTAGAGTAGAATGTATATATTACAACGACGCGGTAGCGTCCATGTAGTTATGGTTAAGTTGGTGTTTCCATAGGAAGAGCATTTTTTGGGTGGCTTATAACTTCGCTCCCTCTGGACGAATCCTCACCAAACTTTGCAAAAAAAGTATATGGCCCGCTCTGAATTTGTTGGAGAGGTTTGGTCCCGGGGGGCAAAGTTATAGGGGGAGTCCCAAAACCTTTGTTTTTTCCCATAGACATAATGGGAAAAAACTTTGCGCACGCCTACAGCCCAAACCGCTGGACGGATTTACACCATTACACATTGCGGCAGGAGCGGGGCTTGGTCCCGAAAGCGTGCTTTTGCAAATTTGGTGTAAATCCGTCCAGTAGTTTTTTTGAAAATGACCAAAATGTAAGGCAAAAAAATTTGTGATATCTCTGTTCGCTCCAGGGACGGACTTCCCGTTTCGCTCCGCGGACAGTGCCCTGATTGGCTGACCGGCTTGCGTGATGTCCGCGGACATGCGATGTGTTCGCTGATTGGACGGCGTGGTGGATGAAGCGCGTCAGATTTTCTGTGGCGCCCGCCATCTTGCATTCGCGGACGACCGCAGACAGCGCAGTGAAACTTGGATTAAAATTTGTATTTAGTGGAGTGTGTTGGTGTGTAAGAGTGTTTGGGGAGGGTGGGGGAGTATGAGATAGGTTCAATGTTCTGTTTTTTTATGTGCTAGACACTTTTGTTGTGTTCGATTTTTCTGCGGACAACACGACTGTTCTGAAATGTTCGTAAATAAACAGAATGGGTTCGGTGTCAAGTTGAAAGTGTTCTAAGAAGACTCGTGGGGTCCTGGAATGTTCGCAGGGGTTGTCCTGAAGACGTTGTCTGTATTGTTCGTTGTCAAGCTAAAAGTGTTCTAAGAACACTCGTGGTGTCCAGAAATGTTCGTACATAAAGAAAATGGGGGTGTTCTGAGGACGTTGTCCGTATTGTTCGCTGGCAAGTTGAATGTGTTCTAAGAACACTTGCGGTGTCCTGAAATTTTCGAAAATAAACAAAATGGGGGTGTTCTGAGGACGTTCTCTGTATTGTGTGCCTGCTTAGCTGTATCCAATGAGGGAATGGCACAGAGAATGAAGTGGAAATGGTAGAAGGGCTGTCTAAGAGTTATGTGGTCTGTGGACAGGGCGTGCTACATCCGGGGTTTTCCAGCAAATCCAGCATGGAAAGAAGGCTGTAGGGATCAGCCAATCAGATGTTGAGGTTGTGGATTTGTGTTCAAAGAGACTGTGTGTAGTGAAGATGGCAGAAGTGGAGAAAGTCAGGCTGTTGGTGCTCAGAGATATGTTTGTGCATGGTTTACAACAGTATGCTGAATGCAGGCATGTTGCAAATAATTTTGATGTTAAAGGAGTGGAGGTGGTGTGGAGCACTGTGCCTGATTGCAATGTACAGGGAATTGTACAAGTTTGTGAAGATATCGGCAGGATCAACAGTCCCCATGTGGTAGTTTTGCACTATGGTGCTTTCCATTTGGGCTACGTCAGTGCCCCTACTTGGTTGGCAGATTTGGAACACTTGGTTCAAGCAGTAATGAACATTCTTCCAAATGCCAGAGTATTTTTTTCTGGATTAGTACCTATGGCAGTATGGGACAATAGTTCAGTTTTTTGTCCTCAGCAAAACAATGCTAGGTGCGTAATCAAGCGAGGCATATGTGCCTGGTATGTTCTTCTGTAATAATGAGAATATTGATTCCAGTAATGCTGTTTATTTTAAAGAAGATGGCATTTCCTTATCTTTTATGGGAAATGCCATTCTGTTTTGGAATGCAAGGGTTGCTTTGGATAAGGTTATGTGAAGATTTTAGGAGTAAAGTAAGAAAAATTAAAAAATACAAAATACAAAATAACAGGTGTCTGTCAAGCATCTGCAAACCCCCCCCCCCCCCCCAAAAAAAACGGCTCTTTTCAGAGCCAACCTCAAAGTGGAATGGGGCACACTATTTAAATTTACATTCACCACGCTCAGATTTTCGATATGTCCGCGGACATGGCAGTAGTCTGCGGACATCAACATCACTAGCTAGGGGTTCAGTATGTTCTATGTTACATGTATATAAAGTCAGGGATATTATGGTTAAGTTGTGCTACTAAAAACATATGAAATTCAGTAAAAAAACTTTGTTAAAGGGACGTTATGATTAAGTTGCACTACTAAAAACCTATGAAATTCAGTGAAAAAACTTTGTTAAAAGGGACGTTATGGTTAAGTTGCGCTACTAAACCTATGAAATTCAGTGAAAAAACTTTGTTAAAAGGGACGTTATGGTTCAAGGTAAAACCAAAAAAACCCTGAAATTCGGCAGTTATGGTAAAATAAGCAACCATAACTCGCGCCACCGTGCAATGCTAACACTAACACCCAGGACATCAAAGATGACATCACAAATGTCATTGATGACATCACTGATGACATCACATGTGCATTTACTTTTCATGAAAACTCTGTAGGAGGGATTCTTATAATGTTGACCAAAAAGTGTCAAGGATCATTTGAATAAATATCATGAGCTAATTAGTGCATTAAGCAATGCATTGACATAAATAGCATTCTATTATGAAGTTCTATCCAGTATACTAAGCAACTCATGCAGAAACTTAGGCAGTGTGTGCAGTATACATGATGAAGGTGCAATATTCATAATCTAACATGTAATAAGTAGCTAATAAAACCCACTTAATACATAATTACACTTAATACAGGCAAAACACAAAGAGACAACAACACATACAAATATGAGTATATACAGGGACAGAGAAGTAAGCAAAAAAGCAGAAGTAGTAGCAGAAAGAGTTCATAACCTAACTGATTATCTTTATGCAGAGAAATGATTGATCTGTTTCAAAGGTGCTACTTACTGTATGTATGTGTATCAAATGATGTCAGTGAACCATAAGGAAAGGAGTGTGAGTACAATGTATACAAATATGAGCATATACAGGGAAGGTATAGTAATAAAAATAAAACTACGAGAAAGTGCTGATAACTCTAATGATTGGTTTTTAGTAGTGCAACTTAACCATAACGTCCCTTTTAACAAAGTTTTTTCACTGAATATATATATATATATATATATATATAGACTGAATTGGAAAAAATGTTTGCTCGCGCCTACAGCCCAAACCGCTAGATGGATTTTCACCAAATTTGGACCAGGAGCAGCAGCTTGGTCCCGAAAGCGTGCTTTTTTGGTGAAAATCCGTTGAGTAGTTTTTTAAAAAATGACCAAAAAGTAGGTAAAAAAAAATTAGTGATATCTTTGTTCGCTTCGCGGACACACTTCCCTGTTCGCTCCGTGGACAGGACAGGGATTGGGCAAGCGGGTTGTTTCGTGTCCGTGGACATGTTACGTGCATTCCAATTGGCTGCACTGCAGCTTGCAGTGCGTCATATTTTCAAGACTCCCGCCATCTTTGTTTGTGGTTTGCGGTGAGAGCCCGGCTAGTAAGTGTCTTCCTTCTGTTCCCCCCACCCCCGCTCATGCCCGTGTCTTCCTCCCATTCCCCTCACCCCCCTCATGTACGTGTTTCATTCCTTTCCCCCCTGTGTCTCCCCTGTTCCTCCAGCCCCCGCTCATGCCATCAGCACACGGTGGCCTGCGGAGGGCCGAGGAGCAGGATCTGCCACCTGCACAGTTAGCTCAGCCCGTGTCTTCCTCCTGTTCCCCCCACACCCGCTCATCCCCCGTGTCTCCCCTGTTCCCCCCCACCCCCGCTCATGTCTCAGCTCATCCCTGTGTCTCCACTGTTCCCCCCCACCCTCTGCTCATCCCCTGTGTCTCCCTCAGGATCCCCCCACCCCTGTTCATGCCCCATGTCTCCCCTGTCCCCCCCACCTCCGCTCATGCCCCGTGTCTCCCCTGTCCCCCACCCCCCGTTCATGCCCCGTGTCTCCCCTCTCCCCCACCCCCGCTCATGCCCTGTGTGTCTCTCCACTTCCCCCATCCCCCACTCATGCCCCGTGTGTCTCTCCCCTTCCCCCCTACCCCCACTCATGCCCCGTGTGTCTCCCCTTACCCCCCACCACCCCGATCATGCCCCTTATGTCTCTCCCCCACCCCCCGCTCATGCCCAGTGTGTCTCTCCCCTCCCCCCACCCCCCACTCATGCCCCATGTGTCTCTCCCCCCCACCCCCCGCTCATGCCCCGTGTGTCTCTCCCCTTCCCCCCAACTTCCGTTCATGCCCTGTGTGTCTCTCCCCTCCCCCCACCCCCCGCTCATGGCCCGTGTGTCTCTCCCCTTCCCCCACCCCCCGCTCATGCCCCGTGTGTCTCTCCCCTCCCCCCACCCCCGCTCATGCCCCGTGTGTCTCTCCCCTCCCCCCCACCCCCGCTCATGCCCTGTGTGTCTCCCCTTCCCCCTTCCCCCCCACCCCCGCTCATGCCCCGTGTGTCTCTCCCCTTCCCCCTTTCCCCCGCTCATGCCCCGTGTCTCTACCCTCCCCACCACCCCTCACTCATGGCCGTGTCTCTCCCCTCCCCCCAACCCCCGCTCATGCCCCATGTATCTCTCCCCTCCAGCCCCCGCTCATGCCCCGTGTGTCTCTCCCCTTCCCCCTCACCCCCCGCTCATGCCCCGTGTGTCTCTCCCCTCCACCCCCGCTCATGCCCTGTGTGTCTCTCCCCCCACCCCCTGCACATGCCCCATGTGTCTCTCCCCTACCCCCACCCATAGCTCATGCCCCGTGTGTCTCTCCCCTCCCCTCCACCCCCCACTCATGACCTGTCTCCCCTGTTACCCCCCACCCGCTCATGCCCCGTGAGTCTTTCCCCTTCCCCCCACCCCCCCGCTCATGCCCTGCGTGTCTCTCCCCTTCCTCCCCACCCCCCGCTCATGCCCCATGTGTCTCTCCCCTTCCCCCCACCCCCCGCACATGCCTGTGTGTCTCTCCCATTCCCCCCACCCCCGCTCATGCCTCGTGTGTCTCTCGCCGTCCCCCCCACCCCCTGCTCATTCCCCAGTGTGTCTCTCCCCTGTTCCCCCCACCCCCTGCTCATGCCCCGTGCCTGCCCTGTTCCCCATCCCCTGATCATGCCCCATATCTGCCCTGTTCCCCCACCCCCGCTCTTGCCCCGTGTCTCCCCTGTTCCCCCCACCCCCGCTCATGTCCCATGTGTCTCCCCTCCCCCCACCCCCGCTCATGCCCCGTGTGTCTCCCCTTCCTTCCCCCCACCCCCCGCTCATGCCCCGTGTGTCTCTTCCCCTCTCCCCCACCCCCTGCTCATGCCCCGTGTGTCTCTCCACTTACCCCCACCCCGTTCATGCCCTGTGTCTCCTCTGTTCTCCCCACCCCATTCATGCCCTGTGTCTCCCTCCTTTCCCCCTACACCCTGCACATGTCCAGTGTCTCCCTCCTTTCCCACCCCCACCCCCCGCTCATGCCCCGTGTCTTCCTTCATTTCCCCCCACCCCCCGCTCATGCCCCGTGTCTCCCTTCTTTCCCCCCCACACCCTGCTCATGCCCCATGTCTCTTTCTTCCCCCCACCCCCCGCTCATGCCGCATGTCTCCTTTCTTCCCCCCCACCCCCAGTTCATGCCCCGTGTCTCTCTTCTTTCCCCCCTACCCCCGCTCATGCCACGTGTCTCCCATCTTTCCAACCCCACCCGGGCTCATACCCTGTGTCTCCCTACTCCCCCCACCCCCAACTCATGCCCCATGTCTCCCTTCTTTCCACCCCCACCCCCGCTCATGCCCCGTGTCTCCCTCCTGCACCCCCCACCCCCCGCTCATTACCCGTGTCTTCCTTCTTTCCACCCCGCTCATGCCCTGTGTCTCCCTTCTCCGCCCCACCCCTGCTCACGCACCGTGTCTCCCTTCTTCCCCCCCACCCCCCTCATGCCCCATGTCTGCCCTGTTCCCCCCACCCCTATTCATGCCCCATGTCTCCCTTCTGTACCCCCCACCCGCCGCTCATGCCCCGTGTCTCCCTCCTGTACCGCCCACCCCCAGCTCATGCCCCATGTCTCCCTTCTTTCCCCCCACCCCCGCTCATGCCGCGTGTCTCCCTTCTTTCCCCCATCCCCTGCTCATGTCCCGTGTCTCCCTTCTCCCCCCCACCCCCCGCTCATGCCCCGTGTGTCTCTTCCCCTCTCCCCCACCCCCTGCTCATGCCCCGTGTGTCTCTCCACTTCCCCCCACCCCGTTCATGCCCTGTGTCTCCTCTGTTCCCCCCACCCCCGTTCATGCCCTGTGTCTCCCTCCTTTCCCCCCACCCCCTGCACATGTCCCGTGTCTCCCTCCTTTCCCACTCCCACCCCCCGCTCAAAGCCCCACCTGTGCCCTGTTCCCCCGACCTCCTACTCATGCCCCGTGTCTCCCTTCTTTTCCCCCCACCGCCCGCTCATGCCCCGTGTCTACCTTCTTCCCCCCACCCCCCGCTCATGCCCATGTCTTCCTTCTTCCCCCACCCCCCTCTCATGCCACATGTCTCCTTTCTTCCCCCCACCCCCAGTTCATGCCCCGTGTCTCTCTTCTTTCCCCCCTACCCCCCGCTCATGCCACGTGTCTCCCATCTTTCCCCCCCCAACCGGGCTCATACCCTGTGTTTCCCTTCTCCCCCACCTCCAACTCATGCCCCGTGTCTCCCTTCTTTCCACCCCCACCCCCGCTCATGCCCCGTGTCTCCCTCCTGCACCCCCCACCCCCACTCATGCCCCGTGTCTTCCTTCTTTCCACCCCGCTCATGCCCCGTGTCTCCCTTCTCCCCCCACCCCCGCTCACGCACCGTGTCTCCCTTCTTTGATGCCCCATGTCTGCCCTGTTCCCCCCACCCCATTCATGCCCCATGTCTCCCTCCTGTACCCCCCCACCCCCGCTCATGCCCCGTGTCTCCCTCCTGTACTGCCCACCCCCAGCTCATGCCCCGTGTCTCCCTTCTTTCCCCCCACCCCCGCTCATGCCGCGTGTCTCCCTTCTTTCCCCCATCCCCTGCTCATGCCCCGTGTCTCCCTTCTTTCCACCCCCACCCCCTGCTCATGCCCCGTGTCTCCCTCCTGTACCCCCCACCCCCGCTCATGCCCCCTATCTTCCTTCTTCCCCCCGCTCATGCCCCATGTCTCCCTTCTTCACCCCCCACCCCCCGCTCATGCCTCGGGTCTCCATTCTTCCCCCCACCCCCTGCTCATGCCCCGTGTCTCCCTTCTCCCCCCGTCCCCCGCTCATGCCCCGTGTCTGCCCTGTTCCCCCCATCCCCGATTCATGCCCCGTGTCTCCCTCCTGTACCCCCCACCCCCTGCTCATGCCCCGTGTCTCCCTCCTGTCCCCCCCACCCCCGCTCATGCCCCATGTCTCCCTTCTTTCCCCCCACCCCCGCTCATGCCGCATGTCTCCCTTCTTCCCCCCCACCCCCCTGTTCATGCCCTGTGTCTCCCTTCTTTCCCCCACCCCCAGCTCATGCCCTGTGTCTCCCTTCTTTCCCCCATCCCCTGCTCACGCCCCGTGTCTCCCTTCTTTCCACCCCCCGCTCATGCTCCGTGTATCCCTCCTGTACCCCCCACCCCCGCTCATGCCCCATGTCTTCCTTCTTTCCCCCTGCTCATTCCCCGTGTCTCCCTTCTTCACCCCCCCTCTTGCCCTGTGTCTCCATTCTTCCCCCCACCCCCCGCTGATGCCCTGTGTCTCCCTTCTTCCCCCCACCCCCCGCTCATGCCCCGTGTTTGCCCTGTTCCCCCCACCACCCGCTCATGCCCCGTGTCTCCCTCCTGTATCCCCCATGCCCCGCTCATGCCCCGTGTCTCCCTCCTGTACCCCCCACCCCCCGCTCATGCCCCATGTCCTCCTTCTTTCCCCCATTGCCCACTCATGCCGTGTGTCTCCCTTCTTCCCCCACCACCCCCCGCTCATGCCCCGTGCCTCCCTTCTCCCCACCACCCCGCTCATGCCCCGTGTATCCCTTCTTCTCCCCCCACCCCCCGCTCATGCCCTGTGTCTCCCTTCTTTGCCCCCGCTCATGTCCCGTGTCTCCCTTCTTCCCCCTCCACCCCCCGCTCATGCTGCGTGTCTCCCTTCTTCCCCCCACCCCCCGTACATGCCTCGTGTCTTTCTTCTTTCCCTCCACCCCCCGCTCATGCCCCGTGTCTCCCTTCTTCCCCCCACCCCCGCTCATGGCCCGTGTCTCCCTTCTTCCCCCCACCCCCTGTTCATGCCCCGTGTCTGCCCTGTTCCCCCACCCCCGCACTTGCCCCATGTCTCCCCTGTTCCACCCACCTCCCGCTCATGCCCCATGTGTCTCCCCTTCCCCCCACCCCCGCTCATGCCCCGTGTGTCTCCCCTTCCTTCCCCCCACCCCCGCTTATGCCCCGTGTGTCTCTCCCCTGCCCCGACCCCCTTCTCATGACCTGTCTCCCCTGCTACCCCCCAACCCCCGCTCATGCCCCGTGTCTCTCCCCTTCCCCCCACCCCCCGCTCATGCCCCGTGTCTCTCCCCTTCACCCTCACCTCCGCTCATGTCCCGTGTGTCTCTCCCCTCTCCCACCCCCTGCTCATGCCCCGTGTGTCTCTCCCCTCCCCCAAACCCCCTGCTCATGCCCCATGTATCATTCCCCTCTCCCCACCCCCGCTCATACCCCGTGTCTCTCCCCTCCTCTCCCCACCCCCGCTCATACCCCGTGTCTCTCCCCTCCTCCCCCACCCCCGCTCATGCCCTGTGTTTCTCTCCCCCTCCCCCGACCCCCCGCTCATGCCCCGTGTGTCTCTCCCCTTCCCCCCACCCCGCTCATGCCCTGTGTCTCCTCTGTTCCCCCCACCCCCGCTCATGCCCTGTGTCTCCCTCCTTTTTTCCCCACCCCTGCTCATGTCCCGTGTCTCCCTCCTTTCCCACCCCCACCCCCCGCTCATGCCCCATGTGTGCTCTGTTCCCCCCACCCACCCTCATGCCCCGTGTGTGCCATGTTCCCCCCACCTCCCGCACAAGCCCCGTGCGGGCCCTGTTTCCCCCCATTCCCCCGCTCATGCCCCGTGTCTCCCTTGTGTTCCCCCACCCTCTGCTCATCCCCAGTGTCTCCCTCCTTTCCCCCCCACCCCTGCTCATTCCCGTGTCTCCCTTCTATCCAAACCACTCCCCCGCTCATGCCCCGTGTCTTCCTTCTCCCCCCGCTCATGCCCCGTGTCTTCCCCTTCCGCCTCCACACCCCGCTCATGCCCCGTGTCTTCTGCTTCCCACACCACCCCCCGCTCATGCCCCGTGTCTCCCTTCTTTCCCCCCACCCCCCGCTCATGCCTCGTGTCTCCCTTCTTCCCCCCACACCCGCGTCTTTCTTCTCCCCCCCCACCCACCATTCATGCCCCATGTCTTCCCCTTTCCCCACCACCCCCTGCTCATGCCCCGTGTCTGCCCTGTTCCCCCACCCCCGATCATGCCCCGTGTCTCCCTACTGTTCCCCCACCCCCCGATCATGCCCCATGTGTCTCTCCCCTGCCCCCCAATCCCCGCTCATGACCTGTCTCCCCTGTTACCCCCCACCCCCCGCTCATGCCCCATGTATCTCTCCCCTCTCCCCACCCCCCGCTCATACCCCGTGTCTCTCCCCTCCTCCCCCACCCCACTCATGCCCTGTGTTTCTCTCCCCCTCCCCCGACCCCCCGCTCATGCCCCGTGTGTCTCTCCCCTTCCCCCCACCCCGCTCATGCCCTGTGTCTCCTCTGTTCCCCCCCACCCCCGCTCATGCCCTGTGTCTCCCTCCTTTTTTCCCCACCCCCTGCTCATGTCCCGTGTCTCCCTCCTTTCCCACCCCCACCCCCCGCTCATGCCCCATGTGTGCTCTGTTCCCCCACCCACCCTCATGCCCCGTGTGTGCCCTGTTCCCCCCACCTCCCGCACATGCCCCGTGTGTGCCCTGTTTCCCCCCATTCCCCCGCTCATGCCCCGTGTCTCCCTTGTGTTCCCCCACCCTCTGCTCATCCCCAGTGTCTCCCTCCTTTCCCCCCCACCCCTGCTCATTCCCGTGTCTTCCTTCTTCCCAAACCACTCCCCCGCTCATGCCCCGTGTCTTCCTTCTCCCCCCGCTCATGCCCCGTGTCTTGCCCCCTTCCACCTCCACCCCCCGCTCATGCCCCGTGTCTTCTGCTTCCCACACCACCCCCGCTCATGCCCCGTGTCTCCCTTCTTTCCCCCCCACCCCCCGCTCATGCCCTGTGTCTCCCTTCTTCTCCACACACCCGCGTCTTTCTTCTCCCCCCTACCCCCCATTCATGCCCCATGTCTTCCCCTTCCCACACCACCCCCTGCTCATGCCCCATGTCTGCCCTGTTCCCCCACCCCCGATCATGCCCCGTGTCTCCCTACTGTTCCCCCCAACCCCCGATCTTGCCCCATGTGTCTCTCCCCTGCCCCCCAATCCCCGCTCATGACCTGTCTCACCTGTTACCCCCCACCCCCCGCTCATGCCCCATGTCTCTCCCCTTCCCCCCACCCCCTGCTCATGCCCCGTGTCTCTCCCCTTCCCCCTCACCCCCGCTCATGCCCCATGTTTATCTCCCCTCCCCCCACCCCCAGCTCATGCCCTGTGTGTCTCACCCCTCCCCCCACCCCCGCTCATGCCCCGTGTGTCTCTCCCCTCCACCCCACCCCCGCTCATACCCCGTGTGTCTCTCCCCTCCCCCCCAATCATCCCCCGTGTGTCTCTCCCCCTCCCGCACCCTACTCTCATGCCCCGTGTGTCTCTCACCTTCCCCCCCACCCCCGTCCATGCCCTGTGTCTCCTCTGTTCCCCCCCAACCACTGCTCATGCCCTGTGTCTCCCTCCTTTTTCCCCACCCCCTGCACATGTCCTGTGTCTCCCTCCTTTCCCACCCCCAGCCCCGCTCATGCTCTGTGTGTGCCCTGTTCCCCCCCACCCCCCTCATGCCCCGTGTGTGCCCTGTTTCCCCAACCTCCCGCTCATGCCCCGTGTCTCCCTTGTGTTCTCCCCCACCCCCCGCTCATGCCCCATATCTCCCTCCTTTTCCCCCACACCCGCTCATGCCTGTGTCTTCCTTCTTCCCCCCCCTCCCCGCTCATGCCCCGTGTCTTCCTTCTTCCCCCCGCTCATACCCCGTGTCTTCCCCTTCCCTCACCACCCCCCGCTCATGCCCCGTGTCTTCCCCTTCCCCCACCACCCCCCGCTCATGCCCCGTGTCTTCCTTCTTTCCCCCCACCCCCCGCTCATGCCCCGTGTCTCCCTTCTTCCCCCCCACCCCCGCGTCTTTCTTCTCCCCCATTCATGCCCCGTGTCTTCCCCTTCCCCCACCACCCCCCGCTCATGCCACGTGTCTCCCTTCTTCCCCCCACCCCCGTTTATGCCCTGTGTCTCCCTTCTTCCCCCCACCCCTGCTCATGCCCCGTGTCTCCCTTCTTCCCTCTCACCCCCGCTCATGCCGCATGACTCCCTTCTTCCCCCCCGTTCATGCCCCGTGTCTCCTTCTTTCCCCCACCCCCCACTCATGCCCTGTGTCTCCCTTCTATCCCCCCCACCCATGCTCATGCCCCATGTCTTCCTTCTTTCCACCCCCATCCCGCTCATGCCCCGTGTCTCCATCCTGTACCCTCCACCCCCCGCCGATGCCCTGTATCTTCCTTCTTTCCCCCGCTCATGCCCCATATCTCCCTTCTTCACCCCCCACCCCCCGCTCATGCCCCATGTCTCCATTCTTCCCCCCACGCCCCACTCATGCCCCGTGTCTCCCTTCTTCCCCCCCACCCCCACTCATGCCCCGTGTCTGCCCTGTTCCCCCACCCCCGCTCATGCCCCATGTCTCCCTCCTGTACCCCCCCAACCCCTGCTCATGCCCCGTGTCTCCCTCCTGTACCACCCACCCCCCGCTCATGCCCTGTGTCTCCCTTCTTTCCCCCTCACCCCCGCTCATGCTGCATGTCTCCCTTCTTCACCCAACCCCGTTCATGCTTTGTGTCTCCCTTCTTTCCCCCCACCCCCCGCTCATGCCCCGTGTCTCCCTTCTTCCCCCATCCCCTGCTCATGCCCCGTGTCTCCCTTCTTTCCACCCCCCGCTCATGCTCTGTGTCTCCCTCCTGTACCCCCACCCCCCGCTCATGCCCGTGTCTTCCTTCTTACCCCCCCGCTCATGCCCCGTGTCTCCCTTCTTCACCCCCCCGCTCATGCCCCGTGTCTACATTCTTCCCCCCCACCCCCCGCTCATGCCCCGTGGCTCCCTTCACCCCCGCTCATGCCCTGTGTCTGCCATGTTCACCCCCACCCCCCGCTCATGCCCCGTGTCTCCCTCCTGTAGCCCCCCACCCCCCGCTCATGCCTCGTGTCTCCCTCCTGTACCCCTCCACCCCCCGCTCATGCCCCATGTCTCCCTTCTTCCCCCCACCCCCCGCTCATGCCCCGTGTCTTCCTTCTTTCCCCATCCCCAACTCATGCACCGTGTCTCCCTTCTTCCCCCCACCCCCCGTTCATGCCCCGTGTCTTCCTTCTCCCTCCCACCCCCCGCTCATGCACCATGTCTCCCTTCTCCCCCCCACCCATGCCCTGTGTCTCCCTTCTTCCCCCCTCCTCCCGCTCATGCCGCGTGTCTCCTTTCTTCTCCCCCACCTCCCCGTTCATGCCCCTTGTCTCTCTTCTTCCCCTCAACTCCCGCTCATGCCCCATGTCTCCCATCTTTCCCCCCCGCCCCCCGCTCCTGCCCCCTGTCTCCCTTCTCCCACCCACTCCCCGCTCATGCCCCGTGTCTCCCTTTTTCCACCCCCCGCTCATGCCCCGTGTCTTCCTTCTTCCCCCTCACCCCGCTCAAGCCCCGTGTCTCTCTTCTTCCCCTCGACCCCCTCTCACGCCCCGTGTCTCCCTTCTCACCCCCAACCCCCGCTCATGCACCCCATGTCTGCCCTGTTCCCCCACCCCCGCTCATGCCCCGTGTCTCCCTCCTGTACCCCCCACCCCCCGCTCATGCCCCGTGTCTCCCTCCTGTACCGCCCATCCATCCACTCATGCCCTGTGTCTCCCTTCTTTCCCCCCAACCCCGCTCATGCCCCATGTCTCGCTTCTTTCCCCCATCCCTGCTCATGCCCCGTGTCTCCCTTCTTTCCACCCCCACCCCGCTCATGCCCCGTGTCTCCCTCCTGTACCCCCCACCCCCTGCCCATGCCCCGTATCTTCCTTCTTTCCCCCCCGCTCATGCCCCATGTCTCCCTTCTTCACCCCCCACCCCCCGCTCATGCCCCATGTCTCCATTCTTCCCCCCACCCCCCACTCATGCCCGGTGTCTCCCTTCTTCCCCCCACCCCTGCTCATGCCCCGTGACTGCCCTGTTCCCCCCACCCCCGCTCATGCCCCATGTCTCCCTCCTGTACCCCCCACCCCCCGCTCATGCCCCGTGTCTCCCTCCTCTACCACCCACCCCCTGCTCATGCCCTGTCTCCCTTCTTTCCCCCCACCCCCCGCTCATGCCCTGTGTCTCCCTTCTTTCCCCCCCACCCCGCGCTCATGCCCCGTGTCTCCCTTCTTCCCCCTCCATCGCCGCACATGCTGTGTGTCTGCCTTCTTCTCCCCACCCCCTGTTCATGCCTCATGTCTCTCTTCTTTCCCCCCCACCCCCCGCTCATGCACCTTGTCTCCCATCTTTCCCCCCACCCCCCACTCATGCCCCATGTCTCCCTTCTCCCCCCACCCCCCACTCATGCCCCGTGTCTCCCTTCTTTCCACCCCCCACCCCCCGCTCATATCCCGTGTCTTCCTTCTTCCCCCCACCCCCCGCTCATGCCCCGTGTCTCCCTTCTCCCCCGCCACCCCCGCTCATGCCCCATGTCTTCCTTCTCCCCCCCACCCCCGCTCATGCCCCGTGTCTCCATTCTTCCCCAAACCCCCGCTCATGCCCCGTGTCTCCCTTCTTCCCCTCCACTCGTCGCTCATGCCCCGTGTCTGCCCTGTTCCCCCAACCCCTGCTCATGCCCCGTGTCTCCCTCCCATACACCCCACCCCCCACTCATGCCCCGTGTCTCCCTCCTGTACCCCCCACCCCCCACTCATGCCCATGTCTCCCTTCTTCCCCCACCCCCGCTCATGCCCTGTGTCTTCCTTCTTTCCCCTGACACCCCCGCTCATGCCCCGTGTCTCCCTTCTTCCCCCCACCCCCCACTCATGCCAATTGTCTCCCTTCTTACCCCCCCACCCCCTGCTCATGCCCCGTATCTCCCTTCTTTCCACCCCCACCCCCTGCTCATGCCGATGTCTTCCTTCTCCCCCCCAACACCCGCTCATGCCCCGTGTCTCCCTTCTTACCCCCACCCCCCACTCATGCCCCGTGTCTTCCTACTCCCCCCAACCCCCGCTCATGCCGTGTGTCTCTCTTATTCCCTCCCACCCCTCGTTCATGCCCCGTGTCTCTCTTCTTCCCCCCACCCCCTGCTCATGCCCCATGTCTCCCATCTTTCCCCCCCACCCCCCGCTCATTACCCGTGTCTCCCTTCTCGCCCCACCCCCAACTCATGCCCCGTGTCGCCCTTCTTTCCACACTCCACCCCCCGCTCATGTCCTGTGTCTTGCTTCTTCCCCCCCACCCCCCGCTCAAGCCACCCCGTGTCTCCCTTCTTCTCCCCCACCCCCCACTCATGCCCCATGTCTCCCTTCACCGCCCCCCCGGCTCATGCAATGTGTCTCCTTTCTTTCCACCCCCCCACCCCCCGCTCATGCCCCGCGTCTTCCTACTCCCCCCAACTCACCTCTCATGCCCTGTGTCTCCCTTCTTCCCCCCACCCCCGCTCACACCCCGTGTCTCCCTTCTTCCTCCCCATCCCCGCTCATGCCCCGTGTCTGCCCTTTTCCCCTCACCCCCGCTCATGCCCCGTGTCTCCATCCTGTACCCCCCACCACCCACTCATGCCCCTTGTCTCCCTTCTTTCCCCCCCACCCCCCGCTCATGCCCCGTGTCTCTCTTTTTTCCTCCCCCACCCCCCGCTCATGCCCCGTGTCTCCCTTCTTCTCCCCCCACCCCCCGCTCATGCCCCGTGTCTCCCTTGGTCCCCCCACCCCCGTTCATGCCCTGTGTCTCCCTTCCTCCCCCCACCCCCGCTCATGCCCCGTCTCTCCCTTCTTTCCCCAACCACCCCCCGCTCATGCCCCATGTCTCCCTTCTTTCCTGCCCACACCCCGCTCATGCCCCGTGTCTCCCTTCTTTCCACCCCCACCCCCGCTCATGCCCCATGTCTCCCTCCTGTACCCCCCACCCCCGATCATCATGCCCCGTGTCTTCCTTCTTAACCCCCGGCTCATACCCCGTGTGTCTCTCCCCTCGCCCCACTCATGCCCCGTGTGTATCTCCCCCTCCCCCCACCCTCTTCTCATGCCCCGTGTGTCTCTCCCCTTCCCCCCCACCCCCGTTCATGCCCTGTGTTTCCTCTGTTCCCCCCCAAACCCCCCTCATGCCCTGTGTCTCCCTCCTTTCCCCCACCCCCTGCACATGTCCTGTGTCTCCCTCCTTTCCCACCCCCAGCCCCGCTCATGCCCTGTGTGTGCCCTGTTCCCCCACCCCCCCTCATGCCCCGTGTGTGCCCTGTTTCCCCCCACCCCCCGCTCATGCCACATATCTCCCTCCTTTCCCCCCACACCCGCTCATGCCTGTGTCTTCCTTCTTCCCCCCACCCACTCCCCCGCTCATGCCCCGTGTCTTCCTTCTTCCCCCCGCTCATACCCCGTGTCTTCCCCTTCCCTCACCACCCCCCGCTCATGCCCCGTGTCTTCCCCTTCCCCCACCACCCCCCGCTCATGCCCCATGTCTCCTTTCTTTCCCCCCACCCCCCGCTCATGCCCCGTGTCTCCCTTCTCCCCCCCACCCCCGCGTCTTTCTTCTCCCCGATCACCCATTCATGCCCCGTGTCTTCCCCTTCCCCCACCACCCCCCGCTCATGTCCTGTGTCTCCCTTCTTCCCCCCCACTCCCGTTCATGCCCCGTGTCTCCCTTTTTCCCCCCACCCCCGCTCATGCCCCGTGTCTCCCTTCTTCCCCCCCACCCCCGCTCATGCCGCATGACTCCCTTCTTCCCCCCCACCCCCTGTTCATGCCCCGTGTCTCCTTCTTTCCCCCCACTCATGCCCTGTGTCTCCCTTCTTTCCCCCCACCCCGCTCATTCCCCATGTCTCCCTTCTGTCCCCACCCCCCGCTCATACCCCGTGTCTCCCTTCTTTCCACCCCCCCGCCCCCAACTCACGCCCCGAGTCTTCCTTCTCCCCCACCACCCCCGCACATGCCCGTCTCCCTTCTTCCCCCCCACCCCCGCTCATACCCCATGTCTCCCTTCTTCCCCCATCCCCTGCTCATGCCCTGTGTCTGCCCTGTTCCCCCCACCCCCGCTCATGCCCCGTGTCTCCCTCCTGTACCCCCCACCCCCTGCTCATGCCCTGTGTCTCCCTCCTGTACCCCTCAACCCCCACTCATGCCACATGTCTCCCTTCTTCCCACCACCCCCCGCTCATGCACTGTGTCTCCCTTCTTCCCTCCCACCCCCCGCTCATGCCCCATGTCTTCCTTCTTTCCCGCGCCCACCCCCCGCTCATGCCCCCGTGTCTCCCTTCTTCCCACACCCTGCGTCTCCCTTCTTACCCCCCACCCCCTGCTCATGCCCCATGTCTTCCTTCTCCCCCCACCCCCGCTCATGCCCTGTGTCTCCCTTCTTACCCCCCACCCCCAGCTCATGCCCCATGTCTCCCTTCTTCCGCCCCACCTCCCGCTCATGCCCTGTGTCTCCCTTCTTCCCCCCACCCCCTGCTCATGCCCAGTGTCTCCCTTCTTCCCCCCACCCCTTGCTCATGCCCCGTGTCTCCCTTCTTTCCCATCCGCTCATGCCCCATGACTCCCTTCTTCACCCCCCGCTCACGCCCTGTGTCTCCATTCTTCCCCCCAGCCCCCGCTCATGCCCCGTGTCTCCCTTCTTCCCCCCACCACCCGCTTATGCTCCGTGTATGCCCTGTTCCCCCCACCCCCCGCTCATGCCCCGTGTCTCCCTCCTGTACCCCCCACCCCCGCTCATGCCCCGTGTCTCCCTTCTTCCCCCCACCCCCATTCATGCTCCGTGTCTCTCTTTTCCCCCCCACCCCCCACTCATGCCTCATGCCCTGTGTCTCCCATCTTTTCCCCCCACCCCCGCTCATGCCCCGTGTCTCCCTTCCTCCCCCCCACCCCCGCTCATGCCCCTTGTCTCCCTTCTTCTCCCCCCAACCCCCGCTCATGCCCCGTGTCTCCCTTCTTCCCCCACCCCCCGTTCATCCCCTGTGTCTGTCTCCCTTCCTCCCCCCACCCCCGCTCATGCCCCGTCTCTCCCCCCCCACCTCCCGCTCATGCCCCGTGTCTCCCTCCTTCCCCCCACCCCCGCTGATGCCGCATGTCTCCCTTCTTGACCCCCACCCCCCCGTTCATGCCCTGTGTCTTCCCTCTTTCCCCCACACCCCGCTCATGCACCGTGTCTCCCTTCTTTCCCCCCACCCCCGCTCATTCCCCGTGTCTCCCTTCTGTCCCCCACCCCCCGCTCATACCCCGTGTCTCCCTTCTTTCCACCCCCCCACCCCCCACTCACGCCCCGTGTCTTCCTTCTCCCCCACCACCCCCGCACATGCCCCTGTCTCCCTTCTTCCCCCCACCCCCGCTCATGCCCCGTGTCTCCCTTCTTCCCCATCCCCTGCTCATGCCCTGTGTCTGCCCTGTTCCCCCCACCCCCGCTCATGCCCCGTGTCTCCCTCCTGTACCCCCCACCCCCTGCTCATGCCCTGTGTCTCCCTCCTGTACCCCCCACACCCCACTCATGCCACATGTCTCCCTTCTTCCCACCACCCCCCGCTCATGCCCTGCGTCTCCCTTCTTCCCACCCACCCCCCGCTCATGCCCCATGTCTTCCTTCTTTCCCGCGCCCACCCCCCGCTCATGCCCCCGTGTCTCCCTTCTTCCCACACCCTGCGTCTCCCTTCTTACCCCCCACCTCCTGCTCATGCCCCATGTCTTCCTTCTCCCCCCACCCCCCGCTCATGCCCTGTGTCTCCCTTCTTCCCCCCCACCCCCAGCTCATGCCCCATGTCTCCCTTCTTCCGCCCCACCTCCCGCTCATGCCCTGTGTCTCCCTTCTTCCCCCACCCCCTGCTCATGCCCCGTGTCTCCCTTCTTCCCCCCACCCCTTGCTCATGCCCCGTGTCTCCCTTCTTTCCCATCCGCTCATGCCCCATGACTCCCTTCTTCACCCCCCGCTCACGCCCTGTGTCTCCATTCTTCCCCCCAGCCCCCGCTCATGCCCCGTGTCTCCTTCTTCCCCCCACCACCCGCATTTGCTCCGTGTCTGCCCTGTTCCCCCCACCCCCCACTCATGCCCTGTGTCTCCCTCCTGTACCCCCCATCCCCCGCTCTTGCCCCGTGTCTCCTTCCTTTACCCCCCACCCCCCGCTCATGCCCCGTGTCTCCCTTCTTCCCCCCAACTCCCGCTCATGCACCGTGTCTCCCTCTTCTTCCCCCCCACCCCCGCTCATGCCCCATGTCCCCCTTCTCCCCCCACCCCCGTTCATGCCCCGTGTCTCCCTTCTTTTCACCCTACCCCCGCTCATGCCCCGTGTCTCCCTTCTTTCCCCCCAACCCCGCTCATGCCCCGTGTCTCCCTTCTTCCCCCCACCCCCGTTCATGCTCCGTGTCTCTCTTCTTCCCCCCCACCCCCCACTCATGCCTCATGCCCTGTGTCTCCCATCTTTTCCCCCCACCCCCTGCTCATGCCCCGTGTCTCCCTTCTTTCCCTCCACCCCCCGCTCATACCCCGTGTCTCTCTTCTTTCCACCCCCACCCCCTGCTCATGCCCCATGTCTCCCTCCTGTACCCCCCACCCCCCACTCATGCCCCGTGTCTTCCTTCTTTCCCCCAGCTCATGCCCTGTGTCTCCCTTCTTCACCCCCGACCCCCCGCTCATGCCCTGTGTTTCCTTTCTTCCCCCCACCCCCCGCTCATGCCCCGTGTCTCCCTTCTTCCCCCCACCCCCGCTAATGCCCCGTGTCTGCCCTGTTACCCCCCAAACCCCGCTCATGCCCCGTGTCTCCCTCCTGTACCCCCCGTCCCCGCTCTTGCCCCGTGTCTCCCTCCTGTACCCCATACCCCCTCTCATGCCCCATGTCACCCTTCTTCCCCCCACCCCCCGCTCATGCCCTGTGTATGCCCTGTTCCACCCCACCCCCCGCTCATGCCCCGTGTCCCCTCCTTCTTCCCCCCCACACCCCTGCTCATGCCCGTGTCTTCCTTCTTCCCCCCCACCGCCCGCTCATGCACCGTGTCTCCCTTATTCCCCCACCCCCGCTCATGCCATGTGTCTCCCTTCTCCCCCCCACCCCCCGCTCATGCCCCGTGTCTCCCTTCTTTTCCTCCACCCCCCGCTCATGTCCCGTGTCTCCCTTCTTTCCCCCCCAGCCCCACTCATGCCCCGTGTCTTCCTACTCCCCCCAACCCCACGCTCATGCCGTGTGTCTCCCTTCTTCCCTCCCACCCCCGTTCATGCCCCGTGTCTCTCTTGTTCCCCCACCCCCTGCTCATGCCCCGTGTCTCCCATCTTTCCCCCCACCCCCGCTCATTCCCCGTGTCTCCCTTCTCCCCATCCCCCGCTCATGCCCCGTGTCTCCCTTCTTTCCACCCCCCAACCCCCGCTCATGCCCCATGTCTTCCTTCTTCCCCCTCACCCCCCGCTAAAGCCCTGTGTCTCCCTTCTTCTCCCCCACCACCCACTCATGCCCTGTGTCTCCCTCCTGTACCCCCATGCCCCGCTTATGCCCCGTGTCTCCCTCCTGTACCCCCCCACCCCCCGCTCTTGCCGCGTGTCTCCCTTCTTCCCCCCCATGCCCCCGCTCATGCCCCGTGTATTCCTTGTTCCCCCCTGACCCCCCACTCATGCACCCTGTCTCCTTTATGCCCCCCACCCCCGCTCATGCCCCGTGTCTCTCTTCTTTTCCCCCACCCCCGCTCATGCCCCGTGTCTCCCTTCTTTCCCCCCCAGCCCCTCTCATGCCCCGTGTCTCCCTTCTTCCCCCCACACCCTGATCATGCCCCGTGTCTGCCCTGTTCCCCCGACCCCCACTCATGCCCGTGTCTCCCTCCTGTACCACCCACCCCCCTCTCATGCTCCGTGTCTCCTTTCTTTCCTCCCCACCCACCGCTCATGCCCCGTGTCTCCCTTCTTTAAACCCCCACCCCCCGCTCCTGCCCCGTGTCTCCCTTCTTCTCCCCCCACCCCCCACTCATGCCCCGTGTCTCCGTTCTTCCTCCCACCCCGTTCATGCCCTGTGTCTCCCTTCCTCCCCCACCCCCGCTCATACCCCGTCTCTCCCTTCTTTCCCCTCCACCCCCCGCTCATGCCCTGTGTCTCCCTTCTTTCCACCCCCACCCCCCGCTCATGCCCCATGTCTCCCTCCTGTACCCCGCACCCCCGCTCATGCCCCATGTCTTCCTTCTTTCCCCCCACTCATGCACCATGTCTCCTTTATGACCCCCACCCCCGCTCATGCCCTGTGTCTCCCTTCTCCCCCCCACCCCCCACTCATGCCTCATGCCCTGTGTCTTCCATCTTTCCCCCCCACCTCCGGCTCATGCCCCGTGTCTCCCTTCTTTCCCCACCCCCCGCTCATGCCCCGTGTCTCCCTTCTTTCCACCCCCCACCCCCGTTCATGCCCAGTGTCTCCCTTCTTCCCCCAAACCCCCCGCTCATGCCCCGTGTCCCCCTTCTCACCCCAGCCCCCGCTCATGCCCCGTGTCTCCCTTCTTTCCACCCCCCCACCCCCCCGCTCACGTCCCGAGTCTCCCTTATTCTCCCCCCACCCCCCGCTCATGCCCCGTGTCTCCCGTCTTCCTCCCACCTTCTGTTCATGCCGCGTGTCTCCCTTTCTCCCCCAACCCCAGCTCATGCCCCGTGTCTCCCGTCTTCCCCCCACCCCCCACTCATGCCCCGTGTCTACCCTGTTCCCCCCCACCCCCCGCTCATGCCCCGTGTCTCCCTCCTGTACCCCCCAGCCCCCGCTCTTGCCCGTGTCTCCCTCCTGTACCCCCCACCCTCCGCTCATGCCCCATGTCTCCCTTTCCCCCCTACCCCGCGCTCAAGCCCCGTGTCTCCATTCTTCCCCCCACCCCCGCTCATGCCCTGTATCTCCCTTCTTTCCACTCCCCCACACCCCGCTCATGCCCCGTGTCTTCCTACTCCCTCCCACCCCCCCGCTCATGCCCCGTGTCTCCCATTTTCTCCCCCACCCCCGCTCACGCCCCGAGGCTCCCTTCTTACCCCCACCCCCCACTCATGCCCTGTGTCTGCCCTGTTCCCACCACCGCCGCTCATGCCCCGTGTATCCCTCCTGTACCCCCCACCCCCCCGCTCATGCCCCGTGTCTCCCTTCCTCCCCCCAACCCCCGCTCATGCCCCTTGTCTCCCTTCTTCTCCCCCCACCCCCCGCTCATGCCCCGTGTCTCCCTTCTTTCCACCCCTCCGCCCCCCACTCACGCCCCGTGTCTTCCTACTCCCCCACCACCCCTGCACCTGCCCCTGTCTCCCTTCTTCCCCCCAACCCCCGCTCATGCCCCGTGTCTCCCTTCTTCCCCCATCCCCTGCTCATGCCCTGTGTCTGCCCTGTTCCCCCCACCCCCGCTCATGCCCCGTGTCTCCCTCCTGTACCCCCCACCCTCTGCTCATGCCCTGTGTCTCCCTCCTGTACTCCTGTACCCCCCACACCCACTCATGCCACATGTCTCCCTTCTTCCCACCACCCCCCGCTCATGCCCTGTGTCTCCCTTCTTCCCTCCCACCCCCCGCTCATGCCCCATGTCTTCCTTCTTTCCCACGCCCACCCCCCGCTCATGCCCCCGTGTCTCCCTTCTTCCCACACCCTGCGTCTCCCTTCTTACCCCCACCCCCTGCTCATGCCCCGTGTCTTCCTTCTCCCCCCACCCCCCGCTCATGCCCTGTGTCTCCCTTCTTCCCCCCCACCCCCAGCTCATGCCCCATGTCTCCCTTCTTCCGCCCCACCTCCCACTCATGCCCTGTGTCTCCCTTCTTCCCCCCACCCCTTGCTCATGCCCCGTGTCTCCCTTCTTTCCCATCCGCTCATGCCCCATGACTCCCTTCTTCACCCCCCGCTCACGCACTGTGTCTCCATTCTTCCCCCCAGCCCCCGCTCATGCCCCGTGTCTCCCTTCTCCCCCCCACCACCCGCTTATGCTCCGTGTCTGCCCTGTTCCCCCCACCCCCCGCTCATGCCCTGTGTCTCCCTCCTGTACCCCCCACACCCCGCTCTTGCCCCGTGTCTCCTTCCTTTACCCCCCACCCGCCGCTCATGCCCCCTGTCTCCCTTCTTCCCCCCAACCCTCGCTCATGCACCGTGTCTCCCTTCTTCCCCCCCACCCCCCGCTCATGCCCCATGTCTCCCTTCTCCCCCCACCCCCGTTCATGCCCCGTGTCTCCCTTCTTTTCACCCTACCCCCGCTCATGCCCTGTGTCTCCCTTCTTCCCCCCACCCCCGCTCATGCCCCGTGTCTCCCTTCTTCCCCCCCACCCCCGTTCATGCTCCGTGTCTCTCTTCTTCCACCCCACCCCCCACTCATGCCTCATGCCCTGTGTCTCCCATCTTTTCCCCCACCCCCTGCTCATGCCCCGTGTCTCCCTTCTTTCCCCCACCCCCCGCTCATACCCCGTGTCTCTCTTCTTTCCACCCCCACCCCCTGCTCATGCCCCATGTCTCCCTCCTGTACCCCCCACCCCCCACTCATGCCCCGTGTCTTCCTTCTTTCCCCCAGCTCATGCCCCTTGTCTCCCTTCTTCACCCCGACCCCCCGCTCATGCCCTGTGTTTCCTTTCTTCCCCCCACCCCCCGCTCATGCCCCGTGTCTCCCTTCTTCCCCCCACCCCCCGCTAATGCCCCGTGTCTGTCCTGTTGCCCCCCAAACCCCGCTCATGCCCCGTGTCTTTCTCCTGTACCCCCCGCCCCCGCTCTTGCCCCGTGTCTCCCTCCTGTATCCCCAACCCCCTCTCATGCCCCATGTCTCCCTTCTTCCCCCCACCCCCCGCTCATGCCCCGTGTCCCCCTCCTATACCCCCCACCCCCAACCCGTGTCTCCCTTCTTCCCCCCCACACCCCCGCTCATGCCCCGTGTCTTCCTTCTCCCCCCCCACCACCCGCTCATGCACCGAGTCTCCCTTATTCCCCCAGCCCCGCTCATGCCCTGTGTCTCCCTTCTCCCCCCCACCCCCCGCTCATGCCCCATGTCTCCCTTCTTTCCCCCCACCCCCCGCTCATGTCCCGTGTCTCCCTTCTTTCCCCCCAGCCCCGCTCATGCCCCGTGTCTTCCTACTCCCCCCAACCCCACGCTCATGCCGTGTGTCTCCCTTCTTTCCTCCCACCCCCGTTCATGCCCCGTGTCTCTCTTGTTCCCCCACCCCCTGCTCATGCCCCGTGTCTCCCATCTTTCCCCCCACCCCCCGCTCATTCCCCGTGTCTCCCTTCTCCCCATCCCCCGCTCATGCCCCGTGTCTCCCTTCTTTCCACCCCCCAACTCCCGCTCATGCCCCATATCTTTCTTCTTCCCCCTCACCCCCCGCTAAAGCCCCGTGTCTCCCTTCTTCTCCCCACCACCCACTCATGCCCCCTGTCGCCCTCCTGTACCCCCCATGCCCCGCTCATGCCCCGTGTCTCCCTCCTGTACCCCCCACCCCACGCTGTTGCCGCATGTCTCCCTTCTTCCCCCCCATGCCCCTGCTCATGCCCCGTGTCTTCCTTCTTCCCCCATGACCCCCCACTCATGCATCATGTCTCCTTCATGCCCCCCACCCCCGCTCATGCCCTGTGTCTCCCTTCTCCCCCCCACCCCCGCTCATGCCCCGTGTCTCCCTTCTTTTCCCCCACCCCCGCTCATGCCCCGTGTCTCCCTTCTTTCCCCCAGCCCCTCTCATGCCCCGTGTCTTCCTATTCCCCCAACCCCACGCTCATGCCGTGTGTCTCCCTTCTTCCCCCCCACCCCCACTCACGCCCCGTGTCTCCCTTCTTCCCCCCACACCCCGATCATGCCCCGTGTCTGCCCTGTTCCCCCGACCCCCGCTCATGCCCGTGTCTCTCTCCGGTACCACCCACCCCCCTCTCATGCCCCGTGTCTCCTTTCTTTCCTCCCCACCCCCCGCTCATGCCCCGTGTCTCCCTTCTTCAAACCCCCACCCCCCGCTCCTGCCCCGTGTCTCCCTTCTTCTCCCCCCACCCCCCGCTCATGCCCCGTGTCTGGGTTTTCCCCCCCACCCCCGTTCATGCCCTGTGTCTCCCTTCCTCCCCCACCCCCGCTCATGCCCCGTTTCTCCCTTCTTTCCCCCCCACCCCCTGCTCATGCCCTGTGTCTCCCTTCTTTCCCGCCCACCCCACGCTCATGCCCTGTGTCTCCCTTCTTTCCACCCCCACCCCCCGCTCATGCCCAATGTCTCCCGCCTGTACCCCGCACCCCTCCTCATGCCCCATGTCTTCCTTCTTTCCCCCCACTCATGCACCATGTGTCCTTTATGCCCTTCACCCCCGCTTATGCCCTGTGTCTCCCTTCTCCCCCCCACCCCCACTCATGCCACATGCCCTGTGTCTCCCATCTTTCCCCCCCACCCCCGGCTCATGCCCCGTGTCTCCCTTCTTTCCCCACCCCCCGCTCATGCCCCGTGTCTCCCTTCTTTCTACTCCCCACCCCCGTTTATGCCCAGTGTCTCCCTTCTTCCCCCAAACCCCCCGCTCATGCCCCGTGTCTCCCTTCTCCCCCCAGCCCCCGCTCATGCCCCATGTCTCCCTTCTTTCCACCCCCTCACCCCCCCGCTCACGTCCCGTGTCTCCCTATTTCTCCCCCCACCCCCCGCTCATGCCCCGTGTCTCCCTTCTTCCTCCCACCCCCTGTTCATGCCGCGTGTCTCCCTTCCTCCCCCACCCCCCGCTCATGCCCCGTGTCTCCCTTCTTCCCCCCCACCGCCCACTCATGCCCCGTGTCTACCCTGTCCCCCCACCCCCTGCTCATGACCCGTGTCTCCCTCCTGTACCCCCAGCCCCCGCTCTTGCCCGTGTCACCCTCTTGTACCCCCCACCCTCCGCTAATGCCCCATGTCTCCCTTTCCCCCCTACCCCGCGCTCAAGCCCCGTGTCTCCATTCTTCCCCCCACCCCCCGCTCATGCCCTGTATCTCCCTTCTTTCCACTCCCCCACACCCCGCTCATGCTCCGTGTCTTCCTACTCCCTCCCAACCCCCCGCTCATGCCCCGTGTCTCCCATTTTCTCCCCCACCCCCGCTCACGCCCCGTGTCTCCCTTCTTACCCCCACCCCCCACTCATGCCCCGTGTCTGCCCTGTTCCCCCCACCGCCGCTCATGCCCCGTGTCTCCCGCCTGTACCCCCCCACCCCCCGCTCATGCCCCGTGTCTCCCTTCCTCCCCCCAACCCCCGCTCATGCCCCTTGTCTCCCTTATTCTCCCCCCACCCCCCGCTCATGCCCCGTGTCTCCCTTCTTCCCCCACCCCCCGTTCATGCCCTGTGTCTGTCTCCCTTCCTCCCGCTCATGCCCCGTGTCTCCCTCCTTCCCCCCCACCCCCGCTGATGCCGCATGTCTCCCTTCTTGACCCCCACCCCCCGTTCCTGCCCCGTGTCTCCCTTCTTTCCCCCCACCCCCTGCTCATGCCCCGTGTCTCCCTTCTTTCCCCCACCCCCCCGCTCATACCCCGTGTCTCTCTTCTTTCCACCCCCACCCCCTGCTCATGCCCCATGTCTCCCTCCTGTACCCCCCAGCCCCCACTCATGCCCCGTGTCTTCCTTCTTTCCCCCAGCTCATGCCCCGTGTCTCCCTTCTTCACCCCCGACCCCCCGCTCATGCCCTGTGTTTCCTTTCTTCCCCCCACCCCCCGCTCATGCCCCGTGTCTCCCTTCTTCCCCCCACCCCCCGCTAATGCCCCGTGTCTGCCCTGATACCCCCCAAACCCCGCTCATGCCCCGTGTCTCCCTCCTGTACCCCCCGCCCCCGCTCTTTCCCCGTGTCACCCTCCTGTACCCCCAACCCCCTCTCATGCCCCATGTCTCCCTTCTTCCCCCCCACCCCCGCTCATGCACTGTGTATGCCCTGTTCCACCCCACCCCCCGCTCATGCCCCGTGTCTCCCTCCTATACCCCCCACCCCCCGCTCTTGCCCCGTGTCTCCCTTCTTCCCCCCCACACCCCCGCTCATGCCCCGTGTCTTCCTTCTTCCCCCCCACCACCCGCTCATGCACCGTGTCTCCCTTATTCCCCCACCCCCGCTCATGCCCTGTGTCTCCCTTCTCCCCCCACCCCCCGCTCATGCCCCGTGTCTCCCTTCTTTTCCCCCACCCCCCGCTCATGTCTCGTGTCTCCCTTCTTTCCCCCACAGCCCCGCTCATGCCCCGTGTCTTCCTACTCCCCCCCAACCCCACGCTCATGCCGTGTGTCTCCCTTCTTCCGTCCCACCCCTGTTCATGCCCCGTGTCTCTCTTCTTCCCCCACCCCCTGCTCATGCCCCGTTTCTCCCATCTTTCCCCCCACCCCCCACTCATTCCCCGTGTCTCCCTTCTCCCCCATCCCCCGCTCATGCCCCGTGTCTCCCTTCTTTCCACCCCCCAACCCCCGCTCATGCCCCATGTCTTCCTTCTTCCCCCCCACCCCCCGCTAAAGCCCCATGTCTTCCTTCTTCTCTCCCAACACCCACTCATGCCCCGTGTCTCCCTCCTGTACCCCCCATGCCCCGCTCATGCCCCGTGTCTCCCTCCTGTACCCCCCCACCCCCCGCTCTTGCCGCGTGTCTCCCTTCTTCCCCCCATGCCCCGCTCATTCCCCGTGTCTTCCTTCTTCCCCCCTGACCCCCCACTCATGCACCATGTCTCCTTTATGCCCCCCACCGCGCTCATGCCCTGTGTCTCCCTTCTCCCCCCCACCCCCGCTCATGCCCCGTGTCTCCCTTCTTTTCCCCCACCCCCGCTCATGCCCCGTGTCTCCCTTCTTTCCCCCCCAGCCCCGCTCATGCCCCGTGTCTTCCTATTCCCCCCAACCCCACGCTCATGCCGTGTGTCTCCCTTCTTCCCCCCCACCCCCGCTCACGCCACGTGTCTCCCTTCTTCCCCCCACCCCCGATCATGCCCCGTGTCTGCCCTGTTCCCCCGACCCCCGCTCATGCCCGTGTCTCCCTCCTGTACCACCCACCCCCCTCTCATGCCCCGTGTCTCCTTTCTTTCCTCCCCACCCCCGCTCATGCCCCGTGTCTCCCTTCTTTAAACCCCCACCCCCCGCTCCTGCCCCGTGTCTCCCTTCTTCTCCCCCCACCCCCCGCTCTTGCCCCGTGTCTCCGTTCTTCCCCCCACCCCCGTTCATGCCCTGTGTCTCCCTTCCTCTCCCACCCCTGCTCATGCCCCGTCTCTCCCTTCTTTCCCCCCCACCCCCCGCTCATGCCCTGTGTCTCCCTTCTTTCCCGCCCACCCCCCGCTCATGCCCCGTGTCTCCCTTCTTTCCACCCCCACCCCCCGCTCATGCCCATGTCTCCCTCCTGCACCCCGCACCCCCGCTCATGCCCCATGTCTTCCTTCTTTCCCCCCAGTTCATGCCCCATGTCTCCCTTCTTCACCCACCACCCCCGCTCATGCCCTGTGTCTCCATTCTTCCCCCACCCCCTGCTCATGCCCCATGTCTCCCTTCTTCCCCCCCACCCCCAACTCACGTCCCGTGTCTGCCCTGTTCACCCCATCCCCCGCTCATGCCCCGTGGCTACCTCCTGTAACCCCACCTCCTGCTCTTGCCCCGTGTCTCCCTCCTGTACCCCCCGCCCCCCGCTCTTGCCCCGTGTCTCCCTCCTGTACCCACCACCCCCAGCTCATGCCCCATGTCTCCATTCGTCCCCCCACCCCCGCTCATGCCATGTGTCAGCCCTTTTCCACCCACCCCCTGCTCATGCCCCGTGTCTCCCTCCTGTACCCCCCCACACCCCGCTCATGCCCCGTGTCTTCCTTCTTCCCCCCCCCGCTCATGCACCATGTCTCCCTTATTCCCCCTACCCCCGCTCATGCCCTGTGTCTCGCTTCTCCTCCCCACCCCCCGCTCATGCCCAGTGTCTTCCTTCTTTCCCACCCACCCCCCGCTCATGTCCCGTGTCTCCCTTCTTTCCACCCCCACCCCCCGCTCATGCCCCATGTCTTCCTCCTGTACCCCCTGTTAGGGAGAATTCTCTGTTTAGGCTGAATTTCCCAACCTAGTGAGTCCCCCAGCAGCTTTGCTGGATTTTTGGGTTTTATTTTTTCTCCTGCCAAGAGTGAGACTCTTTTACCCTCACTCTTGGACATGACTTGAGAGTGTTTCTGTGACTTGCTATGTGCTTATGGGCTAGGGGGTATTTTTTCCCCATAGGCTATCATTGGTTTTTGAATGTGTGTTACACAGCACCCTCAGTGCAGTAACACAGGGGTGTCATAGAGACCCCCAAACATAGACTCCACACCCTGGGACTGACTACTGTCTCCCTGGGTCTGTAAAGTCACCATTGACATTACTAGTCTTAACTTAGGAACTTAACCAGTACAAACCATCTTACTGTGGAAGTACTGGTAGGGGCAATTAGATTGCCCCTGGGTCTGTTGTCGAGGGGGTACTGTCCCGTCCCCCCTCGCCGAGTTCTGGCTGGTGGCAGTGGATACCACGGAAATATTCCATCAGAATATTTCCCAATGGGATTTCCCATTGTTTTTAATGCACCACTTTTTGGTGCAATGTTAAAGATACCGCCGGTTTATTTATTTAATATAAATTCACCGGTTGGGATTTTTTGCCAGAACTCGCCGCCAAAATGGCGTCTAGGTTCACTTCAGTAACCCTGAACCCGAATCGAGCCTTTGTTCCACTTTTGGCGGGCTTCTGCACAGAAGCCCTCCACAGTGGTGCCATTCTGTCTGGGTACCACAGGGGGTGTGGGAGGGGGTTTAGGCACCCTGGACTGAGTTGCCTTGCCAACTCATGTCGCTCTCTGGTGTGATTGGCCCAAGTGGTGAGCCACCCCGCTCACCACTTAGCATGTTTGAGTGACAGCTAGGCTGTATGAATGGGGGTTTGCTGCATAAAAGCAGGGTTTTTGGGACTGGTTCTTCAGAAGTCACCACAGGACCTAAGAAGCCGAAGAGGGAGAAGCCGAGCCGACCTGCCAAGATGACACCACCGGTGGAGCCCTGCGGAACCGTCTCACCACTTCTTCCGACGACAGAGGAGATCTCCCGCCGGAGAGTCTCCTTCCCTTAACTGGTGGGGACAACCAGTTGCTGCCTTCTTTTCGCCGTCCCGAAGCATCTCGTGGCCGTCTTGCCTGTGCCAAGCACCCCAGCAACCGGGATACCACTTTTTACCTCCACCGCGAAAGAGGGGTAAAATCCTTTGTGACCGGAAAACTCCACGGCTGGTCTCATCCCTGGTAGTGCAACGACCTTCAGCTTTCCTCCACGTCGAGATCACCTCTTCCTCTGGACGACGCCGCGACTTGCACCCACTACCAGGAACAACTACCACCGCTGGAGGATCCTTTCCACTTTTAAAGGTACTGTGTTCCGCCCGGCTTCCCTTGCCACCGATTGTACAGGGTAGATTTAGCCCTTGGCTCTCGAACCTGGGTAAGCCTGGGACACCCTAACTAAACTTTTTCTAAATGCAGTAAAACCTTTTCTACTCACCTGCAAAGACTTGTGACATTGGCCCTCATTACGACCCTGGCGGATTTCGCGGTGCTAAATGCACCGCGAAGCACGGCGGAAAGCCGTCGATAGCGCCATGGGGGTTGGCGGATTTACCACCCCATGCCGACCTTGGCGGAGCGGTAAATCCCCAATCCCCATTTTACCCTTCCCCATTCCCATTCTTGCCCCATAGGGTATAATGGGAGTGGGGAAGGAGTTAATTACGCCGCCGTAAAGTACGGCGGCGTAATTAACAACGAGGTCCCTTAGCGCCATGGTTTTCTCCGCCCGGTAAAACCAGGCGGAGAAAACCTCCATGGCGCTAAGGGAACTCGTAGTACGGCGGACGGGTCCGCCGCGATTAGCGCTGGCGGAAACCCACTCCGCCAGGGTCCTAATGAGGGCCATTGTGTGATCTTGGGCATATTTTCACCTGGCTCTCTCTAAAGCGGGCCACGAACCAATTCTCCTTGTTCCACAATTGACTGCCTTTTCTAACCTTATGTGAAAAGTGTTTTACCTTGCTGCTTTCATTACCTCTGCTTTTTCCCTCCCTTTTCTAATAACTTGTTGGAGTGCCATCTGACGTTAAGCGCTCACCTCTGTTTGGAAATAAGTGGTGTTAACTTAGACTTGTCCAACAAATGACTAGGGATGTACATATAAGTAATAGTGACTGTGTTTTGACTTACTTACCTTTTTCTGTGCTAGTGTAATTTATGAGTGTGCCTTTAAAATAAATAAGTATATACTTTTACACCTAGCTCTGGTCAGTGTTTGCTTGTACTACTGTGCCTCTGTACCTATCCTGTATCCTCTATATACTGCCTAACTCTTCTTGAGGGAAGTCTGACTGCTCAGCCACAGCTACCACAGTGAATCTGTGTGGTACAGACTGCTACCAAGTGGGTTTACTGCCAACACCTGTAATCTTAAATCTTTTGCAGTGGTCCCAGAGGGAACTGCACAGGTTTCTGCTTAACACCCCCCACCCCCGCTCATGCCCCGTGTCTTCCCTCTTTCCCGCCCGCTCATGCCCCATGTCTCCCTTCTTTCCCGCCCACCCATCGCTCATGCCCCGTGTCTCCCTTCTTTCCACCCCCACCCCCGCTCATGCCCCGTGTCTCCCTTCTTCCCCCCCACCCCCCACTCATGCCCCGTGTCTGCCCTGTTCTCCCCCACCCCCCACTCATGCCCTGTGGCTACCTCCTGTACCCCCCACCCCCGCTCATGCCCCGTGTCTCCCTTCTTTCCACCCCCACCCCCCGCTCATGCCCCATGTCTCCCTCCTGTACCCCGCACCCCCGCTCATGCCCCATGTCTTCCTTCTTTCCCCCAAGCTCATGCCCCATGTCTCCCTTCTTCAGCCTCCACCCCCACTCATGCCCTGTGTCTCCATTCTTCCCCCCACCCCCTGCTCATGCCCCGTGTCTCCCTTCTTCCCCCCACCCCCCACTCATGTCCCGTGTCTGGCCTGTTCCCCACCCCCCGCTCATGCCCCGTGGCTACCTCCTGTACCCCCACCTCCTGCTCTTGCCCCGTGTCTCCCTCCTGTACTCCCTGCCCCACGCTCTTGCCCCGTGTCTCCCTCCTGTACCCACCACCCCCCGCTCATGCCCCATGTCTCCATTCGTCCCCCCACCCCCGTTCATGCCATGTGACAGCCCTTTTCCACCCCACCCCCCGCTCATGCCCCGTGTCTCCCTCCTGTACCCCCTGACACCCCCGCTCATGCCCCGTGTCTTCCTTCTTCACCACCACCCCCCGCTCATGCACCATGTCTCCCTTATTCCCCCCACCCCCCGATCATGCCCCGTGTCTTCCTACTCCCCCCCAACACCACGGTAATGCCGTGTGTCTCCCTTCTTCCGTCCCACCCCCGTTCATGCCCCGTGTCTCTCTTCTTCCCCCACCCCCTGCTCATGCCCCGTGTCTCCCATCTTTCCCCCCACCCCCCGCTCATTCCCCGTGTCTCCCTTCTCCCCCCATCCCCCGCTCATGCCCCGTGTCTCCCTTCTTTCCATCCCCCACCCCCCGCTCATGACCCATGTCTTCCTTCTTCCTCCCCACCCCCCACTCAAGCCCTGTGTCTCACTTCTTCTCCCCCACCACCCGCTCATGCCCCGTGTCTCCCTTCTTTCCACCCCCCCACCCCCTGCTCATGCCCTGTGTCTTCCTACTCCTCCCCAACCCCCCGTTCATGCCCTGTGTCTCCCTTCTTTGCCCCACACCCGCTCACACCCCGTGTCTCCGTTCTTCCCCCCACCCCCTGCTCATGCCCCGTGTCTGCCCTGTTCCCCCCACCCCCGCTCATGCCCCGTGTCTCCCTCCTGTACCCCCCACACCCCTCTCATGCCCCGTGTCTCCCTTCTTTCCTCCCCACCCCCCGCTCATGCCCCGTGTCTCCCTTCTTTCCACCCCACCCCCTGCTCATGCCCCGTGTCTCCCTTCTTCTCCCCCCACCCCCCACTAATGCCCCGTGTCTCCCTTCTTCCCCCCACCCCCGTTCATGCCTTGTGTCTCCCTTCCTCCCCCAACCCCCGCTCATGCCCCGTCTCTCCCTTCTTTCCCCCCGAACCCTCGCTCATGCCCCATGTCTCCCTTCTTCCCCCAACCCCTACTCATGCCCCGTGTCTGCCCTGTTCCCCCCCACCCCCGCTCAGGCCCCGTGGCTACCTCCTGTACCCTCCACCCCCTGCTCTTGCCCCGTGTCTCCCTCCTGTACCCCCCGCTCTTGCCCCATGTCTCCCTCCTGTACCCCCCACCCCCTGCTTATGCCCCATGTCTCCCTTCGTCCCCCGACCCCCCGCTCATGCCCTGTGTCAGCCCTTTTCCACCCCACCCCCCGCTCATGCCCCGTGTCTCCCTCCTGTACCCCCCCACTGCACCGCTCCTGCCCCATGTCTTCCTTCTCCCCCCCCTGCTCATGCACCATGTCTCCCTTATTCCCCCCACCCCAACTCATGCCCTGTGTCTCCCTTCTCCCCCACCTCCCGCTCATGCCCCGTGTCTCGCTTCTTTTCCCCCCACCCCCCTCTCATGCCCCGTGTCTCCCTTCTTTCCCCCAGCCCCGCTCATGCCGCGTGTCTTCCTACTCCCCCCCAACCCCACGCTCATGCCGTGTGTCTCCCTTCTTCCCTCCCACCTCCCGTTCATGCCCCGTGTCTCTCTTCTTCCCCCACCCCCTGGTCATGCCCCATGTCTCCCATCTTTCCCCCCAACCCCCGCTCATGCCCCATGTCTCCCTTCTCCCCATCCCCCGCTCATGCCCCGTGTCTCCCTTCTTTCCACCCTCCACCCCCCGCTCATGCCCCATGTCTTCCTTCTTCCCCCCAACCCCCACTCAATCCCTGTGTCTCCCTTCTTCTCCCCCACCACCCGCTCATGCCCCGTGTCTCCCTTCTCCCCCCGCTCATGCCCCGTGTCTCCCTTCTTACCCACCTCCCCACCCCCCGCTCATGCCCCGTGTCTTCCTACTCCCCCCAACCCCTCACTCATGCCCTGTGTCTCCCATCTTCCCCCCACACCCGCTCACACCCCGTGTCTCCCTTCATCCCCCCAAGCCTTCGCTCATGCCCCGTGTCTCCCTTCTTTCCACCCCCACCCCCCGCTCATGCCCCGTATCTCCCTTCTTCTCCCCCCACCCCCCGCTCATGCCCCGTGTCTCCCTTCTTCCCCCCACCCCCGTTCATGCCTTGTGTCTCCGTTCCTCCCCCCATGCCTGCTCATGCCCCGTCTCTCCCTTCTTTCCCCCCACCCCCCGCTCATGCCCCGTGTCTCCCTTCTTTCCCGCCCACCCCCCGCTCATGTCCCGTGTCTCCCTTCTTTCCACCCCCAGCCCCCGCTCATGCCCCATGTCTTCCTCCTGTACCCCCCACCCCCGCTCATGCCCCATGTCTTCCTTCTTTCCCCCCAGCTCATGCCCCATGTCTCCCTTCTTCAGCCACCACCCCCGCTCATGCCCCGTGTCTCCCTCCTGTACCCCCCACACCCCTCTCATGTCCCGTGTCTCCCTTCTTTACTCTCCACCCCTTCGCTCATGCCCCATGTCTCCCTTCTTCTCCCCCCACCCCCGCTCATGCCCCGCGTCTCCCTTCTTCCCCCCACCCCTGTTCATGCCTTGTGTCTCCCTTCCTCCCCCCACCCCGTTCATGCCTTGTGAGTCCCTTCCTCCCCCCACCACCGCTCATGCCCCGTCTCTCCCTTCTTTCCCCCCAGCCCCTGCTCATGCCCCGTGTCTCCCTTCTTTCCCGCCCACCCCCCGCTCATGCCCCATGTCTTCCTCCTGTACCCCCACCCCTGCTCATGCCCCGTGTCTTCCTTCTTTCCCGCCCGCTCATGCCCAGTGTCTACCTTCTCCCCCCCGCTCATGCCCCGTGTCTCCCTTCTTTCCACCTCCCCACCCCCGCTCATGCCCCGTGTCTTCCTACTCCCCCCAACCCCCGCTCATGCCCTGTGTCTCCCATTTCCCCCCCACACCCGCTCACACCCCGTGTCACCCTTCATCCCCCCACCCCCTGCTCATGCCCCGTGTCTGCCCTGTTCCCCTCACCCCCGCTCATGCCCCGTGTCTCCCTCCTGTACCCCCCACACCCCTCTCATGCCCCGTGTCTCCCTTCTTTACTCTCCACCCCTTCGCTCATGCCCCGTGTCTCCCTTCTTTCCACCCCCACCCCCCGCTCATGCCCCGTATCTCCCTTCTTCTCCCCCCACCCCCCGCTCATGCCCCGTGTCTCCCTTCTTCCCCCCACCCCCGTTCATGCCTTGTGTCTCCCTTCCTCCCCCATCCCTGCTCATGCCCCGTCTCTCCCTTCTTTCCCCCCACCCCCCGCTCATGCCCTGTGTCTCCCTTCTTTCCCACCCACCCCCGCTCATGTCCCGTGTCTCCCTTCTTTCCACCCCCACTCCCCGCTCATGCCCCATGTCTTCCTCCTGTACCCCCCACCCCCGCTCATGCCCCGTGTCTTCCTTCTTTCCCGCCCGCTCATGCCCCATGTCTCCCTTCTTTCCCGCCCACCCATCGCTCATGCCCCGTGTCTCCCTTCTTTCCACCCCCACCCCCCGCTCATGCCCCATGTCTCCCTCCTGTACCCCCTACACCCCCGCTCATGCCCCGTGTCTCCCTTCTTCCCCCCACCCCCGCTAATGCCCCGTGTCTGCCCTGATACCCCCCAAACCCCGCTCATGCCCCGTGTCTCCCTCCTGTACCCCCCGCCCCCGCTCTTTCCCCGTGTCACCCTCCTGTACCCCCAACCCCCTCTCATGCCCCATGTCTCCCTTCTTCCCCCCCACCCCCCGCTCATGCACTGTGTATGCCCTGTTCCACCCCACCCCCGCTCATGCCCCGTGTCTCCCTCCTATACCCCCCACCCCCGCTCATGCACCGTGTCTCCCTTATTCCCCCACCCCCGCTCATGCCCTGTGTCTCCCTTCTCCCCCCCACCCCCCGCTCATGCCCCGTGTCTCCCTTCTTTTCCCCCACCCCCCGCTCATGTCTCGTGTCTCCCTTCTTTCCCCCACAGCCCCGCTCATGCCCCGTGTCTTCCTACTCCCCCCCAACCCCACGCTCATGCCGTGTGTCTCCCTTCTTCCGTCCCACCCCTGTTCATGCCCCGTGTCTCTCTTCTTCCCCCACCCCCTGCTCATGCCCCGTGTCTCCCATCTTTCCCCCCACCCCCCGCTCATTCCCCGTGTCTCCCTTCTCCCCAACCCCCCCTCATGCCCCGTGTCTCCCTTCTTTCCACCCCCCAACCCCCGCTCATGCCCCATGTCTTCCTTCTTCCCCCCACCCCCCGCTAAAGCCCCATGTCTTCCTTCTTCTCCCCCACCACCCACTCATGCCCCGTGTCTCCCTCCTGTACCCCCCATGCCCCGCTCATGCCCTGTGTCTCCCTCCTGTACCCCCCCACCCCCCGCTCTTGCCCGTGTCTCCCTTCTTCCCCCCATGCCCCCGCTCATTCCCTGTGTCTTCCTTCTTCCCCCCTGACCCCCCACTCATGCACCATGTCTCCTTTATGCCCCCCACCCCCGCTCATGCCCTGTGTCTCCCTTCTCCCCCCCACCCCCGCTCATGCCCCGTGTCTCCCTTCTTTTCCCCCACCCCCGCTCATGCCCCGTGTCTCCTTTCTTTCCCCCCCAGCCCCGCTCATGCCCCGTGTCTTCCTATTCCCCCCAACCCCACGCTCATGCCGTGTGTCTCCCTTCTTCCCCCCCACCCACGCTCACGCCACGTGTCTCCCTTCTTCCCCCCACCCCCCGATCATGCCCCGTGTCTGCCCTGTTCCCCCGACCCCCGCTCATGCCCGTGTCTCCCTCCTGTACCACCCACCCCCCTCTCATGCCCCGTGTCTCCTTTCTTTCCTCCCCACCCCCCGCTCATGCCCCGTGTCTCCCTTCTTTAAACCCCCACCCCCGCTCCTGCCCCGTGTCTCCCTTCTTCTCCCCCCACCCCCCGCTCATGCCCCGTGTCTCCGTTCTTCCCCCACCCCCGTTCATGCCCTGTGTCTCCCTTCCTCTCCCACCCCTGCTCATGCCCCGTCTCTCCCTTCTTTCCCCCCCACCCCCCGCTCATGCCCTGTGTCTCCCTTCTTTCCCGCCCACCCCCCGCTCATGCCCCGTGTCTCCCTTCTTTCCACCCCCACCCCCCGCTCATGCCCCATGTCTCCCTCCTACACCCCGCACCCCCGCTCATGCCCCATGTCTTCCTTCTTTCCCCCCAGTTCATGCCCCATGTCTCCCTTCTTCACCCACCACCCCCGCTCATACCCTGTGTCTCCATTCTTCCCCCCACCCCCTGCTCATGCCCCATGTCTCCCTTCTTCCCCCCACCCCCAACTCACGTCCCGTGTCTGCCCTGTTCACCCCATCCCCCGCTCATGCCCCGTGGCTACCTCCTGTAACCCCACCTCCTGCTCTTGCCCCGTGTCTCCCTCCTGTACCCCCCGCCCCCCGCTCTTGCCCCGTGTCTCCCTCCTGTACCCACCACCCCCCGCTCATGCCCCATGTCTCCATTCGTCCCCCCACCCCCGCTCATGCCATGTGTCAGCCCTTTTCCACCCACCCCCTGCTCATGCCCCGTGTCTCCCTCCTGTACCCCCCCACACCCCCGCTCATGCCCTGTGTCTTCCTTCTTCCCCCCCACCCCCCGCTCATGCACCATGTCTCCCTTATTCCCCCCACCCCCGCTCATGCCCTGTGTCTCGCTTCTCCTCCCCACCCCCCGCTCATGCCCAGTGTCTTCCTTCTTTCCTGCCCACCCCCCGCTCATGTCCCGTGTCTCCCTTCTTTCCACCCCCACCCCCCGCTCATGCCCCCTGTCTTCCTCCTGTACCCCCTGTTAGGGAGAATTCTCTGTTTAGGCTGAATTTCCTAACCTAGTGAGTCCCCCAGCAGCGTTGCTGGATTTTTGGGGTTTATTTTTTCTCCTGCCAAGAGTGAGACTCTTTTACCCTCACTCTTGGACATGACTTGAGAGTGTTTCTGTGACTTGCTATGTGCTTATGGGCTAGGGGGTATTTTTTCCCCATAGGCTATCATTGGTTTTTGAATGTGTGTTACACAGCACCCTCAGTGCAGTAACACAGGGGTGTCATAGAGACCCCCAAACATAGACTCCACACCCTGGGACTGACTACTGTCTCCCTGGGTCTGTAAAGTCACATATTGACATTACTAGTCTTAACTTAGGAACTTAACCAGTACAAACCATCTTACTGTGGAAGTACTGGTAGGGGCAATTAGATTGCCCCTGGGTCTGTTGTCGAGGGGGTACTGTCCCGTCCCCCCTCGCCGAGTTCTGGCTGGTGGCAGTGGATACCACGGAAATATTCCATCAGAATATTTCCCAATGGGATTTCCCATTGTTTTTAATGCACCACTTTTTGGTGCAATGTTAAAGATACCGCCGGTTTATTTATTTAATATAAATTCACCGGTTGGGATTTTTTGCCAGAACTCGCCGCCAAAATGGCGTCTAGGTTCACTTCAGTAACCCTGAACCCGAATCGAGCCTTTGTTCTACTTTTGGCGGGCTTCTGCACAGAAGCCCTCCACAGTGGTGCCATTCTGTCTGGGTACCACAGGGGGTGTGGGAGGGGGTTTAGGCACCCTGGACTGAGTTGCCTTGCCAACTCATGTCGCTCTCTGGTGTGATTGGCCCAAGTGGTGAGCCACCCCGCTCACCACTTAGCATGTTTGAGTGACAGCTAGGCTGTATGAATGGGGGTTTGCTGCATAAAAGCAGGGTTTTTGGGACTGGTTCTTCAGAAGTCGCCACAGGACCTAAGAAGCCGAAGAGGGAGAAGCCGAGCCGACCTGCCAAGATGACACCACCGCTGGAGCCCTGCGGAACCGTCTCACCACTTCTTCCGACGACAGAGGAGATCTCCCGCCGGAGAGTCTCGTTCCCTTAACTGGTGGGGACAACCAGTTGCTGCCTTCTTTTCGCCGTCCCGAAGCATCTCGTGGCCGTCTTGCCTGTGCCAAGCACCCCGGCAACCGGGATACCACTTTTTGCCTCCACCGCGAAAGAGGGGTAAAATCCTTTGTGACCGGAAAACTCCACGGCTGGTCTCATCACTGGTAGTGCAACGACCTTCAGCTTTCCTCCACGTCGAGATCACCTCTTCCTCTGGACGACGCCGCGACTTGCACCCACTACCAGGAACAACTACCACCGCTGGAGGATCCTTTCCACTTTTAAAGGTACTGTGTTCCGCCCGGCTTCCCTTGCCACCGATTGTACGGGGTAGATTTAGCCCTCGGCTCTCGAACCTGGGTAAGCCTGGGACACCCTAACTAAACTTTTTCTAAATGCAGTAAAACCTTTTCTACTCACCTGCAAAGACTTGTGACATTGTGTGATCTTGGGCATATTTTCGCCTGGCTCTCTCTAAAGCGGTCCACAAACCAATTCTCCTTGTTCCACAATTGACTGCCTTTTCTAACCTTATGTGAAAAGTGTTTTACCTTGCTGCTTTCATTACTTCTGCTTTTTCCCTCCCTTTTCTAATAACTTGTTGGAGTGCCATCTGACGTTAAGCGCTCACCTCTGTTTGGAAATAAGTGGTGTTAACTTAGACTTGTCCAACAAATGACTAGGGATGTACATATAAGTAATAGTGACTGTGTTTTGACTTACTTACCTTTTTCTGTGCTAGTGTAATTTATGAGTGTGCCTTTAAAATAAATAAGTATATACTTTTACACCTAGCTCTGGTCAGTGTTTGCTTGTACTACTGTGCCTCTGTACCTATCCTGTATCCTCTATATACTGCCTAACTCTTCTTGAGGGAAGTCTGACTGCTCAGCCACAGCTACCACAGTGAATCTGTGTGGTACAGACTGCTACCAAGTGGGTTTACTGCCAACACCTGTAATCTTAAATTTTTTGCAGTGGTCCCAGAGGGAACTGCACAGGTTTCTGCTTAACAGTGGTGGCAGCGGTGGGATTTGTATTGAGTATACACTTTACTGTACTTTTGAGATACCTTAGTGCAACTAACCACAAAGCTTAGGCACAAGAAAGAAAAAGTCATTTTCTAACCTGTCTACTATGGAAAGTTATAGTCAAGAATCCCTTGCTACAAAAACTGCTGATTGTCTAAGACCTCTCTTTAAGCATAAGAATCTCATGACTAAAGGAAAGAAAATGGAGCTAATAGAAAGGTTGTTAGAAAACCAAAGTCTGGATGATGGTTCAGAGGAACCTATCACTCCAGCAAATGTAGAGAACAGCAATGATATTGATATTGAACAAAGTATTGATGATCTTGGGTCAGAACCAGAAGAGGAGGATGAAACTGTTGTAGATGTTCCCTCTAGGCCTCTGTCTGCTCTACCAGCTGTACCTACTAGACCTTTGCCAGGTCCCACATTTAACCCTCAATACTTTGAACTGGAGAAAATGAAACTTGAATTAGAGTACAAGAAACTTACTGCTCAAACTGACAAAGAACTAAGGCTAAGGGAAATGGAGCTCAGGTATGGGCTAGAAATGAAAAAATTGTCTGTTGAGAATGCTTCTCTCTCTGGCTCCTCTAGAAGTTCCAGTCCTAAAAGACCCCGGATGCCTAAGGAATTGATTGGTATGTATGAGCCTAAGTTGGATGTGTTGGATTGGTTGTCTATGTTTGAGTATAATCATGGGCTCCAGAACATCACAGGTAATGAGTTACTCACCTGGTTGTTCTCTAGGCTTCCCCCTGTTGCAACTGATGCGGTACTGGAGTTGGGGGAGGAGGATAGGAAAGAGTATGAATGTGTGAAACTAGCTTTGATAGCTAGGTTTGGGAAGACCCCTTCCCAGTATCTTAAGAGGTTTAGGAGCCTCAAAAAGCATGATGGTACCCCTTGGGCTACCTGGGTGTGTGAAGGGTTGAAAAACTTAGAGGGATGGATTAAGGGTTACAAAGTGAACACTTATGAAGGAATGAGGAATCTTGTAATGATGGAGTCAATTTATGATGCCTGCTCTCCTGAGCTCAGACAGCACTTGGCTGATTCACAGGAATTAGATCCTAGGAAACTAGCTAAGGCTGCTGACTTGTGGGTTGCCAACCCGGCTACTCACAAGGATTCTGGGGTAACTCAGAAGAAGGATGAGGGAAGACAGCCTAAGAAAGACTCCAAAGAGAATTCTAATAATTCTAATTCCAAAGAGGGCCCCAAACCAAACCATAAGGGTAAGCCACCAGGGAAACCACAGCAGAGTAGTATACCTTCTGGTGCTAAACCAGAAGGAGGTCAGAACAAGCCTCCATTCCAAAGGACCTTTGGGGCCTGTTATGTTTGTAAGGCTACTGACCATGTGAAAGGAGATCCCAGATGTAAGGGTAAACCTTCAGGGGTCCAGCTTGTCTCCTTAGCCTTCGCTCCAGAGGAGGAAGTCACTATGGCAAGTGGAAACTTTCTACTGCTGGCTGATGAACCCACTGGAGTCTCAGCCAGTGTTTCTTTAGTCTCTCTGGGGTTGTGGGAACAACAGAATTTAGATGTGTATAATTCTATCCCAGATAATACTAAAGAGTATTATAAGGACAGTGTCCACGTGAATGGTCAGGAGACTCCTGCCATCAGGGACACTGAGGCCAGGATAACTGTGGTGGATGAATCATGTTTCAAGGCAGAGGATGTTGCTAAGGCACCCAAATGCCTCACCAAGTTAGCTGGAGGGCCTGTGCAGATGTGTCCCCAGTTACCAGTTCTCATCCAGTGTAATGATATGGCTGTGAAGATACCTGTCAGTATACAATGTGAAGTGCCAGGAAGGGTTCTGTTGGGAAATGACCTGAAAGCTCTTGGAGTTGTGTCACATACCCCCAGACCTCCTAGTAAAAGGTTACAGGAGCTCACCAAACCTGAAAGAGAGAAAACCCTGCGAGGTTTATCTCAGGAGATGATGACAGAAATCGCTCCTCTCCCACTGGAGCAACTTACTGCAGTAACTACCAGATCAGGAGCAAAGGGGCAACCCAAGACTCCTAGGAAAAAGCCTACAGCAAGCACTCCAGTGCTTCCAACAAGGACTTCCCTGAGGTTGTCCAAAGTTACACCTGTAACTCCAACTCAGCTGAGGCTGAGAGGGAGGTACAATCCTGTCTGGTTGAACTAGACTCTGAAGAAGAGCTAGTAGGAGGCCCAGAACTTATTGGAGACCTGGACCCGGCTGACCATCCTGAGCTGCAGTCTTTACTGGCAGAAGGTGGACCCAGCAGGACAGCTTTTCGTAAGGGACAAAGAGAATGTCCAACTCTAGAGGGTCTCCGCCAACAGGCCGCTTCTCAGGCTGATGGACAAGAGCCTGGGAAGTATATGTTACACTGGGAAGATGGCCTCTTCTACAGTGAACCCACTGAATCTGAACCTGGAGCCTACCAACGCCTGGTAGTGCCCCAAGAGAACAGACAACAGTTCTTGCAACTAGCCCACGAGATTCCTTTGGCTGGTCACTTGAGTTTCAAGAAGACCAAGGAAAGGCTCTCCCTCTACTTTTATTGGCCAAAGATGGGGGCTGAAGTAGATAGATATTGCAGGAGCTGCCATACCTGCCAGACTTCTGGTAAGGTTGGTTCCAAGAATGTGGCACCTTTAGTGCCTCTCCCAGTTGTGGGAGTCCCATTTGAGAGGGTAGGGATTGACATTGTTGATCCCCTTGATCCTCCAACCTCCTCAGGCAACAGGTTTATCCTTGTTGTAGTAGACCATGCTACTAGGTACCCTGAGGCAATTCCTATGAGGACTGTTACAGCTCAGGCTGTGGCTAAGGCCCTCCTTGGTATCTTTACCAGGGTTGGGTTTCCTAAGGAGGTGATCTCTGACAGGGGGTCATATTTTATGCCCAACTACATGAAAGCCATGTGGAAAACCTGCAGAGTCACCTACAAGTTCTCAACCGCATACCACCCTCAGACAAACGGGTTGGTTGAAAGGTTTAACAGAACTATGAAGAGCATGATAGATGCTTTAGAAGAGCCCCTTAAGAAGAAGTGGGACCTTCTACTGCCATGCCTTCTATTTGCTTATAGGGAAGTCCCTCAGGAGGGAGTAGGTTATTCTCCCTCTGAACTTCTCTATGGCCATCCAGTCAGAGGCCCCTTGGCCCTGATTAAGGAGGGGTTGGAGAGTGCTCCTTCCCCCAAGCCAGTCAGAGTGACTGACTATGTGATAGGTCTCCGAAGGAGAATGTCACACATGATGGCAGAAGCAAGTGACAACTTGAAAGCTGGCCAAGCTCTGATCAAACATTGGCATGATCAGAAGGCTAACATGGTTGAGTTTACTCAAGACCAGCTTGTTCTAGTTATGCTTCCAACAAGGCAGAGGGCCTTGCAAGACAAATGGATGGGACCCTTCAAGGTTGTGGGAAAACTTGGAGAGGTCAACTATCTGGTGGATCTGGGCAAACCCAGGGAAGCTCCCCGAGTCTTCCACACCAACCGCCTCAAAGCCTATGTCTCTAGACCAGAAGTAGGAGCCTTGCTTCTAGCTTCATCAGAAGAGGAGGAGGAGAGTGAAGTTCTACCTGACCTCCTGAGAGGCTTACCTTTGGACGAAAAGGTTGAAGGAGTTAATCTTTCTTCAGATCTGACCCCTGAGCAACAGGAGGAGTGCAAAGCGATGTTAAATCAGTTTGCCCCCCTGTTCTCACTTTCACCAGGCTTGACCCCTTGGGGACAGCATGATATACTCACTGGTGACTGTCTGCCAGTCAAAAGCAGAGGATATAGAATGTCAGAACATGTCAGAACCCACATCAAAGATGAGGTCAAGAAGATGCTTGATCTCGGGGTAATAGAGCCCTCTACTAGTCCATGGTCTAGCCCAGTGGTGTTAGTACCAAAGGCAGGATCCAAAGAGTTGAGATTCTGTGTGGACTATAGAGCTCTTAATGCAGTCACCAAGACTGATGCCCACCCTTTGCCAAGGACAGATGAGTTGGTGGATAAACTTGGTGCAGCCAGGTACCTCAGCACACTGGACCTTACGTCAGGCTATTGGCAAATAGCCCTGACAGACCATGCCAAGGAGAAAACTGCATTTTCTACCCCGGTTGGCCTATACCAATTCAAGGTTATGCCTTTTGGACTGAAAAATGCACCTGCAACATTCCAAAGGATGGTGAACCAAGTTCTAGCTGGGATGGAAGACTTCTGCATGGCATACTTGGATGACAATGCAGTCTTCAGCCACTCCTGGGAGGAACATGTGACCCACTTAGGACATGTTTTGCAGGCTCTTGGGCAGGCCGATCTGACCATAAAGGCAAGCAAATGCCAAATTGGACAGAGTAAAGTGGTCTACCTTGTACATGAGGTAGGAGGTGGAGAAATAAGGCCTTTGCTCAGCAAGATTGAAGCTGTGCAAAATTGGACAACACCTACTACTCAGACCCAGGTGAGAGCCTTCTTAGGCCTCACTGGGTACTACAGGAATTTCATTGAGAACTATGGGACCATAGCTTCTCCTCTGAATGTGATCTCCTCTCCAAAATTCCCTAAGAAGGTCAAATGGAATGAGGAATGCAATCAGGCCTTTGAAAACCTGAAGAAAGCTCTTTGCCAAGCTCCAGTACTCAGAGCTCCTGACTACCACCAAACTTTCATTGTACAAACTGATGCTTCCAATGTAGGTATAGGTGCAGTTCTTAGCCAACTGGATGAGAAGGGTAGGGAACACCCCATTTGCTTCATCAGTAGAAAACTGAAGGATCCTGAAACAAGGTGGGCAACAATCGAAAGAGAATGCTTTGCTATTGTGTGGGCACTGAAGAAGTTTAGGCCATACTTGTATGGTTCTACTTTTGTCATTCAGACTGACCACCAACCCTTGAGATGGTTAATGCAAATGAAAGGGGAAAATCCAAAACTATTGAGATGGTCAATCTGCCTCCAAGGGTTTGATTTCACCATTGAGCACAGGTCAGGGGGTCACCATCAAAATGCTGATGGACTCTCTAGGATGTATGTCATCGACTAGAGGTATGAGGTTCATCCAGGAGTGGATTAAATCCTCCTGTCCCTTAGTCTGGGGGGGGCGAGTGTTAGGGAGAATTCTCTGTTTAGGCTGAATTTCCTAACCTAGTGAGTCCCCCAGCAGCTTTGCTGGATTTTTGGGGTTTATTTTTTCTCCTGCCAAGAGTGAGACTCTTTTACCCTCACTCTTGGACATGACTTGAGAGTGTTTCTGTGACTTGCTATGTGCTTATGGGCTAGGGGGTATTTTTTCCCCATAGGCTATCATTGGTTTTTGAATGTGTGTTACACAGCAACCTCAGTGCAGTAACACAGGAGTGTCATAGAGACCCCCAAACATAGACTCCACACCGTGGGACTGACTACTGTCTCCCTGGGTCTGTAAAGTCACCATTGACTTTACTAGTCTTAACTTAGGAACTTAACCAGTACAAACCATCTTACTGTGGAAGTACTGGAAGGGGCAATTAGATTGCCCCTGGGTCTGTTGTCGAGGGGGTACTGTCCCGTTCCCCCTCGCCGTGTTCTGGCTGGTGGCAGTGGATACCATGGAAATATTCCACCGGAATATTTCCCAATGGGATTTCCCATTGTTTTTAATGCACCACTTTTTGGTGCAATGTTAAAGATACCGCCGGTTTATTTATTTAATATAAATTCACCGGTTGGGATTTATTGCCAGAACTCGCCGCCAAAATGGCGTCTAGGTTCACTTCAGTAACCCTGAACCCGAATCGAGCCTTTGTTCCACTTTTGGCGGGCTTCTGCACAGAAGCCCTCCACAGTGGTGCCATTCTGTCTGGGTACCACAGGGGGTGTGGGAGGGGGTTTAGGCACCCTGGACTGAGTTGCCTTGCCAACTCATGTCGCTCTCTGGTGTGATTGGCCCAAGTGGTGAGCCACCCCGCTCACCACTTAGCATGTTTGAGTGACAGCTAGGCTGTATGAATGGGGGTTTGCTGCATAAAAGCAGGGTTTTTGCGACTGGTTCTTCAGAAGTCACCACAGGACCTAAGAAGCCGAAGAGGGAGAAGCCGAGCCAACCTGCCAAGACGACACCACCGGTGGAGCCCTGCAGAACCGTCTCACCACTTCTTCCGACGACAGAGGAGATCTCCCGCCGGAGAGTCTCCTTCCCTTAACTGGTGGGGACAACCAGTTGCTGCCTTCTTTTCGCCGTCCCGAAGCATCTCGTGGCCGTCTTGCCTGTGCCAAGCACCCCGGCAACCGGGATACCACTTTTTACCTCCACCGCGAAAGAGGGGTAAAATCCTTTGTGACCGGAAAACTCCACGGCTGGTCTCATCCCTGGTAGTGCAACGACCTTCAGCTTTCCTCCACGTCGAGATCACCTCTTCCTCTGGACGACGCCGCGACTTGCACCCACTACCAGGAACAACTACCACCGCTGGAGGATCCTTTCCACTTTTAAAGGTACTGTGTTCCGCCCGGCTTCCCTTGCCACCGATTGTACAGGGTAGATTTAGCCCTTGGCTCTCGAACCTGGGTAAGCCTGGGACACCCTAACTAAACTTTTTCTAAATGCAGTAAAACCTTTTCTACTCACCTGCAAAGACTTGTGACATTGTGTGATCTTGGGCATATTTTCGCCTGGCTCTCTCTAAAGCGGGCCACGAACCAATTCTCCTTGTTCCACAATTGACTGCCTTTTCTAACCTTATGTGAAAAGTGTTTTACCTTGCTGCTTTCATTACTTCTGCTTTTTCCCTCCCTTTTCTAATAACTTGTTGGAGTGCCATCTGACGTTAAGCACTCACCTCTGTTTGGAAATAAGTGGTGTTAACTTAGACTTGTCCAACAAATGACTAGGGATGTACATATAAGTAATAGTGACTGTGTTTTGACTTACTTACCTTTTTCTGTGCTAGTGTAATTTATGAGTGTGCCTTTAAAATAAATAAGTATATACTTTTACACCTAGCTCTGGTCAGTGTTTGCTTGTACTACTGTGCCTCTGTACCTATCCTGTATCCTCTATATACTGCCTAACTCTTCTTGAGGGAAGTCTGACTGCTCAGCCACAGCTACCACAGTGAATCTGTGTGGTACAGACTGCTACCAAGTGGGTTTACTGCCAACACCTGTAATCTTAAATCTTTTGCAGTGGTCCCAGAGGGAACTGCACAGGTTTCTGCTTAACACCCCCCACCCCCGCTCATGCCCCGTGTCTCCCTTCTTTCCCGCCCACCCATCGCTCATGCCCCGTGTCTCCCTTCTTTCCACCCCCACCCCCTGCTCATGCCCCGTGTCTCCCTTCTTCCCCCCCACCCCCCACTCATGCCCCGTGTCTGCCCTGTTCTCCCCCACGCCCCACTCATGCCCTGTGGCTATCTCCTGTACCCCCCACCACCGCTCATGCCCCGTGTCTCCCTTCTTTCCACCCCCACCCCCCGCTCATGCCCCATGTCTCCCTCCTGTACCCCGCACCCCCGCTCATGTCCCATGTCTTCCTTCTTTCCCCCCAGCTCATGCCCCATGTCTCCCTTCTTCAGCCTCCACCCCCACTCATGCCCTGTGTCTCCATTCTTCCCCCCACCCCCTGCTCATGCCCCGTGTCTCTCTTCTTCCCCCACCCCCTGCTCATGCCCCGTGTCTCCCATCTTTCCCCCCCACCCCCCGCTCATTCCCCGTGTCTCCCTTCTCCCCCCTTCCCCCGCTCATGCCCCGTGTCTCCCTTCTTTCCACCCCCCACCCCCCGCTCATGACCCATGTCTTCCTTCTTCCTCCCCACTCCCCACTCAAGCCCTGTGTCTCCCTTCTTCTCCCCCACCACCCGCTCATGCCCCGTGTCTCCCTTCTCCCCCCGCTCATGGCCCGTGTCTCCCTTCTTTCCACCCCCCCACCCCCTGCTCATGCCCCGTGTCTTCCTACTCCTCCCCAACCCCCCGCTCATGCCCTGTGTCTCCCTTCTTCCCCCCCACACCCGCTCACACCCCGTGTCTCCGTTCTTCCCCCCACCCCCCGCTCATGCCCCGTGTCTGCCCTGTTCCCCCCACCCCCGCTCATGCCCCGTGTCTCCCTCCTGTACCCCCACCACCCCTCTCATGCCCCGTGTCTCCCTTCTTTCCTCCCCACCCCCTGCTCATGCCCGTGTCTCCCTTCTTCTCCCCCCACCCCCCACTAATGCCCCGTGTCTCCCTTCTTCCCCCACCCCCTTTCATGCCTTGTGTCTCCCTTCCTCCCCCAACCCCCGCTCATGCCCCGTCTCTCCCTTCTTTCCCCCCGAACCCTCGCTCATGCCCCATGTCTCCCTTCTTCCCCCCAACCCCCACTCATGCCCCGTGTCTGCCCTGTTCCCCCCCACCCCCGCTCATGCCCCGTGGCTACCTCCTGTACCCCCCACCCCCCGCTCTTGCCCCGTGTCTCCCTCCTGTACCCCCCGCCCCCTGCTTATGCCCCATGTCTCCCTTCGTCTCCCCACCCCACGCTCATGCCCTGTGTCAGCCCTTTTCCACCCCACCCCCCGCTCATGCCCCGTGTCTCCCTCCTGTACCCCCCACGGCACCGCTCCTGCCCCATGTCTTCCTTCTTTCCCCCCACCCCCCGCTCATGCACCATGTCTCCCTTATTCCCCCCACCCCCACTCATGCCCTGTGTCTCCCTTCTCCCCCCACCTCCCGCTCATGCCCCGTGTCTCCCTTCTTTTCCCCCACCCCCCTCTCATGCCCCGTGTCTCCCTTCTTTCCCCCAGCCCCGCTCATGCCGCGTGTCTTCCTACTCCCCCCAACCCACGCTCATGCCGTGTGTCTCCCTTCTTCCCTCCCACCCCCCGTTCATGCCCCGTGTCTCTCTTCTTCCCCCACCCCCTGGTCATGCCCCATGTCTCCCATCTTTCCCCCCACCACCCGCTCGTGCCCCATGTCTCCCTTCTCCCCCATCCCCAGCTCATGCCCCGTGTCTCCCTTCTTTCCACCCCCACCCCCCGCTCATGCCCCATGTCTTCCTTCTTCCCCCCACCCCCCCACTCAATCCCTGTGTCTCCCTTCTTCTCCCCCACCACCCGCTCATGCCCTGTGTCTCCCTTCTCCCCCCGCTCATGCCCCGTGTCTCCCTTCTTACCACCTCCCCACCCCCCGCTCATGCCCCGTGTCTTCCTACTCCCCCCAACCCCTCACTCATGCCCTGTGTCTCCCATCTTCCCCCCCACACCCGCTCACACCCCGTGTCTCCCTTCATCCCCCCACCCCCCGCTCATGCCCCGTGTCTGCCCTGTTTCCCCCACCCCCGCTCATGCCCCGTGTCTCCCTCCTGTACCCCCCACACCCCTCTCATGCCCTGTGTCTCCCTTTTTTCCTCTCCACCCCTTCGCTCATGCCCCGTGTCTCACTTCTTTCCACCTCCAACCCCCGCTCATGCCCCGTATCTCCCTTCTTCTCCCCCACCCCCTGCTCATGCCTCGTGTCTCCCTTCTTCCCCCCACCCTCGTTCATGCCTTGTGTCTCCCTTCCTCCCCCCACCCCCGCTCATGCCCCGTCTCTCCCCTCTTTCCCCCAACCCCCCGCTCATGCCCCATGTCTCCCTTCTTTCCCGCCCACCCCCCGCTCATGTCCCGTGTATGCCCTGTTCTCCCCCACCCCCCACTCATGCCCTGTGGGTACCTCCTGTACCCCCCACCCCCCGCTCATGCCCGTGTCTCCCTTCTTTCCACCCCCACCCCCCGCTCATGCCCCATGTCTCCCTCCTGTACCCCGCACCCCCGTTCATGCCCCATGTCTTCCTTCTTTCCCCCCAGCTCATGCCCCATGTCTTCCTTCCTCACCCACCACCCCCGCTCATGCCCTGTGTCTCCATTCTTCCCTCCACCCCCTGCTCATGCTCCGTGTCTCCCTTCTTCCCCCCCACCCCCCACTCATGACCCGTGTCTGCCCTGTTCCCCCCCACCCCCCGCTCATGCCCCGTGGCTACCTCCTGTACACCCCACCCCCGCTCATGCCCCGTGTCTTCCTTCTTTCCCGCCCGCTCATGCCCCATGTCTCCCTTCTTTCCCGCCCACCCATCGCTTATGCCCCGTGTCTCCCTTCTTTCCACCCCCACCCCCCGCTCATGCCCCATGTCTCCCTCCTGTACCCCCCACCCCCCGCTCATGCCCTGTGTCTTCCTTCTTTCCCCCCGCTCATGCCCTGTGTCTCCATTCTTCCCCCCACCCCCTGCTCATGCTCCGTGTCTCCCTTCTTCCCCCCCACCCCCCACTCATGACCCGTGTCTGCCCTGTTCCCCCCCACCCCCCGCTCATGCCCCGTGGCTACCTCCTGTACCCCCCACCCCCGCTCATGCCCCGTGTCTTCCTTCTTTCCCGCCCGCTCATGCCCCATGTCTCCCTTCTTTCCCGCCCACCCATCGCTTATGCCCCGTGTCTCCCTTCTTTCCACCCCCACCCCCCGCTCATGCCCCATGTCTCCCTCCTGTACCCCCACCCCCCGCTCATGCCCCGTGTCTTCCTTCTTTCCCCCCGCTCATGCCCTGTGTCTCCATTCTTCCACCCCACCCCCCGCTCATGCCCCGTGTCTCCCTTCTTCCCCCCCACCCCCCACTCATGCCCCATGTCTGCCCTGTTCCCCCACTCCCCACTCATGCCCTGTGGCTACCTCCTGTACCCCCCACCCCCCGCTCTTGGCCCGTGTCTCCCTCCTGTACCCCCCACCCCTCTCATGCCCCGTATCTCCCTTCTTCCCCCTACCCCCTGCTCATGCCCCGTGTCTTCCTTCTTTCCCCATCCCCCGCTCATGCACCGTGTGTCGCCCTCCTTCCCCCCTCACCCTCCGCTCATGCCCCGTGTCTCCCTTCTCCCCACCCCCCGCTTATGCCCTGTTTCTCCCTATTTTTCCCCCCACCCCCGCTCATGCTGCATGTCTCCCTTCTTCCCCCCACCACCCTGTTCATGCCCCGTGTCTACCTTCTTTCCCCCCACCACCCACTCATGCCTCATGCCCTGTGTCTCCCTCCTCCCTCCCGACCCCCCGCTCATGCCCCGTGTCTCCCTTCTTACAACCCCCCCACCCCCGCTCATGCCCCATGTCTTCCTTCTTCCCCCCACCCCCCACTCAATCCCTGTGTGTCCTTTCTTCTCCCCTACGACCCGCTCATGCCCCATGTTTCCCTTCTCCCCCTGCTCATGCCCCGTGTCTCCCTTCTTTCCACCTCCCCACCCCCTGCTCATGCCCCGTGTCTTCCTACTCCCCCCAACCCCCCGCTCATGCCCTGTGTCTCCCGTCTCCCCCCACACCTGCTCACACCCCGTGTCTCCCTTCTTCCCCCCGCCCCCCGCTCATGCCCCGTGTCTGCCCTGTTCCCTCCACCCCCGCTGATGCCCCGTGTCTCCCTCCTGTACCCCCCACACCCCTCTCATGCCCCGTGTCTCCCTTCTTTCCTCCCCACCCCCTGCTCATGCCCCGTGTCTCCCTTCTTTCCACCCCCACCCCCCGCTCATGCCCCGTGTCTCCCTTCTTCTCCCCCCACCCCCGCTCATGCCCCGTGTCTCCCTTCTTCCCCGCACCCCCGTTTATGCCTTGTGTCTCCCTTCCTCCCCCCACCCCCGCTCATGCCCCGTCTCTCCCTTCTTTCCCCCCAACCCCCGCTCATGCCCCGTGTCTCCCTTCTTTCCCGCCCACCCCTCGCTCATACCCCGTGTCTCCCTTCTTTCCCACCCACCCACCGCTCATGCCCCGTGTCTCCCTTCTTTCCACCCCCACCCCCGCTCATGCCCCATGTCTCCCTCCTGTACCCCCCACCCCCCGCTCATGCCCCGTGTCTTCCTTCTTTCCCCCCGCTCATGCGCTGTGTCTCCATTCTTCCCCCCCACCCCCCGCTCATGCCCCGTGTCTCCCTTCTTCCCCCCCACCCCACTCATGCCCTGTGTCTGCCCTGTTCTCCCCCACCCCCCGCTCATGCCCCGTGGCTACCTCCTGTACCCCCCACCCCTCGCTCTTGCCCCGTGTCTCCCTCCTGTACCCCTCACCCCCGCTCATGCCCCGTATCTCCCTTCTTTCACCCAATCCCCCGCTCATGCACCGTGTCTTCCTTCTTTCCCCCCAGCTCATGCCCCATGTCTCCCTTCTTCAGCCTCCACCCCCACTCATGCCCTGTGTCTCCATTCTTCCCCCCACCCCCTGCTCATGCCCCGTGTCTCTCTTCTTCCCCCACCCCCTGCTCATGCCCCGTGTCTCCCATCTTTCCCCCCCACCCCCCGCTCATTCCCCGTGTCTCCCTTCTCCCCCATCCCCCGCTCATGCCCCGTGTCTCCCTTCTTTCCACCCCCCACCCCCCGCTCATGACCCATGTCTTCCTTCTTCCTCCCCACCCCCCACTCAAGCCCTGTGTCTCCCTTCTTCTCCCCCACCACCCGCTCATGCCCCGTGTCTCCCTTCTCCCCCCGCTCATGGCCCGTGTCTCCCTTCTTTACACCCCCCCACCCCCTGCTCATGCCCCGTGTCTTCCTACTCCTCCCCAACCCCCCGCTCATGCCCTGTGTCTCCCTTCTTCCCCCCCACACCCGCTCACACCCCGTGTCTCCGTTCTTCCCCCCACCCCCCGCTCATGCCCCGTGTCTGCCCTGTTCCCCCCACCCCCGCTCATGCCCCGTGTCTCCCTCCTGTACCCCCCACACCCCTCTCATGCCCCGTGTCTCCCTTCTTTCCTCCCCACCCCCCGCTCTGCCCCGTGTCTCCCTTCTTCTCCCCCCACCCTCCACTAATGCCCCGTGTCTCCCTTCTTCCCCCCACCCCCGTTCATGCCTTGTGTCTCCCTTCCTCCCCCAACCCCCGCTCATGCCCCGTCTCTCCCTTCTTTCCCCCCGAACCCTCGCTCATGCCCCATGTCTCCCTTCTTCTCCCTGTCTCCCTTCTTCCCCCCAACCCCCACTCATGCCCTGTGTCTGCCCTGTTCCCCCCCACCCCCGCTCATGCCCCGTGGCTACCTCCTGTACCCCCCACCCCCCGCTCTTGCCCCGTGTCTCCCTCCTGTACCCCCCGCTCTTGCCCCATGTCTCCCTCCTGTACCCCCCACCCCCTGCTTATGCCCCATGTCTCCCTTCGTCCCCCCACCCCACGCTCATGCCCTGTGTCAGCCCTTTTCCACCCCACCCCCCGCTCATGCCCCGTGTCTCCCTTCTTTCCCGCCCACCCCCCGCTCATGTCCCGTGTATGCCCTGTTCTCCCCCACCCCCCACTCATGCCCTGTGGGTACCTCCTGTACCCCCCACCCCCCGCTCATGCCCGTGTCTCCCTTCTTTCCACCCCCACCCCCCGCTCATGCCCCATGTCTCCCTCCTGTACCCCGCACCCCCGTTCATGCCCCATGTCTTCCTTCTTTCCCCCCAGCTCATGCCCCATGTCTTCCTTCCTCACCCACCACCCCCGCTCATGCCCTGTGTCTCCATTCTTCCCCCCACCCCCTGCTCATGCTCCGTGTCTCCCTTCTTCCCCCCCACCCCCCACTCATGACCCGTGTCTGCCCTGTTCCCCCCCACCCCCCGCTCATGCCCCGTGGCTACCTCCTGTACCCCCCACCCCCGCTCATGCCCCGTGTCTTCCTTCTTTCCCGCCCGCTCATGCCCCATGTCTCCCTTCTTTCCCGCCCACCCATCGCTCATGCCCCGTGTCTCCCTTCTTTCCACCCCCACCCCCTGCTCATGCCCCGTGTCTCCCTTCTTCCCCCCCACCCCCCACTCATGCCCCGTGTCTGCCCTGTTCTCCCCCACCCCCCGCTCATGCCCCGTGTCTCCCCCACCCCCCACTCATGGCCTGTGGCTATCTCCTGTACCCCCCACCCCCGCTCATGCCCCGTGTCTCCCTTCTTTCCACCCCCACCCCCCGCTCATGCCCCATGTCTCCCTCCTGTACCCCGCACCCCCGCTCATGTCCCATGTCTTCCTTCTTTCCCCCCAGCTCATTCCCCATGTCTCCCTTCTTCAGCCTCCACCCCCACTCATGCCCTGTGTCTCCATTCTTCCCCCCACCCCCTGCTCATGCCCCGTGTCTCTCTTCTTCCCCCACCCCCTGCTCATGCCCCGTGTCTCCCATCTTTCCCCCCCACCCCCCGCTCATTCCCCGTGTCTCCCTTCTCCCCCCTTCCCCCGCTCATGCCCCGTGTCTCCCTTCTTTCCACCCCCCACCCCCTGCTCATGACCCATGTCTTCCTTCTTCCTCCCCACTCCCCACTCAAGCCCTGTGTCTCCCTTCTTCTCCCCCACCACCCGCTCATGCCCCGTGTCTCCCTTCTCCCCCCGCTCATGGCCCGTGTCTCCCTTCTTTCCACCCCCCCACCCCCTGCTCATGCCCCGTGTCTTCCTACTCCTCCCCAACCCCCCGCTCATGCCCTGTGTCTCCCTTCTTCCCCCCCACACCCGCTCACACCCCGTGTCTCCGTTCTTCCCCCCACCCCCCGCTCATGCCCCGTGTCTGCCCTGTTCCCCCCACCCCCGCTCATGCCCCGTGTCTCCCTCCTGTACCCCCACCACCCTTCTCATGCCCCGTGTCTCCCTTCTTTCCTCCCCACCCCCCGCTCATGCCCCGTGTCTCCCTTCTTCTCCCCCCACCCCCCACTAATGCCCCGTGTCTCCCTTCTTCACCCCACCCCCTTTCATGCCTTGTGTCTCCCTTCCTCCCCCAACCCCCGCTCATGCCCCGTCTCTCCCTTCTTTCCCCCCGAACCCTCGCTCATGCCCCATGTCTCCCTTCTTCCCCCCAACCCCCACTCATGCCCCGTGTCTGCCCTGTTCCCCCCCACCCCCGCTCATGCCCCGTGGCTACCTCCTGTACCCCCCACCCCCCGCTCTTGCCCCGTGTCTCCCTCCTGTACCCCCCGCCCCCTGCTTATGCCCCATGTCTCCCTTCGTCTCCCCACCCCACGCTCATGCCCTGTGTCAGCCCTTTTCCACCCCACCCCCCGCTCATGCCCCGTGTCTCCCTCCTGTACCCCCCACGGCACCGCTCCTGCCCCATGTCTTCCTTCTTTCCCCCCACCCCCCGCTCATGCACCATGTCTCCCTTATTCCCCCCACCCCCACTCATGCCCTGTGTCTCCCTTCTCCCCCCACCTCCCGCTCATGCCCCGTGTCTCCCTTCTTTTCCCCCGCCCCCCTCTCATGCCCCGTGTCTCCCTTCTTTCCCCCAGCCCCGCTCATGCCGCGTGTCTTCCTACTCCCCCCCAACCCACGCTCATGCCGTGTGTCTCCCTTCTTCCCTCCCACCCCCCGTTCATGCCCCGTGTCTCTCTTCTTCCCCCACCCCCTGGTCATGCCCCATGTCTCCCATCTTTCCCCCACCACCCGCTCATGCCCCATGTCTCCCTTCTCCCCCATCCCCAGCTCATGCCCCGTGTCTCCCTTCTTTCCACCCCCACCCCCCGCTCATGCCCCATGTCTTCCTTCTTCCCCCCACCCCCCCACTCAATCCCTGTGTCTCCCTTCTTCTCCCCCACCACCCGCTCATGCCCTGTGTCTCCCTTCTCCCCCCGCTCATGCCCCGTGTCTCCCTTCTTACCACCTCCCCACCCCCCGCTCATGCCCCGTGTCTTCCTACTCCCCCCAACCCCTCACTCATGCCCTGTGTCTCCCATCTTCCCCCCCACACCCGCTCACACCCCGTGTCTCCCTTCATCCCCCCACCCCCCGCTCATGCCCCGTGTCTGCCCTGTTTCCCCCACCCCCGCTCATGCCCCGTGTCTCCCTCCTGTACCCCCCACACCCCTCTCATGCCCCGTGTCTCCCTTCTTTCCTCTCCACCCCTTCGCTCATGCCCCGTGTCTCACTTCTTTCCACCTCCACCCCCCGCTCATGCCCCGTGTCTCCCTTCTTCCCCCCACCCTCGTTCATGCCTTGTGTCTCCCTTCCTCCCCCCACCCCCGCTCATGCCCCGTATCTCCCTTCTTCTCCCCCCACCCCCTGCTCATGCCTCGTGTCTCCCTTCTTCCCCCCACCCTCGTTCATGCCTTGTGTCTCCCTTCCTCCCCCCACCCCCGCTCATGCCCCGTCTCTCCCCTCTTTCCCCCCAACCACCCGCTCATGCCCCATGTCTCCCTTCTTTCCCGCCCACCCCCCGCTCATGTCCCGTGTATGCCCTGTTCTCCCCCACCCCCCACTCATGCCCTGTGGGTACCTCCTGTACCCCCCACCCCCCGCTCATGCCCGTGTCTCCCTTCTTTCCACCCCCACCCCCGCTCATGCCCCATGTCTCCCTCCTGTACCCCGCACCCCCGTTCATGCCCCATGTCTTCCTTCTTTCCCCCCAGCTCATGCCCCATGTCTTCCTTCCTCACCCACCACCCCCGCTCATGCCCTGTGTCTCCATTCTTCCCCCCACCCCCTGCTCATGCTCCGTGTCTCCCTTCTTCCCCCCCACCCCCCACTCATGACCCGTGTCTGCCCTGTTCCCCCCCACCCCCCGCTCATGCCCCGTGGCTACCTCCTGTACCCCCCACCCCCGCTCATGCCCCGTGTCTTCCTTCTTTCCCGCCCGCTCATGCCCCATGTCTCCCTTCTTTCCCGCCCACCCATCGCTTATGCCCCGTGTCTCCCTTCTTTCCACCCCCACCCCCCGCTCATGCCCCATGTCTCCCTCCTGTACCCCCACCCCCCGCTCATGCCCCGTGTCTTCCTTCTTTCCCCCCGCTCATGCCCTGTGTCTCCATTCTTCCACCCCACCCCCCGCTCATGCCCCGTGTCTCCCTTCTTCCCCCCCACCCCCCACTCATGCCCCATGTCTGCCCTGTTCCCCCACTCCCCACTCATGCCCTGTGGCTACCTCCTGTACCTCCCACCCCCCGCTCTTGGCCCGTGTCTCCCTCCTGTACCCCCCACCCCCCTCATGCCCCGTATCTCCCTTCTTCCCCCTAACCCCTGCTCATGCCCCGTGTCTTCCTTCTTTCCCCATCCCCCGCTCATGCACCGTGTGTCGCCCTTCTTCCCCCCTCACCCTCCGCTCATGCCCCGTGTCTCCCTTCTCCCCACCCCCCGCTCATGCCCTGTTTCTCCCTATTTTTCCCCCCACCCCCCGCTCATGCTGCATGTCTCCCTTCTTCCCCCCACCACCCTGTTCATGCCCCGTGTCTACCTTCTTTCCCCCCACCACCCACTCATGCCTCATGCCCTGTGTCTCCCTCCTCCCTCCCGACCCCCGCTCATGCCCCGTGTCTCCCTTCTTACAACCCCCCCACCCCCGCTCATGCCCCATGTCTTCCTTCTTCCCCCCACCCCCCACTCAATCCCTGTGTGTCCTTTCTTCTCCCCTACCACCCGCTCATGCCCCATGTTTCCCTTCTCCCCCTGCTCATGCCCCGTGTCTCCCTTCTTTCCAACCTCCCCACCCCCTGCTCATGCCCCGTGTCTTCCTACTCCCCCCAACCCCCCGCTCATGCCCTGTGTCTCCCGTCTCCCCCCACACCTGCTCACACCCCATGTCTCCCTTCTTCCCCCCACCCCCCGCTCATGCCCCGTGTGTGCCCTGTTCCCTCCACCCCCGCTGATGCCCCGTGTCTCCCTCCTGTACCCCCCACACTCCTCTCATGCCCCATGTCTCCCTTCTTTCCTCCCCACCCCCTGCTCATGCCCCGTGTCTCCCTTCTTTCCACCCCCACCCCCCGCTCATGCCCCGTGTCTCCCTTCTTCTCCCCCCACCCCCCGCTCATGCCCCGTGTCTCCCTGCTTCCCCGCACCCCCATTTATGCCTTGTGTCTCCCTTCCTCCCCCCACCCCCGCTCATGCCCCGTCTCTCCCTTCTTTCCCCCCAACCCCCGCTCATGCCCCGTGTCTCCCTTCTTTCCCGCCCACCCCTCGCTCATGCCCCGTGTCTCCCTTCTTTCCCACCCACCCACCGCTCATGCCCCGTGTCTCCCTTCTTTCCACCCCCACCCCCGCTCATGCCCCATGTCTCCCTCCTGTACCCCCCACCCCCTGCTCATGCCCCGTGTCTTCCTTCTTTCCCCCCGCTCATGCCCTGTGTCTCCATTCTTCCCCCCCACCCCCCGCTCATGCCCCGTGTCTCCCTTCTTCCCCCCCACCCCACTCATGCCCTGTGTCTGCCCTGTTCTCCCCCACCCCCCGCTCATGCCCCGTGGCTACCTCCTGTACCCCCCACCCCTCGCTCTTGCCCCGTGTCTCCCTCCTGTACCCCTCACCCCCCGCTCATGCCCCGTATCTCCCTTCTTTCACCCAATCCCCCGCTCATGCACTGTGTCTTCCTTCTTTCCCCCCAGCTCATGCCCCATGTCTCCCTTCTTCAGCCTCCACCCCCACTCATGCCCTGTGTCTCCATTCTTCCCCCCACCCCCTGCTCATGCCCCGTGTCTCTCTTCTTCCCCCACCCCCTGCTCATGCCCCGTGTCTCCCATCTTTCCCCCCCACCCCCCGCTCATTCCCCGTGTCTCCCTTCTCCCCCCATCCCCCGCTCATGCCCCGTGTCTCCCTTCTTTCCACCCCCCACCCCCCGCTCATGACCAATGTCTTCCTTCTTCCTCCCCACCCCCCAATCAAGCCCTGTGTCTCCCTTCTTCTCCCCCACCACCCGCTCATGCCCCGTGTCTCCCTTCTCCCCCCGCTCATGGCCCGTGTCTCCCTTCTTTCCACCCCCCCACCCCCTGCTCATGCCCCGTGTCTTCCTACTCCTCCCCAACCCCCCGCTCATGCCCTGTGTCTCCCTTCTTCCCCCCCACACCCGCTCACACCCCGTGTCTCCGTTCTTCACCCCACCCCCCGCTCATGCCCCGTGTCTGCCCTGTTCCCCCCACCCCCGCTCATGCCCCGTGTCTCCCTCCTGTACCCCCCACACCCCTCTCATGCCCCGTGTCTCCCTTCTTTCCTCCCCACCCCCCGCTCTGCCCCGTGTCTCCCTTCTTCTCCCCCCACCCTCCACTAATGCCCCGTGTCTCCCTTCTTCCCCCCACCCCCGTTCATGCCTTGTGTCTCCCTTCCTCCCCCAACCCCCGCTCATGCCCCGTCTCTCCCTTCTTTCCCCCCGAACCCTCGCTCATGCCCCATGTCTCCCTTCTTCCCCCCAACCCCCACTCATGCCCTGTGTCTGCCCTGTTCCCCCCACCCCCGCTCATGCCCCGTGGCTACCTCCTGTACCCCCCACCCCCCGCTCTTGCCCCGTGTCTCCCTCCTGTACCCCCCGCTCTTGCCCCATGTCTCCCTCCTGTACCCCCCACCCCCTGCTTATGCCCCATGTCTCCCTTCATCCCCCCACCCCACGCTCATGCCCTGTGTCAGCCCTTTTCCACCCCACCCCCCGCTCATGCCCCGTGTCTCCCTCCTGTACCCCCCACCCCCCGCTCATGCCCCATGTCTCCCTTCTTCCCCGCACCCCCGTTTATGCCTTGTGTCTCCCTTCCTCCCCCCACCCCCGCTCATGCCCGGTCTCTCCCTTCTTTCCCCCCAACCCCCGCTCATGCCCTGTGTCTCCCTTCTTTCCCGCCCACCCCTCGCTCATGCCCCGTGTCTCCCTTCTTTCCCACCCACCCACCGCACATGCCCCGTGTCTCCCTTCTTTCCACCCCCACCCCCGCTCATGCCCCATGTCTCCCTCCTGTACCCCCCACCCCCGCTCATGCCCCGTGCCTTCCTTCTTTCCCCCGCTCATGCCCTGTGTCTCCATTCTTCCCCCCCACCCCCCGCTCATGCCCCGTGTCTCCCTTCTTCCCCCCCACCCCCACTCATGCCCTGTGTCTGCCCTGTTCTCCCCCACCCCCCGCTCATGCCCCGTGGCTACCTCCTGTACCCCCACCCCTCGCTCTTGCCCCGTGTCTCCCTCCTGTACCCCCCACCCCCCGCTCATGCCCCGTATCTCCCTTCTTTCCCCCAATACCCCGCTCATGCACCGTGTGTCTCCCTTCTTCTCCCCTCACTCCCCGCTCATGCCCCGTGTCTCCCTTCTCTCCCCCACCCCGCTCATGCCCTGTGTCTCCCTACTTTTCCCCCCAACCCCGCTCATTCCCCGTGTCTCCCTTCTTTCTCCCCACCCCCCGCTCATGCCCCATGTTTCCCTTCTTCTCCCCCACCCTCCGCTCATTCTGCATGTCTCCCTTCTTCCCCCCCACCCCCCGCTCATGCCCTGTGTCTCCCTACATTTCCCCCCACCCCCTGCTCATTCCCCGTGTCTGCCTTCTTTCCCCCCACCACCCACTCATGCCTCATGCCCCGTGTCTCCCATCTTTCCCCACACCCCCGGCTCATGCCCCGTGTCTCCCTTCTCCCTCCCCACGCCCCGCTCATGCCCCGTGTCTCCCTTCTTTCCACCCCCCAACCCCCGCTCATATGCCATGTCTTCTTTCTTCCCCCACCCCCGCTCATGCCCCGTGTCTCCCTTCTTCCCCCCACCCCCCCGCTCATGCCCCGTGTCTCCCTTCTCCCCCCACTCATGCCCCCTGTCTTCCTTCTTTCCATCCCGCCACCCCCCACTCACGCCCCGTGTCTTCCTTCTTCCCCCCACCCCCGTGCATGCCCCCTGTCTCCCTTTTTCCCCACACAACCACTCATGCCTCGTGTCTCCCTTCTTCCCCCCAACCCCCGCTCATGCCCTGTGTCTGCCCTGTTCCCCCCACCCCCGCGTCTCCCTCCTGTACCCCCCACCCCCTGCTCATGCCCCGTGTCTCCCTCCTGTAACCCCCACCCCCCACTCATGCCATGTGTCTCCCTTCTTCCCCCCATCCCCCTGCTCATGCCCTGTGTCTCCCTTCTTCCCTCCCACCCCCCGCTCATGCCCCGTGTCTTCCTTCTTTACCCCGCACACCCCCCACTCATGCCCCCGTGTCTCCATTCTTCGCACTCCCCCGCTCATGTCCTGTGTCTCCCTTCTTCCCCCCCACCCACAGCTCATGCCCCGTGTCTCCCTTCTTCCCCCCCACCCCCCACTCATGCCCCGTGTCTCCCTTCTTCCGCCCACCCCTTGCCCCGTGTCTCCCTTCTTTCCCCCCACTCATGCCCCGTGTCTCCCTTCTTCCCCCCAACCCCCCGCTCATGCCCCGTGTCTGCCCTGTTCCCCCCACCCCCCGCTCCTGCCCTGTCTCTCCCTCCTGTACCCCCCACCACCCGCTCTTGCCCCGTGTTTCCGTCCTGTAACCCCCACCCCCCGCTCATGCACCGTGTCTCCCTTCTTCCCCCCACCCACCGCTCATGCACCGTGTCTCCCTTATCCCCCATCCCCACTCATGCCCTGTGTCTCCCTTCTTTCTACCCCCCACCCCCTGCTCATGCCCCATGTCTTCCTTCTTCCCCCCCACCCCCCGCTCAAGCCCTGTGTCTCCCTTCTTCTCCCCCATCACCCGCTCATGCCCCGTGTCTCCCTTCTCCCCCTCTTCATGCCCCGTGTCTCCCTTCGTTCCACCCCCCACCCCTGCTCATGCCCCGTGTCTTCCTACTCCCCCCAACCTCCCGCTCATGCCCTGTGTCTCTCTTCTTCCCCCCCACACCCGCTCACGCGCCGTGTCTCCCTTCTTCCACCACCCCCGCTCATGCCCCATGTCTGCCCTGTTTCCCCCACCCCCACTAATGCCCCGTTTCTCCCTCCTGTACCCCCCACCCCACTCTCATGCCCCGTGTCTCCCTTCTTTCCTCCCCACCCCCCGCTCATGCCCCGTGTCTCCCTTCTTTCCACCCCCACCCCCGCTCATGACCCGTGTCTCCCTTCTTCTCCCCGTACCCCCCGCTCATGCCCCGTGTCTCCCTTCTTCCCCCCACCCCTGTTCATGCTCTGTGTCTCCCTTCCTCCCCCACCCCTGCTCATGCCCCATGTCTCCCTCCTGTACCCCCCAACCCCCGCTCATGCCCCGTGTCTTCCTTCTTTCCCCCCGCTCATGCCCCGTGTCTCCCTACTTCACCCCCCACCCCCCACTCATGCCCTGTGTCTCCATTTTCCCCCCCACCCCCTGCTCATGCCCCGTGTCTCCCTTCTTCCCCCCCACCCCCCACTCATGCCCCGTGTCTGCCCTGTTCCCGCCCACCCACCGCTCATGCCCCGTGTCTCCCTCCTGTACCCCCCACCCCCCGCTCATGCCCCGTATCTCCCTTCTTCCACCCACCCCTCGCTCATGCCCCGTGTCTTCCTTCTTTCCCCCCATCTCCCGCTCATGCACCGTGTCTCCCTTCTTCCCCCCTCACCCCCGCTCATGCCCCGTGTCTCCCTTCTCCCCCCCACCCCCCGCTCATACCCTGTGTCTCCCTTCTTTTCCCCCACCCCCCACTCATGCCCCATGTCTCCCTTCTTGCCCCCCACCCCCTGCTCATGCCCCGTGTTTCCCTTCTTCCCCCCAACCCCCGCTCATGCTGCATGTCTCCCTTCTTCCCCACCACTCCCCGTTCATGCCCCGTGTCTCTCTTCTTTCCCCCCCACCCTCTGCTCATGCCTCATGCCCCGTGTCTCCCATCTTTCCCCCCACCCCCCTCTCATGCCCTGTATCTCCCTTCTCCCTCCCCACCACCGCTCATGCCCCGTGTCTCCCTTCTTTCCACCCCCACCCCCGCTCATATCCCATGTCTTCTTTCTTCTCCCCCACCCCCCGCTCATATCCCGTGTCTCCCTTCTTCCCCCCATCCCCCGCTCATGTCCTGTGTCTCCCTTCTTCCCCCCACCCCCCGCGTCTCCCTTCTTCCCACACCCCCGCTCATGCCCTGTGTCTCCCTTCTTCCCCCACCCACAGCTCATGCCCCGTGTCTCCCTTCTTCCCCCCGACCCCCAGCTCATGCCCCGTGTCTCCCTTCTTCCCCCCACCCCACTTCTCATGCCCCGTGTCTTCCTTCTCCACCCCCACCCCCGCGCATGCCCCCTGTCTCCCTTCTTCCCCCCACCCGGCTCATGCCCCGTGTCTCCCTTCTTCCCCAACCCCCGCTAATGCCCTGTGTCTGCCCTGTTCCCCCACCCCGCTCATGCCCCGTGTCTCCCTCCTGTACCCCCTCCCCCTGCTCATGCCCCGAGTCTCCCTCCTGTAACCCCCACCCCCCATTCATGCCACATGTCTCCCTTCTTCCCCTATCCCCCGCTCATGCCCTGTGTCTCCCTTCTTCCCTCCCACCCCCCGCTCATGCCCTGTGTCTTCCTTCTTTCCCCCGCCCACCCCCGCTCATGCCCCCGTGTCTCCCTTCTTCCCACACCCCCCGCTCATGCCCTGTGTCTCCCTTCTTCCCCCCACCCACAGCTCATGCCCCGTGTCTCCCTTCTTCCCCCCGACCCCCAACTCATGCCCCGTGTCTCCCTTCTTCCCCCCATCCCCCTTCTCATGCCCTGTGTCTCCCTTGTTCCCCCACCCCTTGCTCATGCCCCGTGTCTCCCTTCTTTCCCCCCCGCTCATGCCCCATGTCTCCCTTCTTCCCCCCACCCCCCGCTCATGCCCTGTGTCTGCCCTGTTCCCCCAACCCCCCGCTCATGCCCTGTGTCTCCTTCCTCTACCCCCCACCCCCTGCTCTTGCCCCGTGTCTCCCTCCTGTACCCCCACCCCCCGCTCATGCCCCGTGTCTCCCTTCTTTTCCTCCCACCCACCGCTCATGCCCCGTGTCTCCCTTCTTTCACCCCCTCCCCCCGCTCATGCCCTGTGTCTCCCTTCTTCCCCCCCATGCCCCATTCATGCTGTGTGACTCCCTTCTTCCCCCCACCCCCCGTTCATGCCCCGTGTCTCTCTTCTTCCCCCCACCCCCCACTCATGCCTCATGCCCCGTGTCTCCCATCTTTCCCCCCACCCCCCGCTCATGCCCTGTGTCTCCCTTCTTTCAACCCCCCACCCCCCACTCATGCCCCGTGTCTCCCTTCTTCCCCCCATCCCCCGCTCATGCCCCGGGTCTGCCCTGTTACCCCCCACCCCCCGCTCATGCCCCATGTCTCCCTCCTGTACCCCCCACACCCCTCTCATGCCCCGTGTCTCCCTTCTTTCCTCTCCACCCCTTTGCTCATGCCCCGTGTCTCACTTCTTTCCACCTCCACCCCCCGCTCATGCCCCGTATCTCCCTTCTTCTCCCCCCACCCCCTGCTCATGCCTCGTGTCTCCCTTCTTCCCCCCACCCTCGTTCATGCCTTGTGTCTCCCTTCCTCCCCCCACCCCCGCTCATGCCCCGTCTCTCCCCTCTTTCCCCCCAACCCCCCGCTAATGCCCCATGTCTCCCTTCTTTCCCGCCCACCCCCCGCTCATGTCCCGTGTATGCCCTGTTCTCCCCCACCCCCCACTCATGCCCTGTGGGTACCTCCTGTACCCCCCACCCCCCGCTCATGCCCGTGTCTCCCTTCTTTCCACCCCCACCCCCCGCTCATGCCCCATGTCTCCCTCCTGTACCCCGCACCCCCGTTCATGCCCCATGTCTTCCTTCTTTCCCCCCAGCTCATGCCCCATGTCTTCCTTCCTCACCCACCACCCCCGCTCATGCCCTGTGTCTCCATTCTTCCCCCCACCCCCTGCTCATGCTCCGTGTCTCCCTTCTTCCCCCCCACCCCCCACTCATGACCCGTGTCTGCCCTGTTCCCCCCCACCCCCCGCTCATGCCCCGTGGCTACCTCCTGTACCCCCCACCCCCGCTCATGCCCCGTGTCTTCCTTCTTTCCCGCCCGCTCATGCCCCATGTCTCCCTTCTTTCCCGCCCACCCATCGCTTATGCCCCGTGTCTCCCTTCTTTCCACCCCCACCCCCCGCTCATGCCCCATGTCTCCCTCCTGTACCCCCCACCCCCCGCTCATGCCCCGTGTCTTCCTTCTTTCCCCCCGCTCATGCCCTGTGTCTCCATTCTTCCACCCCACCCCCCGCTCATGCCCCGTGTCTCCCTTCTTCCCCCCCACCCCCCACTCATGCCCCATGTCTGCCCTGTTCCCCCACTCCCCACTCATGCCCTGTGGCTACCTCCTGTACCCCCCACCCCCCGCTCTTGGCCCGTGTCTCCCTCCTGTACCCCCCACCCCCCTCATGCCCCGTATCTCCCTTCTTCCCCCTACCCCCTGCTCATGCCCCGTGTCTTCCTTCTTTCCCCATCCCCCGCTCATGCACCGTGTGTCGCCCTTCTTCCCCCCTCACACTCCGCTCATGCCCCGTGTCTCCCTTCTCCCCACCCCCCGCTCATGCCCTGTTTCTCCCTATTTTTCCCCCCACCCCCCGCTCATGCTGCATGTCTCCCTTCTTCCCCCCACCACCCTGTTCATGCCCCGTGTCTACCTTCTTTCCCCCCACCACCCACTCATGCCTCATGCCCTGTGTCTCCCTCCTCCCTCCCGACCCCCCGCTCATGCCCCGTGTCTCCCTTCTTACAACCCCCCCACCCCCGCTCATGCCCCATGTCTTCCTTCTTCCCCCCACCCCCCACTCAATCCCTGTGTGTCCTTTCTTCTCCCCTACCACCCGCTCATGCCCCATGTTTCCCTTCTCCCCCTGCTCATGCCCCGTGTCTCCCTTCTTTCCACCTCCCCACCCCCTGCTCATGCCCCGTGTCTTCCTACTCCCCCCAACCCCCCGCTCATGCCCTGTGTCTCCCGTCTCCCCCCACACCTGCTCACACCCCGTGTCTCCCTTCTTCCCCCCACCCCCCGCTCATGCCCCGTGTCTGCCCTGTTCCCTCCACCCCCGCTGATGCCCCGTGTCTCCCTCCTGTACCCCCCACACCCCTCTCATGCCCCGTGTCTCCCTTCTTTCCTCCCCACCCCCTGCTCATGCCCCGTGTCTCCCTTCTTTCCACCCCCACCCCCCGCTCATGCCCCGTGTCTCCCTTCTTCTCCCCCCACCCCCCGCTCATGCCCCGTGTCTCCCTTCTTCCCCGCACCCCCGTTTATGCCTTGTGTCTCCCTTCCTCCCCCCACCCCCGCTCATGCCCCGTCTCTCCCTTCTTTCCCCCCAACCCCCGCTCATGCCCCGTGTCTCCCTTCTTTCCCGCCCACCCCTCGCTCATGCCCCGTGTCTCCCTTCTTTCCCACCCACCCACCGCTCATGCCCCGTGTCTCCCTTCTTTCCACCCCCACCCCCGCTCATGCCCCATGTCTCCCTCCTGTACCCCCCACCCCCCGCTCATGCCCCGTGTCTTCCTTCTTTCCCCCCGCTCATGCCCTGTGTCTCCATTCTTCCCCCCCACCCCCCGCTCATGCCCCGTGTCTCCCTTCTTCCCCCCCACCCCACTCATGCCCTGTGTCTGCCCTGTTCTCCCCCACCCCCCGCTCATGCCCCGTGGCTACCTCCTGTACCCCCCACCCCTCGCTCTTGCCCCGTGTCTCCCTCCTGTACCCCTCACCCCCCACTCATGCCCCGTATCTCCCTTCTTTCACCCAATCCCCCGCTCATGCACCGTGTCTTCCTTCTTTCCCCCCAGCTCATGCCCCATGTCTCCCTTCTTCAGCCTCCACCCCCACTCATGCCCTGTGTCTCCATTCTTCCCCCCACCCCCTGCTCATGCCCCGTGTCTCTCTTCTTCCCCCACCCCCTGCTCATGCCCCGTGTCTCCCATCTTTCCCCCCCACCCCCCGCTCATTCCCCGTGTCTCCCTTCTCCCCCCATCCCCCGCTCATGCCCCGTGTCTCCCTTCTTTCCACCCCCCACCCCCCGCTCATGACCCATGTCTTCCTTCTTCCTCCCCACCCCCCACTCAAGCCCTGTGTCTCCCTTCTTCTCCCCCACCACCCGCTCATGCCCCGTGTCTCCCTTCTCCCCCCGCTCATGGCCCGTGTCTCCCTTCTTTCCACCCCACACCCCCTGCTCATGCCCTGTGTCTTCCTACTCCTCCCCAACCCCCCGCTCATGCCCTGTGTCTCCCTTCTTCCCCCCCACACCCACTCACACCCCGTGTCTCCGTTCTTCCCCCCACCCCCCGCTCATGCCCCGTGTCTGCCCTGTTCCCCCCACCCCCGCTCATGCCCCGTGTCTCCCTCCTGTACCCCCCACACCCCTCTCATGCCCCGTGTCTCCCTTCTTTCCTCCCCACCCCCCGCTCTGCCCCGTGTCTCCCTTCTTCTCCCCCCACCCTCCACTAATGCCCCGTGTCTCCCTTCTTCCTCCCACCCCCGTTCATGCCTTGTGTCTCCCTTCCTCCCCCAACCCACGCTCATGCCCCGTCTCTCCCTTCTTTCCCCCCGAACCCTCGCTCATGCCCCATGTCTCCCTTCTTCCCCCCAACCCCCACTCATGCCCTGTGTCTGCCCTGTTCCCCCCCACCCCCGCTCATGCCCCGTGGCTACCTCCTGTACCCCCCACCCCCCGCTCTTGCCCCGTGTCTCCCTCCTGTACCCCCCGCTCTTGCCCCATGTCTCCCTCCTGTACCCCCCACCCCCTGCTTATGCCCCATGTCTCCCTTCGTCCCCCCACCCCACGCTCATGCCCTGTGTCAGCCCTTTTCCACCCCACCCCCCGCTCATGCCCCGTGTCTCCCTCCTGTACCCCCCACCCCACGCTCATGCCCCATGTCTCCCTTCTTCCCTGCACCCCCGTTTATGCCTTGTGTCTCCCTTCCTCCCCCCACCCCCGCTCATGCCCCGTCTCTCCCTTCTTTCCCCCCAACCCCCGCTCATGCCCCGTGTCTCCCTTCTTTCCCGCCCACCCCTCGCTCATGCCCCGTGTCTCCCTTCTTTCCCACCCACCCACCGCACATGCCCGTTGTCTCCCTTCTTTCCACCCCCACCCCCGCTCATGCCCCATGTCTCCCTCCTGTACCCCCCACCCCCGCTCATGCCCCGTGTCTTCCTTCTTTCCCCCCGCTCATGCCCTGTGTCTCCATTCTTCCCCCCCACCCCCCGCTCATGCCCCGTGTCTCCCTTCTTCCCCCCCACCCCCACTCATGCCCTGTGTCTGCCCTGTTCTCCCCCACCCCCCGCTCATGCCCCGTGGCTACCTCCTGTACCCCCACCCCTCGCTCTTGCCCCGTGTCTCCCTCCTGTACCCCCCACCCCCCGCTCATGCCCCGTATCTCCCTTCTTTCCCCCAATCCCCCGCTCATGCACCGTGTGTCTCCCTTCTTCCCCCCTCACTCCCCGCTCATGCCCCGTGTCTCCCTTCTCTCCCCCACCCCCCGCTCATGCCCTGTGTCTCCCTACTTTTCCCCCCACCCCCCGCTCATTCCCCGTGTCTCCCTTCTTTCTCCCCACCCCCGTTCATGCCCCATGTTTCCCTTCTTCTCCCCCACCCTCCGCTCATGCTGCATGTCTCCCTTCTTCCCCCCCACCCCCCGCTCATGCCCTGTGTCTCCCTACATTTCCCCCCACCCCCTGCTCATTCCCCGTGTCTGCCTTCTTTCCCCCCACCACCCACTCATGCCTCATGCCCCGTGTCTCCCATCTTTCCCCACACCCCCGGCTCATGCCCCGTGTCTCCCTTCTCCCTCCCCACGCCCCGCTCATGCCCCGTGTCTCCCTTCTTTCCACCCCCCACCCCCCGCTCATATGCCATGTCTTCTTTCTTCCCCCACCCCCGCTCATGCCCCGTGTCTCCCTTCTTCCCCCCACCCCCCCGCTCATGCCCCGTGTCTCCCTTCTCCCCCCACTCATGCCCCCTGTCTTCCTTCTTTCCATCCCGCCACCCCCCACTCACGCCCCGTGTCTTCCTTCTTCCCCCCACCCCCGTGCATGCCCCCTGTCTCCCTTTTTCCCCACACAACCACTCATGCCTCGTGTCTCCCTTCTTCCGCCCAACCCCCGCTCATGCCCTGTGTCTGCCCTGTTCCCCCCACCCCCGCGTCTCCCTCCTGTACCCCCCACCCCCTGCTCATGCCCCGTGTCTCCCTCCTGTAACCCCCACCCCCCACTCATGCCATGTGTCTCCCTTCTTCCCCCATCCCCCTGCTCATGCCCTGTGTCTCCCTTCTTCCCTCCCACCCCCCGCTCATGCCCCGTGTCTTCCTTCTTTCCCCCGCACACCCCCCACTCATGCCCCCGTGTCTCCATTCTTCGCACTCCCCCGCTCATGTCCTGTGTCTCCCTTCTTCCCCCCCACCCACAGCTCATGCCCCGTGTCTCCCTTCTTCCCCCCCACCCCCCACTCATGCCCCGTGTCTCCCTTCTTCCGCCCACCCCTTGCCCCGTGTCTCCCTTCTTTCCCCCCACTCATGCCCCGTGTCTCCCTTCTTCCCCCCAACCCCCCGCTCATGCCCCGTGTCTGCCCTGTTCCCCCCACCCCCCGCTCATGCCCTGTCTCTCCCTCCTGTACCCCCCACCACCCGCTCTTGCCCCGTGTTTCCGTCCTGTAACCCCCACCCCCCGCTCATGCACCGTGTCTCCCTTCTTCCCCCCACCCGCCGCTCATGCACCGTGTCTCCCTTATCCCCCATCCCCACTCATGCCCCGTGTCTCCCTTCTTTCTACCCCCCACCCCCCGCTCATGCCCCATGTCTTCCTTCTTCCCCCCCACCCCCCGCTCAAGCCCTGTGTCTCCCTTCTTCTCCCCCATCACCCGCTCATACCCCGTGTCTCCCTTCTCCCCCCTTCATGCCCCGTGTCTCCCTTCGTTCCACCCCCCACCCCTACTCATGCCCCGTGTCTTCCTACTCCCCCCAACCTCCCGCTCATGCCCTGTGTCTCTCTTCTTCCCCCCCACCCCCGCTCACGCGCCGTGTCTCCCTTCTTCCACCACCCCCCGCTCATGCCCCATGTCTGCCCTGTTTCCCCCACCCCCACTAATGCCCCGTTTCTCCCTCCTGTACCCCCACCCCACTCTCATGCCCCGTGTCTCCCTTCTTTCCTCCCCACCCCCCGCTCATGCCCCGTGTCTCCCTTCTTTCCACCCCCACCCCCGCTCATGACCCGTGTCTCCCTTCTTCTCCCCGTACCCCCCGCTCATGCCCCGTGTCTCCCTTCTTCCCCCCACCCCTGTTCATGCTCTGTGTCTCCCTTCCTCCCCCACCCCTGCTCATGCCCCATGTCTCCTTCCTGTACCCCCCAACCCCCGCTCATGCCTCGTGTCTTCCTTCTTTCCCCCCGCTCATGCCCCGTGTCTCCCTACTTCACCCCCCACCCCCACTCATGCCCTGTGTCTCCATTTTCCCCCCCACCCCCTGCTCATGCCCCGTGTCTCCCTTCTTCCCCCCCACCCCCCACTCATGCCCCGTGTCTGCCCTGTTCCCCCCCACCCACCGCTCATGCCCCGTGTCTCCCTCCTGTACCCCCCACCCCCCGCTCATGCCCCGTATCTCCCTTCTTCCACCCACCCCTCGCTCATGCCCCGTGTCTTCCTTCTTTCCCCCATCTCCCGCTCATGCACCGTGTCTCCCTTCTTCCCCCCTCACCCCCGCTCATGCCCCGTGTCTCCCTTCTCCCCCCCACCCCCCGCTCATACCCTGTGTCTCCCTTCTTTTCCCCCACCCCCCACTCATGCCCCGTGTCTCCCTTCTTGCCCCCCACCCCCTGCTCATGCCCCGTGTTTCCCTTCTTCCCCCCAACCCCCGCTCATGCTGCATGTCTCCCTTCTTCCCCACCACTCCCCGTTCATGCCCCGTGTCTCTCTTCTTTCCCCCCCACCCTCTGCTCATGCCTCATGCCCCGTGTCTCCCATCTTTCCCCCACCCCCCTCTCATGCCCCGTGTCTCCCTTCTCCCTCCCCACCACCGCTCATGCCCCGTGTCTCCCTTCTTTCCACCCCCACCCCCGCTCATATCCCATGTCTTCATTCTTCTCCCCCACCCCCCGCTCATATCCCGTGTCTCCCTTCTTCCCCCCATCCCCCGCTCATGTCCTGTGTCTCCCTTCTTCCCCCCCACCCCCCGCTCATGCCCCCGTGTCTCCCTTCTTCCCACACCCCCGCTCATGCCCTGAGTCTCCCTTCTTCCCCCACCCACAGCTCATGCCCCGTGTCTCCCTTCTTCCCCCCGACCCCCAGCTCATGCCCCGTGTCTCCCTTCTTCCCCCCATCCCCCTTCTCATGCCCCGTGTCTTCCTTCTCCACCCCCACCCCCGCGCATGCCCCCTGTCTCCCTTATTCCCCCCACCCGGCTCATGCCCCGTGTCTCCCTTCTTCCCCAACCCCCGCTCATGCCCTGTGTCTGCCCTGTTCCCCCACCCCGCTCATGCCCCGTGTCTCCCTCCTGTACCCCCTCCCCCTGCTCATGCCCCGAGTCTCCCTCCTGTAACCCCCACCCCCCATTCATGCCACGTGTCTCCCTTCTTCCCCTATCCCCCGCTCATGCCCTGTGTCTCCCTTCTTCCCTCCCACCCCCCGCTCATGCCCTGTGTCTTCCTTCTTTCCCCCGCCCACCCCCGCTCATGCCCCCGTGTCTCCCTTCTTCCCACACCCCCCGCTCATGCCCTGTGTCTCCCTTCTTCCCCCCACCCACAGCTCATGCCCCGTGTCTCCCTTCTTCCCCCCGACCCCCAACTCATGCCCCTTGTCTCCCTTCTTCCCCCATCCCCCTTCTCATGCCCTGTGTCTCCCTTCTTCCCCCACCCCTTGCTCATGCCCTGTGTCTCCCTTCTTTCCCCCCCGCTCATGCCCCATGTCTCCCTTCTTCCCCCCACCCCCCGCTCATGCCCTGTGTCTGCCCTGTTCCCCCAACCCCCCGCTCATGCCCTGTGTCTCCTTCTTCTACCCCCCACCCCCTGCTCTTGCCCCGTGTCTCCCTCCTGTACCCCCACCCCCCGCTCATGCCCCGTGTCTCCCTTCTTTTCCTCCCACCCACCGCTCATGCCCCGTGTCTCCCTTCTTTCACCCCCTCCCCCCGCTCATGCCCTGTGTCTCCCTTCTTCCCCCCATGCCCCATTCATGCTGTGTGACTCCCTTCTTCCCCCCACCCCCCGTTCATGCCCCGTGTCTCTCTTCTTCCCCCCACCCCCCACTCATGCCTCATGCCCCGTGTCTCCCATCTTTCCCCCCCACCCCCCGCTCATGCCCTGTGTCTCCCTTCTTTCAACCCCCCACCCCCCACTCATGCCCCGTGTCTCCCTTCTTCCCCCCATCCCCCGCTCATGCCCCGGGTCTCCATTCTTCCCCCCCACCCCCGCTCATGCCCCTAGTCTCCCTTCTTCCCCCCACCCCCCGCTCATGCCCCATGTCTCCCTCCTGTACCCCCCACCCCCCGCTCATGCCCCATGTCTCCCTTTTTCCCCCCCACCCCCCGCTCATGCCCTGTGTCTGCCCTGTTCCACCCCCCCGCTCATGCCCCGTGTCTCCCTCCTGTACCCCCCACCCCCCGCTCTTGCCCCGTGTCTCCCTTCTACCCCCCCACACCCCCGCTCATGCCCGTGTCTTCCTTCTTCCCCCCACCCCCTGCTCATGCACTGTGTCTCCCTTCTTCCCCCCACCCCCGCTCATGCCCCGTGCCTCCCTTCTTTCCCCCCCAGCCCCGCTCATGCCCCGTGTCTTCCTACTCCCCCCAACCCCCCGCTCATGCCGTGTGTCTCCATTCTTCCCTCCCACCCCCCGCTCATGCCCCGTGTCTGCCCTGTTCCCCCCACCCCCATTCATGCCCTGTGTCTCCCTCCTGTACCCCCCACCCCCCGCTCTTGCCCCGTGTCTCCCTCCTGTACCCCCCACCCCCCGCTCATGCCCCGTGTCTCCCTTCTTCCCCCCCACGCCCCGCTCATGCTGTGTGACTCCCTTCTTCCCCCCAGCTCCCCGTTCATGTCCCGTGTCTCTCTTCTTCCCCCCCACCCTCCGCTCATGCCTCATGCCCCGTGTCTCCCATCTTTCCCCCCACCCCCCGCTCATGCCCCGTGTCTTCCTTCTTTCCACCCCCCACCCCCCACTCATGCCCCGTGTCTCCCTCCTGTACCCCCAGACCTGCTCTTGCCCCGTGTCTCCCTCCTGTACCCCCCACCCCCTGCTCATGCCCCATGTCTCCCTTCTTCCCCCCACCCCCTGCTCATGCCCTGTGTCTGCCCTGTTCCACCCCACACCCCGCTCATGCCCCGTGTCTCCCTCCTGTACCCCCCACCCCCCGCTCTTGCCCCGTGTCTCCCTTCTTCCCCCCCTCATCCCCCGCTCATGCCCCGCTCATGCCCCGGGTCTGCCCTGTTACCCCCCACCCCCGCTCATGCCCCTGTCTCCCTCCTGTACCCCCAGACCTGCTCTTGCCCCGTGTCTCCCTCCTGTACCCCCCACCCCCTGCTCATGCCCCATGTCTCCCTTCTTCCCCCCACCCCCTGCTCATGCCCTGTGTCTGCCCTGTTCCACCCCACACCCCGCTCATGCCCCGTGTCTCCCTCCTGTACCCCCCACCCCCCGCTCTTGCCCCGTGTCTCCCTTCTTCCCCCCCACGCCACCGCTCATGCCCTGTGTCTTCCTTCTTCCCCCCCACCCCCAGCTCATGCACCGGATCTCCCTTCTTCCCCCCACCCCCGCTCATGCCCCGTGCCTCCCTTCTTTCCCCCTGCCCCCGCTCATGCCCCGTGTCTTCCTACTCCCCCCAACCCCCAGCTCATGCCGTGTGTCTCTCTTCTTCCCTCCCACCCCCGTTCATGCCCCATGTCTCTCTTCTTCCCCCCACCCCCTGCTCATGCCCCGTGTCTTCTTCTTCCCCCGACCCCCCGCTCAAGCCCCATGTCTCCCTTCTTCTCCCCCACCCCCCACTCATGCCCCATGTCTCCCTTCTCCCCCCCACCCCCCGCTCATGCCGTGTCTCCCTTCATTCCCCTGCACACCCCCCGCTCATGCCCCGTGTCTTCTTACTCCCCCACAACTCCCCACTCATGCTGTGTCTTCCTTCTTCCCCCCCCACCCCTCTCATGCCCCGTGTCTCCTTTCTTTCCCCCACCCCCCCTTATGCCCCATGTCTGCCCTTTTCCCCTCACCCCCACTCATGCCCCGTGTCTCCTTCCTGTACCCCCGCACCCCCCACTCATGCCCCGTGTCTCCCTTCTTTCCCCCACCCCATTCATGCCCTGTGTCTCCCTTCCACCCCCCACCCCCGCTCATGCCCCCTTTCTCCCTTCTTTGCCCCCACCCCCTGCTCATGCCCCGTGTCTCCCTTCTTTCCCGCCCATGCCCCATGTCTCCCTTCTTTTCACCCCCACGCCCTGCTCATGCCCCATGTCTCCCTCCTGTACCCCCCACCCCCCGATCATGCCCTGTGTCTTCCTTCTTCCCCCCACCCCCTGCTAATGCCCCGTGTCTGCCCTGTTCCCCCCACCCCCCACTCATGCCCTTTGTCTCCCTCCTGTACCCCCCACCCCCCGCTCTTGTCCCGTGTCTCCCTCCTGTACCCCCACCCCCGCTCATAAGCCGTGTCTCCCTTCTTCCCCCCCACCCACCACTCATGCACCGTGTCTCCCTTCTCCCCCCACCCCCGCTCATGCCCCGTGTCTCCCTTCTTTTCCTCCTACCCACCGCTCATGCCCCGTGTCTCCCTTCTTTCCCGCCTCCACCCGCTCATGCCCCGTGTCTCCCTTTTACCACCCCACCCCCCGCTCATGCTGTTTGACTCCCTTCTTCCCCCCACCCCCATTCATGCCCCGTGTCTCTCTTCTTCCCCTCTACCCCCTCTCATGCCTCATGCCCCGTGTCTCCCATCTTCCCCCACACCCCACGCTCATGCCCTTTGTCTCCCTTCTTTCCACCCCCCACCTCCCACTCATGCCCCGTGTCGCCCTTATTCCTCCCCCACCCCCGCTCATGCCCAGGGTTTGCCCTGTTACCCCCAGCTCATGCCCCGTGTCTCCCTCCTGTACCCCCCAGCCCCCGCTCATGCCCCATGTCTCCCTTCTTCCCACCACCCCCATTCATGCCCTGTGTCTCCCTTCCTCCCCCCACCCCCGTTCATGCCCCATCTCTCCCTTCTTTCCCCCCACCCCCCGCTCATGCCCCGTGTCTCCCTTCTTTCCCGCCCACCCCCCGCTCATGCCCTGTGTCTCCCTTCTTTTCACCCCCACGCCCTGCTCATGACCCATGTCTCCCTCCTGTACCCCCACCCCCGATCATGCCCCAAGTCTTCCTTCTTCCCCACCACCCCCCGCCCATGCCCTGTGTCTGCCCTGTTCCCCCCACCCCCCGCTCATGCCCTGTGTCTCCCTCCTGTACCCCCCACCCCCTGCTCTTGCCCCGTGTCTCCCTTCTTTCTACCCCCCGCTCATGCCCCATTTCTTCCTTCTTCCCCCCACCCCCCGCTCAAGCCCTGTGTCTCCCTTCTTCTCCCCCATCACCCGCTCATGCCCTGTGTCTCCCTTCTCCCCCCCTTCATGCCCCGTGTCTCCCTTCCTTCCACCCCCCACCGCCCCGCTCATGCCCCGTGTCTTCCTACTCCCCCCAACCTCCCGCTCATGCCCTGTGTCTCTCTTCTCCCCCCCACCCCCGCTCACGCCCCGTGTCTCCCTTCTTCCACCACCCCCCGCTCATGCCCCATGAATGCCCTGTTTCCCCCACCCCCGCTAATGCCCCGTTTCTCCCTCCTGTACCCCCACCCCACTCTCATGCCCCGTGTCTCCCTTCTTTCCTCCCCACCCCCCGCTCATGCCCCGTGTCTCCCTTCTTTCCACCCCCACCCCCGCTCATGACCCGTGTCTCCCTTCTTCTCCCCCTACCCCCGCTCATGCCCCGTGTCTCCCTTCTTCCCCCCACCCCTGTTCATGCTCTGTGTCTCCCTTCCTCCCCCACCCCTGCTCATGCCCCATGTCTCTCTCCTGTACCCCCCACCCCCCGCTCATGCCCCGTGTCTTCCTTCTTTCCCCCCGCTCATGCCCCGTTTCTCCCTACTTCACCCCCCACCCCCACTCATGCCCTGTGTCTCCATTTTCCCCCCCACCCCCCGCTCATGCCCCGTGTCTCCCTTCTTCTCCCCCACCCCCCACTCATGCCCCGTGTCTGCCCTGTTTCCCCCACCCCCCGCTCATGCCCCGTGTCTCCCTCCTGTACCCCCCACCCCCCGCTCATGCCCCGTATCTCCCTTCTTCCACCCACCCCTCGCTCATGCCCCGTGTCTTCCTTCTTTCCCCCATCCCCCGCTCATGCACCGTGTCTCCCATCTTCCCCCCTCACCCCCGCTCATGCCCCGTGTCTCCCTTCTCCCCGCCACCCCCCGCTCATACCCTGTGTCTCCCTTCTTTTCCCCCAACCCCCAATTATGCCCTGTGTCTCCCTTCTTCCCCCCACCCCCCGCTCATGCCCCGTGTTTCCCTTCTTCCCCCAACCCCCGCTCATGCTGCATGTCTCCCTTCTTCCCCACCACTCCCCGTTCATGCCCCGTGTCTCTCTTCTTTCCCCCCCACCCTCCGCTCATGCCTCATGCCCCGTGTCTCCCATCTTTCACCCCACCCCCCTCTCATGCCCCGTGTCTCCCTTCTCCCTCCCCACCACCGCTCATGCCCCGTGTCTCCCTTCTTTCCACCCCCACCCCCGCTCATATCCCATGTCTTCTTTCTTCCCCCCCACCCCCCGCTCATATCCCGTGTCTCCCTTCTTCCCCCCATCCCCCGCTCATGCCCTGTGTCTCCCTTCTTCCCACACCCCCGCTCATGCCCCGTGTCTCCCTTCTTCCCCCCGACCCCCAGCTCATGCCCCGTGTCTCCCTTCTTCCTCCCACCCCCCTTCTCATGCCCCGTGTCTTCCTTCTCCACCCCCACCCCCGCGCATGCCCCCTGTCTCCCTTCTTCCCCCCCACCCCGGCTCATGCCCCGTGTCTCCCTTCTTCTCCCAACCCCCGCTCATGCCCTGTGTCTGCCCTGTCCCCCCACCCCCGCTCATGCCCCGTGTCTACCTCCTGTACCCCCTCCCCCTGACCCCCACCCCCCATTCATGCCACGTGTCTCCCTTCTTCCCCCATCCCCCGCTCATGCCCTGTGTCTCCCTTCTTCCCTCCCAACCCCCGCTCATGCCCCGTGTCTCCCTTCTTTCCCCGCCCACCCCCCGCTCATGCCCCCGTGTCTCCCTTCTTCCCACAACCCCCGCTCATGCCCTGTGTCTCCCGTCTTCCCCCCACCCACAGCTCATGCCCCGTGTCTCCCTTCCTCCCCCCGAACCCCAACTCATGCCTCGTGTCTCCCTTCTTCCCCCCACCCCCCTTCTCATGCCCTGTGTCTCCCTTCTTCCATCCACACCTTGCTCATGCCCCGTGTCTCCCTTCTTTCCCCCCCGCTCATGCCCCGTGTCTCCCTTCTTCACCCCCCGCTCATGCCCTGTGTCTCCATTCTTCCCCCCCACCCCCGCTCATGCCCCTTGTCTCCCTTCTTCCCCCCACCCCCCGCCCATGCCCCATGTCTGCCCTGTTCCCCCCACCCCCCGCTCATGCCCTGTGTCTCCCTCCTCTACCCCCCACCCCCTGCTCTTGCCCCGTGTCTCCCTCCTGTACCCCCCACCCCCGCTCATGCCCCGTGTCTCCCTTCTTCCCCCCACCCGCCACTCATGCACCGTGTCTCCCTTCTTCCCCCCACCCCCGCTCATGACCCATGTCTCCCTTCTCCTCCCCCCGCTCATGCCCCGTGTCTCCCTTCTTTTCCTCCCACCCACCGTTGATGCCCCGTGTCTCCCTTCTTTCACCCCCTCCCCCCGCTCATGCCCCGTGTCTCCCTTCTTCCCCCCCATGCCCCACTCATGCTGTGTGACTCCCTTCTTCCCCCCATCCCCCGTTCATGCCCCGTGTCTCTCTTCTTCCCCCCACCCACCGCTCATGCCTCATGCCCCGTGTCTCCCTTCTTTCAACCCCCCACCCCCCACTCATGCCCCGTGTCTTTCTTCTTCCCCCCACCCCCTGCTCATGCACCGTGTCTCCCTTCTTCCCCCCACGCCGGCTCATGCCCCATGCCTCCCTTCTTTCCCCCCCAGCCCCGCTCATGCCCCGTGTCTTCCTACTCCCCCCAACCCCCCGCTCATGCCGTGTGTCTCCCTTCTTCCCACCCACCTCCCGCTCATGCCCCGTGTCTGCCCTGTTCCCCCCACCCCCCGCTCATGCCCTGTGTCTCCCTCCTGTACCCCCCACCCCCCGCTCTTGCCCAGTGTCTCCCTCCTGTACCCCCCACCCCCCGCTCATGCCCCGTGTCTCTCTTCTTTCCCCCCCACCCTCCGCTCATGCCTCATGCCCCGTGTCTCCCATCTTTCACCCCACCCCCCTTTCATGCCCCGTGTCTCCCTTCTCCCTCCCCACCACCGCTCATGCCCCGTGTCTCCCTTCTTTCCACCCCCACCCCCGCTCATATCCTGTGTCTCCCTTCTTCCCCCCATCCCCCGCTCATGCCCTGTGTCTCCCTTCTTCCCACACCCCCGCTCATGCCCTGTGTCTCCCTTCTTCCCCCCACCCACAGCTCATGCCCCGTGTCTCCCTTCTTTCTCCCGACCCCCAGCTCATGCCCCGTGTCTCCCTTCTTCCCCCCGCCCCCCTTCTCATGCCCCATGTCTTCCTTCTCCACCCCCACCACCGCGCATGCCCCCTGTCTCCCTTCTTCCCCCCCACCCCGGCTCATGCCCCGTGTCTCCCTTCTTCTCCCAACCCCCGCTCATGCCCTGTGTCTGCCCTGTCCCCCCCACCCCCGCTCATGCCCCGTGTCTACCTCCTGTACCCCCTCCCCCTGCCCCGAGTCTCCCTCCTGTAACCCCCACCCCCCATTCATGCCACGTGTCTCCCTTCTTCCCCCATCCCCCGCTCATGCCCTGTGTCTCCCTTCTTCCCCCATCCCCCGCTCATGCCCTGTGTCTCCCTTCTTTCCCCCGCCCACCCCCGCTCATGCCCCCGTGTCTCCCTTCTTCCCACACCCCCCGCTCATGCCCTGTGTCTCCCGTCTTCCCCCCACCCACAGCTCATGCCTCGTGTCTCCCTTCTTCCCCCCACCCCCCTTCTCATGCCCTGTGTCTCCCTTCTTCCATCCACACCTTGCTCATGCCCCGTGTCTCCCTTCTTTCCCCCCCGCTCATGCCCCGTGTCTCCCTTCTTCACCCCCCGCTCATGCCCTGTGTCTCCATTCTTCCCCCCCACCCCCGCTCATGCCCCTTGTCTCCCTTCTTCCCCCCACCCCCCGCTCATGCCCCATGTCTGCCCTGTTCCCCCCACCCCCCGCTCATGCCCTGTGTCTCCCTCCTCTACCCCCCACCCCCTGCTCTTGCCCCGTGTCTCCCTCCTGTACCCCCACCCCCGCTCATGCCCCGTGTCTCCCTTCTTCCCCCCACCCGCCACTCAAGCACCGTGTCTCCCTTCTTCCCCCCACCCCCGCTCATGACCCATGTCTCCCTTCTCCTCCCCCCGCTCATGCCCCGTGTCTCCCTTCTTTTCCTCCCACCCACCGTTCATGCCCCGTGTCTCCCTTCTTTCACCCCCTCCCCCCGCTCATGCCCCGTGTCTCCCTTCTTCCCCCCATGCCCCACTCATGCTGTGTGACTCCCTTCTTCCCCCCACCCCCGTTCATGCCCCGTGTCTCTCTTCTTCCCCCCACCCACCGCTCATGCCTCATGCCCCGTGTCTCCCTTCTTTCAACCCCCCACCCCCCACTCATGCCCCGTGTCTTTCTTCTTCCCCCCACCCCCTGCTCATGCACCGTGTCTCCCTTCTTCCCCCCACCCCGGCTCATGCCCCATGCCTCCCTTCTTTCCCCCCCAGCCCCGCTCATGCCCCGTGTCTTCCTACTCCCCCCAACCCCCCGCTCATGCCGTGTGTCTCCCTTCTTCCCATCCACCTCCCGCTCATGCCCCGTGTCTGCCCTGTTCCCCCCACCCCCCGCTCATGCCCTGTGTCTCCCTCATGTACCCCCCACCCCCCGCTCTTGCCCACTTTCTCCCTCCTGTACCCCCCACCCCCCGCTCATGCCCCGTGTCTCCCTTCTTCCCCCCCACCCGCCGCTCATGCACCGTGTCTCCCTTCTTCCCCCCACCGCCGCTCATGCCCCATGTCTCCCTTCTCCCCCCCACCCCCTGTTCCCCCTCCCCCCACTCATGCCCCGTGTCTCCCTTCTTCCCTCCCACGCCCCGCTCATGCTGTGTGACTCCCTTCTGACCCCCAGCTCCCCGTTCATGTCCCGTGTCTCTCTTCTTCCACCCCACCCTACGCTCATGCCTCATGCCCCGTGTCTCCCATCTTTCCCCCCACCCCCCGCTCTTGCCCGTGTCTTCCTTCTTTCCACCCCCCACTCATGCCCCGTGTCTCCCTTCTTCCCCATCATCCCCCGCTCATGCCCCGGGTCTGCCCTGTTACCCCCACCCCCCGCTCATGTCCCTGTCTCCCTCCTGTACCCCCAGCCCCTGCTCTTGCCCCGTGTCTCCCTCCTGTACCCCCCACCCCCTGCTCATGCCCCATGTCTCCCTTCTTCCCCCCCACCCCCCCCATGCCCCGTGTCTGCCCTTTTCCCCTCACCCCCGCTCATGCCCCGTGTCTCCCTTCTTTCCCCACCCCATTCATGCCCTGTGTCTCCCTTCCTCCCCCCACCCCCGCTCATGCCCCGTCTCTCCCTTCTTTGCCCCCACCCCCCGCCCATGCCCCGTGTCTCCCTTCTTTTCACCCCCACGCCCTGCTCATGCCCCATGTCTCCCTCCTGTACCCCCACCCCCCGATCATGCCCCGTGTCTTCCTTCTTCCCCCCACCCCCTGCTAATGCCCTGTGTCTGCACTGTTCCCCCCACCCCCCACTCATGCCCTTTGTCTCCCTCCTGTACCCCCCACCCCCCACTCATGCCCTTTGTCTCCCTCCTGTACCCCCACCCCCCGCTCTTGCCCCATGTCTCCCTCCTGTACCCCCCACCCCCCGATCATGCCCTGTGTCTTCCTTCTCCCCCCCCACCCCCCACTAATGCCCCGTGTCTGCCCTGTTCCCCCCACCCCCCACTCATGCCCTTTGTCTCCCTCCTGTACCCCCCACCCCCCGCTCTTGCCCCGTGTCTCCCTCCTGTACCCCGCACTCCCGCTCATGCCCCATGTCTCCCTTCTCCCACCACCCCCCACTCATGCCCCGTGTCTCCCTTCTTTTCCCCCACCCACCGCTCATGCTCCGTGTCTCCCTTCTTTCCCGCCTCCACCCGCTCATGCCCCGTGTCTCCCTTTTACCACCCCACCCCCCGCTCATGCTGTGTGACTCCCTTCTTCCTCCCACCCCCATTCATGCCCCGTGTCTCTCTTCTTCCCCTCCACCCCCTCTCATGCCTCATGCCCCGTGTCTCCCATCTTTCCCCCCCACCCCCGCTCATGCCCTTTGTCTCCCTTCTTTCCACCCCCCAGCTCCCACTCATGCCCCGTGTCGCCCTTCTTCCCCCCCACCCCCGCTCATGCCCGGGGTTTGCCCTGTTACCCCCCACCCCCCGCTCATGCCCCGTGTCTCCCTCCTGTACCCCCCAGCCCCAGCTCTTGCCCCATGTCTCCCTTCTTCCCCCACCCCCATTCATGCCCTGTGTCTCCCTTCCTCCCCCCACCCCCGTTCATGCCCCGTCTCTCCCTTCTTTCCCCCCACCCCCCGCTCATGCCCCGTGTCTTTCTTCTTCCCCCCCACCCCCCGCCCATGCCCTGTGTCTGCCCTGTTCCCCCCACCCCCGCTCATGCCCTGTGTCTCCCTCCTGTAGCCCCCACCCCCCGCTCTTGCCCCGTGTCTCCCTCCTGTACCCCCCACCCTCTCTCATGCGCCTTGTCTCCCTTCTTCCCCCCCACCCGCCACTCATGCACCGTGTCTCCCTTCTTCCCCCCTACTCCCGCTCATGCCCCGTGTCTCCCTTCTCCCCCAACCCCCGCTCATGCCCCATGTCTCCCTTCTTTTCCCCCCACCCACCGCTCATGCCCCGTGTCTCCCTTCTTTCCCCAATCCCCCCGCTCATGCCCCGTGTCTCCCTTTTACCACCCCACCCCCCGCTCATGCTGTGTGACTCCCTTCTTCCCCTCCACCCCCTCTCATGCCCCGTGTCTCCCATCTTTCCCCCCCACCCCCCGCTCATGCCCTTTGTCTCCCTTCTTTCCACCCCCCACTCATGCCCCGTGTCTCCCTTCTTCCCCCCCACCCCCCGCTCATGCCCCGGGTCTGCCCTGTTATCCCCCACCCCCCGCTTATGCCCTGTGTCTCCCTCCTGTACCCCCCAGCCCCTGCTCTTGCCCCGTGTCGCCCTCTTGTACCCCTCACCCCCTGCTCATGCCCCATGTCTCCCTTCTTCCCCCCCACCCCCGCTCATGCCCTGTGTCTGCTCTGTTCCACCCCACCCCCCGCTCATGCCCCGTGTCTCCCTCCTGTACCCCTCCACCCCCCGCTCTTGCCCCATGTCTCCCTTCTTCCCCCACCCCCCGCTCATGCCCCGTGTCTCCCTTCTTTTCCCCCTCCCCCCGCTCATGCCCCGTGCCTCCCTTCTTTCACCCAGCCCGCACTCATGCCCCCTGTCTTCCTTATCCCCCCAAACCCCCGCTCATGCCCTGTGTCTCCCTTCTTTTCCCCTCACCCCCTGCTCATGCCCCGTTTCTCCCTTCTTTCCACCCCCACCCCCGCTCATGCCCCGTGTCCCCTTTCTTTCCCGCCCACCCCCCGCTCATGCACCGTGTCTCCCTTCTTCCCTGCTTACCCCACGCTCATGCCCCGTGTCTCCCTTATCCCCCAAACCCCCGCTCATGCCCTGTGTCTCCCTTCTTTTCCCCTCACCCCTTGCTCATGCCCCATTTCTTCCTTCTTTCCACCACCATCCCCGCTCATGCCCCGTGTCTCCCTTCTTTCCACCCCCACCGCCCGCTCATGCCCCATTTCTCCCTCCTGTACCCCCCACACCCCGCTCATGCCCCGTGTCTTCCTTCTTTCCCCCCGCTCATGCCCCGTGTCTCCCTTCTTCACCCCCCACCCCCGCTCATGCCCTGTGTCTCCATTCTTCCCCCAGACCCCGATCATGCCCCGTGTCTCCCTTTTTCCCCCCCACCCCCCGCTCATGCCCCGTGTCTGCCCTGTTCCCCCCGCACCCCCCGCTCATGCCCCGTAGCTACCTCCTGTACCCCTCAACTCCCGCTCTTGCCCCGTGTCTCCCTCCTGTACCCCCCACCCCCCCTCATGCCCCGTGTCTCCCTTCTTCCCCCCACCCCCTGCTCATGCCCCGTGTCTTCCTTCTTTCCCCCATCCCCCGCTCATGAACCATGTCTCCCTTCTTCCCCCCTCACCCCCCGCTCATGCCCTGTGTCTCCTTTCTCCCACCACCCCCCGCTTATGCCCCGTGTCTCCCTTCTTTCCCCCCACCCCCCGCTCATGCTGCATGTCTCCCTTCTTCCCCCCCACCCCCCGCTCATGCCCCGTTTCTCCCTTCTTCCCCCCACCCCTTGCTCATGCCCCGTGTCTTCCTTCTTTCCCCCATCCCCTGCTCATGCACCGTGTCTCCCTTCTTCCCTGCTTACCCCCCGCTCATGCCCCGTGTCTCCCTTATCCCCCCAAACCCCCGCTCATGCCCTGTGTCTCCCTTCTTTTCCCCTCACCCCCTGCTCATGCCTCGTTTCTCCCTTCTTTCCACCCCCACCCCCCGCTCATGCCCCGTGTCCCCTTTCTTTCCCGCCCACCCCCAGCTCATGCTGCATGTCTCCCTTCTTCCCCCCCACCCCCCGCTCATGCCTCATGCCCCGTGTCTCCCATCTTTCCCCACCACCCACCGCTCATGCCCCGTGTCTCCCTTCTTTCCCCCCACCCCCGCCATGCTGCATGTCTCCCTTCTTCCCCCCCACCCCCCGCTCATGCCCCGTTTCTCCCTTCTTCCCCCCCACCCCTTGCTCATGCCCCGTGTCTTCCTTCTTTCCCCCCATCCCCCGCTCATGCACCGTGTCTCCCTTCTTCCCTGCTTACCCCCTGCTCATGCCCCGTGTCTCCCTTATCCCCCCAAACCCCCGCTCATGCCCTGTGTCTCCCTTCTTTTCCCCTCACCCCCTGCTCATGCCCCGTTTCTCCCTTCTTTCCACCCCCACCCCCCGCTCATGCCCCGTGTCCCCTTTCTTTCCCGCCCACCCCCCGCTCATGCACCGTGTCTCCCTTCTTCCCTGCTTACCCCACGCTCATGCCCCATGTCTCCCTTATCCCCCAAACCCCCGCTCATGCCCTGTGTCTCCCTTCTTTTCCCCTCACCCCCTGCTCATGCCCCGTTTCTTCCTTCTTTCCACCACCACCCCCGCTCATGCCCCGTGTCTCCCTTCTTTCCACCCCCACCGCCCGCTCATGCCCCATGTCTCCCTCCTGTACCCCCCACACCCCGCTCATGCCCCGTGTCTTCCTTCTTTTTTCCCCCCGCTCATGCCCCGTGTCTCCCTTCTTCACCCCCTACCCCCGCTCATGCCCTGTGTCTCCATTCTTCCCCCAGACCCCGATCATGCCCCGTGTCTCCCTTTTTCCCACCCACCCCCCGCTCATGCCCCGTGTCTGCCCTGTTCCCCCCACCCCCCGCTCATGCCCCGTGGCTACCTCCTGTACCCCTCAACTCCCGCTCTTGCCCCGTGTCTCCCTTCTTCCCCCCACCCCCCGCTCATGCCCCGTGTCTTCCTTCTTTCCCCCATCCCCCGCTCATGAACCATGTCTCCCTTCTTCCCCCCTCACCCCCCGCTCATGCCCCGTGTCTCCTTTCTCCCCCCACCCCCCGCTTATGCCCCGTGTCTCCCTTCTTTCCCCCCACCCCCCACTCATGCTGCATGTCTCCCTTCTTCCCCCCCCACCCCCCGCTCATGCCCCGTTTCTCCCTTCTTCCCCCCCACCCCTTGCTCATGCCCCGTGTCTTCCTTCTTTCCCCCATCCCCCGCTCATGCACCGTGTCTCCCTTCTTCCCTGCTTACCCCCCGCTCATGCCCCGTGTCTCCCTTATCCCCCCAAACCCCCGCTCATGCCCTGTGTCTCCCTTCTTTTCCCCTCACCCCCTGCTCATGCCTCGTGTCTCCCTTCTTCCCCCCACCCCCGCTCATGTCCTGTTTTTTCCTTCTTCCCCCCCACCCCCCAGCTCATGCTGCATGTCTCCCTTCTTCCAACCCACCCCCCCGTTCGTGCCCCATGTCTCTCTTCTTTCCCCCCCACCCCCCGCTCATGCCTCATGCCCCGTGTCTCCCATCTTTCCCCCCACCCACCGCTCATGCCCTGTGTCTCCCTTCTTTCCCCCCACTCCCGCTCATGCCCCGTGTCTCCCTTCTTTCCACCCCCACCCCCCGCTCATGCCCCTTCTTCTCCCCCCACCCCCCGCTCATGCCCCGTGTCTCCCTTCTTCCACCCCACCCCCGTTCATGCCCTGTGTCTCCATTCCTCCCCCCACTCCCGCTCATGCCCCGTTTCTCCCTTCTTTCCACCCCCACCGCCTGCTCATGCCCCATGTCTCCCTCCTTTACCCCCCACACCCCGCTCATGCCCCGTGTCTTCCTTCTTTCCCCCCCACCCCTCACTTATGCCCCATGTCTCCCTTCTTCCCCCCACCCCCTCTCATGCCCCATTTCTGCCCTGTTCCCCCCACCCCTCGCCCATGCCCGTGTCTACCTCCTGTACCCCCCACCCCCTGCTCTTGGCCCGTGTCTCCCTCCTGTACCCCCCACCCCCCGCTCATGCCCTGTTTCTCCCTTCTTCCCCCCCACCCCTTGCTCATGCCCCGTGTCTTCCTTCTTTCCCCTATCCCCCGCTCATGCACCGTGTCTCCCTTCTTCCCTGCTTACCCCCCGCTCATGCCCCGTGTCTCCCTTATCCCCCCAAACCCCCGCTCATGCCCTGTGTCTCCCTTATTTTCCCCTCACCCCCTGCTCATGCCCCGTTTCTCCCTTCTTTCTACCCCCACCCCCGCTCATGCCCCGTGTCCCCTTTCTTTCCCGCCCACCCCCCGCTCATGCCCCGTGTCTCCTTTCTTTCCACCCCCACCGCCCGCTCATGCCCCATGTCTCCCTCCTGTACCCCCCACACCCTGCTCATGCCCCGTGTCTTCCTTCTTTCCCCCCCGCTCATGCCCCGTGTCTCCCTTCTTCACCCCCCACCCCCGCTCATGCCCTGTGTTTCCATTCTTCCCCTAGACCCCGATCATGCCCCGTGTCTCCCTTTTTCCCCCCACCCCCAGCTCATGCCCCATGGCTGCCTCCTGTACCCCCCAACTCCCGCTCTTGCCCCGTGTCTCCCTCCTGTACCCCCCACCTCCCTCTCATGCCCCGTGTCTCCATTCTTCCCCCCACCCCCCGCTCATGCCCCGTGTCTTCCTTCTTTCCCCCATCCCCTGCTCATGAACCATGTCTCCCTTCTGCCACCCTCACCCCCCGCTCATGCCCTTTGTCTCCTTTCTCCCCCCACCCCCCGCTTATGCCCCGTGTCTCCCTTCTTTCCCCCACCCCCTGCTCATGCCCTGTGATTCCCTTCTTCCCCCCCGCCCCCCGCTCATGCTGCATGTCTCCCTTCTTCCCCCCACCCCCGCTCATGCCCCGTTTCTCCCTTCTTCCCCCCCACCCCTTGCTCATGCCCCGTGTCTTCCTTCTTTCACCCCCATCCCCCGCTCATGCACCGTGTCTCCCTTCTTCCCTGCTTACCCCCAGCTCATGCCCCGTGTCTCCCTTATCCCCCAAACCCCCGCTCATGCCCTGTGTCTCCCTTCTTTTCCCCTCACCCCCTGCTCATGCCTCGTGTCTCCCTTCTTTCCCCCCACCCCCGCTCATGCCCTGTTTTTTCCTTCTCCCCCCCACCCCCCAGCTCATGCTGCATGTCTCCCTTCTTCCAACCCACCCCCCCGTTCATGCCCCATGTCTCTCTTCTTTCCCCCCCACCCCCTGCTCATGCCTCATGCCCCGTGTCTCCCATCTTTCCCCCCCACCCACCGCTCATGCCCCGTGTCTCCCTTCTTTCCCCCCACCCCCGCTCATGCCCCGTGTCTCCCTTCTTTCCCCCCCCACCCCCGCTCATGCCCCTTCTTCTCCCCCCACCCCCCGCTCATGCCCCGTGTCTCCCTTCTTCCCCCCACCCCCGTTCATGCCCTGTGTCTCCCTTCCTCCCCCCACTCCCGCTCATGCCCCGTTTCTCCCTTCTTTCCACCCCTTCCCCCGCTCATGCCCCGTACCCCCTACCTCCCGCTCTTGCCCCGTGTCTCCCTCCTGTACCCCCCACCTCCCGCTCATGCCCCGTGTCTCCCTTCTTCCCCCCACCCCCCGCTCATGCCCCATGTCTTCCTTCTTTCCCCATCCCCCGCTCATGCACCATGTCTCCCTTTTTCCCCCCTCACCCCCCGCTCATGCCCCGTGTCTCCTTTCTCCCCCCACCCCCGCTTATGCCCTGTGTCTCCCTTCTTTTCCCCCAACTCCGCTCATGCCCCGTGTCTCCCTTCTTTCCCCCCACCCCCTGCTCATGGCCCGTGTTTCTCTTCTTCCCCCCACCCCCCGCTCATGCTGCATGTCTCCCTTCTTCCCCCCCACCCCGCCGTTCATGCCCCGTGTCTCTCTTCTTTCCCCCACCCCACGCTCATGCCTCATGCCCTGTGTCTCCCATCTTTCTCCCCGGCTCATGTCCCGTGTGTCCCTTCTCCCCCCGACCCCCCGCTCATGCCCCGTGTCTCCCTTCTTCCCCCCTCCCCCCGCTCATGCCCTGTGTCTACCTTCTCCCCCCACCCCCCGCTCATGCCCCCTGTCTCCCTTCTTTCCATCCCCCACCCCGTACTCACGCCCCGTGTCTTCCTCTCCCCCCAACCCCGCGCATGCCCCCTGTCTCCCTTCTTCCCCCCACCGCCGCTCATGCCCCGTGTCTCCCTTCTTCCCCCCACCCCCCGCTCATGCCCTGTGTCTGCCCTGTTCCCCCCACCCCCGCTCATGCCCCATGTCTCCCTCCTGTAACCCCACCCCCCGCTCATGCCCCGTGTCTCCCTCCTGTACCCCCACCCCCACTCATGCCATGTGTCTCCCTTCTTCCCCCCACAACCCGCTCATGCCCTGTGTCTCCCTTCTTCCCTCCCACGCCCCGCTAATACCCCTTGTCTTACTTCTTTCCCCCGCCCACCCCCGCTCATGCCCCTGTGTCTCCCTTCTTCCCACCCCCCGCTCATGCCCCGTGTCTCCCTTCTTTCCCCCCACCCCCGCTCATGCCCCGTGCCTGCCCTGGTCCCCCCACCCCCAGCTCATGCCCAGTGTCTCTCTCCTGTACCCCTCCACGCCCCGCTCTTGCCCCGTGTCTCCCTCCTGTACCCCCCACCCCCCGCTCATGCCCTGTGTCTCCCTTCTTCCCCCCACCCGCCGCTCATGCACCGTGTCTCCCTTCTTCCCCCCACCCCCGCTCATACCCCATTTCTCCCTTCTCCCCCCCACCCCCCGCGTCTCCCTTCTTCCCCCCCACCCCCGCTCATGCTGTGTGTCTCCCTTCATCCCCCCACCCCCCGTTCATGCCCTGTGTCTCTCTTCTTCCCCCCCACCCCCCGCTCATGCCCCGTGTCTCCCATCTTTCCCCATCCCACGCTCATGCCCCGTGTCTCCCCTCTCCCCCCACCCCCCGCTCATGCCCCATGTCTCCCTTCTTCCCCCCACCCCCCGCTCATGCCCTGTGTCTGCCCTGTTCCCCCCACCCCCGCTCATGCCCCATGTCTCCCTCCTGTAACCCTACCCCCCGCTCATGCCCCGTGTCTCCCTCCTGTACCCCCACCCCCACTCATGCCATGTGTCTCCCTTCTTCCCCCCACAACCCTCTCATGCCCTGTGTCTCCCTTCTTCCCTCCCACGCCCCGCTAATACCCCTTGTCTTACTTCTTTCCCCCACCCACCCCCGCTCATGCCCCTGTGTCTCCCTTCTTCCCACCCCCCGCTCATGCCCCGTGTCTCCCTTCTTTCCCCCCACCCCCGCTCATGCCCCGTGCCTGCCCTGGTCCCCCCACCCCCAGCTCATGCCCAGTGTCTCTCTCCTGTACCCCTCCACGCCCCGCTCTTACCCCGTGTCTCCCTCCTGTACCCCCCACCCCCCGCTCATGCCCTGTGTCTCCCTTCTTCCCCCACCCGCCGCTCATACCCCATGTCTCCCTTTTCCCCCCCACCCCCCGCTCATGCCCCGTGTCTCCCTTCTTCCCCCCCACCCCCGCTCATGCTGTGTGTCTCCCTTCATCCCCCCACCCCCAGTTCATGCCCTGTGTCTCTCTTCTTCCCCCCCACCCCCCGCTCATGCCTCATGCCCCGTGTCTCCCATCTTTCCCCCATCCCACGCTCATGCCCTGTGTCTCCCCTCTCCCCCCACCCCCCGCTCATGCCCCATGTCTCCCTTCATTCCACCCCCCACCCCCGCTCATATCCCGTGTCTTCTTTCTTCCCCCCACCACCCGCACATGCCCCGTGTCTCCCTTCTTCCCCCCCACCCCCCGCTCTAGCCCCGTGTCTCCCTTCTCCCCCCCACCCCCCGCTCATGCCCGTGTCTCCCTTCTTTCCACCCCCCACCCCCCGCTCATGCCCCGTGTCTTCCTACTCCCCCCAACTCCCCGCTCATGCCCTGTGTCTCCCTTCTTCCCCCCCACCCCCGCGCATGCCCCGTGTCTGCCCTTTTCCCCTCACCCCCGCTCATACCCTGTGTCTCCCTCCTGTACCCCCCCAACCCCTGCTCATGCCCCGTGTCTCCATTCTTTTCCCCACCCCCGCTCATGCCCCATGTCTCCCTTCTTTCCACCCCCCGCTCATCCCCCGTGTCTCCCTTCTTCTCCCCCCACCCCCCGCTCATGCCCGTGTCTCCCTTCTTCCCCCACCCCATTCATGCCCTGTGTCTCCCTTCCTCCCCCCATCCCCGCTCATGCCCCGTCTCTCCCTTCTTTCCCCCACCCCCTGCTCATGCCCGATGTCTCCCTTCTTTCCCGCCCAACCCCGCTCATGCCCCGTGTCTCCCTTTTTCCACCCCCACGTCCCGCTCATGCCCCATGTCTCCCTCCTGTACCCCCCACCCCCTGATCATGTCCCATGTCTTCCTTCTTTCCCCCCCGCTCATGCCCCGTGCCTCTCTTCTTCACCCCCCACCCCCCGTTCATGCCCTGTGTCACCATTCTTCCCTCCACCCCCCACTTATGCCCCATGTCTCCCTTCTTCCCCCAACCCCCCTCTCATGCCCCATGTCTGCCCTGTTCCCCCCCACTCCCCGCTCATGCCCGTGTCTTCCTCCTGTACCGCCCACCCCCCGCTCTTGCCCTGTGTCTCCCTCCTGTACCCCCCACCCCCCGCTCATGCCCCGTGTCTCCCTTCTCCCCACCCACCCCTTGCTCATGCCCCATGTCTTCATTCTTTTCCCCATCCCCCGCTCATGCACCGTGTCTCCCTTCTTCCCTGCTCACCCCCGCTCATGCCCCGTGTCTCCCTTCTCCCCCCCACCCCTCGCTCATGCCCTGTTTCTCCCTTCTTTCCCCCACCCCCGCTCATGCCCTGTTTTTTTCCTTCTTCCCCCCACCCCCAGCTCATGCTGCATGTCTCCCTTCTTCCAACCCACCCCCCCCCGTTCATGCCCCGTGTCTCTCTACTTTCTCCCCACCCCCCGCTCATGCCTCATGCCCCTTGTCTCCCATCTTTCCCCCCACCCCCGCTCATGCCCCGTGTCTCCCTTCTTTCCCCCCACCCCCCGCTCATGCCCCGTGTCTCCCTTTTTTCCTCCCCCCCGCTCATGCCCCCCTTCTTCTCCCCCCACGCCCTGTTCATGCCCTGTGTCTCCCTTCCTCCCCCCACCCCCGCTCATGCCCCGTCTCTCCCTTCTTCCCCCCCACTCCCGCTCATGCCCCGTGTCTCCCTTCTTTCCACCCCCACCACCCGCTCTTGCCCCATTTCTCCCTCATGTACCCCCCACACCCCACTCATGCCCCGTTTCTTCCTTCTTTCCCCCTCGCTCATGCCCCGTGTCTCCCTTCTTCACCCCCACCCCCGCTCATGCTCTGTGTCTCCATTCTTCCCCCAGACCCCGCTCATGCCCCGTGTCTCCCTTTTCCCCCCACCCCCCGCTCATGCCCCGTGTCTGCCCTGTTCCCCCCACCCCCGCTCATGCCCCGTGGCTACCTCCTGTACCCCCCAACCCCCGCTCTTGCCCCGTGTCTCTCTCCTGTACCCCCCACCCCCCCCTCATGCCCCGTGTCTCCCTTCTTCCCCCCACCCCCCACACATGCCCGGTGTCTCCTTTCTCCCCCCACCCCCCACTCATGCCCTGTGTCTCCCTTCTTTTCCCCCCAACTTCGCTCATGCCCCATGTCTCCCTTCTTTCCCCCCACCCCCCGCTCATGCCCCGTGTTTCCCTTGTTCCCCCCACCCCCGGCTCATGCTGCATGTCTCCCTTCTTCCCCCCCACCCCGCCGTTCATGCCCCATGTCTCTCTTCTTTCCCCCCACCCCCCGCTCATGCCTCATGCCCCGTGTCTCCCTTCTTCCCCCCCACCCCCCGCTCTAGCCCCGTGTCTCCCTTCTCCCCCCCACCCCCCGCTCATGCCCGTGTCTCCCTTCTTTCCACCCCCCACCCCCCGCTCATGCCCCGTGTCTTCCTACTCCCCCCAACTCCCCGCTCATGCCCTGTGTCTCCCTTCTTCCCCCCCACCCCCGCGCATGCCCCGTGTCTGCCCTTTTCCCCTCACCCCCGCTCATACCCTGTGTCTCCCTCCTGTACCCCCCCAACCCCTGCTCATGCCCCGTGTCTCCATTCTTTTCCCCACCCCCGCTCATGCCCCATGTCTCCCTTCTTTCCACCCCCCGCTCATCCCCCGTGTCTCCCTTCTTCTCCCCCCACCCCCCGCTCATGCCCGTGTCTCCCTTCTTCCCCCACCCCATTCATGCCCTGTGTCTCCCTTCCTCCCCCCATCCCCGCTCATGCCCCGTCTCTCCCTTCTTTCCCCCACCCCCTGCTCATGCCCGATGTCTCCCTTCTTTCCCGCCCAACCCCGCTCATGCCCCGTGTCTCCCTTTTTCCACCCCCACGTCCCGCTCATGCCCCATGTCTCCCTCCTGTACCCCCCACCCCCTGATCATGTCCCATGTCTTCCTTCTTTCCCCCCCGCTCATGCCCCGTGCCTCTCTTCTTCACCCCCCACCCCCCGTTCATGCCCTGTGTCACCATTCTTCCCTCCACCCCCCACTTATGCCCCATGTCTCCCTTCTTCCCCCAACCCCCCTCTCATGCCCCATGTCTGCCCTGTTCCCCCCCACTCCCCGCTCATGCCCGTGTCTTCCTCCTGTACCGCCCACCCCCCGCTCTTGCCCTGTGTCTCCCTCCTGTACCCCCCACCCCCCGCTCATGCCCCGTGTCTCCCTTCTCCCCACCCACCCCTTGCTCATGCCCCATGTCTTCATTCTTTTCCCCATCCCCCGCTCATGCACCGTGTCTCCCTTCTTCCCTGCTCACCCCCGCTCATGCCCCGTGTCTCCCTTCTCCCCCCCACCCCTCGCTCATGCCCTGTTTCTCCCTTCTTTCCCCCACCCCCGCTCATGCCCTGTTTTTTTCCTTCTTCCCCCCACCCCCAGCTCATGCTGCATGTCTCCCTTCTTCCAACCCACCCCCCCCCGTTCATGCCCCGTGTCTCTCTACTTTCTCCCCACCCCCCGCTCATGCCTCATGCCCCTTGTCTCCCATCTTTCCCCCCACCCCCGCTCATGCCCCGTGTCTCCCTTCTTTCCCCCCACCCCCCGCTCATGCCCCGTGTCTCCCTTTTTTCCTCCCCCCCGCTCATGCCCCCCTTCTTCTCCCCCCACGCCCTGTTCATGCCCTGTGTCTCCCTTCCTCCCCCCACCCCCGCTCATGCCCCGTCTCTCCCTTCTTCCCCCCCACTCCCGCTCATGCCCCGTGTCTCCCTTCTTTCCACCCCCACCACCCGCTCTTGCCCCATTTCTCCCTCATGTACCCCCCACACCCCACTCATGCCCCGTTTCTTCCTTCTTTCCCCCTCGCTCATGCCCCGTGTCTCCCTTCTTCACCCCCACCCCCGCTCATGCTCTGTGTCTCCATTCTTCCCCCAGACCCCGCTCATGCCCCGTGTCTCCCTTTTCCCCCCACCCCCCGCTCATGCCCCGTGTCTGCCCTGTTCCCCCCACCCCCGCTCATGCCCCGTGGCTACCTCCTGTACCCCCCAACCCCCGCTCTTGCCCCGTGTCTCTCTCCTGTACCCCCCACCCCCCGCTCATGCCCCGTGTCTCCCTTCTTCCCCCCACCCCCCACACATGCCCGGTGTCTCCTTTCTCCCCCCACCCCCCACTCATGCCCTGTGTCTCCCTTCTTTTCCCCCCAACTTCGCTCATGCCCCATGTCTCCCTTCTTTCCCCCCACCCCCCGCTCATGCCCCGTGTTTCCCTTGTTCCCCCCACCCCCGGCTCATGCTGCATGTCTCCCTTCTTCCCCCCCACCCCGCCGTTCATGCCCCATGTCTCTCTTCTTTCCCCCCACCCCCCGCTCATGCCTCATGCCCCGTGTCTCCCATCTTTCCCCCCGCTCATGCCCCGTGTCTCCCTTCTCCCCCCCGACCCCCCGCTCATGCCCCGTGTCTCCCTTCTTTCCACCCCCCACCCCCCGCTCATATCCCGTGTCTTCTTTCTTCCCCCCACCACCCGCTCATGCCCCGTGTCTCCCTTCTTCCCCCACCCCCCGATCATGCCCTGTGTCTCCCTTCTCCCCCCACCCCCGCTCATGCCCCCTGTCTCCCTTCTTTCCATCCCCCCACCCCCCACTCACGCCCCGTGTCTTCCTTTCCCTCCACCCCCGCGCATGCCCCCTGTCTCCCTTCTTCCCCCCACCCCCGCTCATGCTCCGTGTCTCCCTTCTTCCCCCCACCCCCCGCTCATGCCCTGTGTATGCCCTGTTCCCCCCACCCCCGCTCATGCCCCGTGTCTCCCTCCTGTACCCCCCACCCCCCTCTCATGCCCCATGTCTACCTCCTGTACCCCCCACCCCACTCTTGCCTTGTGTCTCCCTTCTTCCCCCCACCCCCCGCTCATGCCCTGTGTCTCCCTTCTTCCCTCCCACCCCCCGCTCATGCCCTGTGTCTTACTTCTTTCCCGCCAAACCCCGCTCATGCCCCGTGTCTCCCTTCTTTCCACCCCCACGCCCCGCTCATGCCCCATGTCTCCCTCCTGTACCCCCCACCCCCTGATCATGCCCCGTGTCTTCCTTCTTTCCCCCCGCTCATGCCCCGTGTCTCTCTTCTTCACCCCCCACCCCCCGCTCATGCCCTGTGTCACCATTCTTCCCCCCACCCCCACTTATGCCCCATGCCTCTCTTCTTCCCCCACCCCCTCTCATGCCCCATGTCTGCCCTGTTCCCCCCCACCCCCCGCTCATGCCCGTGTCTACCTCCTGTACCCCCCACCCACCGCTCTTGCCCCGTGTCTCCCTCCTGTACCCCCCACCCCCCGCTCATGCCCCGTGTCTCCCTTCTTCCCCCCACCCCTTGCTCATGCCCCGTGTCTTCCTTCTTTCCCCCATCCCCTGCTCATGCACCGTGTCTCCCTTCTTCCCTGCTCACCCCCCGCTCATGCCCCGTGTCTCCCTTCTCATCCCCACCCCCCGCTCATGCCCTGTGTCTCCCTTCTTTTCCCCTCACCCCCTGATCATGCCTCGTGTCTCCCTTCTTTCCCCCCACCCCCGCTCATGCCCTGTTTTTTCCTTCTTGCCCCCCACCACCCAGCTCATGCTGCATGTCTCCCTTCTTCCAACCCACCCCCCCGTTCATGCCCCGTGTCTTCCTTCTTTCCCCCCACCCCCCACTCATGCCCCGTGTCTCCCTTCTTTCCACCCCCACCCCCCGCTCATGCACCCCTTCTTCTCAACCACACCTCCCGTTCATGCCCTGTGTCTCCCTTCCTCCCCCCACCCCCGCTCATGCCCCGTCTCTCCCTTCTTCCCCCCCACCCCCGCTCATGCCCCGTGTCTCTCTTCTTTCCCGCCCACCCACCGCTCATGCCCCGTGTCTCCTTTCTTTCCACCCCCACCGCCCGCTCATGCCCCATGTCTCCCTCCTGTACTCCCCACACCCCGCTCATGCCCCGTGTCTTCCTTCTTTCCCCCGCTCATGCCCCATGTCTCCCTTCTTCACCCCCCACCCCCGCTCATGCCCTGTGTCTCCATTCTTCCCCCCAGACCCCGCTCATGCCCCGTGTCTCCCTTCTTCCCCCACCCCCCGCTCATGCCCCGTGTCTGCCCTGTTCCCCCCACCCCCCGCTCATGCCCCGTGGCTACCTCCTGTACCTCCCACCCCCCGCTCTTGCCCCGTGTCTCCCTCCTGCAACCCCCACCCCCCGCTCATGCCCCATGTCTCCCTTCTTCCCCCCACCCCCGCTCATGACCCGTGTCTTCCTTCTTTCCCCCATCACCCGCTCATGCACCATGTCTCCCTTCTTCGTTTCCATTCTTCCCCCCACCCCCCGCTCATGCTGCATGTCTCCCTTCTTCAACCCCACCCGGCTGTTCATGACCCGTGTCTCCCTTCTTCCCTCCCACCCCCGCTCATGCCCCATGTCTTACTTCTTTCCCCCGCCCACCCCCCATTCATGCCCCGTTTCTCCCTTCTTACCCCCACCCCCTGCTCATGCCCTGTGTCTTTCTTCTCCCCATCCCCCGCTCATGCCCTGTGTCTCCCTTCTTCCCCCCACCCCCAGCTTATGCCCCGTGTCTCTCTTCTTCCCCCCCACCCCCTGCTCATGCCCCGTGTCTCCCTTCTTCCCCCCACCCCCTTCTCATGCCCCGTGTCTCCCTTCTTTCCCCCCGCTCATGCCCCGTGTCTCCCTTCTTCACCCCCCACTCATGCCCTGTGTCTCCATTCTTCCCCCCACCCCCCGCTCATGCCCCGTGTCTCCCTTCTTTCCCCCCACCCCCAGCTCATGCCCCGTGTCTTCCTTCTTTCCCCCACCCCCCGCTCATGCCCCGTGTCTCCCTTCTTTCCCCCCACCCCCAGCTCATGCCCTTTGTCTCTCTCCTGTACCCCCCACCCCCCGCTCTTGCCCCGTGTCTCCCTTCTTCCTGCCCACCCCCGCTCATACCCCATGTCTCCCTTCTCCCCTCCACCCCCCGCTCATGCCCCGTGTCTCCCTTCTTTTCCCCCCACCCACCGCTCATGTCCCGTGTCTCCCTTTTTCCCCCCTCCCCCGCTCATGCCCCGTGTCTCCCTTCTTCCCCCCCACCCCCGCCCGCTCATGCTGTGTGTCTCCCTTCATCCCCCCCACACACCGTTCATGCCCTGTGTCTCTCTGCTTGCCCCCCGCACCCCCCACTCATGCCTCATGCCCCGTGTCTCCCATCTTTCCCCCATCCCCGCTCATGCCCCATGTCTCCCTTCTTCCCCCACCCCCCGCTCATGCCCCATGTCTCCCTTCTTACCCCCACCTCCTGCTCATGCTCCGTGTCTTCCTTCTCCCCCACTCATGCCCTGTGTCTCCCTTCTTCCCCCCACCCACCGCTCTAGCCCCGTGTCTCCCTTCTACCCCCCCACCCCTTGCTCATGCCCCGTGTCTGCCCTGTTGGTACAGGGCAGATACAGGGCATAAGCGGGGGTGGGGGCCCCACCTTTCCCTACCCCCGCTCATGCCCCATGTCTCTCCTGTTCACCCCCACCCCCGCTCATGCTCCGTGTCTGTGTCCCTCCTTTTCCCCCGCTCATGGCCTGTGTCTCCCCTTTTTCCCCCCACCCCCCGCTCATGCCCCGTGTCTGCCCTGTTCCCCCCCCACCCTACGCTCATGCCCCGTGGCTACCTCCTGTACTTCCCACCCCCCGCTCTTGCCCCGTGTCTCCCTCCTGCACCCCCCACCCCCGCTCATGCCCCGTGTCTCCCTTCTTCCCCCCACCCCCCGCTCATGCCCCGTGTCTTCCTTCTTTCCCCCATCCCCCGCTCATGCACTGTGTCTCCCTTCTTCCCCCCTCATCCCCCGCTCATGCCCCGTGTCTCCTTTCTCCCCCCCACCCCCTGCTCATGCCCTGTGTCTCCCTTCTTTTCCCCCCACCTCCGCTCATGCCCCGTGTCTCCCTTCTTTCCCCCCTCCCCCCGCTCATGCCCCGTGTTTCCCTTCTTCCCCCCACCCCCCGCTCATGCTGCATGTCTCCCTTCTTCCCTCCACCCCGCCGTTCATGCCCTGTGTCTCTCTTCTTTCCCACCACCCCCCGCTCATGCCTCATGCCCCGTGTCTCCCATCTTCCCCCGCTCATGCCGCGTGTCACCCTTCTCCCCCCCAACCCCCTGCTCATGCCCCGTGTCTCCCTTCTTTACACCCCCCGCTCACGCCCCGTGTCTTCCTTTCCCCCATCCCCGCGCATGCCCCCTGTCTCCCTTCTTTCCATCCCCCACCCCCCACTCACGCCCCGTGTCTTCCTCTCCCCCCACCCCCGCGCATGCCCCCTGTCTCCCTTCTCCCCCCCACCCCCGCTCATGCCCCATATCTCCCTTCTTACCCCACCCCCTGCTCATGCCCTGTGTCTGCCCTGTACCCCCCACCCCCGCTCATGCCCCGTGTCTCCCTCCTGTACCCCCCACCCCCTGCTCATGCCCCGTGTCTCCCACCTGTACCCCCCACCCCCACTCATGCCATGTGTCTCCCTTCTTCCCCCCACCCCCCGCTCATGCCATGTGTCTCCCTTCTTCCCTCCCACCCCCCGCTCATGCCCCGTGTCTTACTTCTTTCCTCCGCCCACCCCCCGCTCATGCCCCCGTGTCTCCCTTCTTCCCACCCCCCTCTCATGCCCATGTCTCCCTTCTTACCCCCACCCCCTGCTCATGCCCCGTGTCTTCCTTCTCCCCCATCTCCCGCTCATGCCTTGTGTCTCCCTTCTTCCCCCCACCCCCAGCTCATGCCCCGTGTCTCCCTTCTTCCCCCCCACCCCCCGCTCATGCCCCATGTCTCCCTTCTTCCCCCCACCCCCTTCTCATGCCCTGTGTCTCCCTTCTTTCCCCCCGCTCATGCCCCGTGTCTCCCTTCTTCACCCCCCACTCATGCCCTGTGTCTCCATTCTTCCCCCTAACCCCGTGTCTCCCTTCCACCCCCCACCCCCCGCTCATGCCCCGTGTCTGCCCTGTTCCCCCCACCCCCAGCTCATGCCCTGTGTCTCTCTCCTGTACCCCCCCACCCCCCGGTCTTGCTCCGTTATTCCCTCCTTTACCCCCCACCCCCTGCTTATGCCCCATGTCTCCCTTCTTCCCCCCACCCGCCGCTCATGCACCATGTCTCCCTTCTTCCCCCCCACCCCTTCTCATACCCCATGTCTCCCTTCTCCCCCCTCCCCTGCTCATGCCCTGTGTCTCCCTTCTTTTCCCCCCAACCCCCACTCATGTCCCGTGTCTCCCTTTTTCCCCCCTCCCCCGCTCATGCCCCGTGTCTCCCTTCTTCCCCCCCACCCCCGCTCATGCTGTGTGTCTCCCTTCATCCCCCCACCCCCCGTTCATGCCATGTGTCTCTCTGCTCTCCCCCCCACCCCCCGCTCATGCCCCATGTCTCCCTTCTTTCCCTCTCATGCCCTGTGTCTCCCTTCTTTCCACCCCCCGCTCATGCCCCGTGTCTCCCTTCTTCCCCTCCACCCCCCGCTCATGCCCCATGTCTCCCTCCTGTACCCCCCACAGCCCACTCATGCCCCGTGTCTTCCTTCTTTCCCCCCCGCTCATGCCCCGTGTCTCCCTTCTTCACCCCCCACCCCCGCTCATGCCCTGTGTCTCCATTCTTCCCCCCAGATCCCGCTCATGCCCCGTGTCTCCCTTTTTCCCCCACCCCCGCTCATGCCCCGTGTCTGCCCTGTTCCCCCCCACCCCACGCTCATGCCCCGTGGCTACCGCCTGTACCTCCCACCACCCGCTCTTGCCCCGTGTCTCCCTCCTGTACCCCCCACCCCCCGCTCATGCCCCGTGTCTCCCTTCTTCCCCCCACCCCCCGCTCATGCCCCGTGTCTTCCTTCTTTCCCCCATCCCCCGCTCATGCACCATGTCTCCCTTCTTCCCCCCTCACCCCCCGCTCATGCCCCGTGTCTCCTTTCTCCCCCCCACCCCCCACTCATGCCCTGTGTCTCCCTTCTTTTCCCCCTACCTCCGCTCATGCCCGTGTCTCCCTTCTTTCCCCCACCCCCCGCTCATGCCCCGTGTTTCCCTTCTTCCCCCCCACCCCCCGCTCATGCTGCATGTCTCCCTTCTTCCCCCCCACCCCGCCATTCATGCCTGTCTCTCTCTTCTTTCCCCCCACCCCCCACTCATGCCTCATGCCCTCTGTCTCCCATCTTTCCTCCCCGCTCATGCCCCGTGTCTCCCTTCTCCCCCCAACCCACTGCTCATGCCCCGTGTCTCCCTTCTTTCCACCCCCCACCCCCCGCTCACTCCCCATGTCTTCCTTTCCCCCCACCCCCGCGCATGCCCCCTGTCTCCCTTCTTTCCATCCCCCCACCCCCCACTCACGCTCCGTGTCTTCCTTTCCCCCCACCCCCGCGCATGCCCCCTGTCTCCCTTCCCCCCCACCCCAGCTCATGCCCCGTGTCTCCCTTCTTCCCCCCACCCCCTGCTCATGCCCTGTGTCTGCCCTGTTCCCCCCACCCCCGCTCATGCCCCGTGTCTCCCTCCTGTACCCCCCACCCCCACTCATGCCATGTGTCTCCCTTCTTCCCCCCACCCCCCGCTCATGCCCTGTGTCTCCCTTCTTCCCTCCCACCCCCCGCTCATGCCCCGTGTCTTAATTCTTTCCCCCGCCCACCCCCCGCTCATGCCCCCGTGTCTCCCTTCTTCCCACCCCCCGCTCATGCCCCGTGTCTCCCTTCTTACCCCCACCCCCTGCTCATGCCCCGTGTCTTCCTTCTCCCCATCCCCCGCTCATGCCCTGTGTCTCCCTTCTTCCCCCCACCCCCAGCTCATGCCCCGTGTCTCCCTTCTTCCCCCCCACCCCCCCGCTCATGCCCCGTGTCTCCCTTCTTCCCCCCACCCCCTTCTCATGCCCCGTGTCTCCCTTCTTCCCCCCCGCTCATGCCCTGTGTCTCCCTTCTTCACCCCCTGTTCCCCCCACCCCCAGCTCATGCCCCGTGTCTCCCTCCTTTACCCCCCACCCCCCGCTTTTGCCCCGTGTCTCCCTTCTTCCCCCCACCCGCCGCTCATGCACCGTGTCTCCCTTCTTCCTGCCCACCCCCGCTCATACCCCATGTCTCCCTTCTCCCCCCCACCCCCCGCTCATGCCCCGTGTCTCCCTTCTTTTCCCCCCACCCCCGCTCATGTCCTGTGTCTCCCTTTTTCCCCCTCCCCCCGCTCATGCCCTGTGTCTCCCTTCTTCCCCCCACCCCCCGCTCATGCCCTGTGTCTCCCTTCTTCCCTCCCACCCCCCGCTCATGCCCCGTGTCTTAATTCTTTCCCCCGCCCACCCCCCGCTCATGCCCCCGTGTCTTCCTTCTTCCCACCCCCCGCTCATGCCCCGTGTCTCCCTTCTTACCCCCACCCCCTGCTCATGCCCCGTGTCTTCCTTCTCCCCATCCCCCGCTCATGCCATGTGTCTCCCTTCTTCCCCCCACCCCCAGCTCATGCCCCGTGTCTCCCTTCTTCCCCCCACCCCCCGCTCATGCCCAGTGTCTCCCTTCTTCCCCCCACCCCCTTCTCATGCCCCGTGTCTCCCTTCTTCCCCCCCGCTCATGCCCTGTGTCTCCCTTCTTCACCCCCTGTTCCCCCCACCCCCAGCTCATGCCCCGTGTCTCCCTCCTTTACCCCCCACCCCCCGCTTTTGCCCTGTGTCTCCCTTCTTCCCCCCACCCGCCGCTCATGCACCGTGTCTCCCTTCTTCCTGCCCACCCCCGCTCATACCCCATGTCTCCCTTCTCCCCCCCACCCCCCGCTCATGCCCCGTGTCTCCCTCCTTTTCCCCCCACCCCCCGCTCATGTCCTGTGTCTCCCTTTTTCCCCCCTCCCCCCGCTCATGCCCTGTGTCTCCCTTCTTCCCCCCCACCCCCGCTCATGCTGTGTGTCTCCCTTCATCCCCCCACCCCACGTTCATGCCCTGTGTCTCTCTGCTTTCCCCCCCACCCCCCGCTCATGCCTCATACCCCGTGTCTCCCATCTGTCCCCCATCCCCTGCTCATGCCCTGTGTCTCCCTTCTCCCCCCACCCCCCGCTCATGCCCCGTGTCTCCCTTCTTTCCACCCCCCACCCCCCGCTCATATCCCGTGTCTTCTTTCTTCCCCCCAACCCCCGCTCATGCCCCGTGTCTCCCTTCTTCACCCCACCCCCCGCTCTAGCCCCGTGTCTCCCTTCTTACCCCCACCTCCTGCTCATGCCCCGTGTCTTCCTTCTCCCCCGCTCATGCCTCATGTCTCCCTTTTTCCCCCCTAACCCCCGCTCATGACCCGTGTCTCCCTTCTCCCCCCACCCCTTGCTCATGCCCCGTGTCTCCCTTCTTCCCCCGCTCATGCCTGTGTCTCTCTTCTTCACCCCCCGCTCATGCCCTGTGTCTCCCTTCTTCCCCCCCACCCTCCGCTCATGCCCCGTGTCTGCCCTGTACCTGTACGGTACAGGGCAGGTACGGGGCATAAGCGGGGGTGGGGGCCCCACCTTGCCCTACCCCTGCTCATGCCCCGTGTCTCTCCTGTTTACCCCCACCCCCGCTCATGCTCCGTGTCTGTCTCCCTCCTTTTCCCCCCGCTAATGGCCCGTGTCTCCCCTGTTCACCCCCACCCCCCGCTCATGCCACTTGTCTCCCTTCTTCCCCCCACCCCCCGCTCATGCCTCATGTCTCCCTTCTTTCCCGCTCATGCCCTGTGTCTCCCTTCTTTCCACCCCCCGCTCATGCCCCGTGTCTCCCTTCTTCCCCTCCACCCCCGCTCATGCCCAGTGTCTCCCTTCTTCCCCCCACCCCCCTTCTCATGCCCCATGTCTCCCTTCTTTCCACCACCTGCTCATGCCCTGTGTCTCCCTTCTTTCCACCCCCCGCTCATGCCCCGTGTCTCCCTTCTTCCCCCCGCTCATGCCCCGTGTCTCCCTTCTTCCCCCCACCCCCCGCTCATGCCCCGTGTCTTCCTTCCTTCCCCCATCCCCCGCTCATGCACCATGTCTCCCTTCTTCCCCCCTCACCCCCCGCTCATGCCCCGTGTCTCCTTTCTCCCCCCCACCCCCCGCTCAGGCCCTGTGTCTCCCTTCTTTTCCCCCTACCTCCGCTCATGCCCGTGTCTCCCTTCTTTCCCCCACCCCCGCTCATGCCCCGTGTTTCCCTTCTTCCCCCCCACCCCCCGCTCATGCTGCATGTCTCCCTTCCCCCCCCCCACCCCGCCGTTCATGCCCCGTGTCTCTCTTCTTTCCCCCCATCCCCCGCTCATGCCTCATGCCCTCTGTCTCCCATCTTTCCTCCCCGCTCATGCCCCGTGTCTCCCTTCTCCCCCCAACCCCCTGCTCATGCCCCGTGTCTCCTTTCTTTCCACCCCCCACCCCCCGCTCACTCCCCATGTCTTCCTTTCCCCCCACCCCCGCGCATGCCCCCTGTCTCCCTTCTTTCCATCCCCCCACCCCCCACTCACGCCCCGTGTCTTCCTTTCCCCCCACCCCCGCGCATGCCCCCTGTCTCCCTTCTTCCCCCCCACCCCAGCTCATGCCCCGTGTCTCCCTTCTTCCCCCACCCCCTGCTCATGCCCTGTGTCTGCCCTGTTCCCCCCACCCCCGCTCATGCCCCGTGTCTCCCTCCTGTACCCCCCACCCCCACTCATGCCATGTGTCTCCCTTCTTCCCCCACCCCACGCTCATGCCCTGTGTCTCCCTTCTTCCCTCCCACCCCCCGCTCATGCCCCGTGTCTTAATTCTTTCCCCCACCCACCCCCCGCTCATGCCCCCGTGTCTCCCTTCTTCCCACCCCCCGCTCATGCCCCGTGTCTCCCTTCTTACCCCCACCCCCTGCTCATGCCCTGTGTCTTCCTTCTCCCCGTCCCCCGCTCATGCCCTGTGTCTCCCTTCTTCCCCCACCCCCAGCTCATGCCCCGTGTCTCCCTTCTCCCCCCCCACCCCCCTGCTCATGCCCCATGTCTCCCTTCTTCCCCCCACCCCCTTCTCATGCCCCGTGTCTCCCTTCTTCCCCCCCGCTCATGCCCTGTGTCTCCCTTCTTCACCCCCTGTTCCCCCCACCCCCAGCTCATGGCCCGTGTCTCTCTCCTTTACCCCCCACCCCCCGCTTTTGCCCCGTGTCTCCCTTCTTCCCCCCACCCGCCGCTCATGCACCGTGTCTCCCTTCTTCCCCCCACCCCCGCTCATACCCCATGTCTCCCTTCTCCCCCCCACCCCCCGCTCATGCCCCGTGTCTCCCTTCTTTTCCCCCCACCCCCCGCTCATGTCCTGTGTCTCCCTTTTTCCCCCCTCCCCCCGCTCATGCCCTGTGTCTCCCTTCTTCCCCCCCACCCCCGCTCATGCTGTGTGTCTCCCTTCATACCCCCACCCCACGTTCATGCCCTGTGTCTCTCTGCTTTCCCCCACCCCCCGCTCATGCCTCATGCCCCGTGTCTCCCATCTGTCCCCCATCCCCCGCTCATGCCCTGTGTCTCCCTTCTCCCCCCACCCCCCACTCATGCCCCGTGTCTCCCTTCTTTCCACCCCCCACCCCCCGCTCATATCCCGTGTCTTCTTTCTTCCCCCCAACCCCCGCTCATGCCCCGTGTCTCCCTTCTTCCCCCCACCCCCGCTCTAGCCCCATGTCTCCCTTCTTACCCCCACCTCCTGCTCATGCCCCGTGTCTTCCTTCTCCCCCGCTCATGCCCCATGTCTCCCTTTTTCCCCCCTAACCCCCGCTCATGACCCGTGTCTCCCTTCTCCCCCCACCCCTTGCTCATGCCCCGTGTCTCCCTTCTTCCCCCGCTCATGCCCCGTGTCTCTCTTCTTCACCCCCCGCTCATGCCCTGTGTCTCCCTTCTTCCCCCCCACCCTCCGCTCATGCCCTGTGTCTGCCCTGTTGGTACAGGGCAGATACGGGGCATAAGCGGGGGTGGGGGCCCCACCTTGCCCTACCCCTGCTCATGCCCCGTGTCTCTCCTGTTCACCCCCACCCCCGCTCATGCTCCGTGTCTGTCTCCCTCCTTTTCCCCCCGCTAATGGCCCGTGTCTCCCCTGTTCATCCCCACCCCCCGCTCATGCCCCGTGTCTCCCTTCTTCCCCCCACCACCCGCTCATGCCCCATGTCTCCCTTCTTTCCTGCTCATGCCCTGTGTCTCCCTTCTTTCCACCCCCCGCTCATGCCCCGTGTCTCCCTTCTTCCCCTCCACCCCCCGCTCATGCCCAGTGTCTCCCTTCTTCCCCCCACCCCCCTTCTCATGCCCCATGTCTCCCTTCTTTCCACCACCTGCTCATGCCCTGTGTCTCCCTTCTTTCCACCCCCCGCCCATGCCCCGTGTCTCCCTTCTTCCCCCCGCTCATGCTCCGTGTCTCCCTTCTTCCCCCCACCCCCCGCTCATGCCCCATGTCTCCCTTCTTTCCCGCTCATGCCCTGTGTCTCCCTTCTTTCCACCCCCCGGCCATGCCCCGTGTCTCCCTTCTTCCCCTCCACCCCCCGCTCATGCCCAGTGTCTCCCTTCTTCCCCCCACCCCCCTTCTCATGCCCCATGTCTCCCTTCTTTCCACCACCTGCTCATGCCCTGTGTCTCCCTTCTTTCCACCCCCCGCTCATGCCCCGTGTCTCCCTTCTTCCCCCCGCTCATGCCCCGTGTCTCCCTTCTTCCCCCCGCCCCCTGCTCATGCCCCATGTCTCCCTTCTTCCCCCCACCCCCGCTCAGACTTTTCATGAAAGGTAAATGCACATGTGATGTCATCAGTGATGTCATCAATGACATTTGTGATGTCATCTTTGATGTCCTGGGTGTTAGGCTTAGCAGTGCACGGTGGTGGCACGAGTTATGGTTGCTTAGCTTACCATAACTGGCGAATTTCAAGGGTTTTTCGGTTTTACTTGGAACCATAATGTCCCTTTAACAAAGTTTTTATAATGAATTTCATAGGTTTTTAGTAGCGCAACTTAACCATAACGTCCCTTTAACAAAGTGTTTTACTGAATATATATATATATATATATATATATATATATATATATATATATATATATATATATATATATACACATTGGGAAGGAAATAGAGACTCAAGGGGTGAACAAGTAGTGGATAAGAATACTGCGGAGGACACCCGAGAAGAGGGGGATACCAGGAGGATACGTGAGAAAAGAGGGGAATACCAGGGAAGACACCAGAGAAAAGAAAGGATACGGCTAAATTCCTACGTTTAATATAGCGGTTAGAAGAAGCCTGCATCCATAGTCCTGAATAAAATAGGAATAAATAGAAAAGCACAGCGGTTAAAGACGCTTTGAAAGGGATGGGCTTACACCCCAAGTCGGGGTAAGAGTAGGGGCAGAGGTCTGTGTAGCCAGCTGGAGTTTGTCTAGTCTGTTAAAGTTTGTTTTATGTGTTTTGGGTTGTGACGTCATAGGATGACAATTTTTCCATTAAGGAACGAGCATAAAAAATTACGCGATTGAGTAACTGAGATACTGTGTAATACAAATTGATATTTGTTGATTGAAAAAGGAAGTATAATTTTGTGGAAAAAACAGGATTGAAGCTTGCGACGATTGGTGCTCGTTCATATTGTTGGAGTTGTTTAAAGAAACAGAAGGGCATAACAAGTGTTATATGAAGGATAGGGGAACAGATTTAAGCATGGAGGATATGACTCCATTAGTACACCTGTGCAAACAGTTGCCAAAACATGCACCCAAGCTGAAAAAGTACAGTGTAGAATGGGTTAAAGGAACCCCAAACAAAATGTTTATGCCATAGCCCCTGGGTGGATCGCTGTCTAAAGCGGCCCTACAGCACATGACGACATATTTGCATGCCACGTACAAAGGTAAAAAGTTAGATAAACGCCTAGCTAGTTTAGAGCTTTGGAAGATGTCCCAAGAGGATAAGGAGAAGGAGCCACCATTAGATTGGATACTTGTACAGAGTGGGGTGAGATACCTTCCGCACCACCCACCCCGTCCGAAACAAAAACCAAAGTCTGTAAGGACGAAGGATTATACCCACTAAGAGAGCTTAAAGAAGCCACGGGGTACAGCAACCCGGCATATGAGTCACCTATGCAAAGTAGTGACGAAAGCCCAGACAATGACAGAGGTAGAGATATCGCCTCCAAGGTCCCAAGGGACAAGGAGAGATGCAAAAACGAGAGTAAATACCAGGCACAAGCAAGCACATCTCCCGATACAGTGAGAGAAGGAAAGAGATGGAAAGGAAATAAGGATGGAACTGATGAGATAGCGTTCGCACAGAACGAATAGATGGGAGGTTAGATTCTATTGAAACTCGATGGTAAAAGCATTGAAGACACAAATCGAAACGAGAAGTTAGACGATGTACAGAGAAAGGAGAAGGAACAGGAAAAAGGATTGAGAGACGAAAAAATTGGGAAAGAAGATAGGCAGAGACGAGAGCAGTTATATCACGAAGAGCAAGAAAGACAACGAGATCATAAATAGAGAGCATCTAACGATCAAGACAGACAAAAACGAAGGCGAATAGAACATGAGCAAAAGCAATGGGAGATAAGAATAAAGAGACAAAGGGATGAGGAAATATGAAGGGTAAATGAATGTAGAAATGCAAAGAAAGAGGAAGAAGATAGGGTCAGAAAAGAAGCAAGGAGGTGCAGAGAATGTAATGATGACATAGAACGTAAGTGGAGACAGAGGCCACACGATCTTCAATATGTGGAAAGAGATGTTCAAAAACCTGATCCAGTAGTAGAGTGGGAAGACATCAAAGAATTGTTTCCTGAGTACGATTCAGTACCAGGCATGTCTAGGGCAAATATCGAGGATGACTTCGACACCAGAAGCATCGGAGAGACGATCAATAGTATATACGATGAAATGGGGCTAGAACAAGTATCCCAAGAAGGGGAGGATGAACACCTGGAGACCACTCAGCTTTATGATGCTGAGGACGTCTCCCTAAATAGTAAGAATAGAGAGCTATCCCTAGATAGGTTGGAAATCAGTAAGAACAAGGAGGATGCGAGAAGTTGCACAAGTTGGGCAGAGGTAATGTCAGATGCAGAAAGAGAGCAATTTGAGGAAAAGGAAGACGAGAGAAGACGCGAAAGACGCTTCTCAAGGGGAAAGGGAATAAGATGGTCGGATTCTAGTGTGTCTGCACCGAGGGCATCAGAATCAGCCACATAATCAGGCCGACGCGAAGAAATATTGTACGGTCAGAGGGGGGTGTCTCCACCACACTATGTGAGGCGACGGAGTACATTACCAGGTAGGTGGCGATGCAAGAATACCACTCCTGCAGTAGATAGAAAAACAATGAAAGAATAGAGAGATGACTATGCATCCCAATTTCCATTGCTCGAGAAAGGGGGAGCGAGACCACATTATATTGCATGGCCACACATGGATCTGGAAAACCTGAAAAACAAACTTCTAATGCTGACTTTGGGAGCCGGAAAATGGATACATGAGTTAGAAAAAATGACGAGAGGGAACACATTAGCTATAGGGGATATCAAGGGTCTTTTAATCGCCATACTCGGTGATAGAGCTGATGATGTGTGGACACGCGCATGTTACTATGGTGTGACAACAGTTAATACCGTGCATGACGGAGCACCGTTTAACAATTGCAGAGCTGCTGTATGGAAAGAATTATGAGCACTATATGCGGATACTTCTGACATGGGAGCTATAATGTCAGGGAAAATGAAGGAGTCAGAAGACCCTTTGCTTTACATTCAGAATTTCCAAGACGTGTGGGGAATTGAAACGTGGGAATCCTGGGGGAAATCTATACCCGTGTTCTACCATGTATTATGCCAATGGTGGCTATATCAGGTACAGAAGCAGCTAAATAAATTAGTAGGAATTGAGGCCAAACCGTGGTCTGAAATACAGTTGACCATAGCTCACTATTGCAGGCTGCTGCAAGCGAAGAATCGCAAAATAGAGGCTACACGAAAAGGTGGGGAGGCAAAATTAGTGCAGAAGAAATTGTCAAAATATGCCATTGAAGGGGCAATGATAACTAACACAGATGGATCAAACATGCAGCAGGCCACTAACCAACAGCAGGGTAATCAGGGCAATAATGGGTTTTACCCCAGAGGGAGAAGCTTTCGAGGAAGAGGATGGAAGAGTAATCCGGGAGGTTTCCAAAACATGCAATATGGAAGTCAGGATATGTCAAATGGGCAAATAATCAGACCACCGCCAATACATTGGGAAGTCAAGGCATGGTGAAAAATGACCAATGAACCAGGGCAGGTATGGTGATTCCACCTGTGTTATTACAACAGTGAGGAAATGGAGTTGCGCAAAATCACACGGTACAACCATAAACGCCAGGAGCACAGCAAAGCTTGCAACCTCCGAATTTGATAAAATGGCCACAGGGACAGTCCCAACAGTCACTGATGCAAATGTCACAAACAACAAGTATAGTCAGGCTGTGAACGATGGTTTAAGAGTTAACACTGGTGATGGGGGAAATCCATTCATGCAAAATGGGACAAAATTGTATATGGACTAGGACAGCTCACTGGGAAATCTGATTTGTTCTATCCTATTAGTGTCACCAGACTCTCACCAGGAACCAAGGGTGGATGTCATTATAGGGGATAAAGAATATTCCTTCTTAGTTGACACGTGTGCGACACGCTCGTGCATATGCGAAGGCAAGTTTTCCTTGTCCGGCAATGCTATAAACACTCAGGGCTTCACAGGAGCAACAAATCGTGTTCCTTTTAGAGACACACCTACAGTCTCTATAGGAGAATGTGACATGAATGTGCCACTGTTATATTCAAGGCAAACCACAGTAAATATATTGGGACGAGACTTAATGACAAAATTAAACATGACCATCTCGTTCACGGAGAAGGGCACAGTATGCGTGACTCCAGGAATGCACTTTTTAAACGTATGTGAGATTATTAGAGCATAGGCAGGAAGACACACAGCCATGAGAGCTATCCCACTGGAACCAGAAATATTTGCATACGGCAGATGAGGGAATTTTCAAGACAATTTTGGCTATGATGGAACAGGGCATCTTAGTGACATCAGAGTCATCATGAAATACCGCAGTTTATCCTGTCAAGATTCAAAGGGAGGGTCTTGGAGGCTAATTCAAGATCTACGCCCGATAAACGATATTGTAGAGGCTGAGTTCCCTTTAGTCCCGACATATACAATATACCTGCTGAGGCAAAATATTTCACAGTGATTGACTTGAAAAATGTGTTTTTCTCAATCCCATTGCACTGAGAATCACAAGATCTGATATCATTTACCTTTAGACAGATGCGTCTGAAAAGCACGAGGTTACACCAGGGGTACTGTGAGTCCTACAGATGGACTTAAGCAATATCGCATCAGAGAGTGTTGTCTTGCAATATGTAGATGACATCTTAATTTGTAGCACCACAGAGGGAAAGTGCAGACATGATTCTTTTCAGCTATTGACTATACTGGCTGAGAAAGGATATAAAGTGGACAAAGGAAAGTTACAATATTGCCAGCAAGAAGTGTTGTATATAGGCCAGCTGATCTCACACGAGGGGAGAAGAGTTACCCCGGAAAGGACTGAAGCCATATTGAACACACCCAAGCCACACACAATAAAACAGATGCAGAGCTTTCTAGGTCTTTGTAATTATGTCAGAGCATTGGTCTTTGACTACAGCTCATATACCAAGCCCTTGTTACAGGCCCTAAAGAAGGCACAGGTGAAGAAAGAAAAAAATGTGTGGTCCGAGACCACGGAGGAAGGGTTTACTGAACTCAAGAAAGCCATTTGCACGGCACTAGTTTTAGGGATTCCCAACTATGCAGAGGGATTCTGCCTGTTCTCACACACGAATGGCAGAGTCATGATGACAGTACTCACACAGAGAACCACATTAGGGTAAAAGCCCCTGGAATATTAAAGTGGGAATTTGGACCCAGTGATGAGACGTCACTTCCCTTGCGAACAAAGTTTAGCTGCCACAGCATTCTCCATAGACAAAGCAACAACCATTGTGATGGGATGCTCAATGACGTTGTATGTCGAGCACGCTTGACATCTCAGAGAGCTTCTGCTTATGATGAAGAATCCGTCGATTAAGATTGTTCGATGCAAGAGCAGAGTATCATGTTCAAAGGAGTCGAGATAAGCAGCAGAATGCATTTGGTGGGCAGAAAGCTAAAAATCAAATACACAAATTGCATGGAAACTGAGACGATTTCACAGTGCATAAAGCACGTGACCTGCCAAGCAAGAAGAGTTGGGGCCTTCACCGCTATGCGCAGCCTTGAGCAATGCACAGATATCGGAGTTCTCCCAGACAGAGTGGCAGCATGGAAGCCTACAAATTATAAATGAATTGACACATGGACAGTGGGTCAGTGATGAATGGTGGTACTGGTTGGTGGGAGGCTAAGGGAGCTGACGGGCACCCTGCACCTGGACGACCATCCTGCATACTGCTAAGCGAAGTCGAAAAGTAGAAGATGACGTGGTATCAACCCAATCACAATGTACCAAGTATACTAGGATCCCATAGTCTGTAGAACCAATGAGACGTTGTACTTTTAGTGATGTTTACAGTAGCCATTTTGAAGGAAGGGCTTAGTTGCCCCACCTGACATTGTCTATCCAATCCCCTCTCCCCGTTACCATATACAGATATAGTACCTATAGTAAAGTTACCTTCCTATAAGCAATAGAATTGCATGCAACATTTTTAGCGTTTCACGTCAGCGATGACACGTTTATAGTATAAAGGATGTGATTTTTGTGAAGCTCATTGGAGTTGCAGCGAGAAGAAAGATCAAGCAACAGCTGATATTCATAACTCCCCGTTTTTTGCACTTGTCATTAAACTGACCCCTTTGCCAAACCATTGAGTTGTCATTATTGATTTGACGCTTGAGTATGAATCTGCATCCCCATCCATCTCACGGGTGCTGCTATTCTATCTTAAAGTGCTATTTGGGAAATCCCCAGTCCTATGGGTTGGCTGGGGTCCCTCCTGCACAGTTATACTCAAACATTGCCAACCAATCCAAAACATCAAGCTTAGCCTCATACATACCAACAATTTCTTTAGGCATATGGGGTCTCTTAGGACTGGAAGACCTAGAAGACTCTGGGAGAGAAGCATTTTCAATAGACAACTTTTTCATTTCCAAGGGATGGTTCATCTCCTTTTCTCTAAGCTTAAGTTCTTGATGCTTTTGTTCAGTTTGAGCATTAATACGTTTGAATTCCACTTCATGCCTCATCTTGTCTAGAGCAATGAGTTCAGTACTGAGTGTATGACCTAATGGGGTCCCAGTAGACACAGGTTGAGGTTGCTGAGCAGGTAGAGGAGCAGTAAGGCCTTCATCGTGAGACACATCTGCCTCATCTAACTCATCAATAATATCTGACACATTATCATCCTCATTATTTTCCACATTTGCTGGAGGGTTAGGTATTTCAGACACACTCTCCAGACATTGTTTCTCTAACCACCTTTCAATTAATTCTGATGTTTTGCCTTTAACAGAGAGATTCCTTTCTCTACACAGATTTTTCAGATAATCAACAGTGTAACTAAGGAGGGTCTCCTGACTGTAGCTTTCCATATTATGCATGATTAAAATTGCTTTTTAGTGGTGTTTAGCCTTGTGGTTAGTTGATCCAAGGTAATAGCAGCACTCTAAGTGTAATCACTATACTTTATCCTAACCACTGTACACCAGTGTTAGGCAGAATCATATGCAGTACCCTTTTGGAACACTATACACAATTAAGACTACAAGCACAAGTACAATTTCACCTTTGGTACAAGCCTGTACTACACAGTAAAGTGGTGGGGATGGCTGAGCAGCCAGACTTCTCTCAAGAGTAAAGTGAGCGTATCAGAAGTTACACAAAGGACACCAATTGCTATGGTTCAAATAAACACTGATTCAAGGTTTCTGAGTAAAATAATAAACATTGATTTACACCACCAGTATTAAAACAGTTCACTAATATAAAGCAGCAGAAAATCACAATCGTGATACACTACACACCACCCAATGACTTCTGGACAAGTTAAGCTCAAAATGAAGTGTGAGCAAAATGGCACTCCAGCAATTTAAAAAGGGAGGGAAAGACACGGGGGGTCATTACGACCTGGGCGCAAAGGGATACCGGCACTGGTAATGACACCGGTGTTGATAATCCCTTTGTGCCCTATTCCGAGGTCCCTTTGCAGGTCCCTCTCTCCCTTAACGCCTGGTTTTACCAGGCGTTATGGACGGGACCCGCAAAGGGATACCAGGTTCAATAACGATACCGCAATTTGTGGTACCGTTTTGATGCCTTCCCATTCAGCCCTATGGGGGCTCAAATGGGATTGGGGAATGGCTTTTCAAATGGGCACTCACTGGTCCCGCAAAGGTCAGGATAGACCGGTAAGTCCCCATACCACCAAGTCAGTGGCGGTACCGTTATTGGTGATAGTCATGGCACTAATAGCACCATGACTAGCACCAACCTCAGAATGAGGGCCAAGGTTACTCAAAATCAAGCAGCACCAACAAGTAAGTAGGCAGGGCAATCTAGAAAAGGCTTGCTACAATGAAGTTTGTGGGAAGAAAAGTTATGTAGAAGAGTAGAGAAGGACAAGCCCTCATATTAGCGAAAGATTTCGAACACTTTCACTGCTGTCGGACGGAACGAACGACCGGATTTGAACAGTCCCTTAGTAGAAGAAGAATGCGGTAGCTGAGGCAGAAGTTCCTTGTAGGTCCTGCAGGCTCCCAGTTCCTGAAGCGACTGTCTGACTGACAAGAAGGAGGAAGACTGGAGGTTCCTGCACTGGCAAGGGAAGAAACCAGTAGCAGAGCAAAGCGACAAATAAAAGGTGCGCTCCTTAAAACCCAAACAGGGTCCGGTCCTCCTGGCTATCTGGTTCACTGCAGCAATGCACAGCAAATTCAACCAGGGTCGGAAGGCCTTGCTTGGTGTTTGGCGAACTGGTTGTTCCCACCAGCTCAAGGGAAGAACATTCCTTGCAGATCTTCTATGTCGTCGAAGTTTAGTAGATTCGGACCCGCAGCAGGGCTTCACCGGGAGGTTCAGTAGTTGCAGTAGTCCTCTTCCTTCAGCTTCTCTTTGGTTCTCTCGATCCAGTGGCGACTCTGCCTTCCAAGTCCCAGAGACCTGCTTTTTATGCAGTTTTCCCCCATTCACACAACCTGACTGTCAATCACACAGCAGAGTGGCTGCCCAGGCAGGATAGTCACCTAGTCAATCAAACAAGAGTGTGACTTGGGTCTCCAAGGAGACCCTTTGGAGGGGGCCTAAAACCCCTCCCTCGCATCCTGTCCACCCAGACACTCAGGCACCTAAGGAGGGCTTCTATGCAGAAGCCCGCCAAAGGATGGCAAACAAAGGAACCAAACTTGGTTTGGCGTGCAGAGTAAAACACGAGAACGACCTTTACAAGAAGAAATGGCGAATAAACCCAGCTGGAACCAAATAAAATGAAAAGGGATCCAGCGGATTAAAGTTGGAGGCTACTAACAAAGCCTAAAACAGTACCAAGGCTATTTTCCTAGCCCGCGGTAGGAAATAAATGGTAGATACCACTGCCACCAGCCAAATCTTAAAGAAAGGGGAACGAAATAATGTTCCATGAGAAACAGACAAAAGGGGATAACTATTAACCTTTTCCAGTACTCTATGGAAGATAGTGTGTACTGGGTCTGTGAATTTAAAAAGACTAATAAAGTCAATGGCAACTTTACATGTTCTGGGAGACAGTAGTCATTCCCAAAAAATGGAGTTTAAAGTGGTGAGCCTGAAACAAAGGGTGTGTGACACTCAGTAAAAAGATTATGCCTATGTAGTAGGTGAGACTCGACAGTCTATGAACACAAAAAATGTAAAACACACTACAAAACACATGTAAGAGTGGGAAAAAAGGCTCACACTCTTACGAGGTGAAAAAAGTAAATCCTAGAAATCCAGCAAAGCTGCTGAAGGACTCAGTATGTAAGGGAAATTAGCCATTCTGTACAATTCTCCCTAACAATCACCGATCAGGCTCTGGCCTGGCTGACCTCTTTCCTCTCTGATCGACCCTCCCAGGTCCAACTTGGGTCCTTCCTATTATCTATCTTACTCTCTACCTGTGGTGTTCCACAGGGGTCAAACCTCTCGCCCTGGCTTTTCAACCAATACCTGGCAACTCTTGCCCACTGCATTACCATTTTCTGCTCAAATTTCGAGTGCTACGCTGATGACACACAACTCATTTTTAGACTGCCTTCGGCCACCTCCTTCCCTCTCTCATCTCTGATTGTCTAACTGCCATTCAAGATTGGTGTGCAGCCAGTGATCTGTGTCTAAATGCCAGCAAGATGGAGATCCTCCTCATCGGCACACCTTCACCATCCTTTCCCCCTCACTCTCTGGTCAGCTTCCCTTGGCCCTCCTCCTACCCCCACCGGTGAGGCTAAGAACCGCGGGCTCATCTTTGACTCCACGCTTTCCTTTTCCGCCCACATCTCTGAGGTCTCTAAAAAGTTAAAAGTCCTACGGTACCTCCTCAGAGGTACTCTGCCTATCCTCTCCTTCCCCCAAAAGCCTGTGATATTCCTATCTCTGGGTTGGACTATTGTAACAGCATCTTTCTAAATCTACCTGCCTCTACTCTCTGCCGTCTGCAACTAATCCAGAACAGAACTGCAGGACTTGCCCTTTGCCTCAATTCCTGGGATCATATCTCTCCAGCTCTGAAATCTCTCTATTGGCTCCCAGTGGAAGCAAGGATTAAATTCAAAACCCTCTGCATTGTCTACAAGGCTTTCTCGGGCCTGGGTTCAAAATACCTTAAACTATCCCTACGCAAATACCTCCCCTCTCAAGCTCTTCACTCCTGTACCTCTAACTACCGCAGGGCAAGTCGTTTTTCAAAGAAACTGCGGTTTTCAAAGAAACAATCATTTTTCAAGAAAGTGGCAGCCTCCCTGCCACTCTCAAACTTGAGGAGAACCATCTCCGGTTCCAGAAGCACCTCAAGACCTTCCTCTTTTCTTCTGCCTTCGCTCCCCCTCTCCCCTGCTGATCTGTTCTCTCTTGGCACCGTGCACCTGGCCACCCTCTGTCTTCTGGGCCCAGGTACCTACTCACCCTGCCTATCTGTTTCTCCTCTGCTTCGCACTTTCCACTTCTCCCCCTTCCATGCACTTTTACCCTCCCCTCTCCCTCTCCCACTTCGCGTGTTCTCAATGTCACTGGGCCTAGTAAGATCGCTGTTTTGTTCTCCCCTGTTGCCCTCCCTTGCCTTGTCACGCTCTGAAACACTTGTGTACGAGGGCAATATAAATAAAATATCAATATCAATATCAATAAATGCTAACAGTGATACGTTACTTTACTTTTACTTTATAATATTTATACTTATACCGCGCACAATAGACCCATAGGCATGGTGGCGCAACAAAACACACAATACAGAGAATCACAAACAACATGTAACATAAGAAAGGCGCTATTACTGTCCAGAAAAGTACAGTCCAGAGTTTGTAAGGAAGACCAGTAACAGATGGCTACATCTGGGAAATCAGTTCAATACAATATTCATCCTTGAGATCGATGATAAGTGGTTCAATTAGAAAGTCTGTGAAGGAACGTAGGTAAGCTACTTGATCCGCATCTCACCACAATACAATCGGTATTGTCCACACTATGCCAATCATCAATGGGAATTCTTCCAAGGACCCTGAAATCTGAGGATCTAACACAGTTAGGGGCCACTTTAATGTTAAGCCAGGCCAAGATTTTATTATTTAGGACCTCCCTTGTTTCATGATGAGTTGATTTCTCTACGTTGGTTATTATAACGTTTTTTGAGTCCAGTACAAAACTACTCAAAGTGGGATTGATGATTTTTGACATTGTAGGTTTTTTGAGACGTAAATCCCTATGAGATGTGTTGATCAATGGTGCCACCGTCCTATTAACCGATGAAGCACCCTTTAATGGGATTTCCGGGCCGAGGCTAATGGAGGAGTCTACTCCTTTTTTCTGTGCAGGCGGTACCGAGTGCGTGGCAACAATGGGATCCGTTTGAGTTCCTTGGTGAAGCTTTCCTGTCCTGAGGGCACAAAGACTCAGATAAGTTCGTCCCGACTACCTTCATCCAGAAAATAAGGTCCTCCAAGTTGGGGCATGCCCCAAGATCTTGTAACAAATGGTCCTTAGAAGGACCAATTGGAGTGAGCCACAGGGGTAACTGCCCACAGCTGGAGATTACTGGTGTTTTCTTACTTGATTGTTCACTAAAAGACACCAATGTGTGGGGCAATTCAGAGAGGTGGGGCCGTTCAGGAGAAGCACAAGATGGAGGAGATGTGGCTCGAGCACTATTGTTAATATTGTTATTTAGCTGTATATTATTACATAACAGCTCTGAGAGAAGATTCTGTTCCTTTTGGAGCATCTGACATCTCTTGGCACTTAATGCTAGCACCTCCGAGAGATGTTTGCCTCTCGTTTGATGGTCCGTTGTGGAAGAGGGTGAAAGAAATGATGAATGAACTACAACTTCCCCGCATTCGTTTGATTAATAAACGTCTGCGGGGAGGTGACCAGTTCCGCCTCTAAGGAGCAGACTGTGTCCATAACTTTGCTTAACAAAGATTGCAATCTGGTAGTTGGCATAGCTGAGACTTGGATCTGTCCCAGATCAGACCCAGTACAATCACCAGGAGTCATCCCAGGAGTCGCCCCAGGAACGATTATGAGGCAACAAGAGACTCTTGCTCACATTACGTCACAGAGCCAGCATTGGCGCTGGGCATTCTGCACTGTAGATACAGCGACCCGTAATCCGTAGGTAGCCGCCTCCTCCGCCGCAGTCTCAGCAGTCAGCATGGACGCGGAACAGCAGCTAAAATGGGAGCCATGGTCCGACGCTCTGAGTCTCCAGAGTCTATGAAGAAGGTGAAGCGCCAAGCTCCAGGTTGCGCGGCCGACACACCGACACCGCAGCCGCTCACGCAACCCTGCTTTACTTGCAGGTGAGCACATTGGACCCGTCGAGACACTTCCTGCTCTGACGTCGGGACACTGGAGATAAGGACGCTACGCAGAGCACGGAATCAAGTTGCGCTGCCTAACGCAGCAACTTCTGATCCCCTACTCCCAAACAAGCAGCTTTCTGTTCTCTGATACATTAATATCCACAGGGTCCTTATTACTAAAGTCACCGAAGGGTGTTTGAAACTTCTGTCTGTCATCCAAAAAGGGTATCTGCTGATTTAGAAATATTAATAGTGTGGATTCTTTAAGTGTATTTGTATGTTACTGGTATATTGCCTCCAAAAGAGGGCCACACATCTAAGAAGGGTAAGCAATATGGGAAACCAGGCCAGTCTACTGAAACCTCTGGTGCCAAACCAGAGGGAGATCAGCCCAAGCCCACATTTGTCAAAACATTTGGTAAATGTTATGCTTGTGGGTCAACTGACCATGTGAAAGGGGATCCCAGATGCAAGGGTAAACCTTCAGGGGACCCCACTGCCTCCTTAGCCTTCATCCCTGAGTCAGAAGTTCATATGGCAAGTGGAAACTTTCAAGTATTTGCTGAAGACCCCATTGGAGTCTCAGCCAGTGTTTCTTTAGTGTCCCTGGCACTATGGGAGCAGCAGAATGTAGATGTGTATAACTCTATTCCAGATAACACAAAAGAATACTACAAGGACAGTGTACCTGTAAACAGTCAGGAAACCCCTGCCATTAGAGACACAGGGGCCAGCATTACAGTGGTGGATGAACCTGTTTCAAACCAGAGGATGTTGCTAAGGCACCCAAAGGCCCCACTAAGCTTGCTGGAGGCCCTATCCAGATGGTGTCACGACCCTCGCCCAAAACCCCCTCTGGCAAACCCATTGGCCAGGTGGAGTCAGGATTCGGGCCTCTAGAGCCTGGCATCCTCTTCAAAAGCCCTCATGGGGACAGTCCTGGCGCCTATGGCACCAGGCTCATACACCATAAACAACAATGTGCTTGGGAACTACTTTATTGTATTGGCAGCCAACATGGAGGCATCCACATAGCTTGGTTCCTAAGAAACAAGCTATGCGGTCTAGTGTTTTGGGTGTGGCAAGCCTGGAACTACTTTCCCTGGTACTACTTTACCTGGGTTATATAAACCACACCCTGACTGCAGAACATGCTTCATGTTACTTTGCAGCTTGCAACGTGACGCTCACCGTGTCCAGCTATTCCCTCGAACCTCGGAGAAGCAGAACCTGCAAGGAGACAAAAGAAACATCATTAGCAGCAACATCTTGCCTGCAGTCTTAATCTTTACACACTCACAGCTACTGAGAACAGCTTCCTCGAATCTTCACGCCTCCCAGAAAGAACGACCTGAAAGAGGAAGATAGAGGCAACACTAAAGAAAGCTGTAGAGACATTTAGAAATTACGAACTGCGCAAACGGCTTAGCAGGCATGTCGACTCTCGGCTGGCACCACTCCGGACATTCCACTCGCGCCGAACAACACCGCGACCTATAAGGAAGGAAAACACAGGTTAGCAAAAGCAAGACTTTGCTGCGCATAACGCTTACTTACCGCATCATAGCGCTCTTAATGCGCCGTCTTTTACCAGCGGGGCTCAACCAAGCCAGTTCGCGGCGCTGATGCTCCGCATACCTAAGGGAGAAAAAAGAGACATTTTAAACAAAGAAAGGTATGCAGGATAGCAACAAAACTAAAGAACAGCAATAAGACCTACCTAAACAATATCAAACGGGCCGGCGTCAGTGAAGTATCTGGACTGCACCCGCCCATGAAAGACAACGCGCCCCTACAAAGAAGGCAGGACGGAGAGCACGCCTAATTCTACCACAAGAACCTTCCCCGCAGACCGCATCAGGGCAAAGCTGAGAAGCATACCAGCGAGTAACCTAGCTGGGTGGCGTCCCTGTGGATACCAGGTGAGCATAACAGATGGTTCCTATACTACCAGCTCTCATCCAGTGCAACAATATGACTGTAACAATACCTGTCAGTGTACAAAGTGAGGTGCCTGGGAGAGTCCTGTTGGGGAATGACTTAAATACTCTTGGAGTTGTATGAAGCACCCCCAGGCCTCACAGTAAAAGGAAGCAGGAGCAGACTAGGAATGCCAGAGAGCTCACTTTAAAGGACTTTCAATGGGAAGTTACAGAAGTACCTATAACTCCCAGTCCACAAGAAAGACAACCTTCTGATTCCAAGAAGAAAGAGACAAAGGGGAAACCTAAGGTCTCAGGAAACCAGAAAACTAGAACTCCTGTGCACCAAACCAGGACATCCCAGAGAGGACAGTCCACAGTCACACCTGTGACATCTCGACCAGTTGAGGATGAGTGTGAGGTTCAACCAGAGGATGGTGAAACAGCTACAGATGACACAGAGCTAGAAGAGGACAGTCAGATGTCAAAGAGAGTGTCCTACTCTTAAAGAACTTCACCAATAGGCAGCTTCCCAGCTGGAAGGGCAAGAGCCAGGGAAGCACAGACTGCACTGGAAGGATGGCCTCCTTTACAGTGATCCTATTGAGTCTACCCTCAGGAGACTACAGAAGACTTGTAGTGCCCCAGGAGGTGAGACCCTGTTTCTACAGTTAGCCCATGAGATTCCTTTGTCTGGTCACATATGTTTTAAGAAGACCAAGGAAAGGCTTTCTCTATATTTCTACTGTCCTAAGATAGGGTCTGATGTAGATGAGTTCTGTAGAAGCTGTCACACTTGTCAGACTTCTGGCAAGAGTCGGTCCAAGAACGTGGCACCCTTGGTGCCTCTCCCAGAGGTGGGAGCCCTTTTTGAGAGGGTAGGGGTTGATGTTGTTGGTCCCTTAAACCCTCCCACGTCTTCAGGCAACCGATTTATATTGGTTGTGGTAGACCATGCTACCAGGTACCCTGAATACAAACCTATGAGGACTGTTATTGCTCAGGCAGTGGCTAAGGCCCTCCTTGGTATTTTTTACCAGGGTGGGGTTTCCTAAGGAGGTTATCTCAGACAGGGGGACCAATTTTATGTCCCACTATATGCAGACTATGTGGGAAAACTGTAGAGTGACCTACACATTCTCAACAGCCTACCATCCCCAGACCAATGGATTGGTAATGAGGTTTAACAAAACAATGAAGAGCATGATAGGTGTTTTAGAAGAAGCCCTTAGAAGAAAGTGGGACCTTCTACTGCCATGCCTTCTCTTTGCTTATGGAGAAGTCCCTCAGGAAGGGGTTGGCTTCAGCCCCTTTGAGCTTCTCTATAGTCTTCCAGTTAGAGGTCCACAGGCCCAAATTAAGAAGGGGTTGGCGAGTGCTTCTTCGCACAAGCCAGTGAGAGTCACTGACTATGTGTTAGGTCTCCAAAGGAGAATGACACACATGATGACAGAAGCATCTGATAACTTGAAAGCAGGTCAGGCTCTGGTGAAGCATTGGCATGAGCAGAAGGCCAACATGGTTGAGTTTACTCAAGACCAGCTAGTTCTTGTTATGGTACCTACAAGGCAGAAGGCCTTAAAGGACAAATGGAAAGGACCCTTCATGGACGTGGGCAAACTTGGAAAGGTCAATTATTTGGTGGATTTAGGCAATCCTAAGGAGGCTCCCAGGGTCTTTCAAACCAACCGACTAAAGGCTTATGTCTCTAGACCAGAACTTGGAGCTTTGCTTCTAGCCTCTGCTCAAGAGGAGGAGGTGAGTGAACCTCTGCCTGAGCTCCTCAGAGGACAACCTTTAGATGGAAAGATAGAAGGAGTTAATCTCTCTTCTGATCTGAATCTGGAACAACAGGAGGAGTGCAAAATATTGTTAAATCAGTTTGCCCCTCTGTTTTCACTCTCGCCAGGCTTGGCCCTTTGGGGCCAGCATGAAATTCTCACTGGTGACTGTCTTCCTGTCAAAAGCAGGGGTTACAGATTGTCAGACCATGTAAGATCCCACATAAAGGAAGAGGTCAACAAGATGTTTGATCTCGGGGTAATAAAGCCATCTACCAGCCCATGGTCTAGTCCAGTTGGAGGCAGGATCCAAGGAGTTGAGATTCTGTGTGGACTATAGAGCTCTTAATGCAGTCACCATGACTGATGCCCATCCTTTACCTAGGACAGATGGGCTGGTGGGCAAACTTTGTTCAGCCGAGTTTCTCAGTACATTTGACCAAACATCAGGCTATTGTTACGCTCACCTGGTTCCACGTGGGTGCCACCCAGCAATCGGGGTCCAGATGTCTCACCTTGCGATGCCTAGTGGTAGTCAGCGGAAGAATTCTGCCTTGTTCTGGATGTTGGTGGGTTCTCCGTCCTGCTGTCTTGGCAGGGGCGCGTTGTGCTCAGCGGGCAACGGCGGTCGAGTTACTTCAATGATGCCGGCCCGACTTGGGTTATACAGGTAGGTCTTATTGCTTTGGTGATTATTGTCCTAGCATGCCTTCTGGAATTAACAATGTCTTTTTCTCTTCTTTAGGTACGCAAAAGTTTGAATCCTGGTCTTGCACTTAGAAACCTCTCCAGTATTAAGCATGTTATAAAACAACAATTATAATTATAATAATGATATAAGAAAACAGGTGACTTACACCTTACACCAAAGGTAGTATTAACATAAGGACGCAGGAGCTTCAAATTAAAGAGGAGTACTAATGAAATATTATTAAGCTTCACTGGAGGCAGTAGTGGTAGTGGGATCAGGTAGGGAGGATGGCGTAGCGGGCAGGGGGAACTCCCACTTTAGCAAGTAAGTGAAGATTCAGCCGAGCTTTGAAGAGATCCGCAGTTGGGCTGGCTTTGATTGTTATGAGCAGTGGGTTCCAACTCAGTGGTGAGGTTAGGTGCATAGGAGGATTGGAGAGAACAAGATGGTGAGTACACTTAGATATAATCATGCAGGTACTGAGTAGCAAGACCTGATAGCTGTGTAGACTAGGAGAAGGAACATGAAAAGAGAGCGGTTGTGAACGGAGAGTCAACCAGCATGTTGGCGGTAGGTCGATGTGAGTGAAGAGCTGGGTAGGTTGTAGAGTGTGTGGGTTGCAAAGGTTAAGACTTCTTTGTACAGAGGCAGGAAAGAGTAGAGAGAAAGGCCAAGGAATGTGTTTTTGTTTATTATTATTATTTGTTTGTTTACTATTTATAAAGCGCGATCATACCCTGTGGTAACTGGGTGCAGCCTTAACATGAATTTGCAAAACTTAGTTACAACACCAAAATATATACAAAACACAATGAGGTACACGAGATAATACATATCTACAGGTGGCACACGTGGTTACAATGTGTGCAGGAGGCGCAGGTGGGACATGCTTGGCATCTGATTGTGTTGGGCCTACGTATTCAGCCATAGAACTACCTTGGAACGGAAGTTATGGTATGGCATGTCCATTCTGATCACTGGCGGCATGGAGTTCCACAATTTCGCAGCTTTCACAGGGAAGCTGTTACCCCCTATTGTAGAGCGTTTGAACTTCGGGACAGAGAGGCAGTCTTTGTAGGTTGTTCTAGTAGGTCTCAGGGAGGCCTGTCTGTGAAATCTGTCTATCAGATAGATTGGGGCAGCGTTGTTGAGGGATTTATGAGTGAGTGATACTGTTTTTAGGATGATTTCATCTTTGATGGAACACCAGTTGTTCTGTTGGCTGTGTCCTGTGATATGCTCTCTTCTGGATATGCCCAGCGTCGCTCTGAGAGTGTTGTTCTGAAGAGTTTGTAATTTACTAGTGGTGGCTTTAGGAGATCCTAGGTAGAGGGTGTTGCAATAGTCCAGACGGGATAGTATAAGGGCTCTAGCGAGGGTGAGGCAGCTAGTGTCGGACAAAAATGGTTTGGCTGCAGGGATCAATTTGCATGTGTATGCCAAGGAGGATTCCAGGGAGCTCACCTGTCTGTTCAAGGAGAATTTGGAATAAGATAGAAGCCTAAGGTTTTGACCTCTTGTGCCAATTTGATGTTGTTACCATCAATCGAGAAGGAGCAGTAGGCAGGGCCCAGTTTCTTTAAGCTGGTAGTCGTGCCCAGGATAATGAGTTCAGTTTTCTCATCATTCAGGCATAGTCCATGTGTGGCCATCCATGCCTGGATGATGATGTATACTCTATTTAGCAAGGCCAAATCCTTTCCATAATCTCCAGAAAGCGGAAGGGGGATCTGGGTATCATCTGCATAGTTAGTGTAGGTGATACCGAGATGATCCAAATCATCGAAAAGGGGCTTGGTAAATATATTGTACAGTGTGGGGGAAACACAGGATCCCTGAGGTACGCCACAAGTGATGGATACGGGGTCTGCTGCTGTTGACGGTCGGAAGACCTTCATGCTCCTGTCGTTAAGGAATGATCTAATCCAGGTGATGCCTCAGCCGAGAAGTGGGCCGCAGTGTGGATGTGTGTGCATAGGACAGAGTGATCGACCAGGTCGAATGCTGCAGAGAGGTCGAGGAGGAGAAGTAGGGCAGCTTGGCCATTGTCTCTGAGCGTATCGATCTGTGCTTTTAAGTCAATAAGAGCAGTTTCGGTCCCATATTGGGAACGAAAACCTGATTGTTTGGAACCCAGAAGGTGGTGTTCTTCAAGGAATTTCTGTATTTGGACGTAGGCAATCTTGTCCAGGATTTTGTGGAGGAATGGTACGGTCGTTATAGGTCTGTAATTTGTGGGTGTGGCTGGGTCGAGCGTGGGTTTTTTTAGTAGTGGGAGTACCCAGGATTGTTTTAAATTAGTGGGGATAGAACCAGTAGAGGAGGAGGCATTAATTAGCTTTGTGATGAACGGGTGAGGTCGCGGGCTGCATCTTTGATAAGCAGAGCCGGGCATAGATCGCCCTGACAGTTGGAAGGTTTCAATGACAGGATAATTTTTTCTACTTCAAGTCTGGTAACTTTGGAGAAATAGAAGCGGGTCATTTCTCTAAGAGTGGGTTTCTCTGGTAGATTGTAGGGGGGTGGATCATTTATGGAGGCTTTTTTCGAGATATTTTGTTTTGTAAGGTATCAATCTTATTCGCAAGGGCGTTTTTAATTTTTGTGCACCAATGGTTCTCCTGGCTACACCTCATACACATTTGCCCGATGGCGGGACATTGGCCCTTGTGTGGGAATGCAAACCCGCATCTATAGCATAGTCTTTCGGGTTGGGCCCGGTGGGTAGCGCTCCAGGTCTCTTGGCAAGATGGTGCACCCATCTGGAGGGCTCTCCCTTGTGGGCTGTTGACTATGGCGGCAACAATGTATGTCTGCTTTGGGGGAGTTAGAAGTAGAGGAGCAAAGAGCTTGAGAGGGGAGGTATTTACAGAGGGATAGTTGAAGGTATTTTGGACCCAAGCCCCAGAAAGCCTTGTGGACAATGCAGAGGGTTTTAAATGTAATCCTTGCATCCACTGGGAGCCAATGAAGGGATTTCAAGGCTGGAGAGTTACGATCCCAGGGCTTGAGGTCAAGGACAAGTCTCGCAGTCCGGTTCCTAATTGGTTGTAGAGGGCGGAGAGTGGAGGCAGTTAGATTTAGAAAGAGGCTGTTACAGGAATCCAGTCTGGAAAGAACCAGAGCTTGGGAGACAGTGAGCTTTTGAGGGAAGGAGAGTACAGGTAGCTAGTGGTACTATGGGAGTTTCTACTTCTTTAAGGATAGAGAATAGTTCCTTCATGTTTGATTTCACTTGGGAGATGTGGGCGTCAAAGGAAGTTTGTTTAGCCAGGTGGATTTCTTTTTTGTAGAGGGTGGCTAGTTTGGAGAGTTTAAGTTTATTCGCTGCTGAAGGGAATTTATTCCAGGTGGCCTCACTATTTCTTTTTTGCTGTCTTAAGTTTTTGAGGAATGGTGTGTACCATTTGTTTAGATGCAGTTTGGGTTTGCTTGGTCTCAGTTTAAGGGGGGCAATTTGGTCCAACGCGGTAGCCAAAGTTTTGTTGTATTTTTTGACCAGGGTCTCTGGATCCAAGTTATCAGGGAGTGAGTTAAGTGTAGGAAGTAGATTAGGGATGAGTCTCTCGACTGAGATACTCTTCTTGTTTCTTGTAAGTATGGAGGGTGCATTAATGATCGGCAGGGGTGAGGTCGGATGGTGAAGAGCATGAACGATACCAGGTAGTGGTCGGTCCAAGCTAGGGGAGCGATATTGGTGATGTCAGCTAGACAGTTATGGTCGGCCACCCAGTCAAGTATTCTGCCTTTGGCATGAGTAGGTGCCAAGTATCTTTGTACAAAGCCTAGTTTGGTAAGGGTATTGACTATGGTGCTAGCTGTTTGGTCTTCCGGGTCATTGTAACCCATGTTAACGTCTCCCAAGGTGAGTACTTGGGTGGTATTTTTAAGGTTGCTGGATAAAATAGTGTTGACATCCTCATCAAAGGTACCTATTGGGCCTGGCGAGCGATAGAACAAGTGGATGTTGAGCGTTTGGGCATTAGTAAGAGGGACTTTGACTGTGAGTAATTCACAGGAGAGGACGTTGAGAGTTGTTACTGGTCTCATGGTGAGGCTGCATTTGTGGATGATAGCGACACCTCCTCCTCTGAGGTCGGGCCGATCTTGTCTTATGATAGAGTAGTTGTCTGTGACTGCAAACATGAGCATAGGGCCTGCTGCCGGATGAAGCCAGGTCCCAGTAATGGCTAAGAAGTCAAGGTCTTCTTTAAGGTTCAGATCGGCAATTTCCGTTGCATGGGCTACTAGCGATCTGGCATTGATCAAGGCTCCCTTAATCTGGGGGCTAGCTGTAGTTTTGATGGTGGTGGTATGTCAGTAGTCCTGTGTTAATTCAGGAGTACTCTGATTGGAGGGACTGAGTGGGGGTATGGAGTTGACGTTCTGCGGTGAGTTAGTTTTTCTTGTGAGTAGGCTGGGTCGGGCGGCAGCAGCTTAGGTTTCTGTCTGGTGGGCAGTGAGTGGACAAGGGGCTCATAGATTTTAGCTAATCTGGATCTAAGTCCTAAATTCCTATCTGTGGTAGAGCGAGGGAGGCTAGTAGGTAGAGGTGGCTGAAGGTCATTTATGTCTAGGTATGCATTACTGGCGGACATGGTGTTAGGGATAGTTGAATACATCGTGGTAGGTGGATTCAGAACCATTGTGATGAGCCGTGTTGCGGTGATCACGAGGAGCAGGACACAGGCGAGCAGACTAAGGATTAGAGGGCACATGCTGGGTGATGTTAGCTAGTGTGTTATATAAACGGGGTAAGCCTGGTGCTTGGGAGGGTGCTGGAGGGCTATTGTCAGGTTGGGCACTCTTTATGCAAAGAATAGCAAGGTAGAAATAGGAAGTGGATGCCATGTTAGTGGCTTGCCACCTGACATTTTTGGCCCTGGCAATGCCTTAGCAGCTGGTTAATTCTGGAAGTGCAAGGAAAATGAATGCTTTCAATGAATTTGCCAGTATGAGCATTGGGAACCACTTGGGACCAACCAAGGAAAAGTCAGGAGTAGTAACACCCAAAGAACAGGTTTTAATTAATGGTTGAAATGGTGAATTTTACAACACAAATTATAAGCAAAGCAAGAAAAAAGCCATATAATTAACAATCAGTTCTGTAGAACACATGAATAAAACAGTATACGGCAGAAGTGCACAGGAGCATTTTACAATCCTTTTTTTATGATGCATGTCCCCACAATGTATGCCTACATTGCTACTGTAAAACTATTTCATTACCCAGGACCCATAAGACATGATGTGTCTTGGTCTGAATGCTGGTCTGAAATGCACATGGCTGGGACTTCCTATACAGATGATATAAGCTGCGAACAGAGCTTGTATGTCAGCGATGCCTGGACGGCAGGAGCTGAAACATTAGAAACATCGGGTATCCGGGCAGCCTGTTTTAGACCAAATGCAGGCACTGTATCCATTTTGAACCAGCGCAGACTTTCTGAACTCTTCAAGCATATTATTCTTCCAGGTGAAGGGTCATTCTATAGTTCACATTTTGAAACCCGCCATCATAGAAATATTATATATAACTCGAGTTTTTAGAGCTTATATAACTAACACCATTTTACAGCATCATTAAAAAAAGTTGTTTTTCAGACCAGTAACTATTAGCATGTTTATAAACAACTCCTTTAGAAGCCCCTGGTGTGTATTTGCGTTGAAAAACATGTTTTCCTGTTAAGAGTGCACATATAGGTCAGTGTTGCCCAGTAATAGTCAAGTTTGCTGAGCACAAGGGTGCAAATTAGAGTTTTGTTTGAGTGGCAGGTAAGAAAAGGATTATTTTTGAGGGGGTTAATACGAGCAACAGAGGCAGTGGTAGTGATTATTTTTTGCAGTCGCAGGTCACCACCATACAGGACTCCAAGATTGGGAGCCTTGGGTGAGGGAGCAAGGAGGTCAAGCGAGAAGGAGATAGGAGAGGGGAAGGTATGGTTAGCTTTGGAATCTGCAAGAAAGATGACTTCCGTTTTTGAAGAGTTCAGCATGAGGCAGCGGAGAGCCACCCATTGAGGAATTGCAGTGAGACTGTTCATAATTTCTTCTGAGATGGCTAAGAGGTGAAGGAGGGAAAAGAGAAACATATTTGTGCGTTATCAGCACAGAGGGGACAGTGAAAGGCAAAGCATGAGATACGTCTTCTGAGGGCAGAGGCATAAAGGGTAAAGAGAAGAGGTCACCGACTGATCCTTCATGGACGCCAAAAGAGAGACAGGTGGGGTCAGAGGTTTTTAGTTCCAAGACATTTTAAAGAATCAACCTTCCAGGTAGGAGGCGATCCCGGCAAGAGCAGATTTTAGAGAGTGGTGGTTGACAGTGTCAAAAGTGGCAGAAAGGTCAAAAAGGATATGTACAGAGGAGAGTTTGGAGTGGTGAGCATTAGAGAGAAAGCATGAGTGCACTCTCAGTGGAGTATTTACTATGGAAGCCAGATTGAAGTGGATCTCCAAGACCATTGTCCTCAAAGTACTTCATGATCTGGTCTTCCCAAGGACTTCTGAATAATGGGGAAGGAGAGAAGCTGGGTTATAGTTTGCTAGGATGTTTGGGTCAGCAGAGGGTTTCTCCAATAGGGGCAAGACAGTACCAGATTTGAAGGAGGCAGAGAAGAGTCCAGTGGAGCAAGATGAGTTAAAGAGCTCAGAGAGATAAGGGCAAGTGATTGAGACTAAGTTGTTGACCATTTGGGGAAAAATGGGAAATAGGAGCACAAGATGGGCAGGCACAAACTACTAATTCAATAGGAGAGGTAGGGGAGAAGTAGTCGATAGTAGAAGAGGTCGGTTAGAGATAGTGGATAGAATGAAGGTTGGGGAGAGATAGGAGTGCTGTGAGAGTGTCACACATTTTAGAGATTTTAGAGGAAAAAAGTGCGCAAAGTCAATAGCAGAAAGGAAGGAGGTGATGGATATTGGATGGAGGGTGTGAGCCAAGATTGGGGGTAGATGAAAGTTTGTGGGGTCATTACGAAAGGAGGAGATTATATTTCTGATGTAGGAAGGGTTAGTAGAGTCCAATAAAGAGGTAATGGCAGCAAGGCAATTGCTGTAGGCTAAGAGTAGGAAAGCGTTCCATAATTTGCACCAGGGTCATAGGTCACAACACATTTTTGTTTTGAGGGTCTGAATTTCAGAGGTGGTCCAATGCTGAGAATGGGGATGGCAAGGGGTGAATGTGCAAGCAGGTTAGTGTTCTTTCGGCATGCCCTGTTATGGTTTACCAGTAAGTCCACATATGATTTCGGGTCTCCGTAGACAGTTCTCCCATCTTCTGGGCACCCTGCCCATCAGGACCACCCTAGCTGTCAAGGTGATTTTGAACATCCGAGATACCACAAGCGATTGGCTGGATCGAGAGACAGCGCATGAGGCTAAAGGGAAGACTGGAGGATCCTGAGGGAAATGTGATATGTATAACTTAAGTGTGTGCTATCTTTAGCCCCTGTCTTCCGGCACTGGCCGAAGCAAGGGTGTCCACCTGCCTCGCCCCGTACCAGGGACAGTTCCCATGGGGGTCACCAATCTCACCCCCCAAGGTTACCCTGTAAGGAGGGGCACTGCACCTCAAAATAACTTTGCTGATAGCAGGAGATGGGCTTCTCCCTGAGTACTTAGATCACTAATAGACACAGATACCAGAGTACGTTGTACATTTTATAAGGATCCCAATGGGGACTCCCCTTTATTTATAAAAAACACTTTTATACGTTTAAAAACCTTTCCCTTTACCCATCCCTAGGATGCCCCTATCATGAGCACCAACTGACTGGGGCCGTGCTACCTCGGCTCATCCTTACTTTGCGGGGTCACGTGGACCCTTAGGGTGAGCCTGACTCTGCAGACCCCATACCTATACTCAGGTACCACCCACATGGAGTGTGAGACCAGAGGATGGCCTCTGTGGGTGGTTCCATCTCGCTAGGCAGCCTCAAGATGGCCACCACACTATCACACTACCCCATGCCAGGGTACCTCCCCTCTACCCCTTCTCACTTAATGTCCTCATATATAATGTCCATATATAATGTTCTACTCCTACCTAACTTTTACACCTACATAGCATTCCCATTAAAACTCCTATTCCCTACATAACATCCTACTTTACTATAATTAAATATGTACATGCATGACTACACATAAAACACATAAAAGCTATGCCACAAAGGGGTGACTGCTGCAGTCAGTCACCCCCTTCACAGTACCTTCAGGGGTCTATCCCTGAGCTAGCGGGTTTCAATACTGATTGTAAAGATGGCTGGTGCTAGCTGAACCAAGTATTAGAATCAGGAGTGATACCGTCGTCATGGAGGAGTTTAGTTATAATACCACTGTTTAATAAAGGTAATAGGATGGACCCAAGTTCATATAGGCCTATATCTCTATTAGACTGTCCGGGCTCGCCTGATTCTAAGAGACTTTAACCATTGGCTATCAAATAAGAATCCAAGAGACCCACATCAAACAGGCTTTCTTGCTGGTCTTGGCACCAGCATTAACCTACTTACCATAAACACAAGCATAGCCAAGTACCATTAGATTAAGCAACCATCGTATGCAGCATTCGTCGACTTTAGATCTGCGTTCGATTTGGTACCAAGAGAACTACTATTCAGGAAACTAATGCGCCATGATTGTCCATGGCATGTACTAAAGTGGCTAATGGAATTCCATAAAGACCCAATGATTCAAGTAAGATTGAATTATGATGGCTTGCCATCAGTCCCAATACCGACATCCAGGGGGCTGAAGCAATGGGCCTCATTACGGGTTTTTAGGTAGCCATGGAGCTATTAGCTTCATGGCTGCCTCCAAACCAGGCTCCATTACCGGGTTCCTGCAATGGGGACTTACCTGTTCATTCCGACATAGGAGGACCCAGTAGGTCCTCCTTGCAGGAACCATTCCCCATTCCCATTTGAGCCCCCATAGGGTTCAATGGGAATGGGGAGGGAGGTAACAATGGGCACATTACAAGTGTCACGTTGTTATCTCCCTCTTCCCCTTAATGGACCCGGAAAAGACATCTGGTTTTACCAGATGTCTGATCCGGGTCCCGCAAAGGGAACCTCGTAATCAGCCCTGACGGAATGAAGGGGGCCAGTCCCGTACCTTCATTCCGTCAGCGCAAGGGTTGTAATGAGGCCCAATGATTCAAGTAAGATGGAATTATGATGGCTTGCTATCAGACCCAATACCGATATCTAGGGGGCTGAAGCAGGGTTTTATACTTGCTTCAGCCCTCTTCAAATACTTCATATCAGATATGGGTTTAGGGTTTGCAAACATTATAACAGATTCCCCTCAGCTGTATAGAAGTGACCTTCAAATAAGAAACCTAAGTTTGTAATTCGGGACTTCAAGTCCAAAAATCCTCTAAGTACTGGGACGAGGAAGAGGACTGAAGAGGTGCAGTAATGACTCACACCTGAGGGAGACTGAGAGGCTTAAAAGGCCCCCTCAGGGGCAGGTCAGGAGAAGGAGGAAAGGGGAGAGGAGCAGCAGGAAGCAGAAGTATAGTGGTGTGTGCAGGAAGGCCAAGCAAAGCTGGAGGAGAGAGAAGACGCCAGAGAGTAACTGCCGATCCTGAGAGCGTATGTGCCTCTCAAATCCTGAAGTGCAGAGGTTGTGCAGTAGAAAGCTTTCAAGAGGGAATCTTGCCCTCTGATGACCTAATCTGCAGAGGCTGTGAAGCGGGAAGTGAAGACGAGGGACGTTTTCCCTTCCCGGAGGCCCTATCAGATGGCTGACATGCACTACAGGAAGTCTCTGGTGGCTGGCGTGCACCAGAGAACCTCAGGAGCAACAAGGGCTCCAGTTTCAGGTGGCACGGGTGGTGGCGGACTGAAAGAAGAGGTTTGCAGAGGAGCCACAAGAAGGGAAATCCTGCAAGCGGTGAGAGGAAGAGAAGAGCACATCATACCCCGTGAGTTCACAGCTTGTTTGTGACCCTGGAGAGCTCCTTCCCCATTGGAGTATACAAGGCAGGCGTTCGGCGAGTGAGGGACACTCGTGTGTGAATGCAAGTGACTCAAAAAGTACTTTTGAATCTCGTGCTACTGAAATGCAGAAAAAGCATCACTCACAAGTGAGCGAGAGATTCCGAAAGTAATCTTGAATACCAAAGTAATGAAAAGCAGCAAAACCCCTTATAAGAAAGCCAAAAGACTGTACATTTACAGGTGTGAGTCTATGGAAACACCTACAGTCCAAAGGGGCAACAGTGTTAAAAGTGAACACCTAAAAGCATTGCCCGAGCCAAAAGAGAGCCAAACCAAGGCAGTTCCAATCTAGTAGGCATTGCCAACAGTGGCAAGGGGCTATTGGAAGATTTATTCGCAGTGAAACCTGTTGCCCATACTTTGCACAACCCGTGGTGAAAGTTGGTATAAACTCACATTCCCTGAGTCAAGGGGAGAGAAGTAAAAGACCCTTTTCCTGTCCGTAACTGGTTACTGGTGTAATGGGGGAAACAAGAGTGGTCAAAAGGCTGACCTTCGGGGAAACGGGATCCAGAAGGAGAAGAGCATTATTCTTCAGAAGTGCGTCAAAGAGCACCCATGTAAATCTTGATTTCCCTGAAGAGTTGTTGGGAGTTTTGAAGCTGTAATTTGTTGAATATTATGAAGTTGTGGTGAAGCATTTATAATAATAATAATAATATTATCAAGTGATATTATCCCCAAAAGCACTGGTTGTGGAATGCTGTTGGAGCAGGAGAGTATACCAGGACGGCAAACTGTTGGAGAAGTGGACCTGGCATAGGAGTAAACCAGGTGAAAGTAGAAGAAGTGCTTAAAAGGGGTACATTGACAAAGACAATTTATGTTTATCCTGATCAAGACGTAATTTGTGTTGATTGTGGTGCTAAAGGTATTTGTGGCAAATCATGCTGACCAAGATGCAAATTGTGTTGATTGTGGTGCTGAAGGCATATGTGGAAAATCATCCTGACCAAGACACAATTTTTGTTGATTGTGGTGCTAAAAGCATTTGTGGCACCACATCCTGACCAAGATGCAATTTGTGTTGATTATGGTGCGAAAGGCATTTGTGGCAAATCATCATGACCAAGATACAATTTGTGTTGATTGTGGTGCTAAAGGCATTTGTGGCAACACATCCTGACTAAGACGCAGTTTGTGTTGATTGTGATGCTCAAGGTATTTGTGGCAAATCTTCATGACCAAGATGCAACATGAGTTGATTGTGGTGCTAAAGGTATTTGTGTCAAATCATCCTGACCAAGACGCAGTTTGTGTTGATTGTGGTGCTAAAGGTATTTGTGGCAAATCAGCCTGACCAAGACGCAGTTTGTGTTGATTGTGGTGCTAAAGGTATTTGTGGCAAATCATCCTGACCAAGACGCAGTTTGTGTTGATTGTGGTACTGAAGGCATTTGTGGCAAATCATCCTGACCAAGACGCAGTTTGTGTTGATTGTGTTGCTAAAGGCATTTGTGGCAAATCATCCTAAGATGCAGTTTGTGTTGATTGTGGTGCTAAAGGCATTTGTGACAAATCATCCTGACCAAGACAATGATTGTTGCTATTGATGAACTGAGAACCTGTTCAAGGAAGGGAAAGAACCTTATATTTACAGAGTAGACATTTTCTATTGACAAGTTGAAGCGACACCAAACTGAGTTGGCACTTGTATTGACGAGTTGAAGTGGAAGAGAACTGTGGTTGAACACTGTTGCAAATCAGGATTCCCTTGTGAAACAGAATCACATTTGAAACTGGAGAAGGGGAATTCTCCCAGGTTACAAAGAGAGACTGTGGTGGCATTGCACATTCAATCATGATCGTTTGTTTGGAATTGCCATGTATTTCCTTGTTTATTTGTTTCATGTATAAGTGCGAGGCACAGATGTCCTTTGTTAGAGTGTTTCTTTTAGTTAATTTTAGGCAGGGAAATCTACGTAAGGGTAGGGAGAGTGAGGCTTTCATCCATCCTTATATTATAATAAAATGGTATTTGTTGAGAAATCTTCACAAGGTTGTCCGCCCTAAACATTTCCGGCTCCTCACATGGCACTATAGTGAATCCTATGTGCATGCCAGGACAGCCTCGAGAAAAGTGAAGCAAGAGCAGTAGGTCCACAAGCTTCCAGCTCCTGCTGCACCTGCACTTGTCTCAGCACTTTGCTCACTGCTTGGTGCCGTAGTGCATCCTATGTGCATGCCAGGACAGCCTCGAGAAAAGTGAAGCAAGAGCAGTAGGTCCACAAGCTTCCAGCTCCTGCTGCAACTGCACTTGTCTCAGCACTTTGCTCACTGCTTGGTGCCGTAGTGCAGCCTATGTGCATTCCAGGACAGCCTCCAGAAAAGTAAAGCTAGACCAGTAGGTCCACGAGCTTCCAGCTCCTGCTGCAACTGCACTTGTCTAAGCACTTTGCTCAGTGCTTGGCACCATAGTGCAGCCTATGCGCATGCCAGGACAGCCTCCAGACAAGTAAAGCTAGACCAGTAGGTGCACGGGCTTCCAGCTCCTGCTGCAACTGCACTTGTCTCAGCACTTTGCTCACTGCTTGGTGCCGTAGTGCAGCCTATGTGCATTCCAGGACAGCCTCCAGAAAAGTAAAGCTAGACCAGTAGGTCCACGAGCTTCCAGCTCCTGCTGCAACTGTCTTGGCACTGCTCTCATTCACACTTATCAGAAAGACTTTTCACAGGCAAAGGAGTAAATTTCACTGCACCACAGTGAGCATCAGTAGCTACACCACATTTTAAGTAATACATGTTAATATTACACAACTAAATGGTATTTCTTTTAAGGACAGCATGAAGATAAAGGAGTTGACCATTCCAGAATTAAAGGGAATGCAGATTTTTTCTTCTGGTGCAGGCAGTAAAATGCTTGCAATGTAACTGAAACTAAGCAGTATTTCCAGCTAAAGGTAGAAATGCAGTAAAAAACACAATCCATGTTTCTCACCTCGCATCTCTCCTTCATAAAAACCTACTGTTCTTAAAATATCTCAAAAGAAAGCACAGGTCATATTCTATAAGTGCTCACATTTGTGTTGCCTGCCATTTTGTATTCCTGAACATTTTATAGATGTAAGTCTACATGGACCAGAATGCAACATATAGTGAAGCAAAAAGCCACAGAATAGGTTTATCATTTTGCAGCTGACCTCACACAAATCCAGATCTCTGCAAAGCACCTAACATGTGACTGTGCCTTTTCAGACTGACACACAACCCATAAGAGCCTGTTTTTATAGTCACTTGTGTGTAGTTATTGTTACACACATGCAAGAAGCATTTTGATACTATGCATAATATGCATAATGTGTAAATCTGCATTGAAAGTGTTAAATCCCTTACAATGAGTGGGGCGGAGTATTAAAGTTGTTACTGGCCCTCACTTGTGTTTGCTTCAGCAGTAGTGTCTTTCTGCCAGGCTCAGTGTGCTTTCTTTTATTGTACAGGACTCCATGTGTAAAGAGACATTATTATGGAGCACAGCTCCTGTGCACACTTCTACACTGTAGTATGAAAACCCAACACCCTGCAGCCAGAGAAAGAACCCGCTTCTTCCGTCTGCCCATCAAGATGGGTGTCTACTCCAGTGCACAGACTCCGTCTGCCCATCAAGATGTGTGTCTACTCCCGTGCACAGACTCCGTCTGCCCATCAAGATGTGTGTCTACTCCCGTGCACAGACTCCGTCTGCCCATCAAGATGGGTGTCTACTCCCGTGCACAGACTCCGTCTGCATCCACGGAAGGCACAGAAACTGGTGAAATTATTTAATTGTATCCAATGGAGTAAAGAAAGTGACTGCAGACAGAGCCCGGGTGCTGGTTTATTTCTCCCCTTTCTGTCTTCTGTTACTTGTGGGCTTGTTTCTGACCATTTTAAGTCAAGGCCATCTTAATATATTTTGGTGTCTTCACACAGTTAACTTTGGGGACCCCGAACCCAAAAAATGGAAAAGAGTTTTACAACTGTGCTTTCAAGATGCACAATACAATAAACTAGGTGATACGGGTTAAGCAAATAGATATTAAGTTTGTGATTTATTACTTACCATTCAAAAGTGTGAAAGCCCTGCAGTGATGTCTAACATTGGGGCATTTGAAGAGAGAGGTGAGAAGACAGCCTCATGCTCCAGAGGCAATCACTGTAACGCTCACCTGATTCCCGCAGAGGCGCCGGTCTTGACTGGGTGAATGCCGTATCTTCAAAGGTGATGTGTAACACACGGTTGGCTCTTTGGGCTGGACCTCTGTGCACTGTATGTCTGACTCGAAGAGTAAGATGTCTGCAGATAGAAAATATGGGATTAATGAACTGGGTTTGTTGGGTGCCTCTCTCCTCTTCCCTTTCTCTTCTCCTGTAGAACCCCAAAGGTTAACGCCCTCACCTTAGGTAAGTGAACGCCAAGCTCTCCATCTGCCTCGGGGCAGGGTGCCGTAACCAGTTTCTTCACTGGATAAGGGTGCAGGCCTCTTGACCTCAGAGGACTGCTGTCCGTCGTTAACTGCACGAACGGTAAGTTCTGGGCACTTCAAATGTCTTAAAAGTCTTTTGTAATGATATCTCTTGTTTTGCAGGGTTCCGGCGATGGCGGATGGCGGGCTGATGAGAGTTGAGGATCGAACCCGCGTGAGGAATAGAAGCACCTGGAAGCACGTAAGTAAGCGCTTGTAGCCTGCTTCACGATGCGCACTAACTGTCCCTTTTATCTTGCAGGTACAAGTTCGGAGCTTTAGAGAAGCTGAAGGGTGCTGGAATACCCACTGGATTCGGCGTGGGAAGGAGTAATGGCACGTGAGTAATAAAGTTGCCCAATGTCTTTAAACGCACCTTCTTTTGTCTTTCAGATGCGGGATGCAGCGCCGAAGGCCTCCGGAGCGTGCGAAGAGCTGGTAAGCTTTTGTCTTTCAGATGCCGGAATGCAATGCGAAGACCTCCGGAGCATGCGAAGAGTAGGTAAGCCTTTGTCTTTCAGATGCCGGAATGCAGCGCGAGGCGTTGGTGACAGCCGATGGACCAGGTTAGAGATGCGCTGCCACTGAAGACCGTAGTGCTAACCTGTTCTTTCTTTGTCTTTACAGGTGCTGCTGAAGACTGGATTCCAGGATGGTAAGCCTTTGTTCCCTTAGGCCCAGGATCAGAAGCAGAAGACACGATGAGCGTTCTGCTGCAGAGAATGCAGAATAACGCAAAGCAAGATTCATCCATCGGGTGTGGTTTAAATAGCCTCCTGTAGTGCTTAGGTGTCTCCTTCCACAGCCACGCCTAGGTAAGAAAAGAGTTCCTGCTTTCCAGAAGAGTTCCAGTGTTCTGAACCTAGGGAGTGGCTCCTGCCCCACCCAACAGGAAAAGTAGTTCCAATTAGAAGAGGATCAGGGGTTCAACTGGCAGGTAAGTAAGCAGCATGGTCTGCTGCAGGTAAGTCCACCCAAACATTATGAGCCCGGCGCTTCCAGCGCTGGGACTGGGCATCTTTATGAGCCTGGTGCCACTGGCGCCAGGACAGGGTCCAAAAGGTCCCAATTGGGACTGGCTGGCACTCGGAACCGAGGTTATGGGTCTGCTTCCAAGGGAGTCGGGCAAGTCCTGATCTTTTGGAAGCAGAGATCATGACAGCACCCCCCCTCAAGGCCCCTCCCAAACCGGGCTTCTCCGGGGGTTTGGGCTTGTTAGGAAATGTTCGATGAAATCTTTTGATTAGACGAGGCGCGTGGACATATTCTGCAGGTTCCCAGGATCTTTCTTGGGGACCGTAGCCTTTCCAGTCAATCAGGTAAAATAGTTTAGATTTGGAGATCTTGGAATCCAGGATGCTTTTGACTTCAAACTCGAGTTCTCCATCAACTAGAATAGGTTTTGGAGATGTAGTTAGTCGGGTTTGAGGTTGCACAGGTTTTAATAGAGAGACGTGGAAGACCGGATGTATCTTCATGGTTGGGGGCAAGTCCAACTTGACCGCTACTGGATTTACTATGGTAGTGATGGAATAGGGACCAAGGTATCTTGGGTTGAATGTGCGTGGTCCTTTTAGAGGTAGATATTTGGTGGATAACCAGACTTGATCTCCTACTTGATATTGGGGGGCATCCTTCCGATGTTGGTCTGCTCCTTTCTTGTATTGTTCTTTAGCCCTTTGAAGGTGAGAAACGGCTTCCTTAAAGGCTTGGGTGATTGTAGAATGCAGGTGGTCTACTGCTGGTGTTCCAAGATCTTGGAGTGGATCCAACTCCGAGGTTCGAGGGTGACTACCGTATAAAAGAAAAAACGGGGTCTTCCCAGTTCCCGAGTGGACAGAGTTATTGTAGGCATATTCGGCTATCCAAAGGATATCTTTCCAAGTTTTTTCAGTTTGTTGTAGCATGCAGCGCAAATACTGTTCCAGAGTTTGATTGGTCCTCTCGGTTTGTCCGTCGGTTTGAGGGTGGTGGCTGGTCGAAAGTCTCACATCAATTTGAGCCGACCGGCAGCAACTTCGCCAAAAATGAGAAATAAATTGACTACCTCGATCCGAAATTAGAACTGAAGGAAAACCGTGCAGTCGGACGATGTTTTCGAGAAATTCTCGGGCCAGAGTTGCTGCTGTTGGTAAGCCTTTGAGTGGAATGAAATGCGCCATCTTGGAGAATAGGTCCATGATTACTAGGATCGTATTGTATCCGGAGCATGGAGGTAGATCGGTGATGAAGTCCATAGAAAGCGTATGCCAAGGGCGAGGCGGGATGTCAATAGGGCGTAAGAGGCCGGCTGGTTTTTCCTTTTGACTCTTGTTTTGGGCGCATACTCCACAGGACATTATAAAGTCTCTGATATCTTTTTTCCAAGACGGCCACCAGAAGTAGCGCTTGATCTTTTGCGAGGTCTTGGACATACCGGGATGTCCTTCCATTAAAGAATCGTGATAACAAGAGATTACCTTTTTCTGTAACTCTGTGCTGGGCAGGTATAACCGTTCTTTGAAATATAATAGGTTGTCCTTCACCGTAAAGTCCTTTCCCTGCAGATGCCAATTCTGTATGTCTGCTGGAGTTACCAGTAGCCTGGCTTTATCCTTAACTTCCTCTATGGATTGTGTGGCGATTACACCTAGAATTCTTTGTTCTGGAATGATAGGTACAGGTTTAGGATTGATCAAATGTTCTTCCACTCCCATCCGAGAAAGGGCATCAGCTTTAACATGTTTTGTACCAGGTCGATAGGTAATTATGAAGTCAAACTCGGCAAAGAATAGTGCCCAACGGAGTTGCCTAGAGGATTGGGCTTTTGCAGTTTTCAAATATTGCAGGTTTCGGTGATCCGTAATCACAGTAACGGTGTGTCGGGCCCCCAGCAGATAATGCCGCCAAGCCTTAAAAGCAGACTTGATAGCCAGAAGTTCCTTGTCAGTAATCGTGTAATTGATTTCAGGAGGCGAGAATTTGCGGGACCAAAATGCCACGGGATGCAACTGATTGGTTACCGGGTCCTTTTGTGATAGAACTGCCCCCATGGCAAGACTCGAAGCATCAGTTTCAACGATGTAGGGGAGTTCTGGGCGAGGATGTTTTAAGATCGGTGCAGAGATAAATCTAGTCTTCAAATTCTGGAAAGCTTGTTCCGCCTCGGTAGACCATTCAAAACGTTTGTTTTTCTTTAACAAGGCGGTGATGGGCTGGACTATTCGAGAGAATTCGGGGATAAACCTGCGGTAAAAGTTAGCGAAGCCTAACATGCTTTGAACACCTTTTACGGAGGATGGCGATGGCCATTTGAGAATTGCATCAACCTTCTTTGAATCCATACGCACTCCGCTAGGTGATAATATGAATCCCAAGAATTCAACTTCAGTCACGTTGAAAACGCATTTTTCCAACTTAGCGAAAAGTTTGTGTTGACGCAATCTCTCGAGGACCATTTTCACGTGTTTCCGATGTTCAGTTTCCGATGAAGAATAAACGAGGATGTCGTCAATGTAAACAACAACACACACATCTATGAGCTCTCTGAGGACATCGTTCATAAAATATTGAAAGGCGGCCGGGGCATTGCAAAGTCCGAAGGGCATGACCTGATAGTCAAATAGCCCATACTTGGTGCGGAAGGCCGTCTTCCATTCATCGCCCTCTTTTACTCGTACCAAGTGGTAGGCTCCTCTAAGATCCAGCTTTGTATATATGCATGCTTTTCTGACTTGGTCCAGGAGTTCAGGGATCAAAGGTAACGGATATCTATTCTTAACGGTGATCTGGTTCAGGGCACGATAATCTATACAAGTTCTAAGGTCCCCTTCTTTTTTTGGAACGAAGAACAAAGCTGAGGAAGCAGGGGACTTGGAAGGACGAATAAACCCATTCGCTAGGTATTGATCCAGGTATTGTCGGAGGTGAAGATTCTCAGGCTCGGTGAGGGCATAAATTCTACTACAAGGAGGAGTAGATCCAGGTATCAGGTCTATCTGGCAGTCATAAGACCTATGAGGAGGTAGAGAGTTAGCCTGATCCTTCCGGAAAACATCTTGGAATTCTAGGTATTCAGGAGGTAACTGGGGAGCCTCCGAGGAAATTTCTGCCAGCGCAACACCAGGTCGAGGGTGACAAGTAGAGACACATTCTGGAAACTGAACAGTTCTTGCTCGCCAATCGATCTGAGGATTGTGCTTCTCTGACCAAGGAATTCCTAGAATAATCTGGAACTGAGGGCCTTGATCACATCGAACACGATCTTCTCATGGTGTCCATCTTGATTTACTAGCGTCACTTCTTGGGTGGTATGCGTTACTGGTCCGGAGGCTATCTCCGTACCATCCACCGTAGTAATGACGTCCTTTACAGCCTTTGGACAAAGAGTCAGATTCATCCTCAAAACCATTTCATGATCCACATAATTGCCGATGGCACCGCTGTCGACGTAAGCTTCAATCGCATGTAATCGATCCGGATGTTCAGGGCTAATGAGGACCATAGGTATCACGAAATGCAAGGTCACGGAACTGGTTTTAACGCTCGGCAAGAGGACCTCTATTCTTGTCGGGCGAGGTTGTTTCCCTGCTAAGAGTTTGTGACCCTGGTAACTGCAGCTCCTACTGCCTTCTTGGCTGGTTTCACCGGACAGTCTCGAAGAAAGTGCCCCGAGTTTCCGCAATAGAGGCATAATTGCAGCTGTTTTCTCCTTTCCCGCTCCTTTTGTGTTAGTGGTCCTTTCAGGCCCCCTATTTGCATGGGTTCCCCGGAGTCTACTCCTTTGGTAGGAGTTGGTGGTTTGGAAAATACTCGAGCATCAAACTTGGAACGATCGGCCTTCCTGTTCTGCAGTCTGTGGTCAATTTGAACGACTAAGTCAATATAGTCCGAACAGTCTTGCGGGGGATTCACTACTTGGGCTAACACATCTTTGAGCTCTCCACGTAGACCTCTATAAAACAGCGTAATCCTTTTGTCCTCAGGCCATCGAGTTTCCACTATCAGTCTGTTGAAAGACGCAATATAAGCCAAAAGGTCTTGATTACCCTGTCGCAATGAAAGGAGCTCATTGTCCAAGGCCTGCCCCTGTGAATGTCTTGCAAACAGTTTTTCCATACTGAGCTGAAAAGCTTGAAAATCATGGAGAACCGGATCATCTCGATTAACTAGAGGGATCGACCAGTCTGCCGCATTGCCACTAAGGTACAAAAGCACGAAAGCTACCTTAGCTTGATCAGTTGGAAAGGCTGCTGGCCGGCATAAGAAGTGCAACCGGCACTGATTAATAAATACTGCAAACCTCTTTGGGTCACCAGAAAATCGTTCGGGCGGAGCCAGAGGTACATTCCCAGGTAGGTTGATCTGCACTGGGTTCGTAGAGGATGTTGAAGGAAGATTTGCCCTTGATGCGGGTAACGGAGTTTGTCCGGCTTGTGACTGTAGCAATTGTCTAGCGAGATCGTCTGTTCGCTCCTTGGAAATAATCAGTTCCCTTCTTAGAGCATTCGTTTCCTGACGGGCTGCATGCACTTCTGCTCTTAGTTCCCTAAGTAACTGGGCTAGCTGGTCGGTATCCGAGGTTTCCATAGCGCCTGGGTGGGAGTTTTGCGGTAGGCTTTGCGTTCTGTAACGCTCACCTGATTCCCGCAGAGGCGCCGGTCTTGACTGGGTGAATGCTGTATCTTCAAAGGTGATGTGTAACACACGGTTGGCTCTTTGGGCTGGACCTCTGTGCACTGTATGTCTGACTCGAAGAGTAAGATGTCTGCAGATAGAACATATGGGATTAATGAACTGGGTTTGTTGGGTGCCTCTCTCCTCTTCCCTTTCTCTTCTCCTGTAGAACCCCAAAGGTTAACGCCCTCACCTTAGGTAAGTGAAAGCCAAGCTCTCCATCTGCCTCGGGGCAGGGTGCCGTAACCAGTTTCTTCACTGGATAAGGGTGCAGGCCTCTTGACCTCAGAGGACTGCTGTCCGTCGTTAACTGCACGAACGGTAAGTTCTGGGCACTTCAAATGTCTTAAAAGTCTTTTGTAATGATATCTCTTGTTTTGCAGGGTTCCGGCGATGGCGGATGGCGGGCTGATGAGAGTTGAGGATCGAACCCGCGTGAGGAATAGAAGCGCCTGGAAGCACGTAAGTAAGCACTTGTAGCCTGCTTCACGATGCGCACTTACTGTCCCTTTTATCTTGCAGGTACAAGTTCGGAGCTTTAGAGAAGCTGAAGGGTGCTGGAATACCCACTGGATTCGGCGTGGGAAGGAGTAATGGCATATGAGTAATAAAGTTGCCCAATGTCTTTAAACGCACCTCCTTTTGTCTTTCAGATGCGGGATGCAGCGCCGAAGGCCTCCGGAGCGTGTGAAGAGCTGGTAAGCTTTTGTCTTTCAGATGCCGGAATGCAGTGCGAAGACCTCTGGAGCATGCGAAGAGTAGGTAAGCCTTTGTCTTTCAGATGCCGGAATGCAGCGCGAGGCGTTGGTGACAGCCGATGGACCAGGTAAGAGATGCGCTGCCACTGAAGACCGTAGTGCTAACCTGTTCTTTCTTTGTCTTTACAGGTGCTGCTGAAGACTGGATTCCAAGATGGTAAGCCTTTGTTCCCTTAGGCCCAGGATCAGAAGCAGAAGACACGATGAGCGTTCTGCTGCAGAGAATGCAGAATAACGCAAAGCAAGATTCATCCATCGGGTGTGGTTTAAATAGCCTCCTGTAGTGCTTAGGTGTCTCCTTCCACAGCCACGCCTAGGTAAGAAAAGAGTTCCTGCTTTCCAGAAGAGTTCCAGTGTTCTGAACCTAGGGAGTGGCTCCTGCCCCACCCAACAGGAAAAGTAGTCCCAAACAGAAGAGGATCAGGGGTTCAACTGGCAGGTAAGTAAGCAGCATGGACTGCTGCAGGTAAGTCCACCCAAGCATTATGAGCCCGGCGCTTCCAGCACTGGGACTGGGCATCTTTATGAGCCTGGTGCCACTGGCGCCAGGACAGGGTCCAAAAGGTCCCAATTGGGACTGGCTGGCACTCGGAACCGGGGTTATGGGTCTGCTTCCAAGGGAGTCGGGCAAGTCCTGATCTTTTGGAAGCAGATATCATGACAATCACTCAGTACATGAAAGCATGGTCTTCTGTACATTCCACAGTTAGGGAAGCAAGGGCAATGCCACCTGTACCAAAGGGAAAGCCAGGGGTAGCAAACGCTACCCTTGGATATTCCAAAATGACATCTCTGCTGCTCATTATCGTGAGCTACAATACTCCCTAGCAGTACTCAAACACAGATCACTCTCCCTACAACAAGGGCCATGCTTTCCTAAAATTAAATTATTTCTTTTTACCATTTCCCAACCCACCTTTGACTCAGGATTGCCAGTCCCACCCCACCTTTATACGCAATCTACTCTTAGACTGAGTCACTCTTGACTCAGGCTTGGCAGTCCCACCCCACCTTTATACGTGATCTACTCTTAGACTGAGCCACTCTTGACTCAGGCTTGGCAGTCCCATCGTTAGTATTCTGGAATTTGAGCTATGGTACAATGTGGTACAAATAAGCCACCAAACTTCCAGGATTGCCTGAGCACATTCTCAAGCCACTTGTGAATCCACATTATTCCATGTTCTAATTTATAAGCATCCAAATCTGCCTTGGTAACACAATCCAAATATGTCTGTATGTTACGTCGTATCCTCATTCCACCATCTATTTCCCACTTTCTCATCCGCTTATCTTCCCCTGCTTCTTCCTTCTCCTCCAGCAGACTAAGGTCTGGATTACCCGGATGGCTGCACAATACACCACTCTAAGGGCAAGGCTTGTTGCTCTGAAACCACTATGCTGGTGATTTGACAGAGTGAGAAATCATAGGGCCTCATTACAAGTCTGGCGGTAACCGTGCCTGGCTTGCCGGAAGCACGGGGGTCTGGGAAGGCAGACACTGGTAAAATGTTGTGCCCCATTCCCATAGAGTAATGAGGCCCATACTAACATAACATGTAGATAGATCAAGGGGCAGAGCAACTTGTGTTTCACACCATGCATTCTCCAGCACTGTTAGTCCCCCCAAGAAAATATTTGTAGAACATTTTCTGAATGAAAACCTTTAAATAGTGGTAGTGAAAGATAGAAAAAAAATAACAAAAGAAACAAAAAAGGACATTTTATATCACTTTATTACTTTCATAGGTTAAAAATATATTCTTTACTTGTAAAAATATACAAAGTTCCTTTTAGTTTCCATTCAATGTAAAATGCAATACATGTTTGGAAATGAAGAGTGCTTCGATCTTATCTACCAAAGGGGGTGAAAGTCTGTTCCCTGAACCTCTTCCATTAAGATCCGTCTGATGTCATTTTAACAGATGTGCTCTAAACGGTGTCATCGAGCATTGCTAATTTTAATATTGATGTTTTTAAAAAGACCTCTATTTCGGACTGAATAGTGAAATTATCATTTGCATTTCCACATTAAAGATCACTAGTTTTGCATTAATGTACCCAAACACAATGAATATGGAATTATCTCTTCCGTGTGTACACCATACAAGACAACGTTAACGAATAGACTATTTCTGATGAATACAAACTCTTTCCATTTCTTATCATATACGATCACATATTGTACAAATCAAACAACCAACATGGACATATTCCTTACATTCTCAAACTGCTTCCTGTAAAAGGTGATAAAACTATATTATACTAATATATCATCTACCACCAAAGTGCATCATTTATATATTAATAGACTTCCTCACTGAGCCAGTCTAGTGAACATGGAAGTATTGTTTCTATTATGATAATTGTCTAAAAAGAAAAAGAAAAATCCCCCAGATGGGCTTAAACTAATATGGCTGCTGAGCAATGGGCCGTGCGGGACTCTGGAGAACACAAAGAAGAAACATTCATAAGATTCCACCATGGACATAGAAGTTGCAGCCCAAATGCCAAAGCATCCAAAATAATGCGGTAAGGTTTATTAAAAGGAAGTCCAAAAAGGAGCACATACGTGAGGATAGAAGGAATCTATACTGGTTAGTGTTGAGGAAATAATTGCATTTAAGGCTATGACGCGGACACACAGATGCATCCACGGGTCTGCCCCGTCTCACCTGAAAAACAAACTGGTCACGAGCGTACCAAGATGGACACTCAGGTCAGATTCAAAAGGTCAGATTTAAATTGCCCGAATCAAAAAGGCTTGGTAAAGCCTTCCATATAAAAGCATCCACGATGTGGAACAACCATCTCTTTAAGACTAGAACAAAAATACAAAAGTTTCTGGAAAAAACTCAAGACTCATCTGTTCAAATGATAAACTGGTCCTAAGAAACTGATACCCTTAATTACTTTTTGAGCGCCTTGACACTCCAGGCTATGGATATAAAAGGATTAGTCCAGTCCAGCCCCCACGGTCCTGTGCTGTTAGTACATAGTACATACGTTTGCTGAAGATTGGCCCCAGTCCATTGTGAGGGGATCTTTCATCTCAAAATCAGCCCTGTATGAAACTCTACTCACCGAAGGCTGCATAGAAGAGGAGACACAGAGAGAGCAGAGCCATTGCAGCTTCGTGTCTGCACCAGTATGTGCTGGAAAGTAGAGGCTGCAACTTTGAAGGACACAGGAAGGATGTGAATCTGCCTAGCAGGAAAAGAATATACTGATAGTAAAATGACAGAGGATGTCACGATCTACCCATGCAATGAGCTTTGGCAGTCTATTCACACGAGCCCCAGGTTATGCCAGTCTGCATGCACTGGGCTATGGCAGTCTATTCACACCAGCCCCAGGCTATGCCAGTCTGCATGCACTGGGCTATTGCAGTCTTTTCACAGCAATCCCAGGCTATGCCAGTCTGCATGCACTGGGCTATGGCACTCTATTCACACCAGCCCCAGGCTATGCCAGTCTGCTTGCACTGGGCAATGGTACTCTATTCACATGCGCCCCAGGCTATGCCAGTCTGCATTCACTAGGCCATGGCACTCTAATCACATGAGTCCCAGGCTATGTCAGTCTGCATGCCCTGGGCTATAGCAGTCTATTCACACGAGCCCTAGGCTATGCCAATCTGCATGCACTGGACTATGACACCCTATTCACACGAGCCCCAGGTTATGCCAGTCTGCATGCACTGGGCTATGGCACCCTATTCACACGAGCCCCAGGTTATGCCAGTCTGCTTGCACTGGGCTATGGCACTCTATTCACATGCCCCCAGGCTATGCCAGTCTGCATTCACTAGGCTATGGCACTCTAATCACATGAGCCCCAGGCTATGCCAGTCTGCATGCACTGGGCTATGGCAGTCTATTCACACGAGCCCCAGGCTATGCCAGTCTGCATGCAGTGGGCTATGGCGCTCTATTCACACCAGCCCCAGGCTATGCCAGTCTGCATGCGCTGGGCTTTGGCACTCTATTCACACCAGCCCCAGGCTATGCGAGTCTGCATGAACTGGGCTATGGCACTCTATTCACACGAGCCGCAGGCTATGCCAGTCTGCATGCACTGGGCTATGGCACTATATTCACACCAGCCCCAGGCTATGTCAGTCTGCATGCACTGGGCTATAGCACTCTATTCACGTGAGCCCCAGGCTATGCCAGTCTTCCTGCATTGGGCTATGGCACTCTATTCACACGAGCCCCAGACTAGGCCAGTCTGCATGCACTGGGCTATGGCACTCTATTCACATGAGCCCCAGGCTATGCCAGTCTGCATGCAATGGGCTATGGCACTCTATTCACACCAGCCCCAGGCTATGCCAGTCTGCTTGCACTGGGCAATGGTACTCTATTCACATGCGCCCCAGGCTATGCCAGTCTGCATTCACTAGGCTATAGCACTCTAATCACATGAGTCCCAGGCTATGTCAGTCTGCATGCCCTGGGCTATAGCAGTCTATTCACACGAGCCCTAGGCTATGCCAATCTGCATGCACTGGACTATGACACCCTATTCACACGAGCCCCAGGTTATGCCAGTCTGCATGCACTGGGCTATGGCACCCTATTCACACGAGCCCCAGGTTATGCCAGTCTGCTTGCACTGGGCTATGGCAGTCTATTCACACCAGCCCCAGGCTATGCCAGTCTGCATGCACTGGGCTATTGCAGTCTTTTCACAGCAATCCCAGGCTATGCCAGTCTGCATGCACTGGGCTATGGCACTCTATTCACACCAGCCCCAGGCTATGCCAGTCTGCTTGCACTGGGCAATGGTACTCTATTCACATGCGCCCCAGGCTATGCCAGTCTGCATTCACTAGGCTATGGCACTCTAATCACATGAGTCCCAGGCTATGTCAGTCTGCATGCCCTGGGCTATAGCAGTCTATTCACACGAGCCCTAGGCTATGCCAATCTGCATGCACTGGACTATGACACCCTATTCACACGAGCCCCAGGTTATGCCAGTCTGCATGCACTGGGCTATGGCACCCTATTCACACGAGCCCCAGGTTATGCCAGTCTGCTTGCACTGGGCTATGGCACTCTATTCACATGCCCCCAGGCTATGCCAGTCTGCATTTACTAGGCTATGGCACTCTAATCACATGAGCCCCAGGCTATGCCAGTCTGCATGCACTGGGCTATGGCAGTCTATTCACACGAGCCCCAGGCTATGCCAGTCTGCATGCAGTGGGCTATGGCGCTCTATTCACACCAGCCCCAGGCTATGCCAGTCTGCATGCACTGGGCTTTGGCACTCTATTCACACCAGCCCCAGGCTATGCGAGTCTGCATGAACTGGGCTATGGCACTCTATTCACACGAGCCGCAGGCTATGCCAGTCTGCATGCACTGGGCTATGGCACTATATTCACACCAGCCCCAGGCTATGTCAGTCTGCATGCACTGGGCTTTGGCACTCTATTCACACCAGCCCCAGGCTATGCGAGTCTGCATGAACTGGGCTATGGCACTCTATTCACACGAGCCGCAGGCTATGCCAGTCTGCATGCACTGGGCTATGGCACTCTATTCACACCAGCCCCAGGCTATGCCAGTCTGCTTGCACTGGGCAATGGTACTCTATTCACATGCGCCCCAGGCTATGCCAGTCTGCATTCACTAGGCTATGGCACTCTAATCACATGAGTCCCAGGCTATGTCAGTCTGCATGCCCTGGGCTATAGCAGTCTATTCACACGAGCCCTAGGCTATGCCAATCTGCATGCACTGGACTATGACACCCTATTCACACGAGCCCCAGGTTATGCCAGTCTGCATGCACTGGGCTATGGCACCCTATTCACACGAGCCCCAGGTTATGCCAGTCTGCTTGCACTGGGCTATGGCACTCTATTCACATGCCCCCAGGCTATGCCAGTCTGCATTTACTAGGCTATGGCACTCTAATCACATGAGCCCCAGGCTATGCCAGTCTGCATGCACTGGGCTATGGCAGTCTATTCACACGAGCCCCAGGCTATGCCAGTCTGCATGCAGTGGGCTATGGCGCTCTATTCACACCAGCCCCAGGCTATGCCAGTCTGCATGCACTGGGCTTTGGCACTCTATTCACACCAGCCCCAGGCTATGCAAGTCTGCATGAACTGGGCTATGGCACTCTATTCACACGAGCCGCAGGCTATGCCAGTCTGCATGCACTGGGCTATGGCACTATATTCACACCAGCCCCAGGCTATGTCAGTCTGCATGCACTGGGCTATAGCACTCTATTCACGTGAGCCCCAGGCTATGCCAGTCTTCCTGCATTGGGCTATGGCACTCTATTCACACGAGCCCCAGACTAGGCCAGTCTGCATGCACTGGGCTATGGCACTCTATTCACATGAGCCCCAGGCTATGCCAGTCTGCATGCAATGGGCTATGGCACTCTATTCACACCAGCCCCAGGCTATGCCAGTCTGCTTGCACTGGGCAATGGTACTCTATTCACATGCGCCCCAGGCTATGCCAGTCTGCATTCACTAGGCTATGGCACTCTAATCACATGAGTCCCAGGCTATGTCAGTCTGCATGCCCTGGGCTATAGCAGTCTATTCACACGAGCCCTAGGCTATGCCAATCTGCATGCACTGGACTATGACACCCTATTCACACGAGCCCCAGGTTATGCCAGTCTGCATGCACTGGGCTATGGCACCCTATTCACACGAGCCCCAGGTTATGCCAGTCTGCTTGCACTGGGCTATGGCAGTCTATTCACACCAGCCCCAGGCTATGCCAGTCTGCATGCACTGGGCTATTGCAGTCTTTTCACAGCAATCCCAGGCTATGCCAGTCTGCATGCACTGGGCTATGGCACTCTATTCACACCAGCCCCAGGCTATGCCAGTCTGCTTGCACTGGGCAATGGTACTCTATTCACATGCGCCCCAGGCTATGCCAGTCTGCATTCACTAGGCTATGGCACTCTAATCACATGAGTCCCAGGCTATGTCAGTCTGCATGCCCTGGGCTATAGCAGTCTATTCACACGAGCCCTAGGCTATGCCAATCTGCATGCACTGGACTATGACACCCTATTCACACGAGCCCCAGGTTATGCCAGTCTGCATGCACTGGGCTATGGCACCCTATTCACACGAGCCCCAGGTTATGCCAGTCTGCTTGCACTGGGCTATGGCACTCTATTCACATGCCCCCAGGCTATGCCAGTCTGCATTTACTAGGCTATGGCACTCTAATCACATGAGCCCCAGGCTATGCCAGTCTGCATGCACTGGGCTATGGCAGTCTATTCACACGAGCCCCAGGCTATGCCAGTCTGCATGCAGTGGGCTATGGCGCTCTATTCACACCAGCCCCAGGCTATGCCAGTCTGCATGCACTGGGCTTTGGCACTCTATTCACACCAGCCCCAGGCTATGCGAGTCTGCATGAACTGGGCTATGGCACTCTATTCACACGAGCCGCAGGCTATGCCAGTCTGCATGACTGGGCTATGGCACTATATTCACACCAGCCCCAGGCTATGTCAGTCTGCATGCACTGGGCTATAGCACTCTATTCACGTGAGCCCCAGGCTATGCCAGTCTTCCTGCATTGGGCTATGGCACTCTATTCACACGAGCCCCAGACTAGGCCAGTCTGCATGCACTGGGCTATGGCACTCTATTCACATGAGCCCCAGGCTATGCCAGTCTGCATGCAATGGGCTATGGCACTCTATTCACACCAGCCCCAGGCTATGCCAGTCTGCATGCACCAGGCTATGGCACTCTATTCACACCAGACCCAGGCTATGCCAGTCTGCATGCACTTGGCTATGGCACTCTATTCACATGAGCCGTAGGCTGTGCCAGTCTGCCTGCACTGGGCTATGGCACTCTATTCACACGAGCCGCAGGCTATGCCAGTCTGCATGCACTGGGCTATGCCACTCTATTCACGTGAGCCCCAGGCTATGCCAGTCATCCTGCATTGGGCTATGGCACTCTATTCACATGAGCCCCAGACTAGGCCAGTCTGCATGCACTGGGCTATGGCACTCTATTCACATGAGCCCCAGGCTATGCCAGTCTGCATGCAATGGGCTATGGCACTCTATTCACACCAGCCCCAGGCTATGCCAGTCTGCATGCACCAGGCTATGGCACTCTATTCACACCAGACCCAGGCTATGCCAGTCTGCATGCACTCGGCTATGGCACTCTATTCACATGAGCCGTAGGCTGTGCCAGTCTGCCTGCATTGGGCTTTGGCTCTCTATTCACACGAGCCGGGGTGCAGCAGTGCAGTACTCAGCTGCTGGCCCCAGGCTCACTTTCCCCCTTTCCTTGCAAAAATCCTCTAAGACTCAGCTAGCTCATGCATTGACGCTTGTATCAAGAGCTGTCTTGCGGCATAGTACATCACCAGAAACCTCATATCACCTTTGAGCTCCCACTGCCCAATTCCCTGTAATATTATCCTGACAACCTCACCTTGTGAATTCCCCTTCACCCATGAAGTGCTCTCAGTGCACAACCCAGCCTATCCGCTGAACACCTTGCATTGTGAGCTGGGTCCCGCTACTCTTCTTCCACCCTTGGTGTTGCTCCAGTGCAAAACATAGCCCACGTTCTGAACATCCTCCTCGGCAGACGGGGCTGTGCTGGGCTGTGCTGGGCATCGCCTTCTTGCTTCTCCCATATTGTGCAAATCACCTCAGCTCTCAAGCTGGTTGTGGTTGGATTTTTACAACTTCAGCATGCCAAGTTTCACTCTTAGAACTACCCTCTGCTCACAGTGAGCTTCTAGCAAAAACCACAGACGTCGTTCTTAGCTCTGATCTCACTGAGCTTGATCCTGCCGCCTCGTCGCCTGCAGCCAGGTTCAGCCACAAAGCCTAGTTCTGTGGTCAAATCGATCTCAGAGAACACGGCTGCAAGAGATTTCTGCCCGTGCCATTTATTTGCAATTCACAACACAGCCTGGGAACAAGTCTCAAGCCACTGGAAAAGTATATAACAATAAATATTACTCCTCCTTAAACTATTATTTCAATCCCCATTTTGTGAGTCCAACATGGCAGCCTATCTCCTGACCCCTGGAATGCCGCTCCGCTCTGCGCTCCCCAAAGGAACACCTTTCACAAGTGTAACACACAACACTCCCTTGCTCGAGGTCCCAATGTGGCACGAAGCCCCCCCACAAAAACGGATATCAGATACTTTCTAATGCCTTCTGATGGCAGTGCCGTTACCACAGGTACTAACCCTGCGATCCATGAGCTCCAACCCTTGGATTCAAATGCTTGCGCTCTAACTACACCTTCACACACCACTAGTGATGCTAATCTCATCCTATTAGATAAAACAATGCAGCTATGTGCATCGCCTATCGCGTTTCGCAGCGATAGAGAATCCTTTCATACTCCAACCTTTATGGCTGAGCCTACAGTACCATCGCGCACTATTGCCACCGTCCACAAAATGGACTCCTCAAACATCCCACATTTATATACGCAAGTTGTTCAACAGAACCTGTCTTTATTCTCACCAAAATCCCTAGCAACATGAGCAAGCACTTTATTTCAGCCACCTGAAGTTACATTTCTAGACTCTGAGTCCCACTACACACAACTGCCTCAACCTAAACAGATGCACTCTAACATTGATAAGTGCCTCCTCAAATGAAATCTCCAACCAGACTTTCCACTTCGCCGGTTCTTCAAACACACTCCCAAATCAGAAGAACTCTTCTGCTGACCTGGACTCATCCATGGTGGCTTCCTTCACTAAACCCACACCACGTCCATCCTTTGGCTTCCCTTCAACTACAAACTCAGCTCTGGACTCCACTCTTATGGCCATCAACGCAAGCATATTTACGTTGACAAGACTTTTTGAAGTTCTAGACCAGAAAGATGCATCACAATCTAACTCCTTATGTGCTCTTACCAACACATTGGACTGGATAGTTTGGAATCTACCATATCTTCTTGAATCTGCATATAGCAATTCTGAACCATACAAATCTGACTCAGTCATTGTTGCTAAGCCGCTTCAGGTGATGCCACAGCCCAGGACGGAGGGTTTGTCCAACGCCTCAGATCCTCCCTCCGACTCTATTGTTGTCATAAATGCTTTGTCTCCACCATCTCCTATACTATTAGGTGATACCATCATCCAGGGTGAAGCCATAGAAGCCACCAGTTCTGAGAACCCTTTATATGATGTTTTCTGACCTGGTGCATAGTCGAAAAAAAACAAAGGAAAAGAAACAGGAAGTGCACCTCCCAAATTTGTGATGATTCATCTCACAAAAAGAAGAAATCCAAAAACTTGTCCATACAATAAAAAAAATCTCTAGCTCAAACAAGGAAACATTTATTGCAAACATTTTGAATCCCTCCTGTGGCTCATGTGTCTACACCTAAAGGTAAGACTCATGATGATGTTGACAATGTTGAATCTGTTATTCCATCTTCAATCATTAATCCCACCGCAAATGCCAATCAAACGATTGAAGATCTTATGAATCTATCTTTATACTCTAACAATGCAATCTCAATAACTGAAATTGTCCATCAAAGTCTGCATGAGCCCCCTTCAACTTCTGATAACTCTATACCATCATTTTGTGTCATGCTGAATGTTGATCCTGTTATGTTCCAAACGCTTGCTCAAAAACGCACAATTTCCATACTTGCTTCTGCCGTACCTAATGAACAACCTGGTCCCCATGCTCCTACAATAGATCAGGAAAACTCTGGTGATCACTCATGTTCATCGCATAAAGCTGATCCCCCATTAGTCCCTGAAGAAATGCAAATAGAATCACATGCGGTTGAACCATCTCAACTAGACACCAAAATAATATCAATTACTATGCTTGGTAGATTATACCCAGACCCATTTCCAAATAGGTCTACATTACTAACAATCCTCAATACCATCCCTGCCCTTCAAAACATCAGATCCATGGATATAGATCCTGTGAGCTATCCAGATTCAGCTAAACAGGATTTAGTAGAAATTAACATCCAGTCCAAAATTGTCAAAAATCTAGTATGGCAACAAAGACAAGCCCTACATCAAAGTGGTCTATTCCTGAAAGTGCAACTCCCCCCATCCCCAACCCTCCCCCACCACCATGACAACTGCCTCCATTGCCTGGACTCCGATTGACTTCTGACCCAAACTTCAGGTCCTTCGACTCAAACCTTAGAAGCAATACTAATTATGCAGTTCAAATGTACTGCAACTGAAGAAGGGATCCCCAACTAACCTGCCAGCCCCTCTGCAATCTAAATGGATTTGGGTCACCCAAACAAATTCTGTACCCAGAAATTCATCTTTTCACTAGCTCACACAATTATCCACAAAGCATGCCTGCTCAATGGGATCCTGGAACACAAGAGGTTTAACGCATTTAATAACAAAAATCCCCCCTGCCCTCCAAATAAGTGACATAGAACTTCTTCAAGAGACATGGCTGATGTTAACACCAATATGGCCTGATCATCAAATTGTTCCCATCTCAGCAACTAAAGCTGCTAGAGGTCGGCCGACAGCAGGCCTCCTAACAGCTGCCAGGAATGACTCACAATTCCATCTTGAAGCAAGGCATTCTACAAATCCAGGCATCCAACCAGTTAAAGTAACTACTTTCAATCAACACCATCCACTATATCCTGCAACCATCATATTAAACATATTGGAGCCCACTAGCGCTTAATGCAGTTCATTTCATGGATGATATAGACGAAATCTTAGATCGCATTCTACTTGAGCATTCAATCCAAACCACAATCATCACGGGGGATTTTAATCTGAATTGCCTCTCCTCACCCATCAACAAACCAAATACTTGAGATGAAAAGTGGATTTTACTGATGGAAATCTGAAATTTCATTATGTTAAATGGCTCATATGCTGAGGATTGCCCCCCCCCCACTTATACATGGTCTCGAGGATCTAGAACATCTGTTCTAGACTACACCTACATTTCGGCAAACGCAAATAAACACATAGCCTCATTTTGCGTCACACCAAAGGATGCTAGCGACCACCAAATCCTTGAAATCCACTGGACTGCGCACATAGTCGCAGATATATACTACTTTACCCCAATCCTCACACTCAACAACAGTCGGAATCGCCTGCATTGGAATCCCCGACTTATAGCAGACTTAACCCAAAGGATGACTCGAGCCCCTGATCAACTATATTATACTGATCATATTCAAATAATCACCCAGTCCATTCAACATATTTCACGACCCATTTTTAAACACAAGTATAGCTTTCACACTTCCAATGACAGTCTAAAGTAAGAATTACGACGTGCAATGGGCTCCCTCTCTCCTCTAACCCAGTCGGAAGAGAGACGTGCACTAAGTAATAAATACAGAAACCAAATTAAGAAACTATTATCAATTCAAAGACGAGATGGAGCTGAAAATGTTTTCAAAGCATTGGTGAATAAATCTGTAGGCGATGTATGGCAAATGATAAACAACGGATCCAATAACGTGCATAAAACATTTCTATTGAATACAGTAAGGGAAACTAAGTGGAAGGAGCACTTTCAAACTCTGCTATAAAAAAACTAAATAGCTCCACAACCCCTTTCTTCCCCTGTATTCCAGACTTGACCCATTTTGTATTCGATACATTGGCCATCTTGATCATTATAAAACAGCTTAATATGTCCAGAGCTCCAGGACCTGATACCCTCACAAATGCGATTCTGAAAGCGCATCCTGGAGCATGGGCCACCACTTTTTAATCATATTTAAAAAAGTAATACGTACTGGCACATGTTCACCCTCCTGCAAAAGACACAATCATCATTCCTATATTCAAGAAAGGTGATAGGAATGATCCAATTAACTATAGGCCAATTGCGCTATTAGACGCCCCAAGCAAAAGATTAGCTCGTTTAGTACTTCGGGACTTCCTATTATGGTTGACTACCACCAAACAACTCGACATACATTAGGCCGGTTTTGTCCCAGGCATTCGCATGGCGTTAAATTTAACCATCATTTCTGACTTAAAAAAACAAGCATACAATCTAAGCAACCCATGTTTTTAGCTTCAATTGATTTTAAGCAGGCATTTGAAGCTGTCCCACGTGAAATTTTATTGAGAAAACATTTTAAGGCAAACTGTCCAGCTTACATTATATTTTTAATTCACATTTTTACTCTAATACTTCAATTAAAATTAAACTTACTAACAATGGACTTTTATCAAGCCCCATACAGACAATCACAGGCCTCAAATAAGGTTGTCCACTAGCACCAATCCTTTAAAAAAAAATGTATTAATGGAATTCATGATATTTTTAAAGCCGTACGTTCATTCCTGCCGCAATTAGGTCTAAAAGAGATACCATACCTCCTCTATGCCGACAATTTAGTGATTCTGGACAGAACCGTCATTGGGCTACAACAAAAACTAATGGCCCTTTCCAATTATGCTGACCTTAATAACCTTACTATAAATACTAATAAGTCCAACTTACTAATCTTTCACCACCATCTTCCTAAGACCGGCTTTAAATTTAACTGGCTTCTTTCAAGAGCTTCACTCTGGCAAATTCATCAATACAAATATCAAGGAGCGAATATCAATTCACACCCTAAAGATAAACCATGCAAATCCGAAATTGCAACTTGAATGACATTCCTAGCAACACAGGATAAAGCGTTACATCGGCAGTACGGTCAATTTTCAATATCACCGATAATATTATTCCATAAGCATAAAGTGAATCTGATAATTACCTACGGAAGCCAGACTAAAGCCACTGCTGAAGCAGTAAGATGGGATACTATAGAAGGCCTCTTTTGGAAAACGATTTTACCTGCCCCTCCAGAAAACCCCAATATCAATTATTAGGTTTGAATTAGGCCTTACTGCACTCTCAACAATGGTCATGTGGCAAATGCTTGCAACATACAGGAAATGTCTTCTAACCTCCAATTTATACCACAATCTATTTCATGTTCTTAAATCCTTTCTGAAATCCACGTCGTCCAATCCGCTTAAATCATGGGAAAAGTTTGTTTTGAATCACTAAAGTGGGAGCTTTTATAATAAAACCTATGGGTGAAATACCTATCAAATTTCCTGATCGATCCTACGCAGATACAATCCTCCGCTTCCGCTTAAATCTCTGTTTGACAAAAGTTAAAATAGCACTTCTTTACAAATCAGAGGACCTTGACTTAAACTGCAGATTTTGCCGAGCCCAAGCAACTAATGAGACAATGGAACACCTAATAACAGAATGCCCTGCTCTGTTAGATATGAGGAAGCTTTACTTTCACAAATCTTTCAAGCACTTGATGCTCACAATAAAAACCCAATTATGGCATGCTGTGTTCAATTCAACCAAAACTTCAGTGAATATTGCCACGGTCTGATTTCTAAAAGCCATAAATCATGCCTAAATAAACACCCAGCAAGGCAAATAAAGTAATTGCAGTCTCGTGACATTACAGAAGTGTAACCATTCTCCATTCAGACATTGTAACTTTTACTTCAATTTTTGTGTTGCACTGCTTTTAATACCATCTACCAATAATTGTAAGCACAGTTTTTACTATGATTATTAGTTTACAACAATTGACACGATTTGTTTCTCCCTCATTCTCCGCTTGATTTTCTCATCTAAATCGTTTGGAGTAAATATGATCATTACCTTTTTTTACATTACATTTTTATATGGTTATTTAGCTTACGAACTAACATTTTAAGCAGAATGCGATCAATGTCATCGAAACTGTGTTTTATGAATATTCAATCACTTTTATGAACTAACATAACTTGCACTGTTTTATCATGTTTTAGCATTTTGTTTTTAAGTAACAAAACCTGCACGTCATCACTGATGACCAATTGGTATTACCCAAATTGTTAGTTTACAATTGTTCGAATGAACAATTGACCAAATTTAAAGGGTCACAATTGACCTTTTCACAATTGACCGTTGTTAGGCAGAAACCTGTGTAGTTCCCTCTGGGACCACTGCAAAAGATTTAGGACTACAGGTGTTTGGCAGTAAACCCACTTGGTAGCAGTCTGTACCACACAGATTCACTTGGTAGCTGTGGCTGAGCAGTCAGACTTCCCTCAAGAAGAGTTAGGCCGTATTTGGAGTATACAAGATAGGGCAATTTACACAGTACAACAAGTAGACACAGATCAGAGCTTGGGTGTAAAGATATATAATTATTTATTTAAAAACACATCTATGGAAAACACACCGGCACTAATATGGCAAACAACTTCAATCACAGTTACTATAAGTATATATCAATCCCATAACAATATTTCGATAAGTCTAGGTTCAACGGCACCACTTATTTGCAGACAGAGGTGAATGCGTTCACCTAGATGGCACTCTAACATTCGTTAGAAAGGGAGAGAAAAAGGCAGGTTATGAAAACCAACTCAGTACCAACACTTTTACGAAACAAATGCAAGGCGAGCAAGGCAGGGTCTACTGTAAATCACAAAGTTCAGAGGCCAGGCCCACTCGGAGAGAGGCAAGGCTGTATGTCCCAAAAGTATCACAGTGGAAATGCACTTCAAGTCTTTGTAGCAAAATGTCACAGAAAGGTTGGACCAGTTTAGAACAAACGTTTAAGAAGGTCTGGAGGCGACCCAATGGAAAGGTAAGGATTTAAGACACCTCACGCTAACCGTTTCAAGGGAAGCCAGGCGGCACAGTACCTTGTAAGTGAAGAGCCAGCTCCGGCGGGGGCAGTTGTTCCTAGTGGTGGATGCAAGTTGGGGCTTTGCCAGAAGATGAGAGGCTCTCGTCGTCGAGGAAAAGTTGAAGATCGTTGCACCACCAGGGAAGAGACCAGCCACGGAGTGCTCCGTCACAAGGCACCACCTTTTGGTCACGGTACAGTGGTCAGTGGCTATCCGGTTGCCGGGGTGCTCAGCACGGGCAATTCGACCACTAGACGTCCTGGAAGCGAAGACAAAAAGCAAGGGACTGGTTGTTCCCACCAGTCAGGGGAAGAAGACTCTCCAGCAGGGAGATCTCCTTTGTCGTCGGGAAGTGGTGAGTCGGTTCAGCAGGGCTCCACCGGAGGTGTCGTCGTTGCAGGTCGGCTCAGCTTTACCCTCGTCGGATTCTTAGGTCCTGTGGCAACTTCTGAAGTTTCAGTCCCAAAAGTCCTGCTTTTATGCAGAAAACCCCCATTCATTCAGCCTAGCTGTCAATCAAACATGCTAAGTGGTGAGCGGGGCGGCTCACCACTCGGGCCAATCACACAAGAGGGCAACCTGAGTTGGCAAGGCAACTCAGTCCAGGGTGCCTAAACCCCCTCCCACACCCCCTGTGGCACCCAGACAGAATGGCACCACTCTGGAGGGCTTCTGTGCAGAAGCCCGCCAAAAGTGGAACAAAGGGCTCAACCTTTGGTTCGGAGTTACAGAGGCGAACACATACGCCATTTTAAAAAGCCGAGTTCTGGCATAAAATACCAACCGGTGGATTTATTTAAGACAAATAAACCGGCGGTATGTTAGAGACTAACGTGAAAAAGTATTAGCCTCCAACAATGGGAAGAATCCCATAGGAATATATTCGCGGTCGAATATAAAAAGTAGTATCCACTGCCACCAGCCAAAACTCGACGAGGGGGACGGGACAGTGCCCCCTCGAACAACAGACCCAGGGGTAATCGAATTACCCCTACCAGTATGTCCACAATAGGATGGTTTGTACTAGTTCTGTTAGTAAATTTAGGCCTAGTAAAGCCAATGGTGACTTTACATGCCCTGGGAGACAGTAGTCAGTCCCAGGATATGGATTGTATGGTGGGGATCCTCTAGGACACCCCAGTGTTACGGCACGGAGGGTGCGGTGTAACACACATACCAAAACACATGAGGCCCTATGGAGTAAAAGACCCCATAGCCCATAGAACACATTGACATTCAAAGAAATCAACCACATTCATGTCCAAGAGTGGTAGGAAAAGAGTCTCACTCTTGGCAGGATGAAAAAAACAAACTCCAGAAATTCAGCAAAGCTGCTGGGGGACTCACTAGGTTAGGAAATTCAGCCTAAACAGAGAATTCTCCCTAACAACCGTATATATATATATATATATATATATATATATATATATATATATATATATTCAGTGAAAAAACTTTGTTAAAGGGACGTTATGGTTAAGTTGCGCTACTAAAAACCTATGAAATTCAGTGAAAAAACGTTGTGAAAGGGACGTTATGGTTCCAAGTAAAACCGAGAAACCCTTGAAATTCGCCAGTTATGGTAAGCTAAGCAACCATAACACGCGCCACCACCGTGCACTGCTAAGACTAACACCCAGGACATCAAAGATGACATCACAAATGTCATTGATGACATCACTGATGACATCACATGTGTATGTACTTTTCATGAAATATGTGTACAAGGAATTCTTATTATAATGTTGCGAAACAAGTGTCAAGGATCATTGCAATAAATATCATACCCTAATTAGTGCATTGAACAATGCATTGATATAAATAGCATTCTATTATGGGGTTCTATCTAGTATACTAAGCTACTCATACAGAAACATAACATTGTGTGCAGTGTACAAGATTAAGGTATAATATTCCTAATGTTAATATGTTGAATAATGAAATGATAATTGTTTTCTTAATAGATTTTTGTGTACTGTGAAATATGTAATACGTAGCTAATAAAACACATGTATTACATAACTGCATTACTATAGACAAAACACAAAGACACAAGAACACATACCAATATGGGTACATACAGGGAAAGTGAAGTTAGCAAAACAGCACAAGTAGTAGCAGAAGCAATTCATAATTTAACTGATTATTTTCATGCAAATAAATGATTGCTATGTTTGAAAGCTGCTATTTACCCTAGGTATATGTATGACTTCATGTGATTGGACCCTAAGGAAAGTAGTGTGAGTACAATGTATACAAATATGACCATATACAGGGAAAGTACAGCCATAAAAAAAAAACAGAACTATCAGAAAGTGCTCATAAGTCTATTGATTATCTTTATGCACAAAAAGGATTGCTGTCTTTCAAGCTTGTGTCTTCCCGTATGTATATGTTTCATATGATGTGACTGGACTCTAAGGGAATTACTGTAAGAACCTACTTGAAGGATACGTCTACAAATAAAATAAAAATTTTAGTTTCTGACTGTTACTGAAGAAAACCATGTGGCCTAGATATGTCAGCAAAAGAAAAAAGAGTGAGCCAGACATGTGATGTCATCAGTGATGTCATCAATGACATTTGTGATGTCATCTTTGATGTCCTGGGTGTTAGTCTTAGCAGTGCACGGTGGTGGCGCAAGTTATGGTTGCTTAGCTTACCATAACTGGCGAATTTCAAGGGTTTTCGTTTTTACTTGGAACCATAACGTCCCTTTGACAAAGTTTATTCACTGAATTTCATAGGTTTTTAGTAGCGCAACTTAACCATAACGTCCCTTTAACAAAGTTTTTTAATTGAATTTCATAGGTTTTTATTAGTGCAACTTAACCATAACGTCCCTGTAACATTTTTTTAAACTAAATTTTAAAGGTTTTTATTAGTGCAACGTCACCATAACATCTTTTTCAATAGATGAAGACCACTAACATCTTATGTCCTCAAAGTGGGAACGCCGGGTGGTAAAAAAACCAAAAAGATTTTCCTTCCTACACCGGGACGCCGCAGAGGGAAGGCGGGGTGTATAAAGAACACAACAGGGCATGAGCGGGGGGGGGGGGGGGAACAGGGGGAGACACATGGGCATGAGCGGTGGTGGGGGGGAACAGGGGGAGACACATGGGCATGAGCTGGGGGTGAGAGGGAACAGGGTACAAACGGGGCATGAGCAGGGGGTGGGGGGGGAAAGGAAGGAAACACGGGGCATGAGCGGTGGTGGGGGGAACACGAGAGAGACACGGGGCATGAGCAGCGGGTGGGGAGGAACATGAGGGAGACACGGGGTATGAGCGGGGGGGAGGAACACGAGGGAGACACGAGGCATGAGCGGGGGGTACAGGGCACACATGGGACATGAGCGGGGTTGGGGGGTAAAGGAGAGAGACAAGGGGCATGAACGGGGGGTGGGGGAACACGAGGGAGACACGGGGCGTGAGCGGGGGGTGGGGGGTAACACAAGGGAAACACGGGGCATGAGCGGGGGGTGGGGGAAACACGAGGGAGACATGGGGCATGAGCAGGGGGTGGGGGGCAACAGGAGACAGACACGGGGCATGAGCGCGGAGTGGGGGGTGAAGGAGACAGAGACGGGGCATGGGTGGGGCAACAGGAGACAGACACGGGGCATGAGCGGGGGGTGGGGGGAACAGGAGACAGACACTGGGCATGAGCGGGGGGTGGGGGGAACAGAAGACAGACACGGGGCATGAGCGAGGCTGTGGGGGGCAACAGGAGAGAGACACAGGGCATGAGCGGCAGGTGGAGGGGTACAGGAGACAGACACGGGGCATGAGCAGGGGGTGGGGGGCAACAGGAGAGAGACACAGGGCATGAGCGGGGGGTGGGTGGGTACACGAGACAGACACGGGGCATGAGCAGGTGGGGGAACAGGAGACAGACACGGGGCACGAGCGGGGGGGCAACAGGAGAGACACGGGGCATGAGCAGGTGGGGGAACAGGAGACAGACACGGGGCATGAGCGGGGGGTGGGGGGTACAGGAGACAGACACGGGGCATGAGTGGGGGATGGGGGCAACAGGAGAGAGACACGGGGCATGAGCGGGGGTGGGGGGAACAGGAGACAGACGGGGTATGAGTGGGGGGTGGGGGGAACAACAGAGACAGACACGGGGCATGAGCAGGGGGTGGGGGGCAACAGGAGACAGACATGGGGCATGAGCGGGGGTGGGGGGCAACAGGAGACAGACACAGGGCATGAGCGGGGGGTGGGGGGCAACAGGAGACAGACACGGGGCATGAGCGGGGGGTGGGGGCAACAGGAGACAGACACGGGGCATGAGCGGGAGGTGGGGGAACAGGAGACAGACACGGAGCATGAGCATGGGGTGGGGAGAACAGGAGACAGATACAGGGCATGAGCGGGGGTGAGGGGCAACAGGAGACAGACACGGGGCATGAGCGGGAGGTGGGGGGCAACAGGAGAGACACGGGGCATGAGCGGGGGGTGGGGGAAACAGGAGACAGACACGGGGCATTAGCGGGGGTGGGGGGAACAACAGACAGGGGGCATGAGCGGGGGGTGGGGAGAACAGACACGGGGCATGAGCAGGGGGGTGGGGGGCAACAGGAGACAGACACGGGGCATGAGCGGGGGGTGGGAGGAACAGGAGACAGACACAGGGCATGAGCAGCGGGTGGGGAGAACAGGAGACAGACACAGGGCATGAGCAGCGGGTGGGGAGAACAGGAGACAGACACAGGGCATGAGCGGGGGGTGGGGGGCAACAGGAGACAGACACGGGGCATGAGCGGGGGGTGGGGGCAACAGGAGACAGACACGGGGCATGAGCGGGAGGTGGGGGAACAGGAGACAGACACGGAGCATGAGCATGGGGTGGGGAGAACAGGAGACAGACACAGGGCATGAGCGGGGGTGAGGGGCAACAGGAGACAGACACGGGGCATGAGCGGGAGGTGGGGGGCAACAGGAGAGACACGGGGCATGAGCGGGGGGTGGGGGAAACAGGAGACAGACACGGGGCATTAGCGGGGGTGGGGGGAACAACAGACAGGGGGCATGAGCGGGGGGTGGGGAGAACAGACACGGGGCATGAGCAGGGGGGTGGGGGGCAACAGGAGACAGACACGGGGCATGAGCGGGGGGTGGGAGGAACAGGAGACAGACACAGGGCATGAGCAGCGGGTGGGGAGAACAGGAGACAGACACAGGGCATGAGCAGCGGGTGGGGAGAACAGGAGACAGACACAGGGCATGAGCGGGGGGTGGGAGGCAACAAGATAGAGACACGGGGCATGAGCGGGTGGGGGAACAGGAGATAGACACGGGGCATGAGCGGGTGGGGGGAACAGGAGACAGACACGGGGCATGAGCGGGGGGGTGGGGGGCAACAGGAGATAGACACGGGGCATCATGAGCGGGGGGTGGGGGGAACAGGACACAGACACGGGGCATGAGCGGGGGGTGGGGAGAACAGGAGACAGACACGGGGGATGAGCAGGGGGTGGGGAGAAAAGGAGACAGAGACGTGGCATGAGCGGGGGGAACAGAAGACGGACACGGGGCATGAGCGGGGCGTGGGGGGAAGAGGAGAGAGACACACAGAGCATGAGCAGAGGTGGGGGGAGGGAGAGAGACACACGGGGCATGAGCGGGGGGTGGGGGGAGTAAGAGAGACACACAGGGCATGAGCGGGGGGTGGGCGGGAGGGAGATAGACACACGGGGCATGAGCGGGGGGTGGGCGGGAGGGAGAGAGACACATGGGGCATGAGCGGGGGGTGGGCGGGAGGGAGAGAGACACACGGGGCATGAGCGGGGGTGGGCGGGAGGGAGAGAGACACGCGGGGCATGAGCGGGGGGTTGGCGGGAGGGGGAGAGACACACGGGGCATGAGCGGGGTGGGGGGAGGGAGAGACACACACGAGGCATGAGCAGGGGGTAGGGGGAAGGGGAGAGAGACACGGGGCATGAGCGGGGGTGGAGGGGAGGGAGAGAGACACACGGGGCGTGAGCAGGGGTGGGGGGGGGAGAGACACACGGGACATGAGCGGGGGTGGGCGGGAGGGGGAAAGACACACGGGGCATGAGCGGGGGGTGGGCGGGAGGGGGAGAGACACACTGGGCATGAGCGGGGGGGTGGGCGGGAGGGGGCGAGACACACGGGGCGTGAGCGGAGGTGGGGGGAGGAGGAGAGACACACGGGGCATGAGCGGGGGTTGGGAGGAAGGGGAGAGAGACACGGGGCATGAGCGGGGGGTGGGCAGGAGGGGGAGAGACACACGGTGCATGAGCAGGGGTGGGGGGGAGGTCGAGAGACACACAGGGCATGAGCGGGGGTGGGGGGGAGGGAGAGAGACACACGGGGCATGAGCGGGGGGTGGGGGTAAGGGGAGAGAGACACACGGGGCATGAGCGGGGGGTGGGGGGATGGAGAGAGACACACAGGGCATGAGCGGGGGTTGGGGGGAGGGAGAGAGACACACGGGGCATGAGCGGGGTGGTGGGGAGGGAGAGAGACACACGGGGCATGAGCGGGGCGTGGGGGAAGGGGATAGAGACACGCGCGGCATGAGTGGGGGGTGGCAGGAGGGAGAGAGACACACGGGGCATGAGCGGGGGTGGGGGGAGGGAGATAGACACACGGGGCATGAGCGGGGGGTGGCCAGGAGGGAGAGAGACACACGGCGTTCGTGTGCAGGCGGAGGATCCAGCTCCTCGGCCCTCCGCTGGCCACCGTGTGCCGATGGCGTGAGCGGGGGGCTGGAGGAACAGGGGAGACACGGAGCATGAGTGGGGGTGGGGGGGACAAGAGGACACACGGGGCATGAGCGGGGTGGGAGGAACAGGAGACAGACACAAGACTTACTGTGCAGGCGGCGAGAAACAAAGATGGCGGGCGTCTCTATAGCCAGACGCACTGCACGCTTTCACCGCATCCAATGAGAGAGCACGTTAGATGTCCGTGGACATCACGCAAGCTGCTTACCCAATCACCGTCCTGTCCGCGGAGCGAACAGGGAAGGGTGTCCGCGAAGCAAACACAGATATCACTAATTTTTTTCACTTACATTTTTGTCATTTTTTTAAAAACTACTGGACGGATTTACACCAAATAAAGCAAAGCACGCTTTCGGGACCAAGCCGCCGCTCCTGCCGCAAATTTGGTGTAAATCCATCCAGCGGTTTGGGCTATAGGCGTGAGCAAAGTTTTTTCCCATTATGTCTATGGGAAAAAAAAAGTTTTGGGACCCCCCCTATAACTTTGCCCCCCCTGGACAAAGGGGTTTTGGGGGGGTTTGACGTTGGGTGGGAGTTTGTGGGGGGTTTCCCCCCACATATATGTTACAATTGACCTTCACAATTCGGTCAATTGTGAAAAGGTCAATTGTCATTCGAACAGTTGTTAAACTAACAATTCGTATACAACCGACCAATTGATGCTAACAACTGAAACAACTTGCTACTCTTTCATTTTCTGTTTGGTAGTCCAAACGTTCATTTAAATGGTCGTAATATGATATCTTGAAGTGAATGTTCCTATTGAAAAAGTTGATAAATTATCTAAAACAATGTCTTAAAAAAAAGAGAGACGACAGCTTGCAGTGACCCCCGATAAGGATAAAGAGAAGCTCACCGGCACGGGCAGCAGCCTGCCAAGCCCTTCTCCACCATCACACCCTTCAGGCGCTCGCTGAGAAGATACATGGGAACTTCTGGAAAACAGAAGACTACCTGGACCATATTGGGGGCCTTCACAGGCCCAGCCTTTTACGGTTTAATTTCCCTTGTTCAGCAACTTCTTGTTTTAATGTACCTTTTTTCGTAGTTATGTATTTGTGAATAAGCAGTGGGGCGCTATATTTTTCCTTTTGCTTTTCCTTTTGTTTTAATATGACATAAGAGCCTTTATTTTTTCTTCTGTGATGAAAATGTGTTTGTACCCATTTCAGCCATTTGCCATGTTATGTAATGTTGTTCGGCTCACTGGTCCCACTAGACCAGTAATCCTATCTAGACGGATGGTAGCAGGATGCATAGGTGAGTTAGCCATCTGGGCTACTGGGGTGAAGTAGGGTGCGAGTTGGTCACTTCTTTTATAGCTTTTAAAGACTGTCATTTTCTATTTGTGAGGCTAGACATATTTTCCAAAAAGGAAAATATAAACACGCGCACTATGTTTCTATAAAAATAAGTAAATATCTGAAGAAGTCAAACACATGGAAAAATAGTTTTTGGGAGATATTACTTCAAAGGGTTGATTTATAGTGATAATTACATATTTCTAACATTCTTATGTAGTACATACTCTGATCATAAGAAAACATTTGTAATCACAATTATTGTCAAATGTCTTTATTTGTTTGAATATATTCAAAACTCCATTCCCATTGATTATGTAACATGATCTCAAAGTTGAGTAATTGAGTTTTTTCACAAATAGCTCTGTGCCAAATTATTATGTTGTTTTCACCTTTTCCGAATGTCAAATCTAGGGGCCTCATTCCAACCTTTGCCGAATGGGTTAACGGGCTCCGCTAATGGAGGCGGACCCGTTAAACCCATTCGGCAAGATTAAGAGGTCCCCTCGCGGGACCCGGTAAGGACGCCTGGTGAAACCAGGCGTCCTTACCGGGTCCCGCGAGGGGACCTGGGAGCTAACAACGGGCAGGTCGTAACCGGCGCCCATTCCCATTGAGCCCTATGGGGGCTTGAATGGGGATGGGGAAGGTCCGGGCCCAGGTTCCCTGAGGGAGGAATTACCGGGCCCTCCAAACTCGGAATAGCCCGGTAATTCCCCATTCAGGGAACCCGGACCCAGTATTGGAGGCAGCCATGCCACCAATAGCGGCATGGCTACCGCCAAAGCCCTAATGAGGCCCTAGGTGTTCTTTGAATTGCACTGCAGTGTTCAACTGTTAGTTTTCATACCCTACCTGAAAGCCAAATCTAGATGTTCTTTGAATTGCACTGCTGTGTTCAAATGTTAGTTTTCCTACCCTACCTGAAAGCCAAATCTAGGTGTTCTTTGAATTGCGCTGTTGTGTTCAAATGTTAGTTTTCCTACCCTACCTGAACGCCAAATCTGTGCTGCACAGTCTCTGTGTGCGTTGTCACTCTCTCTCTCTCTCTCTCTCTCTCTCTCTCTCTCTCTCTCTCGCTTTCTCTCTCTCTCTTTCTCTTTCTCTCTGTTGTCACTCCATATTGTCACTCTTTCTTTCACTGGGTTCTGTCTGTCACTGTGCTGTCTCTCTCTCTCTCTGTGCTGTCTTTCTCTCTGTGCAGTCGCTCTCTTTCCCTGTGCGATGTCACACTCTCTCTCTGTGTTGTCATAATCTCTGCCTGTGCTGTCACAGTCTCTGTGTGCGCTATCACACTCCCTCTGCTGTCATATACTCTGCACAGTCACACTCGCTCCTTGTACACTAGCTCGCTCTCTGCACTGTCTGTCTCTCTGTGCGCTCCCTCTCTGTGTGCTGTTACACTTGCTGTGTGCTGTCAAACTCTCTGTGCACTGTCACACTCTCTCTCTCTGCACTCTCTTTCTCTGTGTGCTGTCACGCTCTCTCATTGTATACTGTCACTCTCTCACTGTGTGTTGTCACTCTCTCTCCCTGTCTTTCCCTTTGCACCCTTCCTCCTCATACCCTTACTCTCCCTCTCACCCTGTCACCCTTCTTCCTCATGACCTTACTCTCCCTCTCCCCCTGGCACCCTTCCTCCTTATGCCCTTACTTTCTCTATACCCCTTTGCACCCTTCTTCTTCATACCCTTACTCTCCCTCTCACCCTGGCACCCTTCTTAATCACGCCCTTACTCTCCCTCCCCACTGGCCGCCTTCCTCCTCACGTGCTTACTCTCCCTCTCACCCTGGCACCCTTCTTTCTCATGCCCTTACTCTCCCTCTCCCCCTGGCATCCTTCTTCCCCACGCCCTTACCTTCCCTCTCACCCTGGCACCCTTCCTTCTCACTCCCTTGCTCACCCTCTCCCCCTTTGCACCCTTCTTTCTCATGCCCTTACTCTCCCTCTCCCCCTGGCACCCTTCTTCTGCATGCCCTTACTCTCCCTCTCACCTTGGCACCCTTCATCCTCACGCCCTTACTCTCCTCCTCCCCCTGGCACCCTTCCTCCTCATGCTCTTACTCTCTCTCTCCTCTTTGCACCCTTCTTGCTCACGCCCTTACTCTCCCTATCCCTCTCCCCCTGGCACCCATGTAGGTATCTCCTCTTGCACTTTTTCAATCTACTCCAACTATCACTTTTGCCCTCAGCCCTTACTTTTTCTCTGATTCTTCCACTCACACCCTCACTTCTTCTCTTACGCTTCCACTCTCACCATTTCTCGCTCATATTTCCTCTTGCTCATTATTGATGGCACTCTCTATCAATGACTTCCTCCCTTTCTCTATGTCCCTTTGCATTCTCTTGCACACCTGCATCCCTTCTCGCATCCTCCCTTGAAACTTTGCGCTCTCCCTCTTGCACCCTGATGCCTACAAATGCAAAATGCAAAGAACAGCAGTAAACGCCAAGACTATTGGCTTCGCCAATTCTTGTCTTTATCATGTTAAACCCTATCTTGCTCATTTTCGTTGGTGCCGATTCAGCAATGTTTGTTTTGAATATCACTTTCTTCATCTAGTGTTTAAAAGTATTCACGGTCTTGCGCCTTCTTATCTACGTTCTTTAATCTCTCTCTATCATCTTTTCCTCTTGACATCCGTTCCTGTTCTTCTCTTGTTCAGTTTAAAACCATCTGAAAAATCATTTACTACGATCTGTTTTTCCTGGAACTGTTGCATCCTACGCGGGGGCATGGTATTGTGTCTTGACCGTCTTGACTGTCGTGTAGGCAGAAGAAACCTCCATCCACAAGTGCCGCACAGAGATAGTTCAGATCACTCTCTGTGCAGCCCTTGAGGCCACAGGTGGGAGATGTTCTTCCGGAGCTGCCGACTTCTGGGAACCCCTCGGCCACTGCAAAAAAGCACAGGTTAAGTACTAAACCAGAACAACATCCACAAACCAATCAAACAAACAATTGGAGCGGTCTTACCAATGGGTGACGGTGGAGATTCAGTTGAACCTATGGAGAGATTCCAGGACCCACCAGTGTTTCGCCCCCCCTTTAGTGGAAAGAAGCTCAGGAGGATGGGTGGAGGTACAAATGTGCCAGGCCCACCTACAGTTGGAATCCAGGCAAGAAATCCAGGAAACGTAGTACCAAGGGGTTTAGCAAATGAAAGTCCAAAATCAGTCCGTGATCCGTAGCCTGAGTGCCAAAGTCCAAGAGCCAATAATCAAGGTAATCCAAAACAATTCGTGAAGCAATCAGAGGTCGATTTCCAGACGATCAAACCAAAAACGAGCATAGCGCCCAACAGTGTCCAAGAGAAAACAGCTGTGAAGCACTGAACACTGCGATGCGAGAGTTTAAATAGCTGTGCTACGAATGTTGTCCGGTTACGTGACCAAGGCCCACAGCACGTGATCGTGTTTCATTAACACGTGAACGGGACGCGCCGGTCATGTGACGCGGAAGCAGGACGCAAGGCCAATCTCGCAGCCTCCACAGAATGTGCCAATGGAACTGGCGTCCTCGGGGACAGACGAACCGCTGAAACAGTCGCCCTGGGACATGGGGGTTCGAGGCGAAAACGCGTGGGCCAATGGATGGGGAGGAGTGGAGGTATGAGGACTGGAGGTTTGGGGAGGGACATTAGAGATAGTATGAGCCCCGAGGGAAGTGACAGAGCCCCCACCCAAAGGCCCATGACCCCGTGGGCAGGAAGGATTGTCCCTATGAAAACACGCCACCAAGCGTGGAGCACTGACATCAGCAGCAGGCCCCCAGGACCTCTCCTCAGACCCAAATCCAGACCAATCCACCAGATATTGAAGGCGACCCCTACAGAAGCGAGACCCCAGGATACCAGAGATCTCAAAGACATCGGGGAAGACAAAGACACCGGGGCCGCAGGTGCACAAAGCCGCATAGGGCTGGCGCAGGACTTGAGGAGGAAGACATGGAAGACTGGGTGAATCCGCCAGGACTTTGGATGCACAAGATGAAAAGCCACGGGCTTGATGACTTGGGTGACCACATAAGGCCCTACAAAGCGAGGCATGAGCTTGCGACAACCTGTCAGCCGTAAATGGCGAGTAGACAACCAGACGCGGGAACCCACTGAGTACGACAGGGCCATCACCCGCCTTTTATCTGCCTGAGCCTTCATAGATGCCTGAGCCTCGAGGAGGTGAGCAGTGGTCTGAGCGTGGATGGAGGACAGGTCCCTAGCGCAAGCGGAGGCAGCAGGGGTGACAGAAGATGGCCTGTCAAGGAAGGGCAGGACACAGGGATGCTGACCATATAACACATAAAACGGGGAGAACCCGGTGGATGAATGTTCAGCATTGTTGTACGCGAATTCTGCGAGGTGCACCATCCTCAACCAGGATGTCTGTTGCTGCAGGGTCAGGCAACGCAAGTACTGTTCTAAGGTTTGATTAAGCCTCTCGGTTTGGCCATCTGTCTCGGGGTGGTATGCCGAGGAGAAGCGTACGTCAATACCAAGGAGACCAGTTAATGCACGCCAAAAGCATTACGTAAATTGAGGACCCCTATCAGAGACGAGAACTGATGGCAAACCGAAGAGACAAAAAACACTCTAAAAAAACAGCCTAGCCAGAGTAGGAGCGGAGGGGATGCCCTTGCAGGGGATAAAGCGAGCCATCTTGGAGAAGGAATCAATGACCACCCATAAAGTGTCAAACCCTTGGACCCGGGGAAAATCAGTGATGAATTCCATTGTTACAGTGTGCCAAGGTCTGGGAGGAACGGGCAAAGGAAGCAGGAGACCTACAGGACAACCTCTACAATGTTTGTATTGTGCGCATAACGCACAGGTGTTAACATAGCACTCTACATCCCTTTTCATAGAGGGCCACCAACACCAGCATTTCAACAACGCTATTGTGCGCATCTGACCAGGCTGTCCGTGAATAGGGGCATTGTGGGACCATGCAAGGGCCATGTTGCGGGTTTCTGTAGTGGGCAGGAACAGACGGTCAGCAACGAACGGTAATCCGTCCTGAAACGTAAGATCCCAATCCGATGTTTGGTCCGGATGTAGGGAGACACAGTTCCGAACCGCTTGATGTAAAGGTGGTGATGGTGTGCACAAACAAACCACCTTGCCGCAGTCAAGGAGGGTGTCAGGGTATGTTGGTAATGCTATCCCCCCAGGAGAACGAGATAGGGCATCGGCTTTCCCGTGGGCAGAGCCTGAGCGGAGTTTGATAACAAAGTCAAAAGCTGCGAAGAATAAGTGGCACCTGACCTGTCTGCTGTTAATGCACTTCAATGATGCCAGATACTGTAAGTTTTGATGATCCGAATACACAGTGACCTGGTGTTTAGCACCTAAGAGATGGTGTCGCCAAACACGGAAGGCGTCCATGACTGCCAGTAATTCCTTTTCGGTCACTGTGTAATGGGATTCAGCATCAGTAAATTTGCGGGAGTGGAAAGCCACGGGGTGAAGCCAACCGGTGTTGGGACAGACTTGTGACAACACCGCTCCCAAGGCAAAAGAGGAGGCATCGGCCTCCACAATGAACGGTAGTTCTGGTTCTGGGTGTTGTAAGACAGGGGCGTTAGTGAATGCCGTCTTTAGTGACTCAAAGGCTTGTTGGTGTGTTTCGGTCCATAGAAAGGGAACACGGGGGCTTGTCAAAGAAGTGAGGGGAGCCACTAGCGATGGGAAGCCAGAGATGAAGTGCCAATAAAAATTGGCAAAACTAAAGAATGACTGAAGCGCTTTTAGGGTTTTCGGAGCCGGCCAGTCCTATACTGCCCGCACTTTGGAGGAATTCATGGCCAGGGCCCGAGGCGATATATGAAAACCACGGTGACAGCATGGAATTGGCATTTCTCTGGTTTCGCGAACAAAGAGGGTTTTTGCAAGCGTGAGAGTACCTCCCATACATGGGGTACGTGTTCTTTCAGGGTTCGGGATAAAATCAAAATGTCATCTAGATAGACCACAACAAGCACATCTAGGATGTCAGAAAAGATGGCATTCATGAACCTCTGGAATGTGGCCGGGGCATTGCAGAGGCCAAACAGCATGACCATGCATTCGTATAGCCCATAACGAGTGCAAAATGCTGTTTTCCATTCGTCCCCAGGGCGTACACGGACCAGATTGTAGGCTCTGCGAAGATCCAATTTTGTGAAAACAGAAGCGTGAATGAGGCGATCGAGTAATGGCATGATCAGACGAATAGGATAACGTTTTTTTCCTATGATGGCGTTGAGCCGACGGTAATCTACGCATGGGCGTAGGTCGCCTTCTTTTTTGGGAATGAAGAAGATGGGACTGGCCGCAGGAGAGGTGGAAGGACGAATATGGCCTAAACGGAGGGATTTTTTAATGTATTCTTTCAGGGCTAAATCCTCAGTGGGAGAAATGGAATATATCTGGCCCGTAGGAACCGTACTGCCTGGAACCAAGTCTATCGGGCAGTCGTAGGGACGGTGAGGGGAAGCACCTCGGAGGAGCTGTGGTCAAATACCCCTGCATAGTCTTGGTATTGGGCAGGAATAAGAGCAGAAACCAATCCCACTGTATGGTGTTCTGTTGATGGGATTGTAGCGTTCCCTATGGTTAGATGGGCTATAGCCCCCAGAGCCTGAGCAGGTGTATTGTCATTCATGATTGCAGGAAGGCAAAGGTTTTGGCATAGATCCAATTCAAAGTGGACCGAACCCGTTTTCCAGTCTATCAAAGGGTTATGCTCCTGGAGCCAGGGGATCCCCAATATGAGGCCAAATTGGGGCATCGAAATGAGGTCGAAACTCAAGGTTTCTTTGTGTGTAGCGTGAATAGTTAAGAGCATGGGAGCCGTCTGTTGTTTAATGGGCCCTGATATCAATGATGCACCATCAACCGCCTGAACTGGTTCTGGCCTGGTTTTAGTCAGGAGGGGCAAATTGAGAGCATGAACAAGTGTAATGTCAATGTAATTGCCCGTGTTCCCGGAATCTATGATAATTGTGACTGGGTGTGAAACATTGGGTGTGGGTTGCAAAGTGGCTTGCACTTGCACGGGCCTGATACGGCCAAATGCAGGTATCTGATTCGGGGTGTAGGAGGATCCGCTCGGCCCAGTCCCCGGTTCTAGGGTCGAGCATTCCAAAAACCCAGGTTTTTGTGTTTTGGCTGACGGGGACATTCTTTAACATAGTGGCCGGTCAGGCCACCGTAGTAGTATGCATTGTCCACCCTCCTGCGCTCTCTCTCTATGGGTGTAAGTGGACTAAGTACGCCCCCAATCTGCATGGGTTCCTGACTGGAAATGAAGGTAGTAGAGGCGGAGGATGATGATGGAACAGGGGCAAAACTGGCCTCAGCTCTGCGTTCTGAATGCCTAGCGTCCACCTGCAGGGCCAGGTCCACCAGATCATGGTAAGTAGTAGGCAATGCGGGGACTACGGCAAGTGCGTCCTTCATGGTGTTGCTCAGACCCCTATAAAACACGACAGGCTTTTTACTTTCAGGCCATGATGTTTCTGCCGCAAGCTGATTGAACCTAGTGATATACTCAATCAAGGGCCCCCTACCTTGTCCCAGTTCCAGGAGTTCCAAGTCCCGGGACTGCACTTTGTGGCGGGTATCAAATACTTGTGACCTTTCCGTGACCAGCAGATCAAAGTCGTAAAGGGCTGGGTCGTCATTTTCCAGGAAGGGGTTAGCCCAAGTGGCAGCTATGCCTGCTAAATGTGATAGGGTAAAGGCAGCTTTTGCGGTTGAGTCTGGAAAGGCCTGGGGTCTACACAAAAAGTGTAACTTGCATTGATTGATGAAGGTTCTAAACTTGCTGGGGTCCCCCTGAAACCTCTCGGGAGCAGCCAAGGGAAAAGGAGTAGGGAGTCCTATGGGCATTTGGTTCTGTGGAGTCGGAACTGAAGGGGGGCAACCTGTGGGGCAGATGGGGCATCCCTCGGTTCATTGTCAGGTGGCAGGGGATGTCTCGTACTCTGAAGGTAGTCCAGCCGTTGGTGAATGGCAGTGTTTCTTGCGGCCATGTCCACACGTAACACGGTTATGGCCTGGAACATAGTAGCCAAGGGTTCCTCCGCAGCACCTTCCATTCCCTACACGACAGGATGGTTTCACAGTCTATTGTGTCTTGACTCTCTTGACTGTCGTGTAGGCAGAAGAAACCTCTGTCCACAAGTGCCGCACAGAGATAGTTCAGATCACTCTCTGTGCAGCCCTTGAGGCCATAGGTGGGAGATGTTCTTCCGGAGCCGCGGACTTCTGGGAACCCCTCGGCCACTGCAAAAAAGCACTGATTAAGTACTAAGCCAGAACAACATCCACAAACCAATCAAACAAACAATTGGAGCGGTTTTACCAATGGGTGACGGTGGAGATTCAGTTGAACCTATGGAGGGATTCAGGGACCCACCAGTGTCCCGCCCCCCCCTTTAGTGGAAGGAAGCTCAGGAGGATGGGTGGAGGTCCAAATGCGCCGGGCCCACCTGCAGTTGGAATTCAGGTAAGAAATCCAGGAAACGTAGTACCAAGGGGTGTAGCAAATGAAAGTCCAAAATCAGTCCGTGATCCGTAGCCTGAGTGCCAAAGTCCAAGAGCCAATAATCAAGATAATCCATAACAATCCGTGAGCAATCGGTTTCCAGATGATCAAACCAAAAACAAACGTAGCGCCCAACAGTGTCCAAGAGAAAACAGCTATGAAGCACTGAACACTGCGATGCGAGAGTTTAAATAGCAGCGCTACGAGTGTTGTCCGGTCACGTGACCAACGTCCGCAGCACGTGATTGTGTTTCATTAACACGTGAACGGGACGCGTCGGTCACGTGACGCTGAAGCAGGAAGCGAGGCCGATCTCGCAGCCTCCACGGAATGTGCCAATGGAACTGGCGTCTTTGGGGACAGGCGAACCGCTGATACAATCGCCCTGGGATATGAGGGTTCTAGGCGAGAACACGTGGGCCCCGGATCCGGGCCAATGGATGGGGAGGAGTGGAGGTATGATGACTGGAGGTTTGGGGAGGGACATTAGAGATAGTATGAGCCCCGAGGGACGTAACACCTGGAACCAAATAAAACATGGACACTGAATGCATGACTGACTGCGTTTATTTCCTCACATTAACTCTTTTCCCCACATGCTTTCCTTCCCCTTCTCTCTTCTCTCTTAGTCCGTCCGCCCAGTCTCTAGTTCCTTTCCCTTAAGGGGACCGTGTCCCACTAGCCTCCAGCACCCACCCCTTACTTATCACGAGAGTTTGTGGCCTACATCTGTTCGATGTGGCGGTACGGCCTGCGTATTCTTCGTTGTGGCTGGCCAGGCTGGTCACTGCCGTCTTCATCTGGTGCCTTTGGTGGAGGGTCCTGAGGATGTTTTGGCAGGGGTTCGTCGTCCCCGTGTCTCCTTCCGCCACGGGTGTCCCATCTTCCTGATCCTCTTGGAATAATTTGCAAAAGAATGACGTGTTCCTGGGTATGCATTGGGCTATTGAGAATCGGCCACCTCCAAAGGGATCTGATTTCGGTGCTCAGGGGTGTGACAAAGCACTATTTACAGCGCCATTATGGGGAGATTGCAGTTCACGCAGCCATCGTCTCTGCACCCCCTAGAGGTCTCGTTATTTAATTTCTTACGTTTTTATTCTGTTTGAATCAATGCTTAGGATTTCCCCCGATACACCCTGAGTGGCTGTTATATGTATGTCATAACTTTAGATTGTCACTATTTACTGACTGATACAGAAGGATTGTGTTTGCTTTTCCCTTGGTAAGGAGGCCTATGAGAAACAGTTTTTATTCTCTGCTACAGTCAGAAAAAGGCCCTCCTGTGTTGGGGACACTGCTGGTCTGTGAACAGGAAGAATTAGTTTGCTTGTGCAGCAGCAGTGGATGATCCAGGGACTAATTAGCCTCTGTGTTAAGTGTAGGATCATCTGTCTTACTAGGCTTTGGGCAGTAAGCAGCCCCCCCGAGTTGCAGTGCATTGGCAGAGTTTGGTTGTAATTGTAAGTAGGTCAATGGCCATAATCTGGAGGATTTGTAATTTTTGTGTTTGTCTTCCAGCTGTGGGTGAGGTTGTGGATGGCTGTCCTGCAGGCCAGCAGGCTGTTCACAGGGAATGGGGAGCAGTGGGCCGGTGGCTCTGAGAAACACCCCCATAAATTGTTTACGTTGCTGGTTCTCATAACTGAGCAATACCTGCTCCGGTTAAACCTTCAGGTTTTCCGGGGCATGGGAAGTGCTTTCGGGTCATGGACACAGTTCTTCAATAAGAAGGAGGAGTCCCTGTCAATCATATAGAATTGCCGGATAGTTTCTTTTGTCATCAGCAGCAGTCATCATGTAAATCTGTGCCTGCTTCAAAATCATTTAAACTGAGTAACAGAATAAAGCCCCCGCTTTTTAAACTTAAAGTTTATTGAGTGTTCTTAATAAAAATCAAAATAACATACAACTTCCATAAGCTTCTCATATTGTAACCCCTTATGTTAATCCCCCCTCCCCTGGTGTGGATAAGTCTCCCTGGTAACCCATCATGTATTTACAAGCAAGCCCAACCCACTCCAAGCCAGAGCCCTGCGGCCATGCTCCACACCTCCCTCTCATCTCAATATAGAAAGGGGGTCCATCGGAAACAGACACCCATAGATTATCTCAGCCCACAGCAGGGTCATCGTCTCCCTGGGGGCTCCCCCCTGTCCTGAACAGTGTTTTCATGTAAACGGCAGCCATTCCATTTCTCTCGATGACTGAATGCCTGCAGCATGGCCATGGTATTTTCCATTTCATAAATCTCTCTTGCCTTTAGGGCCCATTCCCTTTCACTTGGCAGGGTCTCCCTTTTCCATCCAAGTGTCAGGCAGACCCTCGCTGCCAGTAATGTGAAGTGCACCATATAATGCAGGGCCTCCTATCCGTACTCCCCTCCCTACAATCCAAACAGCACCAGCGTAGGATCCAGCTCCCTCTGGATATCCTCCAGATCTCTTATCCAACCCAGGACCTCTTTCCAGGACCTTTGCACTCTGCTGCAGGAGCAGCACATGTGCCAATAAGTGGCCCTCTCCCCACATTTCCTCTGACATAAGGGACGCACTCCTGGGAACATTCTCGATAACTTAACAGGATCGTATTGTTTTCGGGTCATGGATACAGTTCTTCAATAAGAATAAGGGGTCCCTGTCAATCATACAGAATTGCCGGATAGTTTCTTTTGTTATCAGCAGCAGTTATCTTGTGAATCTGTGTCTGCTACAAAATCATTTAAAGTGAGTAACAGAATAAAAGCCCGTTTTAAGGATTCATTTACACCCAAGATGTCTGCTCGCTTGACCTGCAAATCACAGGCTTGCTTTATCTACATGGTGAAATAATTCTTAACATCCTGCATAACAAGATGGAGGTTTGTCACTAAGAATCTCAATAACTAACTCAATAAATAATGTTTACTACACAACTTCTTTCAGTGTGTCTGAAAATGGTGAAGTACAGAGGCATTAAGTAGATGATCATAGGAGCGTTATGGGTAAGGAAAGCTGGCAGAAAATCCCCTGGCTGGCATACGTGAAGGAGCCCCTGCGCACCAGTAATATTCAGGACCTGTTCCCTCCTGGCACAATGCTGTCACCATGCAATCGAGAGCTAATAAGCAGGAACTGAATCAGGAGCATAAAATAGCGTGGACCAGTGGATTGAGGATGACAAAATCCTTTACTCTCTTATTTGTTCTAAAAAAACAATTTATTACAAAAATACACCATGTTTACTCTAAATGCATACATACATTGATTATACAAAAGAATTTCTTGGCTCACAAAAAATGTATCCCATCACACATTCATGTACGAAACCTATCTTAACTAGTTCTCAAGGTGAATCCTCATATATCACCATCTCAAACACCGTCAATTGGCTATATTATTTCAACCCTTGCTTCAATACAGGTGCAATTGTCTGTCTATTAATATCACAAACAATGTTCTAGGTCGACACGTGTTTCTGTTGTCGCACTGACAGTCTTGCCCCTTTGTTGCTTCAACCTTCATCAGGACGCAAAGCGAAGAACTCATTGTGTCTTGCTTCAAATATACTTGGGTGAACCACACCATTTACAACACATAGGGCCTCATTACGAGTTTGGAGGTAGCCATGCCCTTAATAAGCTAACAATAATTATATGCTCAATATGCTAAATATGCTAACAACAGGCCCGTTAATGACGGGCCTGTTGTTAGCATGCTGGTCCCGTCGCGGGACCAGCAAAGGAGGACCTCGTAATGGGGCCGAATGGGTTTAATGGCGCTGGCACATTTACCGGCGCCGTTAGACCCATTACGCCAGGGTCGTAATGAGGCCCTATAATGAAATCTCTTGTCATTTCTCTTCTTGCCATCCTCATTATTCTATTCACTATTATTGTGTCAAAATAACTCTCCTCGTAGTTATAGTCATCACACTCACCTCCACATTTAGTTGTTGGAGGGTGTGCAGATGTTGGGGATTAAATCCTTCACAGGCTCTCATATTTAGATATGGGCCTCATTACGAGCAGGGTGGTAGTACAGGCACGGCTGCAGCCGGTATTAATTTTTTTCCGGCGCCCAGAAAAGGGCAATTACCGGGTCATTACGACCTTGCCGGACCCGGTAATTGTCCTTTTCTGGGCACCAGAAAACATTCTTCCCCATTCCCCGTTGAGCCCCATAAAGCTCAGTGGGAATGGGGAAGGTGGTAGCACTGGTACCGTTAATAACGATACATGTGCTACAGTCCTGTTCTGCTTGTGGGTGCCAGTATGGCCACCAGGTCAGACCTGGTATCTGCAAAGGCACCCGCGAGCAGAACTCATAGTATGTCGGTACGGTAGCAACGGTGCCGGTAGCGCTACCCGCACCGGTGTTGCCTTACCGCCATACTTGTAATGAGCCCTATAGTCTTGTATCTTGGCCTGCAAAATGAGAGAAAACCGGGAGTCATATGCCCATTGGTTCCAAGCTCAAGTATTTCAACCTCGACCCCAAAAGATTATTATCATTAATTATAGGTGCATAGGTTATATACATACACTCAGTTCGACTTTGGGTAGTGCGGTTCCAAATCCTACTATATTTCTTTTATAGGCAGGTAGAGTTGTTGTCACACTAGGGCGTATCCGGTCAGTACACATGCCCTAGAAAAAGGAGACAATTGTCTACATTTCTGTAAACCTATTCTGATGTCTTTTTCTTACATCCTTCTAGGTGTATGCAGTAAGTATATTCATGAATTTACCACTATCATGGGGGACATCTCCTCACTTGTCTCGGGTTTCTTTACTTTGTTTTAATTGGATATCGTCCTTCCTCCAGTTCCTCTTTATCTCTGATTAATTCTCAGTGTTTAAGACATCAATTGTGCCTGTAGGCTGCAAATCAAAGCAGCTCTCATCAATGTTATATTTCTCAGTGTTCAATTATTCGCTATTTTCTCTCTAATTTGCCTTGCCTTACTCTGTACTTTAAATATGTGCTTAGTACCCCTGTGACAAAGCCTAAACAGTATGTTGTATAACAGGACGCCCCCAACATGGTTTACTATCCATTACTTTCGCTGCGTCTGGATATTCACATTTCAGTTGCTATATCTATGTTGCGCATTCACTTTTCAAAGCTTGAATACGATCATATATGATAAATGATATTTTAACATGTATTGTTTCCCGCTCGCGTTATGCTGTAATGTTCGTGGTTCAAAGGGTTTTCTCCCTGGTATTTCAACCCCATTATAGTCTGCACTGCCCTGTTACTAATAAACACATCGTCTTCATTTTAGCACAGGAATACTTCTTTTTCTTCCTTACCTTGACTAGTTTTCTCACTATGCACGGCGTTCTCAAATAAAACACAGGCGTATCCGTCTGAGCCCTTCTCGTTAGCCACCTTCCTATCTAAATTCAATGAACATAGAAAGGGGACAGGAGACACGCTGTGTTCCCCCCTCAATATATATATATATTTTTATTTTAAGCATAGCTACGAACTAGTTATTTATATTTGTGTTTCATTGGTCTTCTATAGTCAGCAGCATCAACCCAGGAAAACAAAAAAACCCTTGTGGAGTCATTTCGTCATGTTAGCTATCAGTTGGCATGGTAACGGGCATGTCAACATTGTCTGAGGTGGCCAAATTGTAAAACAGATGCACTATTCTGATAGCCACAAGGTTGTTGAAGTTTCATTGTCAACAAAGGCACGTGTGGCATCTAGCATATATATTGGCCTATAGTCAGTCATGCATGGCAAGTAGGGGAGCGGACTCGCTCTATATTCTCATTACTTGCCATGTTTAAAGAATAATATTTATTTGTTTTCTCGTAACGGAGGAGTTACCCGTTATTTTGGGGATGTTCACTCTTGTTCTTCCGAGAACATCCCTGGCTAATTTCTCACTGAGAACAGGCCGCTCCGTGTTCTCTCCAATTCTCATATGCTGATCCCACTATTGCCCTTGTATGTAGTGCAGGGTGTACATTTTCATGCATCCCGCTTTTTCACATCCTGTTGCTCAGTGTTATATTCTGCTGGCCATGCTTTTGCCACCACATAAGTAGGGCCACTGTCACTTTTGTGTTCCACCTTATCCTTTTCTGATAAGGTTATTCCACTCCACGGATACATTGAGTCCCTGCCGAACTGTATCCAAAGTGTATAGCCAGCGCTATTCTATCTGATGTATTATTGTTGCCATATCTCCGCCTCTAGTTTGTGGTTTGATGGATTGTAATGCAAACCATTTCAAATCTGTGTCCTTATGATTCAGCCGCACAAAATGGTCCACCAAAGGTTTGTCTGCCACTCTGCTATGTATACATGACCCATGCTCCGATATCGTCTGCCTCACATCTCGGGTGGTTTTACCAATATATATCAGACCACACAGACATTTGATGATATAGATCACATTTTTGTCAAACAATTGGTATGATTTCTTAGTTGCCAGCTAGTTGTCCCATTCTTAAATGTATGCTTTGTTTCAGTCATCGGGCATGCAGCACAATTGCCGCACTTGTGATGGCTAGTTACGGGAGGTAAACCCCACTGGTTTAAGACTGACTGATCTCTTCCAGTCTCCTTGTATGTGTGTACCAGCTTTTATTTGAGATTTTGGCTTCTTTTGAAGGCGAACATTGGTTTCTTTGAAAGACTCCCTGGTTGTTTTACCAAGTTCCCATTGCGGTTAATGATTTTCTTTATTTCACTATTTATTGGATTAAAAGTAGATACACATACTAGCCTGTCACTCTGGGTCTTTTCATCCGGGGTCAAACAGACCTCTCTACTTGTGTTCATTGCCCTTTTCAGGTGGTCTCTTACTAGTTTTCTGGAGTACCCTCTTTCAGATAACCTTTCTTTTAGCTAGTCTGCATGTTTGACAAATTCCTCATTTTTAGTGCAGTTCTGGCGGATTCACCAAAATTGGCCATAAGGTAAAGTTTGACATAGACCCACCAGGTGGAAACTCGAAAAATGTAATAAAGTATTCTTGTCTGTGTGCTTTCTGTATAATGTTGTCTCAAGTCTGTCCACCGATTTACTGATCATTAGGTCTAGAATACTTACTTCTATGTTACTCCATTCCATGGTAAATCTGATGTTCTCATTGCATGTATTTAACCATTCATGAAATACTAAGAGTGAATCACTCAAGCCCCTCCAAATGATGAACATGTCATCTCTATATCTATGCCAGGCCATCAGGTGGAACCATGTACTGGATGTTGTTCTAAGATATTTGTGATCCCTGAAATGTATTTCTCCTCATAGTTGTCCAAATATAAATTGGCGACATCAGGGGCAAATGTCACCCCCATGCTTACACCTCTCTCCTGTTTACATAGCTGGTGCTTGTGTAGGAAGACATTTTCGGTCATCGCCAACCAAATGCACTCTAGGACGAATCCTGTTGGTGGTTGGTGGGGTCTATTCCGTTGGTCAAGGAAATCCCCTAAAAAATGTAGGCAGTCCATGGGAGGCATGGCAGTATATAGGGATTCGACATCCATGGTTACAAGGATGTCATACTTAGTTACATGTATGTCTTTTGTAATTCGGATTGTGAATCGGGGGGCACAGGAAAAGACGGAAAATATGGAATGTGCAACCTACTTTGGCAGTCAACACGTCCTGAGATGTCGGGTGTCTGAGATCCAGCCCTGCCTTCTGTGGTGCCCGATGAAGAAGGAAAGATGGCTCATAACACGGCACGTTCTGACTGCCTACAGTTAAGGAGAAACACGGAAAAGTGGCCTGGCTTCCCAAATGATCCCAGCTACCCAGCCTGTTGGGCGGCGAGGGAAGACCTGAAGCATTTTCTACTGTTTTGTCTGGCGTATGGGGATGTGAGACGGTCCACCATTTGCAGGTGGTTAAGATCGCAAATATCTGCCTATATAGGCCAGCATTACTATTCCTTCTTATGACTGAATCTGTACGGACATCCTGGGCTCTCTTGTCTTATTTGAAAAGATCTATGTACCTTAGAAAGGGGATTTCATGTGAATAGCAAATGTTTTAACTGTTTTAAGAAACTTGGTCTTAATTGGCTGTATTTCTATCTTCGAAATGTCCTGAAAATGGTAATGCTGTGTTTTATAGTGTGATGTCATGGCTATTGGTGGTCCTTTTTATGTGTGTGTGATGTTTCTGTGTTTAATGGATGTTTCTAATCTGAATAAACTTGATTGATTGATTGATTGAAATAGATGATGTTTTGGGCTTTCATTATATTGCAGTTTGGACTTATAGTTTCCCTTGAGGAGGTGAAAAATAAAGCCACACTGATATTCTTTTTGCTTAACGTGTTTCTTCATATATGAACATGTTACCAGGTAGCTGCAAGTAGTGTATTTTGCAAGTAAGCACTATCATACAGTAATATTTTTGGCGTTGAAATCCAAAACTTAAAAATCTGTATCAAGTAAAGCTTGAAAGGTGTGTGGTGAAGTGCTTACATTGCAGAGTGGGTTAAAACCCCAGCTTCACTGTTTACCCAAAGTGTGTGATCCTGGCCAAAATATGTAATCACACTCTGACTGATTACATCCACACTGTATGATAAAAGACACCCTGACGATGGGGCAGTTTTAAAGATTTTAGTGACCAAATGGTGTACACTCTGTGTCCCCTGTTCATGGCCCCCAATGCCATCACCTAGAGTTGAATTATTGTTGCAGTGGCCCTCCCTCAGTCCCTTATCACTTGGTCTGACAGACAGATCTATAGTCCCACCAGCCATTCAGTGCACCAGAGATGTGTGTGCATAGCGGGGTGATTGCAGCAGAACTCTCTCCATGTCACTCTCTTTCTGTGTGTGAGATGTCACTCTCGTTCTCTCTGTGTGCTGTGACTCTTTTTTGCCCCATCTACTGTAATTCTCTGTGTGCTGTCACTCTCTCTCTATACGCTGTCATTCTCTCTCCCAGGCTCTGTGTGCTGTCACTCTCTCTCTCTCTCTGCGCTCATCACTCTCTCTCTCCGGGCTTTCAAACTCTCTCTCTGCACAGGCATTCTCTTGATCTCTGTGCTCCGTCTCTCTCTCTCTCTCTTTCTGTATGTGTCACTGTCACTTTGCGTGGTCACTCTCTCTCTGCACTGTCACTTACTTTCTCCACTGTCACTCACTCTCTGTATGTGTCACTATGTTTGCAGTCATTCACGTTTATGCTGCTGCTCATTCTCTCTGTGCTGTCACTCACTCACTGTGCTGTCACTCACTCTCTGTGATGTCATTCAGGCTCCCTGTATGCTGACACAGGCTCTGTGTGTGTTGTCACTCTCTCTCTCTCTCTCTCTCTGTTATCACTCCACAATGTCACTCTTTCTTTCGCTGGGTTCTGTCTGTCTCTGTGCTCTCTCTCTGTGCTGTCTTTCTCTTGGCACAGTCCGTCTCTTTCCCTGTGCGCTGTCACACTCTCTCTGTCATACTCTCTGTTTGTGCTGTCACAGTATCTGTGTGCACTATCACACTCCCTCTGCTGTCATATACTCTTTGCACAGTCACACTCTCTCTTTGTACACTAGCTCTCTCTCTGCACTGTCTGTCTCTCTGTGCGTTCCCTCTCTGTGCGCTGCTACACTTGCTGTGTGCTGTCACTCTCTGTGCACTGTCACACTCTCTCTGCACTCTCTTTCTCTGTGCGCTGTCACGCTCTCTCACTGTAGACTGTCACTCTCTCTCACTGTGTGCTGTCACTCTCTCTCACAGTCTCTCCTTTCGCACCATTCCTCCTCATGCCCTTACTCTCTCTCTCCCCCTGGCACACTTCCTCCTCACGCCCTTACTCTCTCTCTCACCCTGGCACCCTTCTTCCTCACGCCCTTACTCTCCCTCTCACCTTGGCACCCTTCCTCCTCACGCCATTACTCTCCCTCTCCCCCTGGCACCGTTGAAGATATCCCCTCTTGCACTCTTTCAATCTACTGCAATTTTCACATTTGCCCGCAGCCCTTACTTTTTCTCTGATTCTTCCACTCACACCCTCACTTTTTCTCTTACCCTCCCACTCTCACCATTTCCTCTGGCTCATCATTGATGGCCCCCTCTCTCAATGGCTACCTCCCTTTCTCTATTTCTCTTCTGATTCTCTTGTACACCTGCATCCCTTCTCGCATCCTCCCTTGAAACTTTGCACTCTCCCTCTTGCACCCTGGTGCCTACAAATGCAAAATGCAAAGAACAGCAGTAAACGCCAAAACTATGGGTTTCGCCAATTCTTGTCTTTTCATGTTAGACCCTATCTTGCACATCTTCGTTGGCTGCCGATTCAGCGAAGTTTGTTTTGAATATCACTTTCTTCATCTAGTGTTTAAAAGTATTCACGGTCTTGCACCTTCTTATCTATTTTCTCTAATCTCTCTCTATCATCTTTTCCTCTTGACATCCGTTCCTGTTCTTCTCTTGTTCAGTTGAAAAACATCTGAAAAATCATTTACTACGGTCTGTTTTTCCTGGAACCGTTGCGTCCTATGCGGGGGCATGGGACCAAATAAAACACGGACACTGAATGCACGTCTGACGGCGTTTATTTCTTCACATTAACTCCCTTCCCCACATGCGTTCCCTCTCCTTCCCTTCTTCTCCCTTAGTCCCTCACCAGTCTCTTGTTCCTTTTCCTGATCTCGGTGTCTTCAGCCGGAGTGTAGTCTTCCAGCTGCGGTAGTTGTGTTCGTGGCTTGTATTTGATCATGAGTTCTGCTGTGGTTTTACCGGTTGCCTCATGAGGGCTATTCCTGTAGCTCCTCAGCATCTGGGATATCACATGCGGCATGGACACCAGGTCTGCGGCAGCCCTCTGGAGCACTCTCTTTATGGTTGCCATGAATCGCTCCACCATGCCATTGGCCTGCGGCCACAGTGGGGTGATTCTTTGATGTTGGAATCCCAGGTGTGCAGCGAACCTCTTGAATTCTTGTCCTTGAAATGGTGGACTGTTGTCCGTTTTGACAATGTTGGAGACACCCCACTCGCTGAACAGTTCATCCAGTACTATCACTACTTGATGGAATGCTGTGGACGAGATGTGTTTCACCAGGGGAAATCGGGACTATTCATCAATGGCCACTAGGAGATGACCCCATTCTTCCAGGGGCCCATAAAAGTCCATGGCCACCCTTTGCCAGGGCCCTTCAGGTAGCTGAACTATTTGGAGCTGGCATGGCGGTGCGATTGCCGCTGTCACTTGACATGGTATGCAGTGTCTCAGCTTGTCCTCGACTATGGTGTCCATGTAGGGGAACCACACTTGATTTCGTAAGATCTTCTTGGTATTGGCTATGCCCCTGTGCCCTTCATGTGTGATGATGAGGAGGTGTTTCCTGAGACTCTTGGGGGCCACCAGCCGGTTTCCTCTCAGGAGTGTCACTTGTTCTGTCGTGGCCATCTCTCTGCGTATCCTTGCCATTCTCTGCAGGTCTCTCCTGTCCACCTGCCCTATTTCAAAGCATTCCGTGAACACGTGGTGCCATCGGTTGGTGTTCGTGAGGTGGATAGCTGCCTGGATGGTAGGGTGTTAGGGAGAATTCTCATTTTATGGCTAATTTCCCTTACCTAGTGAGTCCCTCAGCAGCGTTGCTGGATTTCTGGAGTTTATGTTTTCCACTTGGTAAGAGTGTGAGATTTTCCCCCACTCTTACCTGTGTTTTGCCACGTGTATTTCATCTGTTTTTGTGATTGTGGACTCTGGAGTACATCACTTTAGTAGCCCCACTCTTTTGTGTCTTACACAGCACCTTCAGTGCAGTGACACAGGGTTGCCTTTTAGACTTCCCACTGACTCCATTTCTGGGGCTGACTACTGTCGCCCAGAAAAGGATAAAGTTGCCATTAACTTTACATAGTCATTTAACCACAGATCCAGTACACCCCATCTTACGTGGAGTATTGGAAAGGGTTAATTCTTAGCCCTTTTTATCTGTACCTCCTGGAGCATTGTTTTGCTCCCTTAACATTAAGACTTAGCTTGTGGCAGTGGTACCTACCCTAATTTTCCTACCGCGATTATATTACATAACATGCTATTGTTTTAGGCTATTTTAGTAGCCTCGAACTTTAAACCCGCTAGCCCAAATACTTTTTATTTCGGCTCCGGTTGGGTTTAATCACCATTTCTTTTTGTTAATATCCTTCTTTGGTCTTTCTTTGTGCGGCAAACCAGGTTTGCCTCCTTTGTTCGCCGACCTTTGGCGGGCTTCTGACCAGAAACCCTCCTTTGGCGTCTGGGTGTCTAGGTGGGCTGAATGTGAGGTAGGGGTGTAGTCACCCCCTTCACAGGGTCTCCTTGCAGACCCAAGTCACACTTTGTGTTGATTGGCTGGGGTGGTTGTCCGGGCTGGACAACCCCCCTGCTGAGTGATTGACAGCCAAGCTGTGTGAATAGGGGAATTTGGCATAAAAGGCAGGACTCTTGGGCTAGAAGTCAGAGTCGCCACTGGAACTGCAAGGAACCAAAGAGAAGCGGAGAAAAAGACGGATGCTGCAACCCCCAGTTCCAGTGAAGCCCTGCTGCAGTCCTGAGCTATCTACCCTTCAACGACCAGAGAACATCCAGTCCGGAGTCTTCTTCCCTTGAGCCTGGTAAAATCAACCAGCTCGTCTTTTCTTCAGTCAGAGAATCCTCTCCTGGGTCGAAATCACTGCTGTGCTGTGATAGCCATCAGAAGAGCCCTCTCCTGATTTAAAGGAGCGCACCTTTTATTCCTCGTTGTCTTTTTCACTGTTGCTGGCCTCATCCCTGGGTAGTGCAAATTGCTCCAGACGTCCTCCTTCTTGTCCCCACGACTGAGGCCGCAGGAACTATGAGTCTGCAGGAACAACTGCCGTGGCACCAGCTTTTCTCCAACGGAATAAGGTACTGTGTACTTGGTCGGTCTCTCCGTCTGACCAGCCGAATCGGGGTGCACCCTTTTCCTCCACGAAGATTTGTTCTTTCTTCTCTCCTTCTTATAACTTTTCCTTCCATTTGACAATCTTTACGAACTCTTGGCATCTCAAATCTCGAAACTGTTCAACGTGTGATCCTCGGCAACTGAGCATCTGCTCCATTGACAATGGCGCAGGCCTATTGACTTTAATCTGTATCTTTGAACAACCCTCGAGTCTCCTTGCCTTGAAAAAGTATTGCCTTTGATTTTTATCCAATTTTCCCTTGTTTGAAATTCTTAAGTACGAAGTGTGTTTTAAGTTCGTGAGCATTTCTATCTGCGGGTACACGTTAGTATCGCAACACCGGTCTGTCAAATCCTAATGTACTTACCTTGAATTTACTGGAACAAGTGGAATTGATTGTGTGTGGTGTATTTTACGTGTGGTTTCGAATTTATAGAAGTGAAGTGTTTTCTAACTGATGGTTTAAAAATAAATGTACTTATATTTTTTACCAAAAACCTTGAGTCGGTGTTTGCTTGAGTCACAGTAATTGTGGTCATTTGTGTAATCTCTGTCAAATATGGAAAGCTACACTGAAGAGGGTCTCTCAAACTACACTGCTGAGGTTCTGAGAACCATGTGTAGGGAGAGGAGTCTCTCTGGTAAAGGAAAAAAGTCTGAACTGGTTGCTAAGTTATTGGGAAAACAAAGTCTGGAGAGTGGGTCAGAAGGGCCTACCCTCCAGCAAATGTGGATACTGATGTTTCGGATTCTGAGAGTGTTGGAGAAGACGTAGATAACCCTTTGATAGGAGTTCCTACCAAGCACTTGCCTGCTCAGCAACCACAACCTCTGTCCACAGGGACCCCCACAGATCCTACACTTACTCCTGAGTTTATTGCACTAGATAAAATGAGACTTGAGTTAGAAGTGAAACGTATTGATGCACAATCTGCCATGAAACATCAAGAGTTAAGGCTCAGAGAAATGGAGCTGAACCATGAACTAGAAATGAAGAAATTGCCTGTAGAGAATGCTTCTCTCCCAGAGTCTTCTAGGTCTTCCAGCCCTAAGAGACCCTGTATGCCAAAGGAAATGATTGCTATGTATGAGACTAAACTTGATGTTTTGGATTGGTTAGCAATGTTTGAGTACAATCATGGGATTCAAGGTATCTCAGGGAATCAGTTGATTGCTTGGCTTTTCTCTAGGCTTCCCCCTGTTGCAAGTGATGCCGTAATGGAGTTCAGGGAGGAGGATAAACAGGATTAAGAGTGTGTGAAGCTAGCATTAATAGCTAGATTTGGGAAGACCCCTTCCCAGTACCTTAAGAGGTTTAGGACCCTCAGAAAGCTTGATGGTACCCCTTGGGCTACCTGGGTGTGTGAATGTTTGAAAAACTTAGATGGTTGGGTTAAGGGTTACAAAGTAAACTCTTATGAAGGTTTGAGGAATCTTGTAATGTCAGAGTCTATTTTTGATGTCTGCTCCCCTGAGCTTAGACAGTGCTTGGCTGATTCAAAGGAGATTGATCCTAAGAAGTTAGCTAAGGCTGCTGACTTGTGGGTTGCCAACAGGGCTACTCACAAGGATTCAGGGGCAACTCAGAAAAAGGATGAGGGAAAGCAGTCAAAGAAAGACAACAAGGAGAATTCCAATAATTCCAATCCAAAAGAGGGCAACAAACATAACCAGGTTAAGTCACAAGGGAAACGGAATCAGGCTAGTGTACTATCTGGTCCCAAACCAGATGGAGGTCAGAACAAACCTCCATTCAATAAAGCATTTGGTAAATGCTTTGTTTGTGGGTCAACTGACCATGTGAAAGGGGACCCCAGATGTAAGGGTAATCCTTCAGGGGTCCACACTGTCTCCTTAGCCTTCTCCCAGGTGGATGAAGTACCTATAGCCAGTGGAAACTTTCAGTTACTAGCCGATGAGCCCATGAGAGTCTCAGCTAGTGTTTCTTTAGTGTCCTTGGGTCTTTGGGAACAACAGAACTTAGATGTCTAGAACTCAATCCCAGATAATACTAAAGAGTATTACAAAGATAGTGTTCTTTTGAATGGTCAGGAGACCCCTGCCATCAGAGACACTGGAACCAGCATAATTGTGGTTGATGAATGTTTTTTCAAGGTGGAGGATGTTGCTAAGGCACCCAAACACCTAACCAAGTTAGCTGGAGGCCCTGTGAAAATGGTTCCCCAGTTACCAGCTCTCATCCAGTGTAATGACATGACTGTCAGAATACCGGTTAGTGTGCAAAATAACGTACCTGGGAGGGTCCTGCTGGGTAATGACCTTAAAACTCTTGGAGTTGTGTCTAGTACCCTGAGGCCCCCCACCAGAAGGAAGCAGGAGCTCACAAGGTCTGTAAGGGAGAGAACCTTGAGAGGCTCTCCTGGGGACATGATAGAGGAAACTATCACCCCAAGTCCACAGGACTTACCTACTGCTATTGCAGGACAGAACAGGACAAATGGGAAACCCAAGTCTGCAAGCAAGAAACCAGCAAGCACTCCTATGCCCAGAAGGACATCTCCAAGACTGTCTAAAGTCACATCTGTGACTCCTCCACCAGCTGAAGCTGAGTGTGAGGTTCAACTCTGTATGGTTCAACTAGATATGGAGGTATCAGATCTAGAAGAGGATCTTACTCTGGTTGGAGATCTTGACCCTGTTGACCATCCTGAGCTGCAATCTTTACTGGCAGAAGGTGGACCCAACAGGGCAGATTTCAGCAGAGGACAAAGAGAGTGTCCTACTCTTGAAGGTCTTCACCTACAGGCAGCTTCTCAGCTCAATGGGACTGAGCCTGGAAAGTATAGGTTGCACTGGGAAGATGGCCTCTTCTACAGTGAACCAACTGAGTCAACCCCTGGAGACTGCAAACACGTGTAGTACCTCTAGTGAACCGACTCCAGTTTCTGCAGTTAGCCCATGAGATACCTTTGACTGGTCACCTAAGTTTTAAGAAGACCAAGGAAAGGCTCTCTCTTTACTTCTACTGGCCTAGGATGGGTTCAAAAGTAGATCAATTCTGCAGGAGCTGCCACACTTGCCAAACCTCTGGCAAGAGTGGAGCCAAGAATGTGGCACCCCTGGTGCCTTTCCCAGTGGTGGGAGTTCCTTTTGAGAGGGTCACGATTGACATTGTTGGTCCTCCTGACCCTCCCACATCTTCAGGCAACAGGTTTATCCTGGTTGTAGTGGATCATGCCACTAGGTATCCTGAAGCAATACCTATGAGGACTTTTACGGCTCTGGCTGTGGCTAAGGCCCTACTTGGTATTTTTACCAGAGTAGGTTTTCCTAAGGAGGTGATATCTGACAGGGGATCACATTTTATGTCCCACTACATGCATGCCATGTGGAAAACCTGTGGAGTCACATACAAGTTCTCTACTGCCTACCACCCCCAAACCAATGGACTGGTAGAGAGGTTTAACAGAACTATGAGCATGATAGGTGCTTTAGAAGAACCCCTTAAAAGGAAGTGGGACCTTCTACTGCCATGCCGTCTCTTTGCATGTAGAGAAGTCCCTCAGGAGGGAGTAGGTTACAGTCCCTTCGAATATCTCTATGGCCATCCAGTCAGAGGTCCATTGGCCCTGATTAAGGAGGGGTTGGAGAGTGCTCCTTCCCCCAAGCCAGTCAAAGTGACTGACTATGTGATAGGTCTCCTGAGGAGAATATCACACATGATGGCAGAGGCAAGTAGTAATTTGAAGGCTGGTCAAGCTCTGGTCAAGCATTGGCATGACCAGAAGGCTAACATGGTTGAGTTCACTCGGGACCAGCTTGTTCTTGTAATGGTCCCCACAAGGAAGAGGGCCTTGCAGGACACATGGATAGGACCTTTCAAAGTTGTGGGTAAACTTGGAGAGGTGAACTATCTGGTGGACTTAGGCAATCCTAAGGAGGCTCCCAGAGTCTTTCACACCAACCGTTTAAAGGCTTATGTCTCTAGACCTGAAATAGGAGCATTTCTCTTAGCTTCAGCTGAGGAGGAGGCGGAGAGTGAACCTCTGCCTGACCTCTTCAGAGAATTACCTTTAGATAAGCAAGTGGAAGGAGTTAATCTCTCTTCCATTCTCACATCTGACCAGCAGGATGAGTGCAAGTTACTGTTAAATCAGTTTGCCTTCCTGTTCTCACTTTCACCAGGCTTGACCCCTTGGGGCCAGCATGATATCCGCACTGGAGACTGTTTGCCTGTCAAAAGCAGGGGGTACAGAATGTCAGAAAATGTAAGAACCCATATAAGGAATTAGGTCAACAAGATGCTTGATCTCGGGGTTATAGAGCCCTCTACTAGCCCATGGTCTAGCACAGTTGTGCTTGTACCAAAGGCAGGATCCAAAGAGATGAGATTCTGCGTGGACTATAGAGCTCTGAATGCAGTCACAAAGACTGATGCCCATCCTTTGCCTAGGACAGATGAGCTGGTGGACAGACTAGGTGCAGCCAAGTACCTCAGCACATTTGACCTAACGCCAGGCTATTGGTAAATAGCCCTGACAGACCATGCCAAGGAGAAAACTGCATTTTCCACCCCAGCTGCCTCTACCAATTCAAGGTAATGCCTTTTGGATTAAAGAATGCACCTGCTACATTTCAGAGGATGGTCAATCAAGGTCTGAATGGAATGGAGGACTTCTGCATGGCATAATTGGATGACATTGCAATGTTCAGCCCTACATGGAAAGAACATATTGAGCACCTTGTATATGTATTGCAGACTCTGGAACAGGCCCATCTGACCATAAAGGCAAGTAAATGTCAAATTGGTCAGAGTACAGTGGTCTACCTTGGACATGAGGCAGCAGGAGGTGAAATAAGGCCATTGCCTAGCAAAGTACAAGCTGTACAAAACTCAGCCACCCCTACTACTAAAACCCAAATGACAACCTTCCTAGGTCTCACTGGGTATTACAGGGACTTCATTGAGAACTATGGGACCATAGCTTCTCCCTTGAATGTCATCTCCTCTCCCAATTTTCCTAAAAATGTCAGGTGGAATGAGGAGTGCAATCAAGCCTTTGAAGGTCTAAAGAAAGCCCTTTGTCAAGCTCCAGTTCTAAGAGCTCCTGGCTATCACCAACCCTTCATTGTACAAACTGATGCTTCTAATGTAGGTATAGGTGCACTCCTTAGTCAACTGGATGAGAAAGGTAGGGAACACCCCATTTGTTTCATCAGCAGGAAGTTAAAGGATCCTGAGACAAGGTGGGCAACAATAGAACGTGAATGTTTTGCTATTGTGTGGTCACTGAAGAGGTTTAGGCCATACTTGTATGGTTCTACCTTCATTATTCAGACGGCCCACCAATCCTTGAGATGGCTGATGCAAATGAAAGGGGAAAACCCCAAGTTACTCAGATGGTCAATCTGCCTGCAAGGGTTTGATTTTTCCATTGAGCACAGAGCAGGAAGTCACCACCAAAATGCTGATGGTCTCTCTAGGATGTTTATAGCAGACTAGAGGTATGAGATCCATCCAGGAGTGGATTAAATCCTCCTATCCCTTAGTCTGGGGGTGGCGAGTGTTAGGGAGAATTCTCATTCTATGGCTAATTTCCCTTACCTAGTGAGTCCCGTTGCAGCTTTGCTGGATTTCTGGAGTTAATTTTTTCTACTTGGTAAGAGTGTGAGCTTTTCTCCCACTCTTACCTGTGTTTTGCCATGTGTATTTCATCTGTGTTTGTGATTGTGGACTCTGGAGTACACCACTTCAGTAGCCCCACTCTTTTGTGTGTTACACAGCACCTTCAGTGCAGTGACACAGGGTTGTCTTTTAGACCTCCCACAGACACCATTTCTGGGGCTGACTACTGTCCCCAGAAAAGGGTAAAGTTGCCATTAACTTTACATAGCCATTTATTCACAGGTCCAGTACACCCAATCTTACGTGGAGTATTGGGAAGGGTTAATTCTTAGCCCTTTTAATCTGTACCTCCTGGTGCATTGTTTCGCTCCCTTAACATTAAGACTTGGCTAGTGGCAGTGTTACCTACCCTAATTTTCCTACCGCGATTATATTACATAACGTGCTATTGTTTTAGGCTATTTAAGTAGCCTCGAACTTTAAACCCGCTAGCCCAAATACTTTTTATTTCGGCTCTGGTTGGGTTTAATCGCCATTTCTTTGAACATGTTCTCGAGTCTCCTTGCCTTGAAAAAGTATTGCCTTTGATTTTTATCCACTTTTCCCTTGTTTGTAATTCTTAAGTACAAAGTGTGTTTTAACTTCGTGAGCATTTCTATCCACGGGTACGCGTTAGTATCCGCAACACCGGTCTGTCAAATCCTAATGTACTTACCTTGAATTTACTGGAACAAGTGCAATTGATTGTGTGTGGTCTATTTTACGTGTGGTTTCGAATTTCTAGAAGTGAAGTGTTTTCTAACTGACGGTTTAAAAATAAATGTACTTACATTTTTTACCAAAAACCCTGAGTCAGTGTTTGCTTTAGTCACAGTAATTGTGGTCATTTGTGTAATCTCTGCTACTGCTCATTTACTCTTGAGATAAGTCTGGCTGCTCTGCTACGAATTTAACAGTGTAGTACAGGCTTGTACCAAAGGTGAACTTGTATTACCACTTGTCTTCTTAATTGTGTGTAGTGGTCCCTAAGGGCACTGCACAGGATTCTGCCTAATATAGGGTCAGCCCTGCACTTCTCTGTGTATTGCTCCTTCATAATGGCAGAAGGTAGGGCATTCAGGGACAGATAAGCGATGTATGATTCCGCCTTCAGCTGCATATCAGTGTCCGGGGCACTGCCAGGGTGCCTCAATAAGTAGCCTGCCAGGCTGGCTTCACCGCCTGGCTTGTGGACAATGGTGTAGTCCTACTCCTGGAGGCGAACGCTGCACCTCTCTATGCGCAGCAGCATCTTGATTTGAGGATTCCCAAAGAGCGACAGAAGTGCTTGGCGGTCCGTTATGAGGACAAATGTTCTCTCGATTATGAAGTTGTGAAACGTTTTGCACACCCAGACCATGGCCAGGCTCTCTGGTTCAGCTTGGGAGTCGGCCTGCTCAATGGAGGTGAGCGCTCAGCTGGCATACGCCACTATGCACGTCTCTGACTTCTGGTGCATGTTGGTCTGGGCCAGGATGGCGCCCAGTCCGACTGGTCTGGTGTCAACTGTGATTTTCGTATCCCACACCGGGTTGAAATACACAAGCTGTCGGTTGTTCGCCAGTTCCCTTTTGATCGTGTAAAAGGCTTCTTGACACTGTTCATCCAATGTAAAGGGGAGATCTATCCTGAGGCGCAGCCTGAGTGGGCTTGTCAGTGTTGCATAGTGAAGTAGGTACCGGGCACAGTAGCCTACCATCCCTACGAAGGATCGTAGTTCAGACACATCCTTCTGGGGATCTAGGTCGACAATGGTGCTGATCTTTTCTGGGTCCGCTCTGACATCTTGATCTGAGAAAATGTGCCTGAAGAAGAATAGGCTATGCTTGTTAATGGTGCACTTCGGACCATTGAGGTTGAGACCTGCCTCATGGAGAATAGTGCACACTTGTCTTCGTGCATCGTCATGATGTTCTTGAGTGACGTCACTATAATTGAAGGTGTCGGTGACTGGTGCTATTAACCTGTGTAATATCTCTTGGAATATCTCGGCTGCCGAGGATATTCCGAAATTGAGACGTTTATAGCGGAATAGGCCTTCGTGTGTTGTGAAGGTAGTTATCAGCCCTGATGCGGGATCGATGACCAGCTGGTGGTAGCCTTGGTTCAGATCCAAATTCAAGAACTGTGTGCTTTGGTTCAGTCTTTCCAGTATGTCCTCGATGTTGGGTACAGGATGTCTCTCCCTTTGGATTGCCGTGTTCAGGTTCCTCATGTCAATGCTGAGGCATAGGCGCCTATCTGGTTTGGGAACTACCACCAAGGGGGACACCCACGGGGTAGGTCCTTCCACTCTTTCGATTATGTCATTTTGTAGCAATAGTTGCAGCTTGTGCGTCACTATTACTTGGTGATGGAACCCTATCCTTCGGGGGTGTTGCAGCACGGGCCGTACTGTAGGATCAATGTGAAGGCGGTTGACTGTGTCTTTCAGCATGCCTATGCCCTTAAATAGGTTGGGAAACATCACTTTCTGCTCGTCCATGTCTATTGCTTTTTGGGCTATGGTTTGTATTGTTTGGGCCTGTGGCGGGAACCCTTGGATCGTCTCGGACTAGTCATACTGAAGGTTGATGAGTTGTAGAGTGGCGACCGTCTTGTAACTGAGGAGACATCTTCCTGTGACTGGACTCTGAATGACATGAATCGTGACGGGTACTCATCGCTCCCTGTGTACTAGATCACAAAGAAATTGTCCTTTGGATTGTAGTGGTAGGGGTGCTCCACACTGAAAAATGCGGGCTTGAGACGGTTGTACTGGGTACGTGCCTGCCATAGTCTCATATATTTTCTCATTCATCACATTGACGGTGGCTCCTCTGTCAATGAGGAACGGCATGTGGTGTCCTCCTAGGTGTACCGTCACCTTCGAGGCTGCTCTATCATCGGAGGTGTCGTATATGATCCGGACGTATTCCTTACTGTACCGGTCATACCCATAGCATGGTTCTGCGCCTGGTGGTTCTTCTTCAGTCAGAGGGTTCTCGTAGGGGTCATCTGTGGGGAATTCTTGTTGTTGGTCTTCCCCTTGGTAGGGTTGTGCACGAAAAGGGTGCTCTGAGGTGTCAAAAGCTCTGTCTGGCATGTCAACTTGTAAGTTCTCGACGGCTCGTATGAATCCGGGGTGCATTGTATACTCTGCAGTGTTTCTGTTTAAGTTGGTTCTTGCGCTGTCTCTCTCTGGGTATGGCCGCAGGTTGGTCGCCCTCGTCGGGTCGTATCTCCGGGAGGGAGTCAATTGCGGTGGCGGTCAATATGCCGCAGTAGTGGGGCCCTTTCCCGGCACATGATTTGCAAATGGTTCTCCTGGCTACACCTCATACACATTTGCCCGATGGCGGGGCATTGGCCCTTGTGTGGGAATGCAAACCCGCATCTATAGCATAGTCTTTCGGGTTGGGCCCGGTGGGTAGCGCTCCAGGTCTCTTGGCAAGATGGTGCACCCATCTGGAGGGCTCTCCCTTGTGGGCTGTTGACTATGGCGGCAACAATGTATGTCTGCTTTGGGGGAGTTAGAAGTAGAGGAGCAAAGAGCTTGAGAGGGGAGGTATTTACAGAGGGATAGTTGAAGGTATTTTGGACCCAAGCCCCAGAAAGCCTTGTGGACAATGCAGAGGGTTTTAAATGTAATCCTTGCATCCACTGGGAGCCAATGAAGGGATTTCAAGGCTGGAGAGTTACGATCCCAGAGCTTGAGGTCAAGGACAAGTCTCGCAGTCCGGTTCCTAATTGGTTGTAGAGGGCGGAGAGTGGAGGCAGTTAGATTTAGAAAGAGGCTGTTACAGGAATCCAGTCTGGAAAGAACCAGAGCTTGGGAGACAGTGAGCTTTTGAGGGAAGGAGAGGAAAGGCAGAGTACCTCTAAGGAGGTGCGGTAAAAAGTTAGATTTTTTGGAGATATCAGAGATGTGTGCAGAGAAGAAAGTGTAGAGTCAAAGATAACCCCAAGGTTCTTAGCCACGCAAGTGGGGGTGGGAGGTGGGCCAAGGGAGGCCTGCCAGTGAGTGAAAGGAAAGGGTGGAGATGGGGTACCAATAAGGAGGATCTCAGTCTTGTTGGCATTTAGACATAGATCATTGGCGGCACACCAATTTTGAATGGCGATTAGACAATCAGAAATGAGGGAAGGAGAGGAGGCGGCTGAAGGAAGCCTGAAAATGAGTTGGGTGCCGTCAGCATAGCACTCGAAAGTTGAGCAGAACATTGAGATGCAGTAAGCGAGAGTTGCCAGGTATTGGTTGAAAAGCCAGGGCGAGAGGATAGAGGGAGGGTCGATCAGAAAGAAAAGAGGTCAGCCAGGCCAGAGCCTGATCAGTGATACTGAGGTTGTCACGAAGACGATTGAGCAGGTTGGTATGGTTGACCGTGTCGAACGCAGAGGAGAGGTCAAGTAGGATGAGGACATAGGGAATGTTAGAATCGAGGTTGGACAGCAGGTTTTCACAGATGTTCAGGAGAGCAGTTTCCGTACTCTGAGGCCAGATTGGTGGTCATGGAGGGAGCCAACAGATTCGGAATGGAGAGTAATCTGAGAGATGGCCAGCTTTTACAGGAGCTTGCCCAAAAAGGGAGCAATGGAAATTGGGCGGTAGTTTGCTGGACATGACGGATCAGCAGTGGATTTCTTGAGGAGAGGATGCACAAGGGAGTATTTAAGAGGGGTGGGGAAAGAGCCAGAGGCAAAGGAAAGGTTGTAGAAATCAGCAAGGGCCGGCGAAAGGGTGTCAATGTGGTCCTTAATGGTTTTAGAGGAACAGGGATGGACCTGTTTTGATGAGGTTTTCATAGATCGGACTTGTCTAGATATCTCATCAGGGGACAAAAGAGGAAAGGAGGAGAAAGGGAGATGAGGGGTAGCTGGGGGAGGCTCAGCAGGCTGAGAAGGAGAGGGAGGAGGAGGGGGAGCGGAGGAGAGGGTGGACAGGATGCCCGGGGTTTTAGAGATAAAGTGAGAGGCAAGGGCATTGCAAAGATCCTGGGAGGATAGAGGAGGGGTGGAGAATGCAGCAGGGTTGGCCAGCTCCTTGCAGATTTTGAAAAGTTCGGCTGAGTTGTTAGATGCCGCAGAGACGCGGGCTTGTATGTGGACTCTCTTCTTAGTGTGGACAGAAAGTCGGTATTTCCTTTGGAGCAGGCGGCAGGCCAGTTTGTCAGAGGATGAGCAAGAAGCCCTCCATTTCCTTTCTGACGCCCTACACTTCCGTTTAAGTGTAGCTAGGTCAGAGTCAAACCAAGAATTGCACTTGGCTTTGGACTTCAAACGGATCCTCATGACGGGGGCACGAGTATCAAGAGTAGCAGAAATAGAGGAGGAAAAAAAAGAGAGATGGCTGTGTCAGGGTGTGAGTCAGCCTGGGGAGGAGGAGGGGGGAGAAGGTTGCAGCGAAGGCCTCGACTGACATATGTTTCATGGGCCGGATATCTGGGAAGGTGGATGGCAATCTAGGAGTGGACTTGGCTTGGGGGGAGGGGATGGAGAGATTAGAGGAGAAGAGGCAGTGATCACTCCAGGAGAGAGGAGTGCTAAGGGGGGTAGAGAGGGGGAGACCGGATGAGATCAAGACATCAAGTGTGTGGCCAGCCAAGTGAGTCGGGCCGGAGGGAAGGATGGAGAGGGAGAGTGAATCGCAGAGGTCGCGAAAGAGTGAAGATGAGGGACAGGTAGAATCAAGATGAATGCTGAGGTCACCAAGGAGGAGAAGTTGAGTGGTTGAGGCCAAGAGGGAAGAGGAGAGGTCAGCCCACTCAGAGAGAAAAGAGGTGATTTGACCAGGGGGTCGGTAGAGAGTAGCAACAGTAAGAGAGTGGCTAAGAGGGAGAGAGAGCCTGCAAACTAGGCATTCAAATGAGGAGTAAGCTTGAGTGGGAATGAGAGAGGCAGGGATCCACTCAGGGAAGATAAGGGCTACACCCCCTCCAGGCCAATTGGATCGGGAGCTGAGAGGATCTTGTAGCTGTTGGGGAGGATAGTGTCAAAACTCATGTCAATTCCTCAAATTCGTCCATTCACTCCTGCCATCTTTGACCTTGATCCTCCTGTGGCTCCAAGGTGAAGGGGTTCGGACGGCGTAGGAAGGACACCGGGTTGGTGGGAGCTACTGCTGCCACAGGTTCTGCAGCTTGGTCTGCTGGAGCTACCACTGCTTGGGAAATGTTTGCCTCTTCCCGTCAGGTGTTTTGGTTGCTGCGTAACCTTTGCGCAGCTATTGGGCATTTTCAGCTTATTCACCCTTCATGTGTTTCCCTGTGTGCGTGTTGGCGTCGTGGGTAACGCGCAGGAGTTTGTGGTGGCACTGCTTGGGTCGTGCCCTTGTGGTGCTGTGCAGGCTGTGCAGTCCTTGGGGTCACTTGTCATATGGCGTGGCGTAGGCGTTACCTTTGGCTCCCTGTGGTAGGGCCTTGTGGCCTGCGTCTTTAGAACGCTGTGGTCCTCGCTTTCAAGTGGGATTATCCAATGCAATCCTTGCAATGTTTTCGTTTATTAATTCTCACGTTCTAGTGGGTTTATGCAGTTTGTGGTAGCGTTTTCGTTTGGTAATCCTCGTGTTGTAGTGGGTTGATGCAGTTTTTGACATATTTTTCATTTACTAATCCTTGTGTTCTAGTGGGTTCATGCAGTCTTTGACAATGTTTCCATTTACTAAACTAAAAATTGTGGCAAATAGAGAGGTAGAGACCCAAGCGCTTGTACCTGAGTCAATTAGGGGGACGGCTGCAGGTGAGTGTAAGGCGTGGGTAAACTGCCAAATACTCCACAGTTATAGAAAGCTAGTACAACAAATACATTCACACTGCACACAAATCAGAAAAGTCCATGCATTAGTTGCATATAATTGAATCAATTGCGGATCAGCTTGACACGTGTTTCAAGCTGATGCTCGTCTTCTGAGGCTGAGAACATCACATTTGAGTCATTTGCAAACAACATAGAAATATTGTATGAAATAGATACACAAACCAAAGGTGCAAACATCAGGACAGTTAAACATAAGCCAAATAACATATACCAAAACCATGTACATGTGGTCAGTAGCACCAAAATGCATTGTATAAAAGAACCATGGAATTTTCACATTTGTTAAGTAAATGGTGTGAAAGAATATAAAAACATAGAACAACACACATATCGAGAGAGAGAAGGGAGATAAGGAAACCATAATGATTAATATCCATATTAGGGACATCGCAAAGTGGTTCAGTGTACGTGCCAAAAACCAAATCTGGGCAAAACCGCATTCAATTGACAAAAGTATCGTGTATGCTCTTGGTCCCGAGATATATCACTGAGGGGTGCAATTTAAAAAATAGTCATACTCAATTTATTATGTGCACAATAACTACAATTAAAATGTCAAATCCATAATTGTCACATTCAAAACATTGGTAATGGGTTTATATACTTGCACTTACCAAATAGCGCTTGCCAGTAAGATAGCGCTTGTTGGGCAGCTAACAAACAAAGAAACTGTTAATATCTAATAATTGCTCATTACCTATATAATAGGGATTATCGCGACAATAGGCTGTACAAATATCAACCCAAATATGATGAAGCATGGAAAGAGTTGTTAAAAATGAACAAGTTATTAAGAAAGAAAAAAATGCTGTTTTGGGCCTCCTCCCATTCATCTCCCCATAGAGAAAAAGTCAACAATTCTGCGCAGTGCACAGCAAAAACCGGTGGCCGGAATTGGACCAGGTACGAAACAACTTGGGTACGAAGTGTTGACTCGATTTCCGGGAGGAGCCTGGGGTTATTCCATCCAGTAGTTGTTAAAATATTTGATGGAGAAGGGGGTGCCTCCTTCTCCCAAAATGATAGCTCTGCCTCTCATGGTGTTTTGCAGCAGAGAGGCTTTTCAGATATGAAAACATTGCCTTTTTTTGGCTCAATGCGAGATATCCAGAGTTATTTTCGAAATAACCGGGGTTAGCCAAAAATGAAAAGTGGAAAAATCACATTTGGAGGAGGAAAAAGGATGAAATGGCATCAGGCTAGAGGGGGGGAGGGGGAAGAGGACACCATATGAAATTGGAGGTTTGAGGAGGGCTGGGGCTAAGTTCAGAGCTTGAACGTTTTCTCATAACCGGGGTTATAGTAGAAAACGGGAACGGAATGAAAGTGCATTACATGAATAACCCAGGTTTATTTTATAAATAACCAGGGTTATTTGTAGTACATTACTATTATCGGCTGTGTACTAATTGTGGTTATGGGAAAAAGTTAAAAAAAGAGATAGTGAATCAAATGTGATTAATGAAAAATAAAGTGGAATGTTACAGCTACAGCGAGGTGGGGTAATGGGTGTGGCTGTAGAGTATGGCTACTGGGTTACTTTAATGAACCGAATGGTGCAACATGGAAAGTGGACATGGCCCAACGAAACCTATTGGGGCAACATGCCAGTGGATGTGGTAAGTCATGACCGGCGTAACTCGGCGCGTGCCCGTTGCAAAGCCCATGAGCACATACATAATATATTATAAAAGAAGGGATTCTCGGAGGCCACAGTGATTGCCGCTGGGCATGTATTCATCACCTAGAGGGATGCTTTGAGTATTGCCTCTCCCTATGTTTGTGTTATGAAATTATTGATGTGAAGTTTAAAAAATAATAATAATTTCATGTACTTTGCACTTGTGGTTACTTACCCCCACATACGTGGTTGTTGTTGCACTGATGTGTGTCGATTCGCCAGAATGTGTTTTTAGGTAAATCATTCTTTTTTCTTCTTTTGTGCATTGATATTTAATGATGAATAAAGTGTTTTTATGTTTTGATTACCACTCCTTTGTTCCCATATTTGTTCAGCTTGAAAAGTATTTTTCATGGGTCATCGTGTTGAAGCACATGTACAGGAACGGGTCATCTGCTAATGTTCTTTAGATTTTGCCCCATCATGCTTCACAAAGCATTTCCAAAATGTCTTCTCCACCCCTTTCTTCTTGACCACATAATCTAGAAAAATGGTCTTTCAGTATATTTTCTCACCCTAGAATGACTTCCATGGTGAAAGCATGACTCTGCATTCTTGCTACCCAACTGGCAACCCAGCTGGAAACTTTATCCAAACCTTGTAACTCAAATATTGCCTTTAATGATCTATGATCAGTCCTCAATATGAATTCTGACCCCCACACATAGCCAGCATCTCAGACATGTTTGGTAAAGGGTGCCTTTTGACCACAACACACTTATTAAGTTCACTGAGATCTACACAGAAATGCAGATCTCCATTCTGTTTCTTGACAACAACCAAAGGCAGGATCCACTGAACACTCCTGGCCCTTTCTGGTGTCCCCATTTTACACAAATTGTTTAATTCATCCTTCACACTCTCACGTAAGGGCGCAGCTTTGCCGCCACCAGCACGCTTCCCTGCTTCAAAACAATTTGATGCCTCATCCCTTTTATTTTCCCAACTCCCTGCACAAATACACCCAGATAACTCTCCCCATCTCTCGTGATGCCATTCTGTTCCACATGAAGAACTTGTCCACAAGAGTTGGATTAGAAACATATTGATATTTTCTTTTACTCACACCATCCCATTAAGGTCGCTGCCATCATGATCACACAAACCTTTCCCTCAGCTTTCCTCCCTTTAAACTCCAAATTTGCCACAAAATAACCTAATAGCTCTATTTTATCCATCGCCTGTTCTGGTGATTGGGCAAATCATTTCTCCACTGTTCCATCCAATACATCTTCATTCACTTTTCTGTACATGAGACAAACCTTATCTCCTGAATCTGCCATCATTAATATTCTTCTCCAATTCACACAAATCTCTGCCTCTGGGCTTTCACACTCATCCTCACCCAGACCATGACGTCCTACAGCATTTACTGTAATCATGCCAATGTTCTCTTTACCATCCTCATCTGAAGATTCATGTCCTTCACCAGATATATGAAACACACATTTCTTAAACATTCCCCCTTGAAAGCTTTTGCAATAATTAGCAAAATATTCTTCCTGGGAAAATCGGTGCCCCTGAAAAATGATTCTTGCTCCCACAGTGGAAACACAACTGCTCTTCCCCCTCAGTTCCCTTCGACTCTGTACGCTCGCCTTTTGTCCCATTAGTCTCTTTTTGGCGAGTCAGGCTGCCCTAACTCTTCTTTCCCCCTTCCTCATCTGGACCAATCTTTAACACTTCCAGCTCCACCTCTTTGTTTTCAGCTTTTGTCAACTTCGCCAAACAAGCCATTGAATGTTTAATCCCTTCTGCAATGTTTATATTTTCCTCCAAACCGGGGTCATCCTTTAACCACAACTCTTCACAGATCCTATTGTTATTACAATGAATCATAATTTCACCCTAATGTGCTCGTCCAAAGTACATCCAAACTTGCAAGTCAAAGTCAAATGACTCAGAGCCGTGATATACTCTCCAACACTCTCCCCATTCTCCTGCAAACGAATGCCAAAATTATACCTCTCCAGGATTGTGCGAGTCTTTGGATTGAAATACACATCTAACTTCAGAATGACGATTTCTAACTCATTAATTGTGTCGTTTTTATCTGAATTTGGCAGGTCTGGCATTTTTCAAATATTTGCTGACCCTTGTATCCCAGAAACTGCATTAAAAGCGACACTTTCCTGTAATTGCCAAATGTTTTCCCACACGCAGCTCTGACGTAGTGTAGGACATTTTTTTGCCATTGCCCCCATTTTATTCTGCATGGGACAGGGGAGGCCATAAGCATGGGAGGTCCAGGCACATTCTGCAAGGCCATTGCTGCCGTGAATGTGCTACTCCATTCACGGCACAAACCACTCCAATTTCCCAAGATTACGGAGAATGCTTGCTAACGTCTCAAGCACTGCACAACTATGCAGTCTGCATCTGATCCAGCATCAATACATTCTCACAATGCTCAATTTAAAATAAAAAGTAATGCCATGGCAACAGCTCTGTGCTGTTTGCTGTTGTTGCGTTGGAGCGTCATTCACTTTCTGCGGGCCGTGATGGTGTCTTTAAAGATAATGGTGACACCGCTCCCTATTTTCTGGATCCTGTCGCATTGCAAGATGGTGTAGCCATTGGGAATGGCTAGTGAGAGTGCAGGGCCTGAGGAGGGTGTGAGCCAGGTTTCTGTGAGGCAGAGGATGTCAAGATAGTTATTGATGATCAGGTCAAGGATGCCGTGTGCATGTGCTACCAATGATCTGGTCTTGAGCAGTGCACGCCGTAAGGGAGTGTTGCAGAGGTGTGGGGGTCATTGGTATGCATGGAGATGGTGGGGTGGGATGGAGTGTTATCTGGTGAAATCGTGGTTGGTGGATGGTGCAGTATTTGAGGTAGAGATTGCTTTCTGAATTGGAGAGGGGGTGGAGAGGTAGGTAGGGTGTGCGGTTCGGGAGGTGAGGTGCGTTGTGCGGTCATACAGTGAGTGGTCAGCACATTTGATTTCTGTGAGCAGGCCATTGGGGGTTGATGGTGGGTGTCTTGGCTGCGAACAGGTTTGGGAAAGGAGTGTGGAGCAGCGGAGTACTGCGTAGGCTTGGCTGGTGTGTGTCATTGTGGTGCAGTGGCTGGATGTTGGTTGTGGTAATGTTGGTGGGGGAGTGGATGGATGTAGTTCGGGGGGAAGTTGAAGGTCCCAGTGTGAGGTGAGGTGTGGTGTAGCCAGCGCTGTATGGAGGTTTGGGGGGCTGTTGTTGGTAGAGTGGCTTCCATGGTGTCCGGATGGGAGGGCGAGAAGGGGGGCACCACCGCAGCAGGAGTTAAGGGCGCTTCCCTTCTCTTCCGTCCCCCCGCCGGAGAGAAGAGTGCCTCATTTGGTGTGCCGTGGTACACAGTGTCGCCCTCTCTGACAAAGTGAGTTCAGGAATACAGTCGGGCGATCTGAAGATTCAGATGAGGATGGGAGATCACTCCCAGCACGTTGTGAGGTCTCTATACGAGTCTATGATCCGTGGGGCTCCACAAGCTCACACTCTCCCAGGGTGTCCAGTGCGAGCCGTCAGCGCCATTTTGTGAGAGCAGGGGGATCTCTGAAAACAGGCTCTGCAGTGACTCGTAGGATCCTATTCACGTCGGAAAACACACTGTCGGAAAAACACATCCTTAAACTTTCTTCCCCGCTTGTGAGTTATTAGGGCTGTCTGTAACATCTGGCAAGTTCAAGTATAGACCTGTAGGGCAGATATGGGCAGTCGTTGCCAAGAAAAAGTTACCTTTGTGTGAAAGTGTCCTAAGGAGCAGTTCCTGGTGTTCCAGTGGAGGGAAGCATACAAGAGTCCAGTGAAGATGAAGAGGCCCAGAGATGAAGCGATCTACAAAGAAAGGACTCACCAGCAGCACCGGACAGTCAGGAGAGCAGTACCCTGGGGGCGATAAAGCAGCTCTGCAGTCCTCTGTTTACTGATGTGGTTGCTATACACATTGCTCAGTGACCAATGAGGGCGCAGTGACTGCACATCCCTGCAGGAGGGACCCCGAGACGCTTGGGCAAAGCGGTTACTCTCGATCCAGTGATTCCCAGGTCCAGGCTTCGGGCCACGGAGCCAAGAGGTGAGTTGGCTCCAGTTGGTGGTAGTCATTGATGTTGGGTTCTCACGTCGTCCTCTGGCACATAATTCAGCTTCTATAGATGAGGCCAGCTCAGAAAGACCGCAAGGAGGAGCGAATATTGAAGAAAGGTTGAAGAAGTTGCACCGGAGAGGAGCCCGCCACGGATGAAGGATTGAGAAAGTGACTTTGGCAGGGCAGTTGCAGGAACGGGCAGGACAGGCCACCAGAGCTTCCCAGCTGGGGTAGATGGAACCAGGGCAGGGCAGGCCCCACAGCTTCCCAACTGGGGTCGATGGAACCAGGGCAGAACAGGCCACCAGAGCTTCCCAGCTGGGGTAGATGGAAAAAAGGGCAGGACAGGCCCAACAGGTTCCCAGTTGGGGTAGATGGAACCGGGCAGTTGCCTAATTACCTGGGTGAATCTTCTCTAGTATTTTTGACACAGAGTCCTTGGAGTCCTCGCAGTGAAAGGGCGTCTTCTTCTGGGTCTGGCGATACAGGCAGAGTAACACAGTCAGGAGCTACAGAGAGTCATGTCCTTTGAATAGGAGATGGGATCCAGTTGTCCCCTTCGGATCAGGGAAAATGGGTGCAACGTCTGCCTCCTGATCCCACTCCCCCTGGTCTGGCTCTCTTCCCTCCAGGCTAAAAAATTGCTTCGAACTGTTCTATTATAAAGCCCCATCATCCTCTATTCTCCCAGCCAGGCCAAGAAATCCCAGTGGGGGTTTGTCAGAGTGGTGGTAAATGTTAATGGAGGTCAGGGGGGCTGATGGAAGCTGACTGGGGGGGCCCCATCATCCTCTATTCTCCCCAGCCAGGCCAAGGAATCACAGTGGGGGTTGGTCGGAGTGGTGGTAAATGGGAATGGAGGTCAGGGGGGGCTGATGGAAGCCCACTGGGGGGGCCCATCATCCTCTATTCTCCCAGCCAGGCCAGGGAATCACAGTGGGGGTTGGTCAGAGTGGTGGTAAATGTGAATGGAGATCAGGGGGGGCTGATGCAAGCTGACTGGGGGGCTCCATCATCCTCTATTCTCCCCAGCCAGGCCAGGGAATCACGGTGGCGTTTGGTCAGAGTGGTGGAAAATGGGAATGGAGGTCAGGGGGGGCTGATGGAAGTTGACTGTGGGGAGTGGATATAATACAAATAGGATAGCAGATGGGAAGGGAAGAGGGGTAGACTGATGTTGCCACGCGATTCTTCTTGCATCACTTTTGCCCTGTATTGTGATTTTATTCCACAATTATAGCATTTTGTTAAAAAAGGTACAACACGTTTGTTCTTTGGACATGATTAATTGGGAATCAGGATCTGCAGTATACAGTTTATTTTATTTTTCATGCTTTGGCGAGAGTTTTCCTTATGGAGAAGGGGAATCTGGTCCTATAAATCTGGGTTTGAGTTCAGGATTCTACACCTTTTACTCCAGTCCACCGCACTAAATCAAGTGTGCAAATACTTTTTTCTGAATCTGGGAAGCCATTTTGTGTTGGATCACAGATCAGGGAAATCCTGCTCAAAGCCAGTACTTTGTTTTGTACACTCCTGCACCCACACCTGATGGAAATTGGGCCCCCGTGATCACAAACGGGGCCCATCTAATAATATGAAAATTGCTGGGGTGGGGCTTGCACATTATTGAGGGGGAGCTGCACAGCATGCACCTTACGCCCTGAAGCAGTGGTGGGCACCCTGTGACCCTTCAGATGTTCTGGCCTACGACTTCTATGATCCTTCACCATTGACTATGCTGAACATAGCTGATGTTAGTTGTAGGCCAAAACGTCTATGGGACTCTATGGGAATGAGGACTCGGAAGTACTGGCACCTTTGCTAACGGTGCCGGCGCTTCCGTGAAGAGTCTGCCTACCATGGCCGTCAGGAAACAAGGGTGCCAGAGAGCTTACCGGTTTTTGGACCGACAAACTTGTAATGAGGCCCAAATCTGAGACTATGGCACATCAGACTTTTGTAGAGTTTGACAAACAGAACACGGCAGAGGAACAGAGCTTCACAACCAAGTTTGTATATTGATAACTACCTTAGCAACCAGAAACAGCACCCACATATGCAATTACTGAAACTGGTCTGGAGAGCACAGCTTGCAAATATTGTTATGGCCACAAAATAGTCAAATGTGGCCCAATTACACTGTTTATCCAAGAGTATAAGCCTGTTCAGCTCATTAGTTCATGATACTCAGTTATGATGGCCTATCACAGAGACCTTTTGGCCCCCTATGCCAGCGGCAGTCTGCTGCTCGCTGGAAGGCAGAGCAGGGCTGTGCAGGATGAGGGGTTGTAGATGCTGGATGCCTGGGAAAGGAGTCACAGAAGGTCTCTGGAACAGGAACACTGTGGCCTGGGTGCACATCATCTTCAGACTCAGATATAAAGGAGTCTTTTGCAGACAGATTCATTCAGAAACGTGCTCAGCGCTGCCAGGTTGTGCGACACTGCATGAAATGGATGACATGACACAGCCTCAGTCTTTTGCTTTTCTTGAGTGTATTACATAGCTCTCAACCATTTGTGTCGCAAAGGCGGGTGAAATCACCCGATTTTGTTTTTGGCGGGTGAGACGCCCATAGGAATGAATGGGCGTGCAGGAGGCTTGGCGGGTGAGTCAGCTCTTTACAAGGCGGGTGACACCCGCCAAAAGCGTGTGAGTTGAGAGCTATGGTATTATGCTCGCTCTCCAAGTCAAACTGCAATATTCAGCTACAGTTTTAAATATCTTCACATTTGAAATCAACAAAATAATGACTTGTTTAATTATTGCAAGCATTCGGATGTTGCCATCAACCGAGTTGCTAAACCAAACGCTCACCAAGGCCTTTGTGATGAAGTTACATTAACTTTCCTTTGCTTTCCTCCATGACCTTCTTGCACGATTTAGCCACCTTTTAATATGGAAACTCTATAAACATTCTACTATAAAATAGCGTCCTTCATTCTCTTATATATATATTGTCCCTCCCTATATTCATAAACTATATGATTTATTTTACTGAATTCCATTCCTGCCCTGTCTGCCCCCTTAGAACTCTACCCACCGGTGTGCTTGTTCCTGGGTCATATTTTTGTGGGGCAGTAGTTGATACTATTAGTACCTTGTCATTTAGCTGTGGCTCTTCACCCAGGGGTACACACAGGGGACATGAACAAAGCCAGAGATCTCACGTCTGATCTCAGCAAGAGTCTGACATGCTCTTTCTTTATTTATTTACTTCTTAAGGCCAAAAACTCGCAGGCATTGGGGCGCTACAAAAAACATAGAACCAAACAAACAAAAATAACATAACAACATGGGTTTTCATACTACAAGGACATTTTTAAATCACTTAAAAAGGAAGAAAATCTAATCCACTATAAGTTTCAAATTGAAAGAGCCTTTAGGAAATATGGCAAATTACTGGCCCCACATCCTACTATTACACAATCCCTATTTTCCTGGGTGCACCAATTGTCTATCTCCAGTCTACAAAGCATCTTCAAGTCAGAGTTTCTAACCACTCCTGGTCCAGTCCTTTGACGGAGCCATGCCAATACTTTATTCACTTTTAAATTGTATTCTTGCTTGTTCATTTCTAAAGTTTGGGGACTGAATTAAACCTTTTTTCCTATTTTGCACATATTTTTAATTTACATGGTGGTGGACAGCCAATAGGCACCATGATGCATTTTTGTTAGATTAGCTTCTAACGAGTCTTTGGTGTGTGGAGACACACTGAGCTTTGGTGTGGAATAAGTATTGGAAAAGCACATATAAAACCCTGGCTCCCCTTGCAGTTCCTTAGCCAGGATAAGTGGACCAACATAAAAACCTCAAAACCATTCTGTTCAACAAATACGCCTAACTATATCCTACTCACCAATACTTCTGCAGCCGTATTTATTATGTAACCCAGCAACGGTTCTATTTTCAACTGTCTTGTTTTTACCAATGTATTATGTAACCCAGCAACTGTTCTACTTCAACTGTGTTTTTCCAACTAATGTAACCTGGCGCCTCTTCCAGGTTTGGGCGCTATCAACAAATGAATTAAATGAATGAATAAATAAATAAATAACACATGCACTTGTGGATGCAATGGAGGAAACCAGCAGGTGGATTTAAATGTCTTTATCTTTATGTTTAATTAATGGATGTAAATTGTTTTTAGGTAATTGCCTTTAAAATCCATTGGCTTTAAATAGAGTTTTTTTTAATCCATTTCCATAATATAGGTTTACAGTGGTTGGGATAATATCACCTGTCTACTGGCTTGCCAACCCTGACAGCACTACAGTGAATACATCTTTCATTTTACTGGGCTGTTTTCTAGAGGGTTGTGCACGTTCTTGATTGGTTGTAGGATTTAGATTCCTGAAAGTGAATAGGAGAATAATAGGATGCTAGTACTATATCCAACCACATTGTTGCTAATATGGGGACTGCTTATTGCTTTGACTATGATATTTTTAATGCTCATATATTACTTCTATAAGATAATCAATATACACACCTGCTAAATAAAAGTGTGAGGGCATTCTTTATGTTTTTCTATTTACGCAATAAACCTGAGCATGGGGGTTGTGGGGGCATTACCAGGTCATGTAATGCCCCATGTCTTAAGTTACAGGCTGCAGCCAACCCTGAGCCTGTAAAATGAGCCCAGGATAATACCAGACCTGGTGATAGACCCCCATCAAGGGGTGTATTGCTATTAGCACTCTGGAATGCTTTCTCGGTTGGCAAAAATATTTTAAAGTTGAGAAATGGCCGGTTGTTCAACTTAAAAAGAAATCTACAAAATAAGATGGCTGTCGTGGACAAGGAAGTAGGGAACTACACATAGTTATTTTTCCCTTTCTGTTAGGGAGATATATCATTTTCATTGCTTTATCCCCTCTCCTAGTGAGACCCCCAGGACTTTTTGCTGGACTTCTGGAACTTTCTCTATAATCCTGAGTGAGTGGGCCTTTTCCCACTCATTCATTCTTATGGGCTCTGTCTTTTTGAACTATTTTCTTTGTATTTGTGCTGTCCTATGGAGTACACCTTTTTCCGTATATCTTAGAGGCATCTATGTTTTACTGTTTGCAGCCCGCAGCTCCTTATGGGGAATGTTGCTGGGGAACCTTAGGGTCCTCCATTAAGAATCGTTTACCTATTTTTTAGTAACTGCATGACCTAAGAGATTGGCACACAACTTCAGTGGAGTGCCAAAGGGATACTTAGTACCCCCCTTCTCTTTATTTCTGTGACATTTTAGTCATTATCCAGTAACATTTTCGACATGCCAATATCCCGAAATATGTCGGAAAAAAAAAATCCGAATTTATAATTTTTTTATTTTATATGTTTTATGTTTGTTTCATTAGTAAAAACAAAAGTCAATAAAAAAACAGAGGGTTGGGGGGGCGGAAACCCCCATTAAAAAAAGAAACTAAAAATTAAACCATTCAAAAAAAAAAATTCCGGCATTTTTGTGTCGAAAAAATGGCATTTCGAAAATGTGACGTTCGAAAATGTCACTACAAAACATTTTAGTCACATAGACCAACTCCTAGTTATGGCTGGTGGCAGTGGATGTGTTCTACCAACTATTGTGTTTAATTTCTACCGCAGGCTATGTCCATAGCCTCGGTAGTGCACAATAGGGGCACATGAGTACCAACTCAGGGGCTTCCATCTTTATTCGCCATTCCTAGCATGGTTGTTCTTTGTTAGCCCTTCTTCTACCATTCTGGGGGGAGGAGGCCTGTGTGTGTGATTTGCCTTTGGCGGGAACTAGTAGGTATCCCCGTCTAGGCTCCAGAGTGCTGGAACTGAATAAAAGGTGAGGCTCCTGGAGTGGAAAGCAAGTCGACCACTGGAAGCTGAAGTAACTGAAGAAGAAGACGACCAGAGATGCCTGCAGACCCTTTGCAACACTGTGAAGCAACCACTGCTATCCTGAACCCGTTTTTCTATGCAACAGAGGAGCTCGGAAGAGGATGACGCCTTCCCTTTGACTGGTGGAAACAACCAGAACCAAGATGAACTCTGTTTTGAGCCATCTCCCGAGGTCCTAGAAGGTTCCCGAGCCAAGAAACACCAATACCAGACCACCTGCTGCGCATTCAGAGTGCAATATCGTGGAGCGGATAATCTCATCCCAATCTTTTCGGAGCCCTCAAGAAGACTCCAGAGATCTGATGCAACTCACCCAGACCCCTCACCAGAGTGAGGGACTGCTAGAAGCAGAGAAGATTGACTGGGGAATCACGTCCTTTGTTGGTGCGGCTGAAAAGGCGCCAAATCCACAGACTGAACTGAGAAGTCATTGATAGCCATGCCAGAGATCCCCTCTCAAGACTGCTGTCGAGTCCTGCACCGTCCAGTCGTGGAGAATCCAGCCACGATCTTTTCTTCTAACCTGAGGTACTGTGGGGATAAAGATATTGCTTACCTGATTATGTGATGTTGCTCCAGATCTTTGGAGTGCACCTAAAGGTATCCAAGGGCACCCCCTCTTACCTCCGAGCCAAGCTGCTGCTTGTGCCACCTTTGCAAGTTCTTTAACAGGGTCTCCACCGTTGGTTCAGACTTCTAACATCTTCCTTCTTAGAGACTAGAAAGTATCCACAGGAACTTTTGATCTGCTGCTGCTTCACAAGACTTTAATCCATTCCAAACTGCCTTTTAGCTAGGGTTGCATTTCGGACTTTGAAAGACTTGCTATGCGAAGAAACTGCCTCTAAAACCTGAAGCTCTGCTAGTATAACTCTAACCAACTGTTGTCCTTCACAAAAGTCACTACTTTATATGTGTTTGCAGACTAAATGCATTTAATGTATGTATGTTGGTGTTCGCGAGTTCGCATTATTACTGATAATACGATAGAACTGTCATTACTGTCAAATCTATGGAACAAATGTTACCGCAAGCAACTACCAACTAGCCAGCGACCTTTGCAAAGTAACTTAAAGTATTCCTATGTATTTTGGTTATATTTACTAAGTGATTTAGGTGATTCTAGTGTAAATATAATACATCTATATTTTAATATACATTTATGTGTAAGTGTTTCTTTGGAAGTGTATTGCTAACTAAGATTCAAAGTACTTACCTACAGCTCAAATCTTCCTCTTAAGCTAAGCCTGACTTATCTGCCACTCTACCAAGGTTCCAGCAGTAGTACAGACTGATACTAAGAGTTGAGGATCTACATACCACTGGGATAGTTGGCTGAAGTGCTGCTACCATGTAGCACTTGTAGAAAACTCCCCTGACACTTTCCATGGCGACATTTGCTGTGGTGGAATACTGAGTGTCCCAGGTGCCGGCCAGGGACAAGGCAACATCAGGTAAGTGGGGCATGGGTTGGGATAAGGGTGCTAGCTTATTTACCTGTTGCCCGTTCTCAGTCAGGGTGCTCAGAACGTGGGAGGTTCCATGAGGTAAAGCCTGCATTCTGACATCTGTGTTTGACTGGCATCCGTCTGAATTCAGAAATTACGAACAACGCAAGCCTCAGAGGAAGAGCTTAGGCTCGAAACACGTGTCAGTCTGATTTTGGATGGACTAAAAAATCTATGCAACTTTGCACAAAAACTTTGTGGCAGTGTGATTGTATATGTTCAATAACTGTTGTCTTGTAGTGTAGAGTGTTGGGTCAGAGCACCTACATCATACAATCACCCGCTGCCTCCTGCTCAGTTATTGTGAGAGTGCGAGCTCTTGGGTGACTTTGTCTTACCTGCCCCCTTTCTGTTTGCTAATTATAAACAGTATACATGTATATTACTATACATATACACTCAAGAATCCTTGTTTTCTTAGTGGTAAAACTATGTAGGGAAGTTAATGATGACATTTACACAAGGATAAAATAATTGGTTCCAAGTTTTTCTGGGGCAGGGTCACAACAGTATTGCTGTCCAATGCTAAACCTGTCAGGTGCTCAGCAGTAGTAACTTCTCTTACAGTAAATACAGAGAGCCAACTCTCTACAGAACCTTGTGCCAGGTACAGCACTATTCTCTGCCTCTAAACCTGCCACAGCCCCACGTGTGTTCTTGACTACCTCTGAGGTGGAGGTTAAGGTCTGGCAATCGCGGTAGGGTGATAATCATGGCAGTTCAACTCCTCCCGCTTGCCCCTTGCATTATTATTCTCATTGATCAACCACCTAGAACTCTGCCCTTTTTTATCTCGATCTTCTAATTAACTTTCTTTCTTATGAGTCTTTCATTGTGTCCAGAGGTGAGATGAACCTCCCTACATTTTGAAACAACCATCATCACCAATTTTAATTCACCCTGTTTGATAACTCCATACTCTCTTTCCAGAGCTTTGAAAAGCATTCACATCCCAACTTCCCTGCCCTGAACTTCCTCTTTGCCTCTGTCAGCCACTATAACCCTTCCATTTTACCATTGCACATCTGATAACTTCCTCCTGTACTTTGCCATCTCTCCCAACCCCATGCAAAATCCTTCCCCTACTTTCCCCAATACCAAATGCATATTCAAATCTGTCTCTCGTGTTCTCTCTCTTGATGAAGTCAGAAATTCTTGCTGGTCCTCTCGCCAACTCGATTGAGAACGCCTTTGCAGAATGTATCTTGGCTCCTGCTATTTCGATTGAGAAGCACTATCCTGATTGATCCTTTACTCTACATCTCATCACTACCATACCAATCACTGGATCAGCAAGCTGATATGATAGCTGATAACCCATACCAATCACTGGATCAGCAAGCTGATATGACAGCTGATAACCCATACCAATCACTGGATCGGCAAGCTGATATGACAGCTGATAAACCATACCAATCACTGGATCAGCAAGCTGCTATGACAGCTGATAACTACCGGGTGCCTCCATCTCAGTTGCTGGAAGGAGGCCAGGTGTCCCTCTCGCATTGCTTCCTATAAGACATCTTTCCTCAATTTCATCTCTGCTATGTACTCTATTAAATCCATCTACCTCACCAAACCTTTCTCATAACTGCTACAATCCTTGTAAACTATATGCTACCATCCAATTCATGGTGCCTCCTCTCTCTAAGTGATGACTTTGCCCTCTCTTTCTCATGCAAAATCATCAAGATCAGGGAAACCTCCTATGCTGTCCTGTGTCTTCCCATCCCCCACCCAGCATCTGCATCCTCTCACCTTCACCCTTCTTCTCTAGAACAGCCTACGTATAACTGCCCCCTCTGCTCCTCTGTGCACACCAATCCTGTGCTCTTAGTGACCATAATACTCATCAGACTACGAAGAATGCACCACCCCTTTCTCCAGCATTGGATCTTTCATATATTCACATACTTTGAATATTCCCCCCTTATCAGACCGGGAATCCTCGGTTACACACTTTATACTTTTACCTAAAGAAAAAAACAGGTGTGTTTTGTAGTCAATCCTCCTCTTTATGGGTTCTTTGGTCACAGCCAACGGGATGTCGAGTAGTAAGCTCCTCCCCTGGAGGTCATGTTCAGATTCTAACAGCCGAGTGTTGACCTTTGTCAATACCTGAGAATAGGCCTTTAACCCCTTGGGGAGGAAGGAGGGAGCATGTGAACCTTTAAAAGATACCAATGCTGGAGAAATGGAGTTACTGGTAAGAAAGGTACTCCTTCTCCAGAATTGGATCTTTCATAGATTCACCTGCTTTGAATAGAATATATAGCAGTACTCTAGACATGTTGGAGGCAAAATGGATAAATGCCTACCTCACTGGAACAGGTGCTGCAGGACGGCTCGCCCCATCCTTGCGTCTGCCGCGTGATGCACTTCAAGGCATTCGCTCTAGTGCCTCTTATCTAATCTGTCAGGTGGAAGAACACAACTTTCCCTTTTCCTTGTCCAAATAACGGAACAGAGTGGTTGGGATGTGTACCATCAAGCCTTCCTGGAGGCTCTTGCACAATCCTCTCACTGCTAGTACTCAGAGCCAGGCCTATCTGAATCAATCAATACTTTATCTCTTGAGGAACAGTCCTATAAAAGTCTTATATGTAAAAGAAATTAAAGATAATTTATAAACATGGTCCATATTACAACGCATGCACGCAAGTAAAATCAGTAAAACTGTTCCACTAACTATGATGTGACTTTTGAAACAGCAGCAGTAAAATTAGCAGCACAAGAGCACAGATACATCAGGGAGGAACAATAAATATAGAAACGCAGGTCTGCATTGACTGTAGCCTCTTTCCCAAAAAAGTGGAACTAAAAAACGCTTTCCTAAGAAGTGCTTATAAAGCCCCAAATAACGCTGCATGGAAAGGAGTTTCCATTCCATTGGTTTCACAAACACAAGACATTTCATTTTCCCTCCAGCGACACCACTTTCCATGTGTGGGAGAAAAAGCGTTTAGCCTTAGGTGACTTAATAGGACAGGGTGGTATATATCTCTGACAACAAGCAAATAGCTTGCTATCCCTGAAACTGGTGCAAGTTTACAGTATTCCTCAATGCTTGATTGAATCTAAGACATACTTTCACTTTTCCTACTAACTATTTTGCAAAAAGTAGATTTTGAACTTCACTTAACATTAACAGGAGTACTCTTCAGGTTACTAAAAGAACTGTGAAGACCCACAGGCCGATTCATGGAATAATTAGCGCGGCGCAAGTGGGCAAAAACGTGCGAATCGCAGTGGAATAGCGAAAATCGCAGTGCAAGTGCGAAAATCGCACGAAAAGCAGCGCACGTCGATTCATGGAAGGCCGTGCGCGAGAAAACCAGCGGATGTGCGATAAAAAAGTGCGCGGCGCACGTTGGCGCACGTTGGCGCACAGGCCAACAAACAGCGTGCGCCAGGTCACAGCGAAAATCGCACAGGCCACAGCGAAATTCGCACATAGCGCGGCGCACGCAACAAAAGTAGGCGGAACACGGGCGTAACACTCGGAATGGGGAACAACTTGCAAAAACGTGGGCGTCACGGGGGAAGCACAGGGCACAAGTGCGCGGAACGCCCACACGCTCGCCTACAACACGTATTCATGGAATAGAATAGGGCAAAAAAGCGCACGCTCAAACCAGCGCACAGGCACAAACACGACCACCACAAGAAAGCAGGCGGTAGCGTCTCTGCGGCTGTAAGAAATGTGCGCCAAAAGGTGCGCCAACAAATAGCACCCATATACTGCCATGATGAATGTCCTATACTGTGGCCCTCCAGGACAAATGACGTGCAAAGGGGTACCCACAAACACGGACACGCTGACAAAAAATACGTGTGCGTGTATACCGGGGTGCGCGGGAAGTCTCACACGCGATTTGGTCGGGTACGTGGATTTCAGGGGTGCGCGGGAAGGTCCACACGCGATTCCATCAGGGTAGGTGTATTTCAGGGGTGCGCGGGAAGTCCCACACGTGATTACAGCAGGGTACGTGTATTTCAGGGGTGCGCGGGAACTTCCACACGCGAATAGCCTGGGCGCGTGTATTTCAGGGGTGCGCGGGAAGTTCCACACGCGAATAGCCTGGGCGCGTGTATTTCAGGGGTGCGCGGGAATTTCCACACGCGAATAGCCTAGGCGCGTGTATTTCAGGGGTTCGCGGGAAGTTCCACACGCGAATAGCCTGGGCGCGTGTATTTCAGGGGTTCGCGGGAAGTTCCACACGCGAATAGCCTGGGCGCGTGTATTTCAGGGGTGCGCGGGAATTTCCACACGCGAATAGCCTAGGCGCGTGTATTTCAGGGGTTCGCGGGAAGTTCCACACGCGAATAGCCTGGGCGCGTGTATTTCAGGGGTTTGCGGGAAGTTCCACACGCGAATAGCCTGGGCGCGTGTATTTCAGGGGTGCGCGGGAATTTCCACACGCGAATAGCCTGGGCGGGTGTATTTCAGGGGTGCGCGGGAAGTTCCACACGCGAATAGCCTGGGCGCGTGTATTTCAGGGGTGCGCGGGAAGTTCCACACGCGAATAGCCTGGGCGCGTGTATTTCAGGGGTGCGCGGGAATTTCCACACGCGAATAGCCTGGGCGCGTGTATTTCAGGGGTGCGCGGGAAGTTCCACACGCGATTACAGCAGGGTACGTGTATTTCAGGGGTGCGCGGGAATTTCCACACGCGAATAGGCTGGGCGCGTGTATTTCAGGGGTGCGCGGGAAGTCCCACACGCGATTACAGCAGGGTACGTGTATTTCAGGGGTGCGCAGGAATTTCCACACGCGAATAGGCTGGGCGCGTGTATTTCAGGGGTGCGCGGGAATTATCACACGCGATTTGGCTTGGTACGTGTATTACAGGGGTGCGTGGGAAGTTACACACGCGATTAGGCTGGGTGGGTCCTCACAGGTGTTCCCTGTACACCCTCCACGGCCCCTGCAGGCAGCCCACAAAACAGGGGACTAGCCTGCACACCTGCTCATGTCCCCTATCACCCCCACCCCCCAACATCCAGGGGCACCCTCCACCAGGCCCCCACTCATGTCTCCCACCACCCCCACCCCCCACCATCCAGGGGCAGCCTCCACCAGGCCCCCACCCATGTCTCCCACCACCCCCACCCCCCAGCAGCCTCCACCAGGCCCCCACTCATGTCTCCCACCACCCCCACCCCCCACCATCCAGGGGCAGCCTCCACCAGGCCCCCACTCATGTCTCCCACCACCCCCACCCCCCACCATCCAGGGGCACCCTCCACCAGGCCCCCACTCATGTCCCCTATCACCCCCACCCCCCACCATCCAGGGGCAGCCTCCACCAGGCCCCCACTCATGTCTCCCACCACCCCCACCCCCCAGCAGTGCAGGGTCAGCCTCCACCAGGCCCCCACTCATGTCTCCCACCACCCCCACCCCCCACCATCCAGGGGCAGCCTCCACCTGGCCCCCACTCATGTCTCCCACCACCCCCACCCCCCAGCAGTGCAGGGTCAGCCTCCACCAGGCCCCCACTCATGTCTCCCACCACCCCCACCCCCCACCATCCAGGGGCAGCCTCCACCAGGCCCCCACCCATGTCTCCCACCACCCCCACCCCCCAGCAGTGCAGGGGCAACCTCCCCCAGGCCCCCACTCATGTCCCCTATTACCCCCACCACCCACCATCCAGGGGCACCCTCCACCAGGCCCCCACTCATGTCCCCTATCACCCCCACCCCCACCATCCAGGGGCAGCCTCCACCAGGCCCCCACTCATGTCTCCCACCACCCCCACCCCCACCATCCAGGTGCACCCTCCACCAGGCCCCCACTCATGTCCCCTATCACCCCCACCCCCCACCATCCAGGGGCAGCCTCCGCCAGGCCCCCACTCATGTCTCCCACCACCCCCACCCCCCACCATCCAGGGGCACCCTCCACCAGGCCCCCACTCATGTCCCCTATCACCCCCACCCCCCACCATCCAGGGGCAGCCTCCGCCAGGCCCCCACTCATGTCTCCCACCACCCCCACCCCCCAGCAGTGCAGGGTCAGCCTCCACCAGGCCCCCACTCATGTCTCCCACCACCCCCACCCCCCACCATCCAGGGGCAGCCTCCACCAGGCCCCCACTCATGTCTCCCACCACCCCCACCCCCCACCATCCAGGGGCAGCCTCCACCAGGCCCCCACTCATGTCTCCCACCACCCCCACCCCCCACCATCCAGGGGCAGCCTCCACCAGGCCCCCACTCATGTCTCCCACCACCCCCACCCTCCACCATCCAGGGGCAGCCTCCACCAGGCCCCCACTCATGTCTCCCACCACCCCCACCCCCCACCATCCAGGGGCAGCCTCCACCAGGCCCCCACTCATGTCTCCCACCCCCCCCCACCCCCCACCATCCAGGGGCACCCTCCACCAGGCCCCCACTCATGTCCCCTATCACCCCCACCCCCCACCATCCAGGGGCAGCCTCCACCAGGCTCCCACTCATGTCTCCCACCACCCCCACCCCCCAGCAGTGCAGGGTCAGCCTCCACCAGGCCCCCACTCATGTCTCCCACCACCCCCACGCCCCATCCCCCACCCATGTCTCCCACCACCCCCACCCCCCACCATCCAGGGGCAGCCCCCACCAGGCCCCCACCCATGTCTCCCACCACCCCCACCCCCCAGCAGTGCAGGGGCAACCTCCCCCAGGCCCCCACTCATGTCCCCTATCACCCCCACCACCCACCATCCAGGGGCACCCTCCACCAGGCCCCCACTTATGTCCCCTATCACCCCCACCCCCCACCATCCAGGGGCAGCCTCCACCAGGCCCCCACTCATGTCTCCCACCACCCCCACCCCCCACCATCCAGGGGCACCCTCCACCAGGCCCCCACTCATGTCCCCTACCACCCCCACCCCCCACCATCCAGGGGCAGCCTCCACCAGGCACCCACACATGTCCCCCTGGCCCCAGGTCCTGACGATACACAATCATGGCAGTAATGGGCAGCATACCCAGCACAAACAGCACAAACACCCAGGCAAGGATAGCATCCACCCACATAGTGAATGCAATTACATGATACAACCCCAATGGCAACAATGTAAATGGACACATGCCCGACACACACACATACACAATGGGTGCAAGTGAATGTCAAAACACATATCATGACATGTATGAAACCAATGAGAAAATAACACAAGTGAAAGTAAAAATAAAAAATGTATTATAGATAAAAAATAAGTAAACAAATCTGTGGATAAGCAAATTAATGGTCCATGTCCGAGAACAAAAGTCATAACCAAAAAAAAAAAGGAATAAAAAAAATTGTCGTCCAAAGCAATATCATGTAGTATGAAAAAATATGAAAAACCATTTCCTCATGGTGAACACAATAAGAACTGAAAAAGAAGTATCTACAAAAAGCAAACTATATACAGGAATGTTCCAGGGTCCATGAGCCCAACACCATAAATGAAACCTACTACTACCTAATCTAAAAAATATATACAAAAAAGTGGCCATTGTCCGAGCGGTCCAAAATAATAAAACAAAATAAAGGAAACCTAACACTAACTAACTAAATAACTATATACAAAGGCAGCGGGCAAGTCCTGCGGCTCACTTGGTGATGTTGCTGGCCAGGGCATCATCGAACTCCATGTCGATGTCCTGGAGGCGGGACTCAGTCCTGGCCCCGAGGTCTCGCAGGGATAACCCCATGTTCAGCTCAAACTCCCTGCGAGCTTCCTCGAGGCACTCAGCCCGCCTCAATGCCCGACGCATGGAGAACTCCGCGCTGACCATGGCGAGCCGCTCCTCTTCCGCCCGCTGCCGCTCCGCACCTATCCGCTGGACCAACTCCTCCCACACGGAAGACACCACCATGCCAGGGTTGCCCTGCCCTCCGGCCGATGGCTGCCCCTCTGATCTTGATGGCCCCGAGCCATTATGCCTCCCACGTCGAGCCCGCTGCTGCCTCCGACGCCACTGCCTCTGCCAGCACGACGGCATCCAGGCTGATGGAAACCACTGACGCCGTTGTGCACGTGCCCTGCCTGATGATGCTGTCACATCTTCCATCTGCTGGGGTCCAGTTGCAGTGTTGTCCACCCCTGCTGGACCTCCGACTCCCAACTGTGGCAGGGATGGGATCCCCACCGAGCTGGCTGCATTGGTCGGGGCAGGTCCACAGGGGGCCCTGGTGGCATCTGGCCCGGAAGACGGCAAGGAGAACGACTGGTGGATAGCCTGCACAGAGGAGGAGAGGGCCGCCACATTGGCCAACACATGCAGGAAACCCCCGAACATGGCCGATCCCAATTGGGCCACGTCGGCACGGTGCACTTCGTGATGACGTGCATGCTCCTCCCGGGAAGCACGCACGGCATCACGAATCACAGCCGTGCGCATCGCGACCCCAATCAGGACCTTCTCCACACGGCCAGGGGTTCCCACGTCCGCAGGTGGAGGGGAGTCAGGTGACATGGACATCCCCACTACCTGCGGACGGGCCTGGGACGGGGCATCCCTGCTGGTGCATGGTGGTGCACTCACAGGGTCAGGGACAGCGACATGCACAGGCCCCTCCACGGTGACCTGTGTTGCCTCCTGCCCCTGGCCCTGGACTGCACCACTTGCACCAGCAGGGATGCCCCCACCAGGCCCCATGTGTGCCCCAGTGGCGGCCTCCTCCTCCTCTGTGCAAACCACCAACCTGGATGGCTCCTCACCGTCTCCCGCCGTAGCAGGCCCCTGTGGGTTCTCACCCACCCCTTCCACTGCAGCCGTGAGTGCATCCCCGCCGCCTTGCTCCACAGCGCCGTCTCCGCCCTCTTCTTCACTAGCCGCTGCGTAGAGGGAGACAAAGAACACAAGCATCAGGGTACTGCACAATGGTCCCCTAGACAGGAAGCAATAGCAGATGAGCACCACTGTCAAAGTACACTTCCATCATGTCCCTCCACAACACATGGGTCAGTCCAGGCAAAACACACACAGTAACAGGCATGCTGCATGCCATGGATATTTCGATGCATGTCCAATGGACTCTTGAAACATTCAATGATATGCAACTCACATGCATCATGGCTCATGCATATCACATGCACACACTTCACCTCAGTCACATCCATCTGGCCCCAAACACACCAAACACAGCCAAAACAAGGGTAAGTTGGCTGCTTCACTGAATCTGTGCATTGTCACACACATGTGTCATGCATCCATGGCATGCACAAGTCACAGACACGCAGGTCAGGCACACAGACATGGCTACCATGTATGTACCTGGCATCAGCACCCATCCCTCACCCCCACCCATGTCCAGGTACAGAGACTGGCATGCTCTCATGTTCAAAATCTGCATAGGGCTCCCCATGCCGCATTTGGACACATGCAACAACCACGTGGGTCACACATCACTGGTCGCACATGCATTACCATGATGTCCCTGCACACATACATGCATACATGGCCTATGGCACACATACAGGCAAGTGTCATAGAACCAGAACACCGCAATATGCTCTGTCTCACACAGTAATGCTTGGACACTTACCGCTCAACTCCAGACGGGCCTCCCTCTCAAGGATCTGGCCGTGGAGCGCTGGGCGTACGCGTTCCAGGACCCTCTTCTGGATGGAACTCATGTGGCCTCGGCCCCCCTCCACGAGGCGCCGGGCCTTCACAAGGGTCCTGGACCTCAAGTCCTCCCAGCGCTTCTTGATCTTCTGGACGTTGCGGGTTGCCACCCCCTCCGCGTTGATGGCAACCACACAGTCGGCCCAGATCCTCTCCCGTCCTTCCTTGCTGGCGCGGGACGATCCAAAGAGGGCATCATACTGCCCCAGGACATGCTCCACCAGGACACCAACTTCGGTGGCAGTGAAGCTGGTGCCCCTCTGCCCCTCTGGCCTGGGGTTGCCACTGGTGCCAGATGTGGAAGTGCCCGACATGGCAACCCCAGAGGCAGGTGTGGGTGGGCAACTGGGTCCTGGGGCTGGGCTGTGGAGCGATGTAATCCCAGTTGGGAGTCTCCAGTTCCAGCAGGGGTGGACACAGCAACTGGACCCCTGCAGATGGCTGATGTGCAGGCACCAAATGGCAGGGCACGGTGGCAGCAGGCAGGCAGGCAGGCAGGCAGCAGCAGATGGCACGTGGGAGGCTGCTCGGGGCACTGGGGGGCAGTAACTCGGCCTTCTGGGCAGGAGCGTGGTCTTCCGTGTGTTTTCGGGTGGCCAGCTTGATACGGAGTGATTTGGCACGTGAAAATCCTGCACGTCAGCGTGAAATCCGAGGAAAGGCCCTTAGCGCGTAAGCACGTCAGCACGCATACGCGATTCTATTGGACCAGAGTCCCTCAGCGCGTAAGCGCGTCTGTGACGTGACCCGCACGGGTGTTCCCCACTCAGCACATGATGACGAAGCACACGTGAAAATATTGCACGTCCGAGTGTCATCGCGTGTCATTGGACAAAAGTGTGCTTACACGCGATTGGCCTATGTACGTGTATTTCAGGGGTGCGCAGGCACTTACACACGCAAGTACGTCAGCGCACCTGTATCCCGTGGTGCGTGGAATTTCCACACGCTATTGGACTGGGAACTAGATTCCAGGGGTGCGCGGGTCACACGCTCGCCTAGTACACGCGCAAAGCATTAATTTGCGCACTTATCAAATGACAAGCCAGATGCCAGGATGAACATACCGTTCCTAGCAGCAATGGCAGTGGGCTACCAAAGGAGGAGGAGGAGGAGAGTCAGGGCCAGAATATTCACACCCAGAACCAGCCTGTTCGGGATGCCTGATGACCAGGTGTATGGAAGGTACAGGTTTCCATCACACATAATACTAGACCTGGTGAGTGAGTGGGAGGATGACCTCACATCACCCACCCTGTGCTCCCAAGCACTCAGCCCCCTGGAGAAGGTCCTCAATGTACTGCACTTCTTAGCCACTGGATCATTTCAGCGGACAAGTGCCATAGTGGGTGGGGTGTCACAGGCCACCCAGTCACGCTGCCTACACCAGGTCTTGGACATCATCACTGCACGCCCATCAGTCCGCAGGCACATATACCTGTCCAGAACACCTGAAGAAAGGCATGCTGCGGCCCAGGATTTTTACGGTGTGGCACGATTCCCCAAAGTGCTAGGTGCCATCGACTGCACCCATGTGGCTCTACATCCCCCCAGGGCATCTGAGCACATCTATAGGAACCGCAAGCACTGGCATTCCATCAACGTGCAGGTAGTATTTAATGCCAAGGGAATCATCACCTCAGTATATGCCAACTATCCCGGGTCCACCCACGACAGCTTCATTTACCGAATGTCCACCCTATGCCGGGACATAGATGCTGGGCGGCATGGCGATACATGGCTGCTTGGTGAGTATGTATGCCACTGCACATGCATGCATGTTGGATACTGAGCAAGGTCACAACCCCACCAATGATACCAATCACCACCTCCACAGGGGACAGTGCCTACCCTCTCAGCCCCCACATGATGACGCCAATTCGGAACCCCACCACGCCACCCCAGGTAAGATATAACACAGCCCACATTACAACCCGGGGCATAGTGGAGCGCACATTCGGAGTGCTAAAGTCACGCTTTCGCTCCCTTGACCGTTCTGGCGGGCAGCTGTTATACGCTCCCCCAGTAGTGTGCAGGATCATAGTGGCAGCATGTGTCCTGCACAACGTTGCAACACGCCGGGGCCTGCCCGTGGACATGGTGGTGGCCCCACATCCCCAACCACATGCACAGCCGCTGCGCATGGGAGGGGAAAGGGCACGGGGGGAGGCAGCCCGTACACAGCTAGTGGCTAATTACTTCACATAGTATTCACTCCCCTGTGGAGTGCACCCTGCCCTGGCACATTCCATCTGACAGTCAATGATGACTCAACCTGACACTGATCGAGAATGTCTGGAGATTCAACCGTGAAAAGCATATCAGCCTGAGATTGTTCACCTGGAAGTGTTACAATGTGTGCATCCCTACCCACACACAACACCAATGCAGTTTTGTGAAGAAACACATTCAAGCAGCCAAAAATAATACCCACTTGCTAAATGCAACAAGAGGACAGTGCCATGTCACCCAACCCATCCCCAGCACCGCCACACAACACACCGTGCCATGTCATGCTATGTGCAGGTAAACAAAGTAATCCCCACAACATGACAAGTGTTGCAATGTACAGTGTCCCCAATTGAAACTTCCTACACCTGAAATGCTCACTGTAATGCAGGACCAACAACAAACTTGAGCAGGTACTACCATTAACATGACTTCAGTAATGTGATAAATCAGTTGTCTCACCACCTGGATATGCCTGCACTCCCACCACTTCCAACTGAACAGTGTTGGTGCATGTAGAGTTGTAGGTGCACTGCTGCCAACAAGGACCCCATCTCCAGACTAGAGGGCCTTGTGTAGACATGAGTAAGGGACCTGCAAATTGGGAGGCAGACACAGATGATGAGTTACACATCAATGCAACATGCAGTGTACAACACAACAGCAATATGCACTAGGAATGTATACACAGTATTGACTACACTACCCACACATGTAGTGGGAGTCCAATGTCACCATGAACTTCAATGTCACTTGGGCACACCCTTTGCAAGCCCATGGAAAGGGGAAGCAGGAGGAGTGTGTGTGACTCAAACCCAGGCATCTGAACCTAATACATGACAAGCCTGCATGTGCCCAGCCACAATGCAGCGTATGCCCACAGGAACCACGGAAGCCAACAAATTGTCCCAAAAAAATTGGGAAAAATATAAAAAAAAAATATAAAAATAAAAATAAAAAAAAAACAAACATGGCCATTAAAGGGCCCGGGGGGGTTGGGGAGGCCACCCAGGAGGTCCGAGGTCAGGGTGCACACCAGAAACCACCTGTGTGGATCCTGGGAAAATAAAACACCTCCATGGGCTCATGGCCCACACGGCTACCCTATTGTGGGAATATCACTGCTGTCGCTATTATCACCCTGTGCAGCTGCATCCGGAGGTGGTTGCACTATGGGAGGCAGCCCACGCAAGGCCCTACTCTGTTCCTCCATGGCTGCAAGCATGCGGGTGTGGTAGGTCTGGTTCTGGAGGATGAGGGTGCGGAGGTCCCCATGCAACAACTCACGGGATGCCCGGACCTCCGCCCTCGTTGCTTGCATCTCAGCTGAGAGCGTATGGGTGAGACGCTCCAGCTGCTGTTCTGTCCTTTGGTGTGTTGAAGCCTCAAGCTCAACTAGAGTCGTCCTGAGTTGATGTAGCTCCTGCCTCAGGGCTTCCCTGTGGCCCTGGGACTCTATGGAGATGGCCTCCTGCAGAGTCGCCAGTGCCGCCCGCCTGTCCCTGTTGGACGCCAACATGTCCTCCCTGTGTGACTGGCAGATGGAGTCGGTTGCCTGCTCTAGTGGCTCCATCAGCCTTTCAGGGGGGACAATGGAAGTGGCCACCCTATCCATGGCCTGAGCCATCATCTCGGATGATGCTGCCTGTTGGGTAGCCATACCGTAAATGGATTGCTCCCATGCGGTATTGCCAGGTGGCGTACGGCCACCACGTCGGCGGGCACCACACCTGTCTGGGGCAAGGCGGACTGCGCCTTGCTGTGCCGGCACTGCCTGAGGCTGCAGGACTGCATTCCCCCTCTGATCTGCTGGCCCAGGAACAGGATCAGATGTCGCGGAGTGTGACCCTGCATCCGTAACCACCAAAGGCCTAGCTGCCAACACTGACATCCCCATTGAGGGTTCTGACCCTGGTGCAGGTGGGTGGGACAGAACAGATTCCCTCTCTGGAACACACACCTGCGACGGCACGTAGGTCTCATCATCCGAGTCAACAGCTGAGTACAGCTCGGGGTAGGTGCAGCCAGAGACACCCCTTGAGAGCACAACCTGTAGCACTTGTGGATTTTCACCCACCAGCACACCACGTCCCTCACTGGTGGTTGGTCGGCCCTCGGACCCCTCCTGGCTCTGCACCATCTCCACAACCCCAGCAGTATCAGGTGCGTCTTCCCCTGCAATGACATAATAACAAAGAAATGGAAACCCGCATTAGCACCATGGCACACAATGAGGGCTGAGAAGCAAGAGAACCAGTACTTGATTGACACATGTCCCACATGACTAAGACCCTCCCATGCATGCACCCTCACTGCGTATGAAGGGCAGGCAAATGGCACACACTCATTACACAAAGATGGAAGATGAACACATTTTCTGCATGCTGCCTGGCAGTGGCATCACACATTGCCCTGTGATTGCCAGGTGACACTAACATGCCATCACACAGATGGCATGTGCCATTGCTATTGAGTGTAGATGGAGAGGAGGGCAGCACTTATTCATTCTGTCCAGTTCCCACATGCAATAGCTTTTCTAATTGAAACAGGTCTGCTTTATCACCTGGAGATGCCAGTCCAATATGGTCTAATTGCACAGGGACATGTGTGAACATATGATATCCAGGTAACAAAGTCACTCCACTTTACCATGGCCATGCCAGACATGTGACTAGAGGACTGAGGAATGCCTAGTATAAGTGGTGGAATGCATACAATCTGTCTGATTGAACATAGGAAAATAAGCAACAATGTTGTGGCAAGGTGACACTTCAAGGGCAACTGGGGTGCTGTTGGGCTAGATGTCTACTGTTGGCAGAAGGGATACTGCAATGGCCAATTGCAGCTGTGCAGGATGTATTGCATGAAGCACATGGCTGACACATTCGACTCAGGCGCACACACTCTCACCTGGCACACCAACAGATGCCCTCACACACACACCATGCACATGGATGACACACACATGCATGTGCACTCACCGGACAATGCCTCGTAATCAGGCAGATCTCCCACGCCTTGGATCTGTTCCTCCGTGACGTAGGTCCCAGTGACTGACTCATGTGGAGTGAGTTCCATGTCTTCTACTGGAGACCCACCTCCAGTCACTAGAGTTGCGGCATGACTTGAGGCCAGCTTCTTCTTTGCCCTGCGCTTTAGGTCATTCCAGCGCTTGTAGCAATCATTGGCTGTGCGCCTCACGATTCCAAGGGCACTTACGATGTCCGCAACGGTCTGCCAGTGTGCCTGGCGTTGTGCAGGTGTGGTCTTTGATCCTGCAACTATGACCATCTCGTTATCATGTCCGGACACATACTCGACAAGTGCATTCAGTTCGTCATCCGTGAAGCTGGGCTTCCTCGACGGACCGGACTGTGTAGCCGTGTCTGGGGCATCAGCCTGTGCCGGACGAGCACTCTTCCTCTTCCGCTTGGAAGGTGGTGGTGATCCTGAGTGTCCTGCGCCGCTCTGGACACTAGGGGCAGGAGCCCTGGTGGGCTCTGTATCAGGTGTGTGGGATTGCACACTCAGCATGGGAGTTGGTGCAGGCATTGGCTCAAGTGTAATGGTGTCATGGGGAATGTCAGCAGAATGGACTAGGACGGACACTGTCCTGGCTGGGTGTGTGAGAGCCGCAGCTGCCCCTGCAGCCTCTCCGCCCTGCCTACTTGGGGCAGCAGATGACCTTGCTGCCCCAGATCCACGTGGCATGATGGCATCAACGTGCACCAGCGCACGTGTGGTAGCCCTGCTGACCTGGAAGTCAGCCATGGAGTCAGCCAGGTGTGGTGCCACAATGGGCTGGTCCAACAAGGGCTGAGCATGGATGGTGTCAGCCACATCAGCCTCAACGGGGGGGGGGGAGGGGGGGGATAATGGGTGCCCTTGACTGGTCCTCCGCACATGGGGGGACAGGCTCACCCTGCAAGTTACGACCACGTCCCCTACCGGATCCACCACGGCCACCACTTGTGGCTCTTCCACCTTTGCCACCCTTACGGAATCCTCGCCTCCCAGCCATGGCACTGATGTTAATGTGCGTATGGGAGTGGCTGTAGACTATAGTCCTGGGCAATTGGGGGTCAAAGGGGTTGGGTACAAGATGGTAATTGTACCCTACTGCTCTAGCAAGGCTGATTGTAACCCCTGGGGAAAGATGCCGGGTCACGCAACGCACAGGAGGCCCAAAAAAGGGAGATGACGTGCACGCAACCCCTCCTAGACCACGTGTGCAGAAAGAAAAACCTGCACTACGCTGTGGCACCCAGTAACACAAGAATGAACGTATGCGTGTCACACGCAGCCTAGAATGACCTCTGAAGGGGTAGGCTACACACGGGGCAAGCACAGAAGTTAGATACGTGCGTGACTCACCGTCTGCCAGGTAAAAGAGCGTGAAAAATGAGCGCGTTTGGTTGGCAACACCCCCGCCAAAAGAAGATATGTACACTGTCTGAGGAGACAGGACAACAGTAGAAGGGGACACTGTTTGAGGGAACAGGCCCAGGTAAACCAGTACGAGAGAAAAAAGAGAAAAAGCTGTCAGAGGTAACAGGGAGTACGAACTGGAAACGCCGTGAAGTAAATCGCGCGTGAAACGACAAGAAGTACAGAATTCACCCACTCGCTCTCCACGAAAAGCACGTACAAGGAAATGGTGTTCTACACGTACCTTATATACAGGCCCACACGTACAGCGTCACTTACGCGGCGTGTACGTGCTAGGCCCATTTTCACCAATCACACGCTTTGTCACTTCTGCATGTAGATCCATTTTCACCAATCACACGCTTTGTCACTTCTGCGTGTAGAACCATATTCACCAATCACACGCTTTGTCACTACTGCGTGTAGGTCCATTTTAACCATTTACACGCTTTGTGAGTTCTGCGTGTAGGTCTATTTTCTCCAATCACACGCTTTGACACTCGGACGTGTCACGCAACATTTTCCTGCACGTGCACGTGACTTCATGGACGCGCATATGCTGTTGATGGGTTTACGCGCTAAGGGCCTTTCTTCGATTCACACGCAGACGTGTGGGATTTTCACCTGCAAACTCACTCCCTATCAGGCTGTCCACGCGTAAGCACACGGAAGACCACGCTGCTGCCCAGGAGGCCAAATTACTGCCCCCCAGAGCCCTGAGCACGCTCCCACCTGCCATCTGCTGCTGCCTGACTGCCTGCTGGCCACGTACCCTGCCATTTGCTGCCTGCACATCAGCCAGGGGTGCTGTTGCTGTGACCACCCCTGCTGGAACCAAAGGCTCCCGACTGTCACCCCACAGCCCAGCACCAGGACCCAGTTGCCCACCCACTCCTGCCTCTGGGGTTGCCATGTCGGCCACTACGACATCTGGCACCAGTGGCAACCCCCGGCCAAGGAGGCAGAGGGGCACCAGCTTCAGTGCCAGGGAAGTTGTTGTCCTGGTGGAGCATGTCGTGGGGCAGTATGATGCCCTCTTCGGAAGGTTGCGCGCCGATGGACGTCGTGACTGCCATCAACGCGGAGGAGGTGGCAGTCCGCGACTACTAATGTGTCAGGAAGCGCTGGGAGGACTTCAGGTCCAGCACCCTCAACAAGGCCCGGCGCCTCATGATGGCAGCAGATGCTAAGGGGCGGGCGGGGCCACTTGTCGGAAGATCAGATGAGGGTCCTGGAACGCATATCCCCTGCGCTCCACATCCATGTCCTTGAGAAGCAGACCCGTCTGGAGTCGAGCGGTAAGTGTACATGCATACTGATAGTAAGTTGTGCCTGTGGTGGTGTGCCAGGAGTGTGCAGGTTGAACATGTATTTTTATGTGGCCAAGTAGGGGGGGTGTACAGGGCTGTGAGGGTGACACATGCGAGGGGTCTCATGTGTGACACATGGATGGTGCTTGTGTGTGTGGGCTTGCATGGCACAGGATGTGGAGGAATGATTGTCAGGTGTGACATGGATGTTGATGGAGACACTGCGACAGTTGGCGGAGGTGTACACATGCATGCAGGTTTGGTGTTGTGTGTGCATGTGTAGTGTACTCCCTATGTTGCATGTGATGTGTGGATGACCTTTGCCTGCACATGCTGTTGTATGTGAATGGATGGTGCTGGCTGTTGCATCATGGCTGTGGTATGGCTCATGTGTGCAAGTTGAAATGACATGTGTGTTGGGGATTGTGATGCCATGTCTGAGGTTTACCTATGCCACTCATGTATAACTGTCATGTGTGTATGAGTCCATTTTACAGTGCCCTGATGCCTGTGTTTTCTTTCTCCCTGTCTGCACCGTCAACTGATGAAGAGCACGGAGCAGGTGCTGTGGAGCACAGCGGCAGGGGTCGCACCACCAGCCGGAGACGCAAGGGCCAGATCCCCTCCCAAGTAGTGATCTCGTCGGGGAGTGAGGAGTCTGGTGCCGCGTCCCAGGCCGCAGCTGGCAAGGGGAGGTCCAAGAGGCGGAGGTCGGAGTTGGACTCCTCAGCAGCAGAAGAGGCAGCTGGGACCCCACAGGGCCCAACGAGGGAAGATGGCACGGAGTCATCCAGGTTGGTGGGGTGTATGGTGGAGGCTGCCCCTGCACTGCTGGGGGGTGGGGGTGGTGGGAGACATGGGTGGGGGCCTGTTGGAGGCTGCCACTGCACTGCTGGGGGGTGGGGGTGGTGGGAGACATGGGTGGGGGCCTGGTAGTGGGTGCCCCTGCACTGCTGGGGGGTGGGGTGGTGGGAGACATGAGTGGGGGCCTGGTGGAGGCTGCCCCTGCACTGCTGGGGGGTGGGGTGGTGGGAGACATGGGTGGGTGCCTGGTGGAGGCTGCCCCGGCACTGCTGGGGGGTGGGGTGGTGGGAGACATGGGTGGGGGCCTGGTGGAGGCTGCCCCTGCACTGCTGGGGGGTGGGGGGGGGGTGGGAGACATGGGTGGGGGCCTGGTGGAGGCTGCCACTGCACTGCTGGGGGGTGGGGGTGGTGGGAGACATGGGTGGGTGCCTGGTGGAGGCTGCCCCTGCACTGCTGGGGGGTGGGGTGGTGGGAGACATGGGTGGGGTGTATGGTGGAGGCTGCCCCTGCACTGCTCGGGGGTGGGGGTGGTGGGAGACATGGGTGGGGGCCTGGTGGAGGCTGCCACTGCACTGCTGGGGGGTGGGGGTGGTGGGAGACATGGGTGCGGGCCTGGTGGTGGGTGCCCCTGGTGGCTGGGGGGTGGGGGTGGTGGGAGACATGAGTGGGGGCCTGGTGGTGGGTGCCCCTGCACTGCTGGGGGGTGGGGGGGTGGGAGACATGGGTGCGGGCCTGGTGGTGGGTGCCCCTGGTGGCTGGGGGGTGGGGGTGGTGGGAGACATGAGTGGGGGCCTGGTGGTGGGTGCCCCTGCACTGCTGGGGGGTGGGGGGTGGGAGACATGGGTGGGGGCCTGGTGGAGGCTGCCCCTGCACTGCTGGGGGGTGGGGGTGGTGGGAGACATGGGTGGGGGCCTGGTGGTGGGTGCCCCTGCACTGCTGGGGGGTGGGGTGGTGGGAGACATGGGTGCGGGCCTGGTGGAGGCTGCCACTGCACTGCTGGGGGGTGGGGGTGGTGGGAGACATGGGTGGGGGCCTGGTGGTGGGTGCCCCTGCACTGCTGGGGGGTGGGGTGGTGGGAGACATGGGTGGGGGCCTGGTGGTGGGTGCCCCTGCACTGCTGGGGGGTGGGGTGGTGGGAGACATGGGTGCGGGCCTGGTGGAGGCTGCCCCTGCACTGCTGGGGGGTGGGGGGGTGGGAGACATCGGTGGGGGCCTGGTGGAGGCTGCCCCTGCACTGCTGGGGGGTGGGGGTGGTGGGAGACATGTGTGGGGGCCTGGTGGTGGGTGCCCCTGCACTGCTGGGGGGTGGGGTGGTGGGAGACATGGGTGCGGGCCTGGTGGAGGCTGCCCCTGCACTGCTGGGGGGTGGGGTGGTGGGAGACATGGGTGGGGGCCTGGTGGAGGCTGCCCCTGCACTGCTGGGGGGTGGGGTGGTGGGAGACATGGGTGCGGGCCTGGTGGTGGGTGCCCCTGGTGGCTGGGGGGTGGGGGTGGTGGGAGACATGAGTGGGGGCCTGGTGGTGGGTGCCCCTGGTGGCTGGGGGGTGGGGGTGATAGGGGACATGGGTGGGGGCCTGGTGGAGGGTGCCCCTGCACTGCTGGGGGGTGGGGGTGCAGGGGGACATGAGCAGGTGTGCAGGGTAGTCCCCTGTGGTGTGGGCGGCCTGCAGGGGCCGTGGAGGGTGTACAGGGTACACCTGTGAGGACCCACCCAGCCTAATCGCGTGTTTAACTTCCCACGCACCCCTGTAATACACGTACCCAGCCAAATTGCGTGTCATAATTCCCGCGCACCCCTGTAATACACGTACCTGGCCAAATCGCGTGTGATTATTCCCGTGCACCCCTGTAAAACACGTACCCAGCCAAATCGCGTGTAAAACTTCCCGTATACCCCTGTAATACACGTGCCCAGCCAAATCGCGTGTGATAATTGCCGCGTACCCCTGTAATACACGTGCCCTGGCTAATCGCATGTAAAACTTCACGCGTACCCCTGTAATACACGTACCCTGGCCAATCGCGTGTTGAACTTCCCGCGTACCCCTGTAATACACGTACCCTGGCTAATCGCGTGTAAAACTTCCCGCGTACCCCTGATATGAACGTTACCCGCTTTGCGTTCCTTGTTTGGCAGCCCTGTAAACTGGTCCAAGGTTAGCGCAGCCCTTTGCGATGATTTAGCGATTTTGATGGCTTTTCCTTGCGCGAGGGCGTTCTTGGGGGCGTGCCTGGCGCAGACAATCGCACACGGACACTCTGCGCCAGACGCTTGCGACACTTTTCTGCGAAATTCTATGAATTACCCTGCAAATGTATGTGATGAACAAAACTTGTTCCTCAACCATTAAATACGGCTTATACAGCCAGTCTGGACCAAATCGAATGTCCTGGGTTAAGGTTGCCTTTTCATGGCGCTCGTCACATGACACTTGTTGCATTTTGCATTCTAATCGCGGCTTATTTATGTGGTTCTATCACGCAACCCTCTACGGCATAGGCATTTTTACGCCGTAGGTTCTGTGACAATGTCCTAATATTGCTTTCGTGAATAAACATCACAGAATGATGCCTGGCAGCTGTAACATTTTGGGTAAGAACTCCCTGTCCTATCTATTCCGCATTTCTTAGCGGACCCAAGTGTTTTGACTTGCAACATTATAGCATCAGCTTCTTTTGCAGGGTCTTCATAACAGCACTTGTCTGCATTGTTGATGACGCAGCTTTGCTCTAAGTATTGCTCCCAGGAACATGATGTGGCAGTACAACTTGGGCCTTTGATCAATGAACCCAAAAGCTCCATAAAGGTAAGTTGTGTTTGTATGTAAGTGCTCCACAGTAACTCCATTGCAGGCTGCAGAGAGTAGAATTATATAACTCAGTTATTCTAGCAGGTGGACATTGGGATTATGAAGCCGCAGTACAACTCTGGTTCATGGTGGAAGAAGTAATACGCTTCTCTGAAGAACGTCAGTATGGCTTCTAAATGTGCTACATTTGAATGTAGGTCTGGAGTGGCACATGTTCCATTAACAATCCTATTTTGTACTGACATGTTGATGTTGGGAACTGTTTAATCTAATATGGAGATAAATCTAACGCAAGGAGATTTTCCCAGTGTCCAAGTTTTGAAGGCACTTTTTGACTCCGGCTCTCCTGCATTGATTATAGTTATAGCCTTGTTTAGGGTGTTTTTATGTGACTTTGTAATCATTATTTTAAAAAAATCATGATCATTCATGTTTTTTTCACAGTACTCTACATCGATAAGAATTTGCGCCGTACAACATGGCTCGTCTATATGAACAGAAGAGCTTAGAAGTCGAAACTCTTCATTAATTAATATTCAGTACCATACGACTCCAGCAAATATAGCTGATAGGATATGCATCATTTTAGTTGTTTGCCTGATGAATGTCAGATTTAATGTATCAAATCACAGAAACACATTCATAAATGTGGAAAAAAGCTTTTGTAAGGCGGACAGAGTCCTAGCTATTGAAACTACATCATCTGCATATAAAAGCGCTATATGAGATTTGAGGAATATCATATGTGACTTCCTCAAGGGATTGTGTCAGTGAATTAGTATCTAGAATAAAAATCAGGGGTGCAAGAATGCACCCCTGATATACTCCTTTTGTAATCCTAAAGTCATTTGTCAATTCACCATTAGCTTCAAAATGTAAATCTTGTGTTAGAATTAAAAAGCAAAACCATCACAATAGCTAATAGCTTGTGTGATCCCCAGTTTTATGAGTTTAGACCACAACAATTCCCTATTTACATTGTTTAACGTTTAGCACTGGCCCAACAAACATATTCTGCACAACGCAAATATATATATATATATTTAGACATTGTGAATCAGTCCCTAACCCTCTCTAAAACCTCATTATGTTTACACTAGTAAATGGTTAGCTCTGCCCAATCAACAAGGTGGGAAGGAAACAGAAAAAGCTTTCCTTTTGCTAAAGTCATCTATTTATCAATTAAATAAGCCTGCAGGAGGACAGGGATCATTTTGACCCATTTTTATACAAAGGAACAATTATGCTAGTTCTACATTCAATTGGGATTGCGTGGCTGTCCAAAATACAACAAAAAATATGTTGGGCTGGGTCATCCCTTGATTCAACACTGAAAAATCAAAACACCAAAGACACTGGGCCTCATTTAAAGTTTGGCGGTCTGGAAATAAGGGTGCCGATAGCAATGTGCCAAAACTACAAGTCTGCCGGCAGGGGCACAGTAATCCCAGCAGGCTTGACCTGCCGGGAGTTCAGGCCCCTACCAGCAGGCTTTCCACTGAGCACCGGCACCGTTAATAACGGTGCCGGTGCTTCAGTGTCCCCATTCCCGAATAAGGATTTACCATTCTGCCGCCGGTCATGATATCCCGGTAGCAACTGGATATCGGGTGGTGGAAACAGTGTTAAGGGGTTGGTGGTAGCCCGCTGCCTACTGAGGGGTTTTATCACCAACCTCGTATTGAGGCCGTAAGAGTCTGCCAGTAGGGGCATGGAAATCCGGGCAGGCCTGACCTACAGGGAGTTCAGGCGCCTTTCTGCAGAGTTTCAACTGGAGCACCGGCACCGTTAGCAACACTGCCGGTGCTTCAGTGTCCCCATTCCCATGGAGTGATTTACCGTTCTGCCGCTGCTCATGATATCCCAGTGGCACCGGGATATCGGGCGGCAGAAATGTTGTTTCGGGGTCGGCGGTAGGTCGCTGCCTACCTGCAGGCTTTAACACCAACCTCGTAATGAGGCCCACTAACTACAATTCTGCAAGAATGAGGAAAATGTGATAAACAACACGCAGATCTGCTCAGCATCATACTGTGTACACAGCCACACTCCAGCCGCAGGTTGAACACATGCTGGGAACCCATCCATGTGCTGTCTGACACCACATCACATCCTATAATCTATTATCCCCTTTATGGAGATTATTGAGTGGTTAATTCAGAGTTTACCATTCATGTAAAATGCCAGCGAACAATGCCGATTCCAGAAACCAGTACGACGGCGGCTAGGACCAGGCGCACAATACAAATTACCCTTTTGCAGAAGCTCTCTGGCTCTCCTAAAACACAGACAATAAACATACATCAGTCAGTATGAAACATAAGCAGGTCAAAGGCAACACGTGATCCTTTGGGGAATGTCTACACACCAAGTGATAGAAATACAGAACTCTTACACATGAAATAACAAATCATTGACACTGGAGCATACAACCTCTTTGGCTTTATTATTAAATATATAAATGTAAACAAATTAGTTAGTGAGTTAAACCACATTACATTAGAAGCCTTTTTGTTATGCATGACTGGTATACAAATTATGAACAGAACATCATATTAGAAATGCAACACATGCAAAATTATGAACAGATTCAAATCTAACACCAGATTTCGTAAGTCTAAATATATAAAATGATCTGCTACATAATATTCCAAATCTACTCTCAATGGAATTAGGCTTTGCTTTATCAATTCAGTTCTACAACTGTCTGTCCATTTTTATCAGGGGACAATGTAGGTTTCGGCAAACATGCAATTAAATAACCCTTCTTCAGGACCAAATGGCTAGTGTAATTAAACCATCCAAGTTTAGGAAGGTATTCATGTAATGTTCCTGGATATTGCCATCCAAGTTCAAATTCACTATGAGTTGAGTCTTTGATTTAGCACACTCACTTTGTGTCCTTGCTCTGCCCTGTCAGATAGGGAGCCAACTCGTATTCAATACATTTTGAGGAACATGCCTGGGGTGTATTGACCAGGAGAAGCTACATCTGGAGCAAGCTGTATGTTTCAACTGTGTTCGAGACAGTTCAGCATGCACTAATCATGGCAAGACCACACCGTTCTTGCATTCGAAAAGCAGGTTGTCATGTCTTAGCTACTCAAGCTGGAAGGCACTGATGAGGTCCAATAAGGCCGAAACATGTCTGTGATTGTTCTCTTTGCATAAAGAAGGTACATAGTCTAGCAGTTGGGATTGGGCTGCTCTCTACCAGGCAGTGCAAATACTGATTTGTAGATAGTTATTTTATTGTGATATGGAAAGAAAAGCAAATAAGCAATGGAAACAAGGGGACGCAATGTTACTTTCCCGTTGTGCAATTGTTGTAAAATGGGTCACTGGATATCACCCATTGGGGCTAGAAATACCTGTCAGATCATCCTGTATTGACTGGGTCCCAGTGCAGGAAAGGCAAGGTCTTTCATGTTGGAGCGGGATGTTTCCCTTCTCTAAGCACCCACGTTGCTCTGTGCTCTGGGGTACTTTGTATACATTTATTGAAATTGAAAAGTGCTTCTCCAATGGGCATATGGATAGCTCGAGCAGTCCGATTGTGAGGCACTTTACAAACCTCTATGAATTTATGATATAGTTGTTAATGCATTGAGATTGCTTGTGGAGTCGCCAGAAGATGGGAACCGTAAGTGGTGACAAGACAACTTTGATGGTGATGGTGGTTGGGGAGCATGAGATGGTTGACAGCATTCTAAGGGCCTCATTACGACTCTGGCGCTAAGGGATTACCGGTACTGGTAAGGGTAACAGTACCGGTAATCCCTTAGTGCCTGATTACGAGGTCCCTTTGCGGGTTCCCACTTTAACGGCTGGTTTTTCCAGCCGTTAAGGATTGGACCTGCAAAGGGACCTTGGTGCTAATTACGGTACCGCAATTTGCGGTACCGTAATTACTGCCTTCCCCATTCCCATTGAGCCCTATGGGGCAAAAATAGGAATGGGAAAGGGCCATGGAGAAAGGGGGAATTACCGCCCCACCAACCTTGGAATGGGGTGGTAATTCCCCCTTTATCCATGGTGGAATCAGGCATGAACCATGGTGCTGATAGCACCATGGATTAGCGCCTGGATCGTAATGAGGCCCTAAGACTCTGAAGTTCCTCCTGGGAGAGAAGATGCTCTTTAAGGGGGATCCAGAAGCCATTCTATATTGTAATGCCCTAGATTTCTGGAACTACAACGTTTTGGGGCTAGGACGTTGCAGTGATGTGGAGCCAGGATGGCGAATTAGTGAAGGGGAAGGCACAAAAGGGTGGACAAAGGGAGATGGTTAGTTTGAGGAGTGCTTGGGAGCATAAGGTGCAAAGGGGTGAGTACCTTGGGATAGATACATCTGCTAGCCCAAGTGGATTTAAACTCCACTAGAAAGAACTAAAATAGGTAGCCATTTTGCATGGATATTCTCCCCACGGGAAGGCAGTGCAGAGAGGTGGCGGAGTCTCATGGGAGACTGTAGAGGGTATGGGTAGCAAAGTTCAATACCTTGTTGCAAGGAGAAATGGGTGGAGCAGTAAACCAGCATGCTGAGGACCAAAGTGTTTTGATGGAATGAAAGTTGAAACAGACATGGATTTTATGAATGCACAAAAGGTGAACACTGGCAGCCGGGGCACACATTTAGCTTTAGTGACTCGTATGTAACATGCTGGTTACACACTCCATCCTTCAAAAGATCACCATCCTGGTGATAGGCTGAATTGTGAGGTTTCACATTGTTATTAGAGTCTCTCACTTTTCTGCTAGTAAGACACCTCATGTGCCCAATGCTAATGGCCCAATAAGGGGATCTCCTTTTGCAATGACGGAGTTTGTACAGGAATTGACAGGCACAACCCAATCCCAGGCACTTGACTCTGTATCCCAGGGTACTCTTAGCAAGGTGTGGTGTCTGGATTCACCTCCGTGGTGGATCTACAAAGTGATGTAGGTAGATTTTATGGCACCTTGGATAACTCTGGCACTTAGTACTCGTCAGGTTTGTTGCACTTCTGTTAGGCTCTCCCAGGGCTGCATGGGAGAGCAGTATCTAGAACTGTTAAGGGCCCTTAAGGTAGAGATGTCAGGTACACCGATGCATGTAGAATCTCCCATCTCTGCTTGACGCTCAGCTTTACTGTGCTGAGTCCAGGTCGCTCTTCTTTGTGATGGACTTGAGGAAATGATCACCTGTGTTGGTGGATGGTTTGTTTCTGTGCTGTTGCTACTTAGGGTGGCTCTCAGAGTCTCTTGGATTTATGTTGTCTCAGAGTTGGAGGCCCGCCTGGATTTGATGCTTCCGCTTGGCCGTTTGGTGCTCTATGAACATATTTCCCTTTTGGAAATAGATTATTTCAGAGTTGGGTCTTGTATTTGTTGGCCTGTCCTCCCCCTGGATTCAGTACACCAGCATATCGAGTTACGGAGGCGGCCTCACTATTGTTACGAGTGTTGGAGGTGCGGCCTGACATGTCGAGATTCGTTGAGAGGTCCTTTCCTCTCCAGCTTCTGTGCCGAGGACAGTGCAGTGAGCTGGTAGTGGAGATCGGAGAGTGGATCTGATGACCTGGAGAGTTCCTGGGTGGAGAGCAGAGCTGACGAGCTGATGATCACTGCATACATACCTCCTGATACTCTTGGTAGTGAGAGACGCAGAGTGCTCCTGAGCACGGAGACCACAAGGCAGGGTGCTCAACCATAATCCTATCAATTGTCTAACAATCTGGAGGTTTTCTGTCAGCAGTGGTGTGGTGAGGTTGTTGAGGCTGTGTCTGGCGGTGAGGGGGTGTTCAGCTTTTTAGTTGACTTAGTGGTGGGCTAGTCTCTAGGCACTAGTCACTAGTTTGCAACCTGACCATCCTTGCTTTGCGTTGCCTATTAATATCTGTCCCCCAGGGCAGCCCAAATGACACGGAGGAAAATAAATTGTAATAATCTTGGCACTGCAGAGCAGACGCCATTAGATGAAGACATGGAAAGCAATTTCTTAATTCACGAAAGGGGCGAACAGGGTAAGATCACAGCATTCTTTCCCCCGGCCAAGCGGAGAATATATAGCGAGGCTGTAAAGTTGGGCCATCCTATAGCTGATTCATCTGTGGCGGGCTCTGCTACGGATTATGTAGAAGAGATTGAAATATCAGGCCCAGTTCTTCAGGATGTCGAAAGATGAGTGAGTACGTCTTTCAAAGACATATGTATTAGCCTGCAAGACGAGAGATTGGCCCTCGTCCTCCCTGACTGCCAGGTTTAGTGCCTGCAGAGAATGTTTGACTCCCCGGATAGGGAAGAGTCTGATGTAAGTTATGCACCAGACGATCCTGACGTTCTCACGACTAGTAATGTGGCGAGGGAGGAGAATGGTTGCAATGGTAACTGCCCGCCTCCGCCAGTTCATTGTATGATGACAAGTAATGAAGAGATCCTAATAAGTGGAGATAGCCAACTGGTGGCTCTAAATCTGGTCCTGCAGTCTTTTATACGTTTGTCTGATACTGTAGCGCCAGAAGTAAGAGCAAACTCCACTATTCTCAAGGAGCTAAAAGATCATTTATTGAGAGGAGAGTATATGGGCACTAGCAACAAGGGTCGAACATCTCAGTTAAACGTGGCTCATACGATCCAACACATTGAGACGTCTGTGAATGCAGAGAACAGTGAGGCCAGCACACAGGTGTTGGTGCAGGAGGACAGAGAAGAGTTGGTGCCATAAGATCGAAGGGAGGTGAGACAATGAAAAAGTCTAAGAACTGCAAAGGCCTGAGGCAAAAGCAGACCTTTTTGAGAAATATTTTTGATGCATCTGCTAAAAGAGATTCCATCAAATTGCAGACTAGGAAAGATAGAGTGGCAAATCAGAACGTAATTGTAACTGATGACACCCAGAACACATTGGCATAAGGGACAGGTGGATGGATTGAGGCTAAAGGCAGCAGACACAATTTGAGTTGCATCTCTACCCAGTTGACCCACTGAATGTAGTAGTTGGAAAAGAAACTGATAATAAAGAAGAAGAAAGGGGAAAGGGTGGGGGTCTGGTTATACCACAAAACTCTGTAGGGTGACTTTGAATACTGGTAGGGTCGAGCTGGTGCCCACGTGTGAGGCCATGGTGGAGGCTGCAAATATGCTTGCTACTAATTGTGCCTGCACCTGTAAGGCTTCTGATGTGGGTAACAATAAGAGTACTGATTCTATGATACTGCCTAGCGCAGAACCTGGTAGTCTGGCGTCACTGAGAAATGTGAAAAATCAATGGTGGGAGAGGCAACGGGGTAAACGTGGGACACCTGAACATGGAAGAAACGCATACATCCCAGAATCGTCTTCTTCAGCACTGATTTCTGAATCAGTATTAGAAGAGGAGAGGGATATGCCCTTGAATAGAGCCAGAATACTGCAGCTTTTCTCTACCATCACAGAGCTGAGATCTGCGGCTACTTCAGACATTAAGTCTGTCCATCTATTCGAGAAAAGGATGGTGGGGAAGTGCGCAGTCCATCTGTACGCTAAGCTACTGAGAAACTGGTTTATGCCAATCACGAGGAATCGCTGGTAAGAGGGTACGAATGTTCTTATGCACGGAAGAATGATTTGATGGAGGATATTGTGGACAAACGGTGGGCTGGGGAAAATAATAAAAATAACATAAAATGCTTAGTGACTCAAGATGGACAGAGGGAGGTCCACCCTCATAAGGTCCCAGCAAAATGGGGCTGGATGGCCTCCACCCTCACCATGTCCAAAGGGGGTAGACCTGGATACCAAAACTCAAGAGTGCAAAGTTGTAAGCTGGAACTCTCGGGGCATAGCTGTTTTCTGAAAGCGGGTATGAGGCTGTCTTTCTAATATACAATATTGTTTTTTGTTCAGGAGACCTGGTTTACTGCTACCCCTATGATGGATGGGTTTAGCATTATAAACAAAAAAAAGGCAAAGAAAGGCAGCAAAGGGTGCCCATTTGGAGTGATCCTGACGGCTATTACAATTAAGCAGGGACGGGCTTTCAATTGTATTGCCACAACATAAGAAGCAGTTCTAATCACCTTCTTTACTGAAGTAGTACATGGGAAAGACCAGGCTATACTTACTGTTAATATCTATTTCACTGCGGTGAGGGTGGGAATAGATTCTGTGCTAAATGACATAGAGAATGTTTTAATAATATGCTTTCACTCAGTTTTGGATGATGTAGGTCCAATCATTTTAGGAGGGGACCTTAATTGTATTTGTCTTAATCTCGCATCTTCCTTTGATGAATTGGGGGAGCAGAGGGGGCTCGATGTGCCACTGGAATTGAATCACAGTGTATTAATAGTAAGCATGAGCTCACATGGGCAGGCTTCCTGGCGAGGTGGGGCTTATGTCAACTGAAAGCGTTGTCTCCCTCGGTTTACCCCCAGTACCCACGTGGCATGGCCAAGCCTCACATTCGACTCTAGACTACATCAATCTAGCAAATATCAAACCGGTAACTATTAAATCATTTGAGGTTTAACTGATAGGGGCAGTGACAATGACATGTTCGAGGGCTCCTTAACTATTTTTGCGAAGGGTGGGCGGGGAGAGGTAATAGAGGAAACCTGGTAATAAATGCCTCTAAGTATAGGGTACTACAACTTAGCAAAAATATAGTGAAGGTCAACAGTTCTATAGAGAAATGGTAAATGGTGGCATAATTTGAGTGAACATAAGAAGGCGTGCTGCACTGTTCCTGAGGAGTTTAGTCAAACTTTGACACTGTTGAAGAAATAAAGTTCCTCAATTAGATGTTGGGAGCAACAGGTCTTTGCCAATCATAAAACCCATTTTGATAGGGCGGTTACCCAACAGAAACGGAGCATGCGGTCAGATATTAGGAAACCGAGGAAGGTAAAGGTGATTGATAGGAGGGTGAAGAAGCAAGCTATTCAGGCTCACAGACAGAAATACAAACGATGGGTGAAAGATTTCAAGCCAAGCTGCAGATATGTATAAAGGAGAACCAAGACTTGTTTGGGCATCTAATAAAAAAGGATGCCAGAGGGATATGGTGGCATTTGAATCAGAAGAACAAGATGCAAATAGAATGTCAGGCCTCCTGGGCTCCAGGGGGAGTGCGGGTAGAGCATATCACTATGAAATATAAGGGGGTGGTTGGAAGTTCCAGCTTAATAACAAAGGCGGTCAGTTTGTCTGAGATTCCCTGGACATGTGACTTTGACAGGTATGAAATTGAGAGGATAATTGACAGACTGAATGATTCGAGAGCAGCCTGTGGTCCGGATGGTAAATCCAATAGCCTTCTAAAAAATAGAAAGGAACTAAGTGCAGAAATACTTTATAGATTGCGCAATCAGATCATTGAAACAGACAACGCCCTGATTTGTGGCACTTGTCTATCGTGGTTCCAATTCTTTTTAAAGGACACAGATAGACCCCTCTCATTGACCATCCCATATCGTTATTAGATGTGTCTTCTAAAATTCTGGCAACCTAGCTGTTAAAGGATTTAACAAGGCGGGCCGAATCAACAAATCGGTTCAACCCTTTACAAACTGGGTTCAGGAAAGGTATCGGGACCACACTCAGCGGTATGACGCTTGCCTCATGTATGGCACAAGCCGGTGGATGCACGGGGAGAACCCTGTACATAGCGAGACTGGATCTTTCCTCTGAATTTGATCATGTGGATGTGGGTTGGCTGGGAAAGAAACTGAGGTTGTTATACTCCAACAATGGGCTCAGGGATGATATTGCATCTGCCAGAGTAGTAGTAAGCCATTAGTCTGTCATGGAGTACAGTATTGAAGATGTCAATGCATAGGTCATGGGATTGATGTTATTGCAGACAGTGAATTTAGCACTGTAGATATATATGTGATATTTATTTCTGAGAAGTAAACTGGTCATGTCTCCTTGTCACTCTCCTGGTAGGACTCAGCTCCCAACTCATGAGACTGTCATTGCCATGCTGGATGCAGGATATTTGTGAATTGGCATAGTATCTGACAGGTGCCTGTCAAGGTGGTGGGAGGCCAGCTGATATTTCTAAGGGCTGATATGAATGTCCAGTAATAGTAGCAAAAGCACAGGATGCATCGGAGTTCATGTAGTGACATCTTTGCCCACTGCAGAGAGTTTTTATAATAGAGGGATGTACAGAATTCCATCTGTAGATAAAAGGCTTTCGATGTACTTGACTCTGCTCCTGAAGAACTGGCATTTCTCTCTCAACTAACGTTTCCAGGAGCCTTTGTTCATGTTCTATCAAAAATTGGATGAAAACGATGTTGTTATTCAAGTTCACCAGCACCTCCTACAGGCTCATGCCACCTAACGTTCTCTCCCCATCAGAGGCTGGAAAATAATTGGTGTACCTGAAATCCTTTGCGGCATGTGGGTAAACTCGGAGAAGCTGGGTGGACAAATAAAGGGCATCTTCTCATGAACCTTTGGGTACATGGGAATCTAGTATTCCCGGCTTCTCAGACCTAGGGCAGGAAACCTTTCACCGCTGGTCAGACTCTACGGTAAACAGTATATTCCATCAGACAGACCAATGCTTCATTCACTCCGGGGCTAGTCTGGTGCAGGTGTTCAGTTTGCGGTTGTCAATACACATGTATAGGCCGCGTTCATTCATTTTCCATTTACGATAGTGGGTGATGCATAGGGGCTTCATTGGTTTAAGATTTATGAATATTTTCCTTCTGAATCAATGGCAAAATGGTCTATTTATTTAACTAATTAATCACGCGCGTGACGATAGCCTTCCCAAGAGCCAGAGACATGCTAGCTGACACTATCGTAAAAGATTTCTTAGCCACATAAACACCTTGCCTAGAGAAATAACAGTATCACAGATATTCCGAGCACCTATGACACCTGGTTCCGCACGGGGGAATATTTCACATACGGTACAGAGCATGTTGCAAGCTTGCATTTGGACCTTGCACAGAGGATAGCTAGATGTGAATGTTCCTAAGGATGTTTGTGCTGGTCTTCTGGGACACTCAGGTTTATGTCAATGAACTGAGGGTCGGTAGAGTAAAGCGATTCATTGAGCCACTTGTTCTGTAACTGAGAGTTAATGAGTAGCACTTTCTAACCTGCTTCAAGATATCTCCTGCAGGCTTGTGTGAGTCCTCATCTCCTCCCTTCCACAGTGATGGTAATAATTGGATGGCATGTCTTTGGGCACAGAGACGGTTTCTATGTTGGTAAGTGACCGGAGATCTAGTAGTATTAGGCAGCCGCTTTCAGGGTTGGGGGTAGGTCTTGCCCATTCAAGATGTCTGCAGAGGTGGCGGTGGCTATCCAGGTGGATCACCATACAGGCCTGGGCCCTCTGCTGGGCTCCAGGGAAAGAAGAGGAGGGCAAAGGAGCAAGAGTGAAGAGCCAGGAAGGATGGGGATCAGGCTGGACCCTTCCAGGATTGTTGGGTGTCCTGACCCACGTTTGAGCTATCATGCTGCAACATTTGGTGCTGTGGGCTTAGAAAATCCAAGATGGCCAAAAAGCCCACAAGTGCGCCAGAATCCAGGAGAACCACCCAGTTTGTGCGCACACCTAAAATGGTTACCTAACTTGCCACCCACCAGTGTAAAGAAAGATCTTTGTTAACAAAATCCACTGTTACTGATGTCAAAAAGTTGCTGAAATCGTGACTCATTGGACCACTTTAAAGATTCAACCCTTTTGTGGGGTTCCACATAACCATTTTACTGTAAGGAGCCCCATCAAAACAATGTTAAGCAAGGATTTACTACCATGTAAGAACCATTCCTGTTTGGAATGCATTAATCCAAGAAAAATCCCAAAAATGGTTGCATTACCAGTACTCACCACTATCAGAAAGCCGGCGTTTTAAAACAACACCAGACTTTTTTTTGTGTAAAACTGAATAAATGAACCCAAAGCAGGCCAAAGAAAGACTTACTGAGGGGTGGATACAATGTAAAGTTATATTCTGAAGTGACGTGAAGGTTTATAACAAGACTGGCTGAGCTGTGGATTTCAGCAGTTTAAGTAAATTTGGACTGAAAGACACTAAAAATCTAAATGTTTAAAAGAAATGAGTGACCTACTTTTGAGTGTCACATAGGTTGCAATTGTTTAAATGTCATAGTTTTAAACTTAGAATCAGCATTCTAGCTGCATATGTAAAATGGTTAGTTTTATTTGAATGCAGAAAACTGGGTAACTAAAAGTGATATTAGCTGGGGGCTGGCTTCAGGAACTGAATTCTGCCTACCAGCTACCCCCGACAGGAGTTGAGACTTGCACAACTGCTGTGTTCCCAGGCCTACCTGCCTTTTGCTCTTCCCACCCAAAAGGGATATGACACTTCTCTGATTGAATTACCAAAGGGACTGCTAGAGACTAAACATAGGACCCAGGCAGAGGGTTTATTGAAGTGGCCATAAATGGCTTCCTCTTGAACAAAGGGCCTTCCAGGGCCCAGGCAGATGGTTTATTGCAGGGGTAATAAAAATGGCTTCCTCTTGGCAGAATCTGGGAGGGGGAGAAACTGGAGACAGAGGCTGAGCTTGAAGAAAGTGGAAAGACTGGTTTCTGTACCATGTGACCTGAAAAGACACACCCCTGTAGCCAGAATATGGTTTTAGAAAAAGATGAATAACTCATAGTACGGACTTGTCATAATTATTTAAATGATACCATAATTCTTGTGATTTTTCTGCCCACATTTTAAGAGGTTTTTAGAACCAGTGGCATGATCTGGGGGCAAGCTAGCAGTTAAGAGGGTATTACTTAAAATGTATGCATGTTAAAAGTCTGATACTTCATCAATCAATGCCTGCATGCCTTGCACACATTTGGGTAAATTTGAGTAAGAATCTGATATTGGTAACTTGACCGAAAAGTGAAATATGTTGCAATTTCTCAATGCAAGCTCTCAGGAAGAGCAGATTTTGAACAGGGGATACCTCCTGTGATATGTGATGGGTGCATGTAATTTTAAACAAATGTGTACCTGTGCAAATATGTCTTTTGGGTCAAAATATAGATTGTGTGTAATTTGACAGGGGTGGGTTCTCTGTATCATAAACAGACCTCATCATGATGACACTTCATTTCATTCCCCCAATCAAGGGGAAGAGGAGGAAGTGGCCAATGACAAGTGGAGAGGGGTAGGGCGTAGGAAGCTAGCCTCTCCACCCATTTTCAAAACACATAAAAGCAGACAGTCAGGACAGATAGGGACATTCAATTCCATTTGCTGCGGAGCATGCTGCCGGACCATACCACATCCAGAGATCCAGACTTCAAATCCATCAATCTCCAGAGAAAGCTGTGCAGAAAGATCCAGAAGCAGTGCTGTACCCAGAGAGAGCAGAGCTGACCCAGACCACTGTTAGCAGAACCAGAGAGCTGACCCAGATCACTGTGAAGTGCCGAGACCAGACCAGAGTCCAGTCTAAAACCTGACCAGATCCGTGGCGAGGCCCATTCTATTTCTAAATATATTGTGAGTACCTAGCAGAACTGTGCAGAACCAATCTCTTAGTTAAAATAATATAATTCAATCTATTTTAATCTAAGTAGAACTGCCTAAAAGCTGTCACCTGTCATTTTCTAGCTGCTAGCTGTCACTTGTCACTTTGAACTTTTAAAATTTCAAATCTGAAAAACGACCTTTATCATATCGCTCATATCTCCGTGACCGTTTGTCTTAGAGACTTGCAGTAACTTTCCTCTGAAAGCTGGGAATCTTGGCTTTTCAACGAACCTAGAACCGCATTCCTATTCCATACACTCTTGCCGCAATCGCGAAAAACACACTCGCGAATTTACCGCGATTTGCAAATTTCTCCACGTGTGAAAACAGCAGTTTCCTTGCTAAAAATTTGTTTGCCTCTTAAGAACCATTCCTGAATCATTGTTAGAGTGAGCCGGGACTGATATTAACTAGATACCACTCACCCTGAACCTCTAGGGGGAATTAAAAGCATTTTAGCATATTTTTCACTTCATTGCCAGCACATATAAAAGCATTTTGGGCCTGTGTTTCAAACTTCTGTAGTTTAAGCTTGCTGGGGTGAACGGGATTACATTTGATTGCATTTCTGAGAACTGTGTGATTTCCTTCCATTTCCTTGCATTGCATAAAGGGGGGGAGGGGATTGCCAGAGAAAAGTGATTACATTGTTTTGTTGAAATCAAATTGAGTATTTTCTGTATTGCATTTTCATTCAACATTATATCCATCTGAACTTATATAAAGCATTCTCTACCACCTTATTCTTCTGTTCCTATTCACAAGTGTGCTAGTGCCAGACTATCCATTATTGATTACTGCTCAGATTAGGTGTGATATTCAATTATTAAATTATTATAAAGTGTGATATATATATCTATTGTTTAAATTATCAAATAAACCTTTTAACTTGCAAAACAGAACTACTTCTTGGCTCAGTGGGGTCAGAGGGATTCCAAGAGAGGGGTGTTATATAGGTGTAGTCATCCAGAACGCATGAACTGGACATAAAGATATATCAATAAGGGTTTCCATTCAGTATCCCAGACTAGGCATTGACTTAGCTGTAGTGTTGAATTGAATCCTCTTACAAATTGGGGGCTCGTGCCGGACGTTTGGATTAGATCTATCACTTGTGCAGATTAATACAGCGTGCCAGCTGACCAGATACACATATCCGGTCGGATCACACGCTGTGTTACGCTGTAAAGCACTCCCCAAAGGAACGCTCTAAGGAAAAGGTCTGTTTTGCAAAAATAAAATACAAACTTCTGTAAGTCAGGACAGAGACCAATCTCTAGAATGACGACCTTAGTAGACATGAAAATAGCCAGAGAGCACTTCTTACATAAGTTATTTGTGAGAGGTGAGTGGACTCACCAGGACCGCATGGTCTGGTTGCAGGCCATCACGCAACAGGTCACTGAAACAGGGTCAGATATATGGGGAGATCAGGGTCCCCTACATGTGGCCCTGAGTGAACTATACATGGCTCCTAAAGCTAAGGATGAACAAGACAAGATGGTTAGGATAGCCGCATACCTGTACCTATATATGGGAGACATGCAGGATAAATGTACTGAAAGCCAAGATCTGGCGAATAAGCGACAGATGGCGTTAGAGAAGGTCCAATCTGACCTGGTCTCTTCTGAGCAGAGGCTGCAGGGGAGCCAGGAGTCAGAAAATGAGAGTAGACAGCACATCATTAAAATAAAGAGGGATATGGACATCCTGCAACAGGAAAAGGCTGACCAGGATACCAGATTTCTGGCCTTGCAGAAGGAGTACCAAGAAGGTTTGGACTCCCTACTGCAGAGCCAGAAAAAGCTGGAGCAACAATTAGACTTTAACAGGGCATGCACGGAGCAGGTAGCCACCCTGCAAAGTCATCTAGATAGAGTGAAGGCAGAGAGCAACAAGCTGATTTTGAAAGACCTGGATACCCAGGCATAGTTTGATGAAGAACACCAGAAAGCTTGTGCCTTTCAAAGGCAGAGGGACGACCTGGCGGCACAAATGCAGGCTCTTAGTCAGGAAAGAGACGCCTTAGGCCAGGAAGTCTGCCATTTAAAAAGAAAAACAGAAGAAAATCAGTTGGCCCTCCAGGGGCTGGGTGACCTCCAAAAAGAACACCAGAACTTGTTAGAACACACCAGGAGGGTGGAGGATGCTCTGGCAAGAAAGGAGCAGGCCAATAGGGACACAGCTCAGGAGGTAACCCTCCTGCAGCAAAGACTGGCCCAGGGCTCCAGGACCAATCAGGAAACGCAGAGAGAGAATGAGGCTCTCTGCCAGCACAATGATAGACTCCAACAACAGGTAGCGATGCAGGAGAGACTGATAGAGTCTAGTAAGGCCTTAACTGAGGAACTGAAGGCGCAGGCTCTTGCATTGCAACAGGGAGCAGGGGCGGATAGAGATGAGGTTCGCTGGGAAAGAGAAACTCCTGAGTATAACCTCAGGAGCCCTAGTACCAGAGGCCTTTATCTCTCTCAGTCCCTGGACTCTGCCACCCCCATGTCCCCTGGCGCACATGAGCACCGGGCCACAGGGATGGCAGATTACTATCCAGCCAGAAGCATGGGGCTCATAGGCCAGTACCTCCCAGGAATGGATGGGCGGGCATCCGGGTATGGGCACCCAAGCACAGTGCAATTTAGTGGGGAACCCCAGGAGAGTAGGCCCATTAAGGGCATCCTGAAAACCTCTGCCCAGTTAGGTCAGTGGGGGGGTACCCATCAAATCCTGGCAGCAAGAAGGGATCTGAAGACTCCTCTGAGCGGTACCGGACATAGGAGACCAGGTCCCCACATTCTGCCAGCCATTCCCAGGCTTGCAGAATCCGGGAAAACCTGGAAGAACAGACGGGAACCTCTGGGAGCAGTGCCTCTGAGTGAGAAGATGAATGGACAAGGGTTACCCGAACCAAAAAGGCCAATAAGGCAAAAAGGGCCTTGATTAAGGACCCATTGAAACAGATTAAGGCAATCAGGAGTGTCATCACGCCTTATCATAAGAACGCCAAGTACTCTGTTTGGGAACACTTGGAGCTCTATGAGCAAATGATGGAGACTTTTCATTTGAAGGACAGCCAAAGCTGTATCCAATATGTAAAGTGGACATTCTCCCCAGAGTACTCCAGTTTCTTTGCAGGGCTGGAGGACCAAAATCATTCCAGGTGGTCCACCTATAGGGCGGCCATATTAAAACATTTTTCTGTTCACAGAAATCCCCAAGAGGCTCGCAAGGCAGCCTACAATTTGCAGTGTGGGGAGGATCAGGCCCCACAAGCGTTTGTGCAAGAACTGAAACGTGCCTTTGCGCAGACCACCAGAAGGGTGCGCACGGATAGCAGAGAATTTATTAATACGTTTTTCCATGCCTTGCCCAAATACATAATGACCCAGCTCGTGAGAGATTTTCATGAGAAAAGATCTTTAGAATGGGCCATTGAACAAGCCACCCGCATCTACGAGGTGCAGAAACCGGTGGAAAACAAAAACCAGCCCAAAAATCCCAAAACTAACAGCACCCCTGCTGCTGCCAAGGTGGCAGAGGTAAAGGTTGCCCCCGTTTTGGATTTGGAGATGGGGGGGCCTAAAAACCCACCTGCACCTAATAATGCTAGGCCCAGAAGGTCCTCGGGCCAGTCACAGACAGGGAGCCAAGGAGGCAGCCCCACAAATGGGGTCCCTCGCTCTCCTGATTATGTAAGTCCCTGTTACAAGGGAAATCGACCCATCCTGGGTTATGTGTGGACTCCTCCAGCCCAAGGGGGGGGATCCAGCCAAGCACCTAACCCAGAGAACTTCCCTCCCAACTTCTTACAGGAGGGCAGAAACTCACCAAACCCTGGGCAGAACTTCTTCCCCAGGTATCCACCCAACTTCCAGCCCCAAAATCCTCCACCCTTCTTTCCCCAATTCCCTGAGCCCAGACAACCGAATCCGGGAGAGGGGAGGCCAAGGGTGGAGGGGTATCCAAATCTTCCCAACCAGGGGTACTACCAAAGAAGGGATAGCTACCCTTCCCGGGATCAGCCCAGGGGAGAAAACAGGGCCCCGTATCAGCCTGAGCGGGTTTCCCAGTTAGAGCGCCAGGTTCAAAACATGGTGCGGGATCTGGGTCACATACTGAGGGCTCAGCAGAACCCTCAGATCGGCATGTCGGCGCAGAACGCACCCAACTCTGGACCTGGTGCTCCAGAACAATGACGGGGGCAGCACCCCGATAACTCACCGGTTCCCAGGGAGGAGGCACAAAGGGAAGGGGGGTGTAAAGCCTTGGAGGAAGCTTCCTTCCTCACTTGTAAACAGCCCCTGGAAACCCAGGAACCGGAAACAAAATCTCTTGCCCCTGAAAGCCTGCCTCCTAAGGAGCAGAGGGGGGGGGTAGGAGAAACAAAAGACCCAAACAGACTCAGTTTGAGGAGGAGGTACAGATCTTCCAATTTGAGGGAGAGGGATCCTGAGAGGATCCTGGGAAAAGGATCTTCTCCTTCAGAGAGGGGGGAACTCCTCCCAAAGAAAAATGGGTCTCTAGGGATGCAAATCCAGACTGGGGAGATGTGGAGACTGAGCTACCGCCGCCCACCATCTCATCCCAGAACCAACAGCAAGAAAATCCCCTGGTTCAAACCCATCCTGGTGACTGCCTCCAAAAAGGGGGGGGCGGCCCGGAACCGGTGCCAGGGGAACCCACAATGGCTCTGATCTCCAGTTGCCAATTTTTTCTTTCAGATTCCCAAGGCTCTCCACAGAATTCCGCCCAAATCTCTTCTCTAGCAATGTCCAAAACCAGAAAGTTAGCCCACCAGTTGTCCAAAAATGTGCATTATCTGTGCCCCCTTGAGGAGAAGGAGGGAAGATACTATGCCCCGGTACAAGTACAGGGACAGGGTACAATTTTGGCACTGGTGGACACGGGATCTCAAGCTACCCTTCTGTCCAGAAGGGCCTTTGATGAACTGAATGCAGGAAGGGAATGAATTACCAAATTCCTCTCACCTCACTTCCTGGACAACTCCAGAACTTTGAGGGGAAGGAAATTCCCGTTGAGGGGACGGCAGATTTGGACATTAAAATTGGGCGACACAAGTTGAAACACACGGTCATAGTTGTGACTCCAGAGGGCACCCCTTGTTTACTGGGGAATGACCTCCTGAGGAGGTTGTCACCCTTAATAGATTGCGTAAACAAGGTCCTCTGGACCCAGACTAGCCGACCAATAAAATTAAAACAGAGTGTCAACCATGTTAGTTTAAACGGCACCTGCCACATGGTTGAACAAAAATCTGACCAAGTAGAATTTCACTTCCAGAACAACCAAATTCCAGACGTGACAGTAATAGCAGTAGGACAACAGACTGGTGATGGGGGGTCCTCTCTATTTCTGAAAATCAAACTTCCTTCCAGTTTAAGGTGGTATTCCACACTGGAAGGAAACACCCTGAAATTCTTTACCAATCCACAATCAGAAACTCCCACTCCTATAGTCCAGAAAGATGTGAAATCAGCTCAGAGCCTGGCTGATATTCAGCAAATTGGAGAGCAGTTGTTCATCCCTGTCCAATGAAATGATGGGAAGGACTCTGTTCTCGCTCGAGTGTGTGTGAACAATGGTAAGAGCTTCATCAGCGAAGCCATGTTCCGCCAACTCCCAAAAGATCCAGCCATTCCCACCTTCAAACTGATAGACAAATGGGAAATGGACCTGGAAGCACCTAATTCCAAACAACTCCTGCCAAGCAGGTGTATGCTCAAAATCTCCATTGGCAACAAGATCATAGTCCATAATTGTTGGGTCGTGCGAGACGTCACTGCCGCCTTTTACTTAGGCAGTGACATTCTCAATCGCTTTGCCATTAGTTTGGACCTAATAAACTTCAAAGCTTGGTCCCGATTAGCGGATAATCCCATGGGCTTTGATGATCCAGAAAAAGCATTTAGGTCAGCTCAATTGCTACCTTATGCAGTTGAAATTCAGATCAAAGAGGAAGTCGCCATCCCAAAAAGGACCCGACAATTGTCCCTGGAAGTGAAAGTTAAAAGAGGACAACATTTGAAAAACCCTGATGCTTACATACATCTAAACGCTTCTCTCCAACAGCAAGGGTTGGGGGTAAACCCAACTCCATTAGTCAACATAGAACATGACACCATTCCAATAGAGGTGGATAACAGCGACTTAAAGAGTATTACTCTAGCCGCAGGCACCATTATTGGAATGGCGGTTGATGACCGACATTTTTCCATAGATTTAGGTAATGAACTGTTAGGGCCAATCCCCAAGGACTGCTTTGACAGTGACAGTGATGACAATACAACACCAGACAGGATTTTTACCCCACATGGGGGGAACTTCCTGGTGTACACTTCTTGCCCTTATGGTAAGGAAGATGTGACTTGTGACTTCAGGAGGGATGAGGTGATTTTCCAGGTCCATGAGGGCTGCCTTTCCCACCTGAAGCCTCCAGTCCAAATCAGCACTCTGACCAGGGACTTCTCCACCCAGCTGGAGGAGGCCGCTGAAATAGCCAAACCAGAAGTCTTTCCAGGCTTCAGTTAGATGGTGGAAGAGAGAGTCAACCTAGCTGATGCCTGTGTGACTCTGGAACAAAAGCAAAAGTTGAAACAAGTTTTCTTGGATTTCCAAGATCTCTTTGCGGTAGACTCATATGACTGTGGTCGCACTGACATCCACACAACAACAATCCCCACGGACCCTGGCATGACTCCAGTGTTTGTGAAGCAATATCGTTTGCCTCTCGCATCCATGGAGTCCCTTACTGAAATAATTAAGAACCTTGAATCCAGGGGAATAATCCATCCCGTCCACAGCACCTTCAATAATCCGGTGCTGGGAATATTGAAGCCAAACGGCCAGTGGAGACTCTGCGCCGACCTCACGGAGCTCAACAAACGGGTCCATACTTCCCGATGGCTTCTGCCCTACATTGACCAAGGGCTGGCCCAGATCCAGGGGTCACGGGTATTCACTGCAATAGACCTGACCAATGGATACTGGACTGTGCCTGTCAGTAGGGAGGACCAATACAAGCTGGCTTTTACCTTTGGGGGCCAGCAGTACACATGGACTCGGATACCTCAACTCCGGCAATGAATTCAACATTTTCCTTCATAAGGCCATGCCCGACATGGGTGCGAGGGGTAACCTGGCTTATGTAGATGATGTCCTCATCAAAAGTTCATCTGTGGAGGAACACATAGCGGAGATCCATTATGTTCTGACCCAGTTGAGGGCTGCCGGAGCAAAACTTTCCTTTCAGAAAGCACAGTGGTGTAGAACCCGTGTTAATTTCTTGGGGCATGAGATTACTCCTCAGGGTCTCTGTCCCCAGGAAAAGAAAGTGGAAGCACTTCAAAAACTGAAAGACCCCACAACTCTGCGGGAACTAAGGAGCCTCCTTGGACTGACTAATTACCGCAGAAAGTTCATTGAGGGCTACGCAGAGATCACCAGACCCCTGATTCATCTCCTGAGGGGGGGGGGTCAAGTGGGAATGGGGTCCAGAACAAGCCGAGGCAGTAAAACAACTCAAAAGAAGCCTCTCACAAGCGCCCTGCCTAGCTTACCCTGTCAGAAACAAGGAGTTCTTCATGTAGACGGGGTTCTCTAATACGTGCTTGACGGCAGTATTATACCAAAAGCATGACAAGGTCAATAAAGTAATCTCCTATGCGAGCAAAACTTTATCCTCTGTGGAGGAAAAATTCAACGATTGTGAGAAGGCACTCCTGGCAACGGTGTGGGCATTGAAGAATTACCACCCGTTTATCCAGGGGGAACACATCATAGTGGAGACTCCACACCAGCCTCTGCAATATCTCCAAAGTGATAGAATCCGGGCCGGAAATGTGAGTAATTCCCGAATTACTTCCTGGATTCTGTCAATGCAAGGCTTTCCTGTGGAGGTCAGATATGGCCAAAACAAGAAGAGTCCCCTCGCGCAAGGTCTGGCTGACTTGCATGATTGTGCCAGAGAAGGACGAAAGTCTAAAAATAAAGGACAACATGGAGGCATACCTTAATTCCCCCCACAAAGTCTTTGAAGAAGACAAGTGTGAGGGAATGCCCACTGTCTATGTGGATGGATGCTCTTACCATGTTGACAACAACGGGGAGAAAGAACTGGTGGCCGGCGTAGGGAATGCATGGGTGAAGGAGTTCCCAGAACCCTCCGCTGGATACAAAATTGGTCCCCGAAGTAGTCAGGTGGCAGAATTGATGGCTGTGCATCAGGCCATCCTCACTGCTGTCCAGCATCAACTCCACGAACTGGTCATAATCACAGATTTGGATTATGTACGGAACGGGTTCGTGGAGCACCTGGTTAATTGGAAAGCCAGAGGCATGTTATGTGCTAACAACAAACCCTTGAAACATGGGAAGTTGATCCAGAACATTGATGATCTGGTCACCTCGAATGAGATGACCATCTATTGGAAAAAGATCAAGGGTCATTCCAAAGTAGAGGGACCAGACAAAACTGGAAACGACTTCGCTGATCAGCTGGCCAAAACCGGGGCCATCCAAGGGGATCTAATTGAGATTGAGTCCCTGTTGGGGGAAATCCAGGTCACTGCTATCACTAGGTCCCAGACAAATGCTCACAACGACCTTTCAATTGCACAATGGAGTAAGGAGACCCCTGATGCTGATTTGATTACCGCTCAGAAGGGGGATCCAATAATTGGTCAATTTTACCAGCACCTTGAGGACCCTGAGACCTTTCCCCTGACGGATACCGATTACACTGGGAAAGAGGACCTACGAGTGTTGATGAAATGTCCAAAAATGTTCCGAATCCAAGACGGTTTACTGGTAAGGAAATCCAAAGCTGGCCACGATCAGTGGGTGGTTCCTACCTCATTCCGAAGCCTGATGTTAAGTCACGCCCATGATGCGGCCACCGCCGGTCATAGGGGGTTTCACACAACACTGGAAATCTTAAGAGAGGTTGCATACTGGCCACACATGGGGCAGGACCTCGACCAATACTTGAAGGGGTGTCTTGTGTGTGCACAATTTCAGCCGACGTCCCTCACACACTGCTCACCTCTCCAAAAGAGGGGGATGACACTGCCATGGTCAGACTTACAAATCGACTTTGTAGGCCCTGTGATTCGCTCTGCTAGGGGGAATAAGTACATGTTGACTGTGACATGCTTGTTTACCAAGTGGGTGGAATGTCTCCCAGCCCCAAATTGCAAGGCAGAAACTGCTGCTGCCCTGATGATTAACCACATCTTTTCCCGTTTTGGTCTACCTCAAAGGATTGAGTCAGACAGGGGTAGCCACTTCACCAGTGAAGTAATGACAAAGATGTGGGAGATACTGGGGGTCAAAAGGAAGTTGCACATTGCTTACCGGCCAGCTTCTTCTGGGGCAGTAGAGAGATATAACCGAACCATTGTGAGCATATTAAAGAAGTTTGTGGCAGATTCTGGGCCAAGTTGGGATATCCGATTACCTCTGGTCCTAATGGCCATCAGATCTACCCCTTCATCTGCAACCAAAATGTCACCATTTGAGTTGATGACTGGGCGCAAGATGGTGCTTCCTCAGCATTTGCTCTACAGGACCCAAGAGCAGACACTGATAAATGCCTCCACAACTCATGAGTATGTGGATAATTTAAGGAAACACCTTCAACATGCTTTTGCTTATGCTCAGCGGAATCTAGAAAGATCAGCTGATAGCATGAAGACCCACTATGACCTGAAAACTTCCAGGAAGGAATATCAGGTGGGGGACCGGGTCTATCTATACAATTTCCAAAGGAACCAGGCCAAACAGCGAAAATGTTTGCCTACATAGAAGGGACCCTTTGAGATTATAGACAAAATCTCCCCTGTGGCCTACAAGATCCGCATCCCCAAAGGCGGTTTGGCCGAGGGGGAAGACAAGTGGGTCCACATAAACCAGTTGAAGTGTTGCCATCCCAGGCACACTCTGCAACAACTGGAGGAATCCTCTGGAATCCTAGAGGGTACTGTCTCAGATTAATTCAGTTCTAACTTAAAATATCCTACATATCGCCTATCAAATTCTGAGTTTCTCAATGTGGGTGTTTTCGTTTTTGAATGCAAAAAGAAATGTGCATGTCCATATGTTTTGACTATAAATTTATATGCCACCCCACTATATCAAGGGTGGGGGAAAAATGTCTATGAATAGGTATTGCCGCTCTTCCTTTGTCGTCCTAGGAGAAAGAAAACCTGGAGACGGGCCAAGGAGGACGATCCGGAGACCGGGAGCAGAGACGCAAGGGGCCCAGTGTACCGCCCAATACTCCCATCAGGACCGGCGAGGAGAACCGATCGATCCGACTGGATGGAGGAAAAGATGCTGAACTGTGCCATTTGCAGAATTGGAAGAAGATTATGCGGACAGACCAGTGCATGGGTCAAAACCCTTGTGCACCCGACTCCCCATTGACTCAAATTCAAAGGGCAGTCACGTGGGGGGATCTGTTGGGTGTCCTGACCCATGTTTGAGCTATCATGCTGCAACATTTGGTGCTGTGGGCTTAGAAAATGCAAGATGGCCAAAAAGCCCACAAGTGCGCCAGAATCCAGGAGAACCACGCAGTTTGTGCGCACACCCAAAATGGTTACCTAACTTGCCACCCACCAGTGTAAAGAAAGATCTTTGTTAACAAAATCCACTGTTACTGATGTCAAAAAGTTGCTGAAATCGTGACTCATTGGACCACTTTAAAGATTCAACCCTTTTGTGGGGTTCCACATAACCATTTTACTGTAAGGAGCCCCATCAAAACAATGTTAAGCAAGGATTTACTACCATGTAAGAACCATTCCTGTTTGGAATGCATTAATCCAAGAAAAATCCCAAAAATGGTTGCATTACCAGTACTCACCACTATCAGAAATCCGGCGTTTTAAAACAACACCAGACTTTTTTTTTTGTGTAAAACTGAATAAATGAACCCAAAGCAGGCCAAATAAAGACTTACTGAGGGGTGGATACAATGTAAAGTTATATTCTGAAGTGACTTGAAGGTTTATAACAAGACTGGCTGAGCTGTGGATTTCAGCAGTTTAAGTAAATTTGGACTGAAAGACACTAAAAATCTAAATGTTTAAAAGAAATGAGTGACCTACTTTTGAGTGTCACATAGGTTGCAATTGTTTAAATGTCATAGTTTTAAACTTAGAATCAGCATTCTAGCTGCATATGTAAAATGGTTAGTTTTATTTGAATGCAGAAAACTGGGTAACTAAAAGTGACATTAGCTGGGGGCTGGCTTCAGGAACTGAATTCTGCCTACCAGCTACCCCCGACAGGAGTTGAGACTTGCACAACTGCTGTGTTCCCAGGCCTACCTGCCTTTTGCTCTTCCCACCCAAAAGGGATATGACACTTCTCTGATTGAATTACCAAAGGGACTGCTAGAGACTAAACATAGGACCCAGGCAGAGGGTTTATTGAAGTGACCATAAATGGCTTCCTCTTGAACAAAGGGCCTTCCAGGGCCCAGGCAGATGGTTTATTGCAGGGGTAATAAAAATGGCTTCCTCTTGGCAGAAACTGGGAGGGGGAAAAACTGGAGACAGAGGCTGAGCTTGAGGAAAGTGGAAAGACTGGTTTCTGTACCATGTGACCTGAAAAGACACACCCCTGTAGCCAGAATATGGTTTTAGAAAAAGATGAATAACTCATCGTACGGACTTGTCATAATTATTTAAATGATACCATAATTCTTGTGATTTTTCTGCCCACATTTTAAGAGGTTTTTAGAAGCAGTGGCATGATCTGGGGGCAAGCTAGCAGTTAAGAGGGTATTACTTAAAATGTATGCATGTTAAAAGTCTGATACTTCATCAATCAATGCCTGCATGCCTTGCACACATGTGGGTAAATTTGAGTAAGAATCTGATATTGGTAACTTGACCAAAAAGTGAAATATGTTGCCATTTCTCAATGCAAGCTCTCAGGAAGAGCAGATTTTGAACAGGGGATACCTCCTGTGATATGTGATGGGTGCATGTAATTTTAAACAAATGTGTACCTGTGCAAATATGTCTTTTGGGTCAAAATATAGATTGTGTGTAATTTGACAGGGGTGGGTTCTCTGTATCATAAACAGACCTCATCATGATGACACTTCATTTCATTCCCCCAATCAAGGGGAAGAGGAGGAAGAGGCCAATGACAAGTGGAGAGGGGTAGGGCGTAGGAAGCTAGCCTCTCCACCCATTTTCAAAACACATAAAAGCAGACAGTCAGGACAGATAGGGACATTCAATTCCATTTGCTGCGGAGCATGCTGCCGGACCATACCACATCCAGAGATCCAGACTTCAAATCCATCAATCTCCAGAGAAAGCTGTGCAGAAAGATCCAGAAGCAGTGCTGTACCCAGAGAGAGCAGAGCTGACCCAGACCACTGTTAGCAGAACCAGAGAGCTGACCCAGATCACTGTGAAGTGCCGAGACCAGACCAGAGTCCAGTCTAAAACCTGACCAGATCCGTGGCGAGGCCCATTCTATTTCTAAATATAGTGTGAGTACCTAGCAGAACTGTGCAGAACCAATCTCTTAGTTAAAATAATATAATTCAATCTATTTTAATCTAAGTAGAACTGCCTAAAAGCTGTCACCTATCATTTTCTAGCTGCTAGCTGTCACTTGTCACTTTGAACTTTTAAAATTTCAAATCTGAAAAACGACCTTTACCATATCGCTCCTATCTCCGTGACCGTTTGTCTTAGAGACTTGCAGTAACTTTCCTCTGAAAGCTGGGAATCTTGGCTTTCCAACGAACCTAGAACCGCATTCCTATTCCATACACTTTTGCCGCAATCGCGAAAAACGCACTCGCGAATTTACCGCGATTTGCAAATTTCTCCACGTGTGAAAACAGCAGCTTCCTTGCTAAAAATTCGTTTGCCTCTTAAGAACCATCCCTGAATCATTGCTAGAGTGAGCCGGGACTAATATTAACTAGATACCACTCACCCTGAACCTCTAGGGGGAATTAAAAGCATTTTAGCATATTTTTCACTTCATTGCCAGCACATATAAAAGCATTTTGGGCCTGTGTTTCAAACTTCTGTAGTCTAAGCTTGCTGGGGTGAACGGGATTACATTTGATTGCATTTCTGAGAACTGTGTGATTTCCTTCCATTTCCTTGCATTGCATAAAGGGGGGGAGGGGATTGCCAGACAAAAGTGATTACATTGTTTTGTTGAAATCATATTGAGTATTTTCTGTATTGCATTTTCATTCAACATTATATCCATCTGAACTTATATAAAGCATTCTCTACCACCTTATTTTTCTGTTCCTATTCACAAGTGTGCTAGTGCCAGACTATCCATTATTGATTACTGCTCAGATTAGGTGTGGTATTCAATTATTAAATTATTATAAAGTGTGATATATATATCTATTGTTTAAATTATCAAATAAACCTTTTAACTTGCAAAACAGAACTACTTCTTGGCTCAGTGGGGTCAGGGGGATTCCAAGAGAGGGGTGTTATCTAGGGGTAGTCATCCAGAACGCATGAACTGGACATAAAGATATATCAATAAGCGTTTCCATTCAGTATCCCAGACTAGGCATTGACTTAGCTGTAGTGTTGAATTGAATCCTCTTACAGGATGGGCCAGAGCACAATGGTTTCATGAAATGCTCTTACCTGGTAGAGGGTCGAGTTGAAGGGAGTGGCAGGGGGTTGAGCTAGGGAAAGAGGGGCAGCCCATCATACCTGTGTCTTCCATATAAGGAAGACGCCTCATGTTGGCTTTTGAAGATACAATCATTACAGGGCGCAGAGACTCTAAATGGAAGAACCCAATGCCATCAGGAAGTACAAACATATGGGAGAGCTTTGCCTTGAAGGCCGACGTAAGGGCCGAGAAGTGAACATAAAAGGGGTTCTTCTCAACAGCAAAGGGTGTGATTGCAGGAAGAGAAAGCTTCTCGACCTGAAGCCAAAAGATGCACTGCGGTGTGGCTATTCCTGGGAAGCCGCCTGCGGTGAGATTATAAGGAAAAGTACTGCTCAAACTGGGGTTTGTAGCCACTGTTCCAGTGCTCGGTGGGGTAGCTCATTACATGCATATTTATTTATTTATTTATTTATTTTTTTATTTATTTATTTATACAGCGCGCAAGCAGCACAGAGGCATTGAGGCGCTGTTACTTGCAATAACTTAGTTACAGGGTACAGGCATGATAGCGGTTGTTGACACATTATGAATACTACACAACATCATACTGTTGTTACAGATATTGCATTGGGTCGTATATTACAGCTTATGTGACAAGTATTTGTGCTGTTGTGTCGGGCCTTATGTGAAGAGGGTAGCTTTCAGAGTTTTGCGGAACATGGTGAGCAGGCCTCACCTCGGATATTGGGAGGTAGGGTGTTCCAGTGAGTGGGCGCGAGATAGGGGAAGCTGGATCCGCCCGCTCTGACTCTTTTTACTAGTGGCGCAGAGAGCATGTTGGTGTACGGTGATCTGGTTGGCCTGGTAGTGGAGACGGGGTGTATCCTTTGTGAGAGGTAGGCAGGAGCAGTGAGGTGAATGAACTTGTGGGTCAGTGTCAGGGCTTTGAATACGATCCTTTCCTTTATTGGGAGCCAGTGGGCTAGTTTTCTGGCCTCAGAAATGTGTTCTCTTTTATACTTTTATACCAGAGACCCTTTTAAGTATAAATAGCCACAGAGATAAAGTCTCCTGAAAGTGATGTATGCTGTTCCTTATGACCAAGCAATGTAAGGTGTTTCATTAATCCAGCCCCACAGTAGTCGAATGTCCAGCAAAGTCCACTCCACACTTACATTTGGGGCTTGACAGCTGTTGCTACAACATTAGCAGCCTTCTTATTTTCACACAATTCAATGTATTGTTTCTAGAAATTTCAAAGTACATGATTTTAGATACTTTGATACATTGTGAAATTAAAATGAGATCATGAGCAAAACAAGCATTTTAAAAGAGCTCCCTGTCCTGGCACGGAGAGAAAAGTGTGTCCCGTAAAAGCAAATCCATATACATTTCCATTGAAGGAAGAATGTTGAAGCTGCACAAAATAATCCTAACCTTTCTTTCATCTCAGGATGAAATGGCGTGGTTTATTTACAGTTGCATAGTCAGAGTCAAATAGTTGGTCAATCTGTATGTGTTTCATATCCAACAGCAGCACTGCTTCAGAACAGCTTATATTGTGCTAAAGGGAAAATAATAGAGAAACCATGGGTGACAGCTTCACCTCCACCGCTCCTCCTTCCTATAACCTGAAGCCCCTCCACAGATGGATTTATGCATGCAAGTATTTCAACCAATAAGTGGTATGCTATAGGAGAATACGTGTTGTTGGATCACTAGGTGCCTCCTCCTACTCTATGTTATAGGATAGTACATGTTTACGTGTTGTTGGATCCCTAGGTGCCTCCCACTATAATGTATCGGAGCATACATGTTGTTGGATCCCTAGGTGCCTCCCACTATATTGTATAGGAGCATACATGTTGTTGGATCCCTAGGTGCCTCCTCCTACTCTATGTTATAGGATAGTATATGTTTACGTGTTGTTGGATCCCTAGGTACCTCCTATTCTATACTATAGGAGAATACATGTTATTGGTCCCTAGGCACCCCCAACTACTCTATTCTATATGGGAATGTGTGTTGTTGGATGCCTAGGTGCCTTCTCCTACTCTATGCTATAGGGGAATATGTGTTGTTGGTTCCTTGGTTCCTCCCACTGTATGATATAGGAGAATATGTGTTGTAGGAGTCCTAGGAGCCTCCTGCTCTATACTATAGGAGAATTCATGTTGTTGGATCCCTATTTGCCTCCTCCTATTCTATGCTATAGGAGAATGTGTGTTGTTGGATCCCTAAGTACCTCCTACTCTATGCTACAGGGAAATACGTGTTGTTGGATCCCTAGGTGCCTCCCACTATATTGTATAGGAGCATACATGTTGTTGGATCCCTAGGTGCCTCCTCCTACTCTATGCTATAGGGGAGTATGTGTTGTTGGATCCCTAAGTACCTCCTACTCTATGCTACAGGGAAATACGTGTTGTTGGATCCCTAGGTGCCTCCCACTATATTGTATAGGAGCATACATGTTGTTGGATCCCTAGGTGCCTCCTCCTACTCTATGCTATAGGGGAGTATGTGTTGTTGGATCCCTAGGAGCCTCATAATCAATGCTATAGTAGATTATGTGTTGTTGGATCCCTAGGTGCCTCCTCCTACTCTATGCTATAGGAGAATACATGTTGTTCGATCCCTAGTTGCCCCCTTCTACTTTATGCTGTAGAGGAATATGTGTTGGTGTATCCCTAGGTGTCTCATATGCTATTCTATATGAGAATGGATGTTGTTGAATCCCTAGGTACCTCCTACTAAATGCTATAGGAGAATATGTGTTGTTGGATCCCTAGATGCCTCCTACTCTATGCGATAGACTAATACGTGTTGTTGGTTCCTAGGTGCCTCCTACTCTATGCTACAGGAGAATATGTGTTGTTGGTCCCTAGATGCCTCCTACTCTATGCGATAGACTAATACGTGTTGTTGGATCCCTAGGTGCCTCATACTCTATGCTATAGGAAAATACGTGTTGTTGGATCCCTAGGTGCCTCCTACTCTATGATGTAGGAGAATATGTGTTGTTGGATCCCTAGGTGACTCTTACTCTATGCTATAGGATAATATATGTTGTTGGATCCCTAGGTGCCTCATAATCTATGCTATAAAATAATATATGTTGTTGGATCCCTAGGTACCTCATAATCTATGCTATAAAATAATCTGTGTTGTTAGATCCCTAGATGCCTGCAATTCTATGCTATAGGAGAATACATGTTCTTGGTTCCTAGGTGCCTCCTACTCTATGCTACAGGAGAATATGTGTTGTTGGTCCCTAGATGCCTCCTACTCTATGCGATAGACTAATACGTGTTGTTGGATCCCTAGGTGCCTCATACTCTATGCTATAGGAAAATACGTGTTGTTGGATCCCTAGGTGCCTCCTACTCTATGATGTAGGAGAATATGTGTTGTTGGATCCCTAGGTGACTCTTACTCTATGCTATAGGATAATATATGTTGTTGGATCCCTAGGTGCCTCATAATCTATGCTATAAAATAATATATGTTGTTGGATCCCTAGGTACCTCATAATCTATGCTATAAAATAATCTGTGTTGTTAGATCCCTAGATGCCTGCAATTCTATGCTATAGGAGAATACATGTTGTTGGATCCGTAGGTGCCTCATACTCTATGCCAAAGGTCTTCAAACTTTAAATTGAGGTAAATGGGCAGGGGCAGTTCACAGGGTCGGACTGGAGCTTAAAACTGGCTCAGGCACAAATTTAAAAGTGGCCCACAGTTGCAAATGGCAATTTATTACTTTTGTGACAGACTGTTTGAATAGTACCCCAGGGGGTGTTTTTTGTTAAAATGTAAGCACATTGTGATATTTAAAGTGTATTTATTCAGCAACAAAGGTCAAAACTACTAGCTGCAGAGTGAAGTAACTCATCAAACTGGCCCACATTGGCCAAAAAAGTGGCCATTTTGACCCCAAAACATTGACCCACACTAGCATTTTGCATTTTTGGTTTGGGTATTGCCCTATTGCCCTATAGGACAGTCAGATCCTGGCGGCTTATCCATAATGGGCGAGGGGGGGTGTCGACCCAGTGGCCCTCTCACCCATTATGGAAGAACCGAGGAGCCAACCCAGTGAAACACTGAGCACTCCCTCAGCTGCTTTTTCCAGCTGAGGGAGTGCTCCTGAGCTAGCTGAACTGTCAAAGGGAAACAGCTTCCCTTTTCCACTTCAGTTCCCCAGCTGAACATGCTCACTGAGCCATGCAAGGTTGGGGGCGTTTTGCTTCGCCAGCCTTGCATAGCTCATTGGAAATGCTGGCTGGGGACCTGCATGTCTGTATGTGCGAGGGGGGCCCCCTGCGCTTCCTCGCACATACAGACAGAACAGCCATGAGCGGGGCATTTCAGCTCCCACGTGCAGGCCCCTGCACGCATGTGCAGGAACCAGGAAGCTCTTGCTTCCCGATTCCTTTCATGATGCAGGAGCTGGAGCACTGGGTGAGAAAACTTCAGGACCGAGCAGAAGGTAAGTTTATGTTAATTCATTTTATATTTAAATATGTGCATGGATGCGTGTATTCTTGTGTTATGAGTGAGTGTATGGTGATGGGGGCTCATGTGAATGATAGAGTGATTGCTGTGTGAATGTGTGTGTGTGTTTGTTTTGGTCTGTTGGGCTGATTTTGGCGAGTGGGGGGGCCTTTGTTGCACAATCCCCCTACCCACCTGCCAATATCAGCTCTCCTTCTGAGACGCTGTGGAACCCAGAAGACAGGGATGGCATTTATTTTTACTGGACATCTATCTTAGATGTCCAGTCAAAAATACCATGCTTTCCCCGTGGTCCCCTCAGTGCCTTGCATACACACATAATCATGTTGATTGTGTTAGGCACTGTGAGCCCCAGGGAAGAGGGATGGTAGCTTTTTACTGGACATCTATCATAGATGTCCAGTCAAAAATGTCATGCTTTCCCCCGTGGTCCCCCCAGTGCCTTGCATACACACATAATCATGTTGATTGTGTTAGGCACTGTGAGGCCCAGGGGAGAGGGATGGTAGCTTTTAACTGGACATCTATCGTAGATGTCCAGTAAAAAATATCATTCCTGCTTTCTGGGCCCTCCAGCGCCAATTGCAAACTGTTTGGCTTTTTGCCCAATTTATTTTTAAGTATGCCCTTAAATGCAACATTTTAACCCATTATTTTAAAACAATTCACGGGGAAACCCCCCCAACCTCCCCTTGATTGGTTTGGGCTCCCTCGCTGCGCTCCGTCGCTTATGCATATCTGGGGGGAAATATTTATGCCCCACCACTCAAATAATTCACCAGCCGTCATTGGCCATGGACTGTGCTGGGAGCGGGGTGGGGGACCCCAGGGACTGTGGTGGGAGCAGGAGGGGCGGGAGCCATGGGATAGTGGTGGGAGCAGGGTGGGGAGAGCCCAGGGTCAGTGGTGCGATGGGGAGAACACAGGGACTGGGTAGGAGTGGGATAAAGGAGCACAGAGACTGTGATGGGGCAGGTGGGGCGCCCAGGGACTATACTGGGAGTAGGATGTTATGAAGGCGCGCAATGATTCATAGCCATTTGGACATAATTTCCATTTGGCATTTTTGGGGGGCCCAGCCTGCCCACATTTTGCTTGTGGGGGGGCCCAGGCCTAAAAAGACCACTGCTATATGCTATAAGAGAATACGTGTTGTTGGATACCTAGGTGCCTCCTCCTACTCAATATTATTGGAGAATACGTGTTCTTGGTTCCTAGGTCTATAGGAGAATACACGTTTTTGGATCCCTAGGTGCCTCCTGCTCTGCTGACAAGGTACTAAGCACCAGCGTCGAATGCCTCTACTTGGCTTTCGGCCACTTACCCACCTGACTGCGCCTTTCACTTAAGTGCTGGAACCTCTTACTTGTGATCTTCCCAGATTGGGCCTCAGGGTGCCTTGTACCATCTGTATCTCATAATTACATGCCACTTAGTGTCTGTTCTAGTGGCCCTGTGAAGCAGGCCTTCATTTGGCACATGTGATACCATTGGCCAGCACCATTGTAATTGCGCCATTTTTAAAGATGCAGTTCTGTGCAGTAGATAGACTCACAATAAGCAACGGAAATGTGGGTGAATGTGGATAACAGAATGGTTTAACGATTAAAGGAAGACATGGAAAAAGGATGTTGTCAACAACAAACCGAGAAAACAGGACAAAATGAAGAGAAAGATGAAAGGAGACACATAACTGTTTGGTGGCTGCTCTTTTCTCTTTTTCTCTTTAGAATTTACTGAATTTTCTTTTATAGAGGCAAAAACAAATCAACAGAGAAATGTAAACTCCCACTGTCCCCGACTATCGCAGCGAGGATTTCCACCTTATCACATGAGTCAAGTCCATTATCCTCTCTCTAGAGACTGAGCTGCAGCGCTTGGACGCAGCACGTCCATGTTGACCTTCCTCCTATCAAACATGCAGTCCCACTGCTCTAGCTGTGCCCCGTGACATCTGCCTCCTTACCTGGGCAGGTGACATCAGTGGATTGACTCTGTTCCTCACTGATGTGGTTCTTCACAGTGCAGGTCACGTTCCTGAGGACAGACTCGTAGCTCATCTCTACTACCCTGGAAGGGAGCCATGAGGGTGTCCCATTCACACTCCAGGAATAGGATGGGTCACACCGTTCTCCATGAGGCAGGACAGCTGAACAGTGGCGTTCAGAAGGCATGTGTAATTCACCCGAGGTGTGGACACAGGGTCTGAAATGAAAATGTTATAAAGTTTGGTCCTGAGACATTTTGACACAGGATTAATAGTCAAACCTCTATCAGGTGCAGGGCTGAAAGGTCCACGTGTGGCATCTCATAACATTGTGACCATTGACATACTATGAGCAGAGCTCAGCACCCTCTTCTATTTCCACTTATTTATATTGTTTTACTTTTAATGTCCCCTCTCGTTCCCTTCATTACTATTTTCTTGTTCTTTATTTTCTCTTGTTATATCCTATTCCTATGATTCTCTATTTCATTCTTAATTTCTGATTGGCTGAAACATTCCTCTTGCCTGTTTATCAAATGTAATCTTTCTTCCCCCTGCCTTGGGTGCAAACATATCAAATGCCACCCCTAGATTTATGTTAATGGTCATCAAGCGACTTGGAATGACCCAGTAGAGGGTTGGAATTACCTATCTGAGGGCCAGAGGTAGTTGCACCCCACATGGATCTTCCAGGCACCCCAGCTTTTACACAGCTGTCTGCATGTTGGCTACTTCTTCCAGCCTTGATGACTTTGAGTTGAAAGAACGCTGGCAGGAAATTACAAGGCAGGTATGAAGGGCCAACGAGAAACAAGGTTCTAGGTTTCATCAAGCATTTGTCTCCAGTACCACTGGGTCCCACCACCACCATCCATGTTATTTTAAGAAGAACGTACACAGCATGACTAACGCCACAAGTGCCTTCTTGCACTTCTGATCCCTGTCCAGAACCTTGTGCCGCTGCGGGTGACATCCCAGAAACCACTGCTGTAAAAGCCAGGTCCGCATATGTTCCTGGCAGACCTGATTCCTTTCTACACCCAGAGCATCAAGAGAAGTTGGCTTCAAATGGTGGGGGCGTGGCAGGGGAAGGTTTGCCCACCTGCTCTACATCAACTGAACTGCAACACTTCCAGCTGCAAGACTGCAGTTGGGAATATGCATCTGTAAGGGAAGGACTTTATGACCTGTTTATTGCTAAAGGTAAACCCAAATTATAATAGGAGTCCACTGCCCCTGCTCCATTCTCCTCTACTCCTCTCTCTTCCTAACATCATGTGCCTTCATATCTTCCTCCTCCTCCTAACTAAACTCTCTCTACCCTGCCTCAGGCACTCCTCATATGTGTAACCTTTATTTATTTATTTATTTATAAAGCACTCCTTCACCAATGGGGGCATCATGGTGCTGCTGGGACGTAGGAAGGAAAGGAAAGAGAAAAAGAGGGGATCGAAATACAAGGTGAGCTAAAACAAAAAGGTCTTCAAGGGGCTGCGCAACAGCAGGTGATCCTGTGTGGCACACAGGGTCACCGGAAGGGAGTTCCACAGCCTGGAGGCTGCAACAGAGAAGGCCCAGCCAGCTGATCTAGAATGGTGAAAGCGGGGAACCTGAACAAGATGAAGAGATGCAGGGCATATAGAACGAGAGGGGACATAAGGGGGAATTTGACCTGCAAGTACTCAGGACCCGAGCCATAAAAGCCCCAGTGCACCATGCAGAGTGCTTGGAACTCCACCCATTTCCCCACAGTAAGCCATTGCAGTGAGGCCAAAATAGGAGCGCCAAAGGCCCTAAAAGGGGCCCCCCTGTCGGCAGCCTGGCAGCAGTGTTCTGCAGGACCTGTAAATGATGATACAGATAGAGAGGCTGGGATAGATACAGGGCATTATTTATTTTATTTATATATATGCTTATATTGCGTTAGAAGCCGCAGGCATCAGGGCGCAGAAAGAAAGCGGCTTAAGAAACCACAATGGTGGTGGTCTAACAACCTTATTGGAACAGGGCGGTTTTCAGTTGCTTTCTGGGCAATAATGGGTTACTAATTATGCATAGGGTACTAAGGAGATTGTTCCAGGCCTGTGCAGCCTGTATCGGAAAGGAGCGCCCCTCCTCTTACTCGCTTGCTCCTGGGGCAAATCAGCCGCATAGTGTCTGCTGACCGTGTAACTCTGTGCAATCTTTGAACATTGATACATTCCTGATTATATTGTGGTGTTTGTCCATAAAGACATTTATGAACAATGGTGAGTGTTTTAAAGCAGATTCTAGCTTTTACCTGCTACCAATGTAACTCTCTTCTGTGAATTGAGAGGGTTCATATCTGGGGATGTTTTTATAATTCCTACTGCATCATTTTATAAGATTTGCAACTTTTCCACACATCCCTTATTTGCACCAATCACAAGAGCGCTGCAATAGTCAATCTTTGGCATTATGATGGCGGGAAGTAAGGTGGTGCAGTTTAATTCCGAGACGTAAGGTTTGACCAATCTGAGCAGACGAATATGATATTGGGCCTCATTACGACCCTGGCGGAAAGTGACTGACCGGACCGCAACAGCGCAAATAGCGTTTCCGCCATTGCACGAAGGAGCAAAGTGCGGCCCATTCCGACCCATCGGGCACGAGCACCACGGCATGGCGGAAGTGCAAAGTCCGCGATGGCGGAAATGACCCCAAAACGGCCCACACCGCCGCCGTACGTCGCCCTAGGTGCAATACCGCCACCCATCACAGCGGACACCGCAGAGTGCGCCTACCGGAAAGTACGGTGACCGGAAATATACGGAAACGGAAGTAAAAACATGGGCCCGGAATGGGAAACATTCCGCCGTACACCTACAAAACCACAAAAACCACACACCCACTAAGAACACTACCCCGAGACACACCCCAACCCGTCATCCACCCTAGCGAAACCAAGAAAAATGGGAAAAGTAGCGAAGAAAGCGTGCGACCGCAAGCGGCAGGTCCACTTCTCCCGTGAGGAACTCACCGTGCTAACAGAGACCCTCCAGGAGAATGCTGCCGTCGTCTTCTCCACGCAAATGACCAGGACGGCACTTGCGAACAAGAAGGCCATATGGGCCCTGGTGGCACAGCGGGTAAGTGCGGTGGGGACCGCACCCCGCAACCCACAGCAATGCCGAAAGCGATGGGACGACCTGCGGATACGCGTCCGCAGCATACTCTCTGCCAACCGCAACATTGCCACAGCCACCGGGGGAGGCCCAGAATCACCCATCAAGTTGACCCCCTGGGAAGAAATCTGTGCCTCCACCATCGGAATGGAGAGCATAGAGGGAGTCGGAGGGATGGAGAAAGGAGTGCCGACATCCGAAGATTCAGGTAGGTGGGCCAGATAAAACAATGCTAAATCCACAATGTCCAATCATGTGAACTACCATGTGTCCACATAGTGCAACAGAAACACATGTCCAGGAGAACGTCCACACACATCGCCCTGATAGTGCACTTCAAAACTCACAATAAATACATAATTAATTAAAAACCCCTAAAACACCCACTACACGTGCAGCAGGCACACCCTAACTGCAGGCTGCCAAACAACTGCACCCTCACTCCACACACAAATGAAAGCACCTCCAAGGCCCCGACCCAAATCACCCTCAGGTACCACCCCAATGCATGTGATACAATGCCATTCCAATACCCATAGACCCATTATTAACCCTCGCCCTCCTTTACTCCACCACAGGGTCTGATCCAAACGACGAGCATCAGGACACCCCTACCAGCGCACCTGCAAAGAGGGCCAAGACCAACGGCCAAAGACCCTCCACCTCAGCTGCACGCATCAAGACACGGCAGCAGCACACATCAGGTGGCAGCACAGAGGAGGGAACATCAACAGGCACCCCAGCAGCCAGCATGCCCACAACACCACCACCACAGGTCCCCCCAACGGATGCCACAGAAGGCACTGCCTCTGGTGGCAGCAGCACCATAGGTGACACCCCAATGATGGCAGCATGCTCCGACACAGAAGACGGGGATGTCGAAGTCAGATCCATCCATGACCTGTCCCATTCCCCCTGTCTGTCCCATCCCATACAACATGAGGATACCACGCAGGGGCACCCACAAGACGACGACTGGCCATCCCCCACAAGCCCTGTGGCAAGGCAACATGAGGTCAACAGCCCCTCTGTGACACCCCCGCAAATGGCCATGGCCCAGCAGAGGCAACAGTCCCTCGACCAGTTAATCGTGCAACAGCAGCAACTGGCCACGCTCCTCAAGGACCATGCCGATGAATGTGGGCGCACTAAGGCAGACATAGAAACATCAACTGAGACACTCAGGGCAGAAATGGAGAGAAGTACAGAGACACTAAGGGCACAAATGGAGAGTAGCACCGAGAGCCTGAGGGGGGAACTGCATGCGACGTCCAAAGACGTATGTGCCGAACTTGCCGCAGTGCGCCGTGTGCTCACTGAGCTCTCACAAACCCTTAGGGACATGCATGGACGTGAGCAGGCAGAGACATCATCCGTTGCAAGTTCCGTCCAGGGCAGCCCCCAACGTAGATCTGGGAGGAACCTGCGCTCCACAGGCAGGGGTGCCCCTGACACCCGCAGAGGGGGCTTGCAATAGCGACAGCCCACTGACAATGAGCATCTTTGGACACTGGTGTTCGGGGGGGAGGTAGGAGGGTGGAGGGGGTGTGTTGGGCTCACTAGGGTGGCGGGTCGATAGGGTGTTCAACATGATATCACATATGCCATAAACAGTGCACGATCAACCAATGAGATGTGTGGACAATGATCTTTGTGTATTAGGCCATCATAGGCGTACAGTCCATATTGTGCATGTACCAGACACACACAGTGCCACGAGTCCCGTGTCCATGTATCAGCCACCAGGCGTGAGTGCTAGAAGCATGCATCAATGAGATGCTGACGAATGTCACGGCCCTCCGGTGCCTCGCAGACTCCTTGAGGTGCTGCCACATCCCCACCCTCATCATGACCATCATCAGGTGCTTGCAGTTCTGCGTCAGGGGGCATGGGCACATTTCTACGTACGCACATGTTGTGGAGCATGACACATGCCATGACCATCTTAGCAACCTTCTCATGGCGGTACAGGAGTGCCCCGCCAGACCTGCTGAGGCAGCGGAAACGAGTCTTCAGTAGGCCGAATGCCTGTTCAATGACTACACGGGTACGTGAGTGGGCATGGTTGTAGTCCTCCTCTTGCTGGTCCCGTGGGTTCCGGACTGGTGTGAGGAGCCATCTCTTCAGTGGATACCCAGCATCACCTGTATGTGGACGATAAACGTATGATGTGGAATGCCATTGCTACGTACGCACACCCCCTCCCTTCCTGCCAGGTCATTGCCGCATCACATACCCCACATCATCATGCATGAAAAGAGACTCACCGAGTAGCCAGGATCTGTTCCCTGCGTGTCGCTCCATGTAGCGTGGTATAGTAGAGTTCCTCAAGACCATAGAATCATGGGTTGATCCAGGGAATCTGGCACAACAATGTGTAATGATCCTGTTGGAGTCACACACCATCTGTACATTAAGGGAATGAAATTGTTTTCGGTTGCGGTACTGGGCCTCCATGGCATGTGGGACGACCAATTCCACATGGGTGCAGTCGATGGCACCAATGCAACCCGGTATGCCGGCAAGTGCATGGAATCCCACTTTTGTGTTGGTAATTTCCTGCTCCGAGCGTGGTAGAGAGATGTAGTCGTCTGCGTGCTGCAGGAGGGCATCGAGCACTTGCAATAGTGTCCGTGAGAACAGTGGCTGAGAAATGCCATGCAACTGTCCGACTGTGTGCTGGTAGGTCCCTGTGGCCAGGAAGTGGAGTACAGACACCACCTTCAGTAGGGGTGGGATGGCGGTTGGGCTATCTATCATGCTGACAAGGTCAGCCTGTGTCATGTCCACTATTGCGGCTATGGTGTCCCGGTCCAAACGGTAGAGGGTGTGGATCTGCTCATCAGTGAGGTTGAACGGATGTGCTCGGAGGCGTGGGATTGCGGGCTGCCTGCGTGGTGGTAGTGGCTGTGCTGGCGGCCCTTGCTGGCCCTGCCTTGGCCTCCTCCTCCTCCTGCCTCTCCTCCGTGCGGCCGGTTGTAGTTGGTGATCGTCTTCTTCTTGGAGTTGCAGTACTTGCAGTGCTATCAAGTCCCCCAGGGCCAACATCGCGAGTCCTGCCGGTAGCATTTCGGAGTGGGTGTGGTTGTGGGAGGAGACTGGGTGTGCATTTTATGTGTTTTCAGGCTGTATGGCCTCCACCTGTGGTGATTCATTCCACCTGTGCAAGCTGCTCTCCCCTTTGGGCGAGCACGTCCCGCACACAACGCTGCGAATCGAGGAATGGCATCTTGCTATTGCAATCATGTATTTGTACCCGATGGCCGTGTAACATTTGTTGATATGTACATTCGGCTATGGTCCCATTGTTTCACATACAATCTTTGCAGTCGCGACCAGACTTGTGATGGGTCAGTGGAACGTAGTACTCGAGTAACGGTGGGCCCTCATGCATCACTGTACCGAGTTGCAACGACGGGCGGGCCGTCCCATTAGTGGGTGATGGCAGTTGCCATTTTCACACACAGCCGCCCTAGCTGGATTAATTTGTGATTTCAAACGGCCACAGATGCCTTTTCGACGTGATGTTGCAAATGAGGAATTCGAAGGCCGGCGCTTTCGGTATTCAGCTAGCGGAGAGGAGATGGCCACAGGTCTGACTGCAAATATAACGTACTATTGTTCAATGTCCTTGAGACAGAGGCCATGGGGAGGAGCAATGATTGATATGAATAGTTTGGGGTGCGCAATAGTGACGTGGCCGATGAGGCCGGACGTTCCCAAATACATGTAACTCCACAACACTGGAATTACGGGCTGGGGCAATGTGGATTTTGCAGGCTGCATAACGCACAGACTCAATGGAAATTTCGAATGTTTTGTGAGTAAATATTCTGGCGTTTTTATGACAGGATGAGGGAATGATGAATGGATGCTTGGGCAGGTGATTTGATACAGGGTTTGCCATGTACAGGGCTTCTTGGAATGTATCCGCCTCCCCTGCGCTATGTGATGCAGGGCTGCCATAGTGGGACCATCGTCTATCTGGCCTTGTTGAGCCCTCCCTGTCTCGACGCGCCTTCAGACACTTGTGTCCATGCACGTTAACATTCCCATCTGATGGAATCTGTTTTGACAGACGCATGCACACGTACACTCGTTTGTGATGGTGTTTACACCTCGATATGGATAGTTATGAGTCGCAAGTGGTTTTGGGGTGGTGATGATCCTTTGGAGTGGGCTAGCATGCATATGGCTGTGGATTTAGTGTGATCATTGAAGTGAGTTGTTCGAATGTAGTTCTGATGGCCATTCTGTTCTTTTTCTTTTCTTTTGGTTGACAGGTATCTCCTCCCCTTTTGCCACTGCCATCTGTATGCCACTCCTGCAGATGGCGTTTACTCCCGACACCTGCTGCTTCGTGTTAATCAGTGGAGCAGCATTACGATCTTATGGGACGATCGCCAATGGGCCACATGCCCTTACGCAGTACTAGTGGCTCAGAGCAACATTTCGGCCTTTCAGCTGGACTAGTGCCTCCCCATTGGGACGGGCCTGCGGTTCTGTGCGCTTCCATGTTGCCTTTTCGTACGTGATTGTGGCTCTGTGTGCCATGATGGAAGAGGGCGTCACACAAGTAGTAGCTGGTCATTCCTTGCGGATGCAGCCCACGATGGTGATATGTGTTTTGGAGTTCATGGACTAATGGCTGTATGAGCTTGGTGATTTTGTTGTGCATTAAATTTCTAATCTGATATGGGCCGTGTAGCGTTCTTCTTTGCGAGTGATGTGGCATATTCCTATTTGGGGAGCGATGTATTGTGAGGAGATCTGCATTGGGTTCCGGCTTCGGAGTATAGTCGCGTGGTACAGTGCTGGGCGCGTTTGCCTACGGAGCCCAGTGAGGTCAGGGATGGGGGCTGCCAATATGACTGTTTGAATGTTGTCATGCTCAGGGGCGGGGGATTGGGTTTTGTGTAACAGACGCCGGTCAGCCAGGTGGACTGGTGGAATGTTGTGATTTTCGGTATATTGCTGGTCACAGGTGCCTGTGTTTGCGTGCGTTTCTGGGGGGGGGGACTGTGGTCATGTCCATTGGAATGGCTTCTGTATTCGTGCCATCTGTGCCCTGCAGCTCCCATTGGCCCCTCTTGTGAATCTTTTGTTCGTTGGCATGCATGGGTGACTTGTACATTTCACTGGTTGCATTGTGACTTCATTGCACCTACGGGGAGTTGTACTTTGTGGGCAGGGAGCGGTGTACAGGCACTCAGTGGGGCCGTTTACGGTTGATTCGCGATGCCGTACTTCTCACCATGGCGGAATGGTGCTTTCCGCCATGCTTGATGGCGTTAGGTACATGTCCGCTAGGGTCGGAATTCGCGTACCCTTGCGCCATGGTGGTATTTACGGTTTGGCATGGCGCGCGCGCGCGTACTTGGTGCAGTTAGCGTTGGCGTTCACTACGGTGTCGCTAATGGCTTCGTACTTTGCGGTGACGGGTCATAGTCGCACCGAGCGCTATTCGATGGCGGTATTGCATTTCCGCCATCGTTTTCCGATTTACGCCAGGGTCGTAATGAGGGCCATTGGGTTTTGTTGACCACACTGGTCACATGTGCGCACATGTTCAGAGAGGACTCTAAGGTTAGGCCAAGAGTTTTAACCTTGGGTGATGTTTTGATAAAGTGATTTTCAATATTAAAATCTATTTATTACGTGTTAAGCTTAGCACAAGCTTGGCAGGATCCGAAGATCAAATACACTGTTTTATTTCCGTTAAGGCACATACCATTGGATGTCATCCAGCTTTGTATTGTGCCATATATAAGGGAGATTCTCTTTGCATCTTTCTCGTAATCTCCACTCAATGCTAAAATAAGCTGTGTATCATCAGCGTAATTACTGAATTGAGCTCCCAATTAATCTAGGAGGTCACATAAAGGCCTTCAGAAGATGTTAAATAAAGTTGGGGAGATGCTCGCGCCTTGGGGGACCCCACACTCTAATGATTCCAATCCAAAGTAAGCATTTCACCAAACGATTCTTGACTGCCTGTCACTCAGAAATGAACTGATCCAATGCACTACTTCTTCAGAGCAGTTACCTAGGTTTTTTAACCCTAGGTGTAGCTTGCAGTGATCCAGAAGATCGAAGGCTGCTGATGGATCGAACAACATCAGCAGCCCCGATTGACTTGCATCTATGAATTTAAGCACTTCAGTCTGTGGATCCAGCAAAGCACACTCTATACCATGGAATGATCTGAAGCCTGATTGCTTAGGATGTAGTAAATCGTCACGTTCCAAATGCTGCTGTAATTGCATAGTCACCGCTTTATCAATAATGTTCAACAGAAAAGGCACATTTGTTATTGGTCTATAATTAGTATAAAGTTTGTGAACCAAACCTCCTTTTTTAATCAATGAAGTGGCCGTCACCCTTTTCTTTAGTATATCGAGTACTTCATTACTCAGGAATCTGGCATTAACAAACCAAGAATGGAGTAAAGGGCTCTCTATTGTCCAGTCTGATTTTAGAAGGGAGACTTTCCCCAAAACATGTGTTAGGTCTAGTTTTCTTCAAAATGCTCCCCATAATTTCATTGAATACTAGTTAAAATGAAAAGACCGATTGGCCTGCTGGACCGTTTCCTACCTCAGCTGAGCACCACCACTATAGTGTGGGTTTTCCACATTCTTCCTGATGTTATCATGAGCTGTTTTGCTCTTCTTCCTAAGGGCCTTCTGAACGGCTTCACAGGCTGTTGTTTGGGGAATAAATTGATCTAATTGGGCCCTGGGTTTCTCTAAATCTCTAAAAATGTGAAAGACCTTTTTAGAATCGTTGTTAGAATTTATAATCTGGTTGTCGTAAAAGTGTTTTTTAGCAAGTATAATTTCATTACGGTATAGTTTATCAAGTGACTTCCAGATGGTTTTATTCTCTTGTGTCTGTTCTTTTTCCCACACTCTCTCTGCCCTTCTTCCTTCTTATTTACAAGCAGCAAAGGCTGGGGTGAACCATTTCTGCTTATTGGTCTTTTCCCTGATAGTTTTAGATTTAAGTGGAGCGACCCAATCCAGCTGATTAGTAAAGGTCTCCTCATATGCTGCAGCCAATATATGAGGCGGATCCTCTGCTGATGTATTGCTCATTAACACGGCCATGCAGTCCCTTAGGGCACTACAAAGCACCTTGTTATAGTTCCTGCTTGTAACTTCCGTTAGGACGTTCCTCTTACTTATCGTGGGCACAGGTATTATCATGTAAAATGAGATCAAGGAATGGTCTGACCAGATACATGGCTGGATGTATAGGGGGCTTTACCACAACCCAATCCAAGGCATTACCCAAATTATCTGGGTTCTTTATTAGATATTTGGAATGTATGATCCTTGAACAGCTGTTCCAGCTCGATGACTTCGGGGTCCAATGGATTTCCACACCACCTGTTAAAATCTCCCAATACTATGGTGGAGCAATTAGGTTTGTACAGCGTCGCCTGGATTGCTGAGATCTCCTCATAGAACTCTGGCGTTTCTCGTGGCGGTCGATATATTAGCATAATGTTCAAGCAGTTATTAGGAGTAGGCTTAGCCTTTAATAACATCACTTCACAGCCCACACAAACAATAGGTGACCTAAACAAGTTTAACTCTTGTTTAGCCAATATGGCAACTCCCCCTAGGCCCCTTTACAGTGCTCTCGGTTTTGTCCGAAGAATGTATAACCTTCCGGTGTGGTTGAAGCAATGTTAGGGCCACTTGAGTGTTTCATCCAGGTTTCCATAAAACACATAATGTCCACCTTATTATCTAAAAATATAATCCCGTATCTCTGTGGATTGTTTGTCCAGCGACGAGTATTGAGTAGGGACATTTTAATAGTGCCAGTTTGATTTTTTTTGTGAGATTTTTTCGGATATGCCATGTACTTAAAGGCTCATGTTACTGATATGTCTTTAGTATTAGGAATATCCGGTAGTGCAGGAGCAGTCTCTATGAATTCCATATGAGCAGGTTTTTGTGTATCTATAATACTGGGACATGTCTGTAGTAGTTTACGCTGCAATATTAAGGGAGATACAATTGCGTCTTGCACTATGTCTGGTCTGGTTTCAGGGCTCGTGGACATTATTGTTGGTACAATTGCATAATCCATGTCGTGATGTTGATATTTTATAATAATATCTGCTCTTCGCACTTTCTGGTTAAGAAGTAGCACTTCCATGGATGCATTCATATTGTTATTAAAAGTTGACTAAACTCGTCCTGGCCACAGCACAAGCCGCCAGGGAGTCAGCGCCAACATGTTTGACACAGACATGCGCAGACTTGCTTAGCCCTGACGCGCCAGTGCTGCCTCGCCTGACCCAAGTAATTATCTACACGCAGACTACAATCCCAAAGGGACTTGCAGTTCAAAATATGTGTGTGGGGCTACAAACATTACCAAGCTCCAAACACGGTTTTAGAGATTCAAAATGTAGCAAAAATGTAATTTATAACAGCACACAACTACTAAAATGCTATAAATCGAGTTTAGAAGATTTTTTTAAAAATGTATCTAATATGCCTAAAACAGTTCTCAATTAAAATTGATCACAGGAATGAAGCCTGGATGGATTAAGGTGGCCTAGTGCAAAGAACAATACAATTATTAGCTATATATTAATCTGTCGATCAGAGTAAAGGTGAGCCGGTAAGTAAGGCAGAACTTTACGAAGGGCTTTGAGCTGAAAATATACCGACTGGCAGACTGCGCTGACCTGAGGCTCCCAGGATAATGAGTACAATTTTACGCCTAGATTCTTCACAACCTGCACAGGCTGCGGCAGAGGGCCAAGGGAAGAGGGCTAGCGAGTGGGCCCACAACCAGCACCTCAGATTTATTGCCTTTCAGGAGGAGCCAATTATCGCTCATCCAGATGTTGATCGCTGATAGACAAGTATGACAGTGAGGCTCTGTTGCTGCTGTAACAGATCCAGATGGACCAGTATTTGGGTGTCATCCACATATTAACAGCACTTAAAACCAAAAGAATGAAAAAACAAGTTCAGAGGCTCGATATAGATATTGAAAAGCAGGGGAGAGAGAGCCGACCCCTGTGGAACCCCACAGGAGATAGGCGAGGGGGCTGAGTAGAAAGGGGAAAGAAGGGGGGATTTTGAACAGTTAGTCAGAAAGGAGTGAAACCAAGCAAGCATCAGGCCTGAGATGCCCGCCAAGGCCAGCCTGTCCATCAGTAGAGAATGATCGATTGTGTTGAAGGCAGCCGACAGGTCTAACAGTATCAGCGCCATAACACGACCATGATCCACCATCCGGGCCAGGTCGTCCACAACGGACTCCAACACAGACCTAGTGCCTCTGCTTGGACGGAAACTGGATTGTACCAGATCCATAAAACCAGAGTTTTCCAAGAAGGAGCAAAGTAAAGGCATCACCAAAGATTCAAGAAGTTTCATGAAAAAAGGAAGAGGAGAAATGGGATGGAATTAGGACAGAACCGTCGAATCCACAGAGGGCTTTATCAGCATATGGATCACCGTAGCATGCTTAAAAGGAGAAGGAATATGACTGTCAGACAAAGAACTATTGACTGCGGATGAGACCCAAGAACTGATCGAGGGAATTACCCTCTTCAAGAGGCAAAGGGGAATAGGATGAGCAGGACAGGCGGATTTGAGGGCATTAGAGGCCCTCAAGATGTCCTCCACACTAGAAACTGTGAAATGTACCCAGGAGTGAGAGGGACAGGTAAGCTGCCGGGGGCTACCACTACGATGATGCCAAGCAATCGCACAAAACCTGGGACATGTCAACCGAGGTAACAGCGATAGAAGAAAACAACGATTGCACCAGCCTGAAAAGTTCCCTGGGCTGGTCCACAGCAGACATCACCCACCCGCGAGGAACCCTTATATATTCTAGGTGTGCTGTTGTGTGATGTGCATGTGTTATAACGAAGGATGCTCGGGAGATCAGGGAAGCTGGTATGAAGTTCCTTTGTTCAGTTACATTGATAAGATCTTATGTAAACTCCATAGAGACTCATAGCAGATTAATTGGCTCCCACCTCCCAGACTCTCTCCCTTCAACTGCCTGGCTAAGGAAGCCTCTTCATGCACAAACATTCTAACATTCTCTCATGAGGTCACACACACACCATGCATCCAGCAACCAGGGGAGTGAGATGTAATACACAATATAACAGACCCCCCCTTCTATGGTAAACAAAATACGATGTACATTCACTCATACCAGAAACAACCCACACAAATATAGATGTTCCACACTCAACATCACCCACCCTTCCCTTTATGAAATAAATTATTGTCAAGACAGGGCTGCTTAACATTAAAATAAATGGGCAGATGGAAAACACACCACACCAATACATCCAACTACTCCCAGAGGGAAAGCAAAACAGAGCAACCAGTCCTAAAATGATGGCCAGTCAAAATAGGGCAACCAGAAATCAAGCAAAGTCCCAGTAAAAGATGGGTGTAGGCACTGTGTTCCATGGTTGCATTGCAACTAAACTCCGGATGGAAATACAGCATGTACTCTCTGATAGGAGCATCCTCTACACCAGAAGATACTCTGACCTAAACCTAACCATGGAGAGGTAACAAGGAAATCTCCCTACTTGCAGATGTTCCCATGTATACGAGCATAACCAACATCTTCTATCCTGCTGTTAGGAGTAAACAGCACTAAAAAGAACAATATGATCTCTGGGTGGAGCTAATAATACTGATACACGTACACAAGATGTAGGGGAACTAACCACTATGTTGACATGTACCCCTTAAATGCTGGGATTACTCCAGTGTTTCATGAGGTATACAACGCCCAGACACAAAAACAGTCTGTTAGCCAGGAAGCCTTTAGGTAAACAGCAAAGTCTACTACCTTATCCCTGAACACAACTGGTGAGAGGCTAGAAGTTTCAAAATTGTGCTGAAATAACTTGTTGTCAAACGAGGTGTTCGACCCGGAACCAATGGGTAATTCCTGGTTTTATTTATGGTCTCACTGATGAGGCCCAACAAGGCTGAAACATGTCCAGGCATGCGTGTGGTCTCGTGCAGAGGGATGTGACCTAGCAGTTCAGCCTGGACTGCCTCTTTTGGGGTGGTACCAAGCCTGATTTGCATATGGTCTTTCCCCTTCTGTAATGGATTGGTAGACAAAGAACGATGGTCTGGAGGGTTGCCCATAGCTATGCCAGAGGTTAAGATTCATTCTAAACCTTCCATACATCACCTCTTTGCTTTTGCTCATTTACCAACACCACCTTGGCAAGTCCAAAACAATTGTACGTCACACGTGTGTGACAAAACATCAACTTGTGCACAACAACTTGACTGACAGGGACCCGGTGGGTGTTTCCCTGTCTCATTTTCCTCCATCACTAGCTGGAAAGTCTCAAAATAATTTCAACATTTCGAAGGGAGATGGAGGCCATACTCAAAATGACTGGCTCAGATGTACCAAAATAGGGGCAAATTGCCAAAAACTACAAACACAGACACACAGATGGTACATCAAACACTAAAGGGAAATGCAACGTGCTAACTACTCTGACAAAAGGCTACCCAAAAACTTTTTCCAAAAAATAAAAACCCCAAAAAATAAAAACACTTTGAAGTAAAATGCAATAGTGTAATGTTGTCGTGCCATGGCCAAAAACATGATAAGGAGCGTTAAAGCAATACCACTCATTAAACTATCATTCCCCATACAACCATTCTTGCAATATCTTCATTTCCATCCACTTACAAGAATTAAATGAGCATTTAAATGCAATGTATGAGTTTTAGTCCCTAAATGTCCTTGCTGCATTAAGCAGCGCTAGAATCTGAAAATCCTCAAAGTGTTATGACTGCTTAGAAACATTCATATGCTAACATGGCACTTGCACTGCAGTCAAACATGCACATAACTATAACATATAGGGCCTCATCAGGAGTTGGGCGGTAGCCCTTAATCCCAGCACTAACGAAATTAGCGCCGCCAATACTGTACCAGCGCTATTACAGCCTTCAGCCAGCACTAATAGCGCTGACAACACAAAGCGCAATTACAGCCGTATCACAAGTGCATGTACGTTGTATTAGTGTCAAGAACCGGCGTTACTACAGCTGAGAAATACCTCCAGCTTCCAGCTAGAGGTAAATGAACCAGGGTGCAAGAAAAGAAGCCACAGACGCAAACAGTGCACACCATAGGGCCACGTAAGACACACCCAGGCCCCAAAAACTTTTTACAACACCATGCTGCCATTATTTGCTGCAAGCTAGGACAGGCAGCTGCTCATGCTGTGCCTGGACCTTGAGATGCAGGCCAACCAGGCCAGGGCACAGGGAGTAAAGTGGAGGGAATGAGGAGGAGGAGAACGGTCAAAGCAACGTGAGCACCCATCCCCATGGTCAGGCCATCACCCTGTGCCCACAGCGACACCCAGTTGGTTACTGTGTAGTGCCTAAACAAGGAGACCATCACCGAGCTGCTTGCCACAATCCAGGAAGACATAAGGAGGAGGATCAATATCTGGATAGCTGAGCCCCTACTGGTGAAGCTGGTAGCAGCCCTGCAGTTTCTGGGGACAGGCACCCTCCAGCACTCTGTGGGCATGATGCACGGCATGGCACATCCCACATTCTGTGCAGTCCTGGCTAGGTGCTGGATGCCCTTGTGTGCCATATAAACCAACACATAGCACTGCCCACCACCCAGGCCCAGGTCAACGACATGAAAGCAAGGTTCTATGCCACGGCACAACTGCCTAATGTCATAGCAGCCATTGACTGAACCCATGTTGCGTTGGTGGTGCCCCAGGCCCATGATACCGTATACTTGAACCGGAAGCACTACCACTCCCTCAAAGTGCAGATGACTTGCAGCGCTGACCTCATCATCACCCACTGCTGTTTCCACTACCCAGGTTCCACTAATGACTGCATGGTCATATGCAACAGCACACTGCCAGGATACATGGAGAGGCACAGAGGACAACAGACCTGGATAGTGGTAGTGGGTGACTACAATCCCTGCCACATATGCACAGTGAAGCACCAGACCAAAAGGGGAGGATGGCAACACTGAAACACAGCATGGTATGACAAGTGGATGCACTGGCAGCACCCGGGTAGCACCGGCACCAACAACAGGGGGCATTCAAGGGAGCATGCCCACATCAGACACACCTGGACACACACACTGAAGTACACACACTGCTGCCATCACAATGACACCTTTGACCACATGCACCACAATGCATCAGGAATGCGGTACAGCTCAGATCCACACAGCAGCACCCAACAGCAGGCCCACCCGTGTCACAGTCATGTGCCCATGTGCAGTCACCTGAGACACGCTACTGAACACCTGCCACATCACCACATGGTGCATGTGCAGGAAAAGGTATGCATGTCACCATTCATAAAGGCTGCACAGGTATCACACATACACATTGCATGGGCAGGATGCAGACATGCATGCACACGGCTAACAATGCCCAGATACATTGTGATAGCATACTCATGGATGAGACAATTGACTGTGTCTGTAAGCCACCCCATGCAGGTGACTCTGGATATCAGCAGCTGGTGTGGCTGATGACCCCTGTGCATGATCCACGTACACCGCACGAGACCATCTACAACCATGCCCAGAGCCGGAACGTGTATGCATTGAGCGCACCTTTGGTCTCCTCAAGGCACGATTCCGTTGCTTGGATCGCACTGGTGGAGCCCTAATGTATGCCCCTAACAAAGTTGGGAAAATTGTTCTGGTGTGTGCAATGCTACATAACATTTGCTTGAGGAGGAATTGCCACTACCCCCCGACGCAGACATGTCACACCCAGAGGAAGACGCAGATGAACAGCATGAAGCAGGAGCCAGAGCAGAAACTCCCAGTGATGATATGAGGGAAAGGAGACTGGCCCGGCAGGCACTAATAGACAATTTCTTCTAGTAAAATACCCTGCCTTAGTCCACTTCCAGCACTGTGAATAAACTGCACATGAACACAATCAGGAATGCCCGCGCATTAATGATCTTATCTCATCAGCACCTGTAAAGTGCAGCGTGCACCCAGAGGCATCATGTTGCTGAAGCTACAGAGGTGAAGTTAACCAAGGACAGAGGCTAAAAGAGAAAGGTTTTCAAAGCCCGATGGAAGCCAAGATGACCTTTGATGGTACGAAGACAGAGGGGAAGAAGATTCCAAGCCGAGCAGCCGCCACCAAGAAGGCACGACCGCCCACCCGCTCAAGACTAGCCCGAGGGAGCTGAATAATCTTCAAAGATTGTGACCGAAGAGGCCTGGCAGGTATGTAAATGCAGAACTTGGCTTGAAGGAACTCAGCTCCAATTTTATGCAAAGCCTTGTGAACCAGAGTGATTTTAATTTAATGCGCTGCTCAACAAGGAGTCAATGGAGCTGGCGCAAGAACTGAGTCATATGGGCACGAAAAGGAGGATGGAGGACTGCTCTCGCGGCCATATTCTGCAGCAGCTGAAGATGCTCGAGCAGATGCCGCAGAATAGCAAGATATAGGGCACTACAGTAATCAATATTACTGATGACTAGGGAAGAAACAACCGCAGAAAGGAAGTTCACAGGGATGAACGGAAGTACTTTCTGAAGAGTCCAGAGCTTAAAGTGCGCCTTTTGGCAGACGAGAGAGACCTGCTCGGCCATAGAAAGAGAAGCCGATATTTTGACCCCTACGTCCTTCACTGAGGAAACCGGGAGGGGAAAGGGAACAAGGCTCTCAGGCAAGAACTCAGGAGTCCAGAACATTGAGGGCGATGTAGTGCCCACCACCAACACCTCGGTTAAGTCTCTGAGGGGTATAATACGACCTATTCAGCAATTTATACTGTATACTGCAAAATCTGAAATTAAGGGAGACAGTACGTGTGTACTGTTCAGCTGAGAGGTCTAGGTCTAGCTCACTCGCCCATTTAGCACCTACACTGGCCGGTAAGTCCGGGCTTTTATTCAACATCATTTTATACATAGAGGAAACAATCCCATGAGCACTGTATGCATTAGTAATGTATTGCAGTTCCTGGCTTTCAGAGGGCTCAGCTGGAAAGCATGGCCATAGAGAGCGTACTGCTGCTCGCAGCCTATAGTATTGTAGCCTTTCCAATCCGGTCCCAGTGTGTTCCCCCCACAACATTTGGGGCGTGATGAATTCCCCATTTGGGAACAGATCCGCCAGCGTCCTATACCCCAATCCATGCCAATGGTGCACCAGTGCTTCATCCCATGTGGGTTCTAGCCCCGGAAACATCCACATAGGAAGCCATCTCTGGCATGGGCATGACTCGCTATGTAGTACTCGCCACCATGCTAGTAACGTGCTAGACGACGGGTCAAACGGGGAGTCTTCTTTATAGGTGAAGTTCAGAATAAGAGTTTTGAGGTCGGAGTCCCCTGCTGCTAGCTGTTCTAGTTTAACATGAGGCGGGGGCTGGGAATCATCATACCAAAACGAGGCATCCTGGGCCTGTGCTGCTATGCAGTATAGTTCGAGGTCGGGGGCTGTGAAACCCCCTCTCACGTAGGGTAGGGTCACATCTGTCAATTTCTTTCTCACAGCCCCAGCGTCCCATAGGAATTGTGCGCAAAGACTATGTGGTTTGGCAAAATATTGTTTCCCAGACTATATGGGGACGTTTGCAAAGATATATATAAGTTTCGGTACTAACACCATCTTTACCAAGGATAGTCTGCCCGCCATAGTGATGGGAAGTGACCGTCATCTGGTTAACTTATTTTCAACATGTCTTTCCACAGCCCCATAGTTATCCGCTAACAGCGTCGATTTGGTCGCAGATATTTGAAACCCCAAGTATCTGATTTCCTCTGGTGACCAATGAAGTGGAAACTCACACGTCGGTTGTCTGGTGTTATTTGTGAGTGGGAAGATTGTGAATTTACTGTAATTGATTGTGAAACCAGAGAAGCCCCCTACCCGGATCACATCCCTTCGGATCGGGTCAAGATTTATGCTAGGATCCCTAATGTACAGTGATATTATCTCCGGCTGGTCCTTTAAGCGGACACCTCGTTGAGCATGCTAATCACGTGGGCCATAGGCTCTATCACCAGTGCAAAGAGTATTGGGGAGAGAGAACATCCCTGTCGGGTGCCCCTGTTCAAGGGGAAAGGCAGAGATCTATGGGAATTGACCAATACACTACCGGGTCCGACAATGTTGAGTATTCTTACTCTAGATATTAAAGCTTGGTTTTTGTGGTTTTCGAATGATGAAGGTCCCTCCGTATCGCTTTCAGTATACCCGCTTCCCTGGATATGGACATGCCCCTAATATACACCTTAAAAACTTCCCATCTTACCCCTGCCGTGGTAGCATGTGGCTCATTGCAAGTTAAGTATGTTTCAATGTCCGACCAGATATCTGCCTTAGACACAATGTCAGAAAGCACATCAGACTTAAACCTCCAGGAGCTATGGGATAAGGGTGACGACCCCAAAACTACTGATAGCGTCACTGGTGAGTGGTCAGATAATGTGGGCGGCTGTATCCCAGTGTTTTTAATCCTGCCCATCAGGGAGCCCGATACTAAGAATAAATGTATCCTTGATGAGCTATCATGTACAGCGGAATAGTATGAGTACTGCCTCTCTTGTGCATGAAGCGTTCTCCATACATCTCGCAACTCCAACAATGTCATATGTGTAAGCAGTCTTCGGACCAAGCATGATAGATGTCTTGGGGCTGTACCTGTTCTGTCCCACACTGTGTCGAGAATCACGTTCATATCGCCCCCCCATATGATCAGAATCCCAATAAATCCCATCAGAATTGATACAACATTGTCAAAAAATTCAGGAGTGTCAACATTGGGGAAGTATGTATTAACCAATGCAATATGACGTATATACCCTCGGGGTCTATGTAGTTCTTTTTCAGAGTGAACTTGTCAGAATTATATATCATTGTTATAACCCCTCTAGCCTAAGAGGAACAGGTAGTAAAGAATCTGTTTGCTCCCCATGTGGGTGCCATGCCAGTTGCCACCCCCTGCCTCCCATGGCATGTGTCTCATGTAGGAGAAGTATTTTAATCCAACGCCTTTGTACGCATGCTATAATTCTGCGTGCTTTGGTGTAGTTACCCAGTCCTCTAATATTCCAGGACATCAGATTGGTCTGCATCCTGTGTTTTAAGGTTGTTCCATGTTTTCCTCACTAGCTCATTGGATACTTTATCTGTATCACCCATATGTTCACCGCTGACCATGTGCTCTGCTGCTAAACATGTTCCCATTTTGGTTGGTTTACTAAACTCAAATACGCAATTATCATCTAGCGTTACTCTTGGTCACAAACCTGTTACCTCGGAAATGCCCGGCGTGGGTCCGCACGGGGCGTCCAGCCGGTCACTTTGGGTTAACACAAACAACCAGTTTCCCACCCTGCCACCCACCATCACTGCCCCCCCCAACCTAGCAGTGTGGTTTGCCCTCCCTCCTGCACCCCCTCTTGTAGGCCTAAGCCAACTTGGCCATCCGCCTGTCCTTGAATCAACATAATGTTAGCAACTGCTGTGGGGTAAGCTGTCGGTACCAAGACACGCTATGTTATTGTGGCATAGTACAATACTTTCCGACAATCCCAGTACAGTGGGGTACCTTACGTTAACTATATCATCATAGTCTTAATAGGATAATACATGGTGTGGCTTACAAGTGACACCTCAATTCGGTGGTGGAACGTCATCAACCTGCTCAAGGCCATTCGGCATCTGCATTTGCGCCTCAATGAACTTGACCGCCTCGTCGGAAACCGTAAAAAAATAAAGCTTGCCTCGACACTGGAATTTCAATCTGGCCGGAAATATCATGGCATATTGAATGTTGCGGCTACGGAGCAGTTTCTTAACACCGATAAACTGGCGTTGTTCATTCTGTAGTGATATGGAGAGGTCTGATCACCTGGGACCCCAGGCGCAAATCCTTTTTTTCCCTTGCCAGGTGAGGAAGTTGGTTCCTGTCACGGTACCTGAGAATCTTAGCTATAATCGGTCATGGGAAGTCACTGGGTTTGAGTCGGGGATCCAGGGCTTGGTGTGCCCGCTCTACTGCCCGCTCTACTGCAAAAAAGGGGGACAAAGCAGGTGACCCCAAGAGGTCCCTGAGCAGATTCTCGACTGCCTGCTCCATACCTCCTGTCAAGGCATCCTCCGGCACTCACACTATCCTAACGTTGTTCCTTCTGGATCAGGACTCTAAATCGTCACATTTAGACGTAACCGTTTTCATGTCTTTCTCTAGGGATGACCCCATATTCGGGAGGGTCTGCACAGTGTCCTTGTCTCAGCTCCCGCTATGTGTCCAGATTCCCTGGCCAGCTGAGTCCTCATGAAATCCACATTAGCCGTGATGTCATCCAGCTTCTCGTGGACTGCCACAAAACTCTTTTCCATGACTTCCATCATATGCTTGAGATCCGTGGGAGGATTCAGCAGTGGTAGGGCTTGTTCCGCAGTAGAGGTAGTTGCAGGTTCTGGGGCCCTCCTGGCGTTAGCTGTTGTGTACTTGTCCATGGCACCTCTTTTCTTGCTCCCGCCTGCCCCCTTGTCATCGTGTTGCGACCAGAGTTGTACTGTCTGCACGCCCCAAAAAAAACGGTGGGTCTGACAGGCAAATATTCTGCCCCATCCGCGGTCCCCGCGATCTTGGTGGCTACTGCCCAGTTCCCTTATTGGGAGCAGACAGCACAGTCTCATGCATAGCCACCCCACTGTTGGATGCCACAGGATGTTTGGCCAACCATCCGTAGGACCCCAGTTTATAAGTATGTGAAATAGTGGCTATAACATCTCACTTATGCAGCAGCCTTGGGGCAGGTGTTAGAGTGTTCCACTCACATGTCCATGGCATACAACTTTCCATTGCCGCAGTGCCAATACTCAATAAGGGCAGGGTCCCTCCCCACCAAAGAGTTACAGGCAGTAGCTAGCCACCAGCCTGTGTACTGCCCCTCACCACAGTCTCTTGACCCCACTGTACTTAACTCAGATAGGCGATCCTGTCTGGACCTTAGTTATGCTGGCATCGACAGTAGGGCTTCACACAACAGTGCATTATTATTACATAGGCCCCAGACAGCGCTGCGTGAGCAACAGGCTCGAGCACCAGGCTTGTCGCAAAATAAACTATAAGTCTGCTCGGATACCGGGCGAGGCAATGGCACGTACCACAGCGGTAGGAGTCTCTTAACCGGGTGTCAGCATGGTAGAGGTCCTCAGCATCTCTCCCAGGGCAGCACAACACTGCATGTGACCCGCGGAGGACTCGCCAGAGCTCGGCACAGTGAGTTCGTGCCACATCAGTCACCTACAGCAGCATCCACGTGCCAGTGCACCAAGGCCACCCCAGTGAATCGGAGCAGTGGTGAGGCCAGCCAAGGGACCCATCCAAGTGCCATGCACCACACACCCATGGTGAGAACACAGCAGTGCCCCATAGGGACCTGCCAGTGCCATGTACCCTACGGCCCCTGTCCCCATTTCAAATATCACCTGTGGAGGCAACGTGGGTGCATGGGGATCAGAAGCATGCACGCCAGATAACAGCTGCACCAGCACTGTCATCTTGCCATCCCCACACTGGCCAAATGCAGACCACCTATGTGCCCCCCCATTTCTGCACCTGTCTCCATCATTGTAAATCCACTTGCAAATGCCCATGATCAGGCCTGTTCATCAGCTCAATAGCCTGGGGGCCCCACTCATCACCATGTATTGAATGCCATGCATGCCAACACACGTGGGGGAATGAGACCTAACGCCATCACCTATGTCCTCTACAGGCACACAAGCAACACCAGAGGCGTTGGAGAACAAAGAGGTGGCTGGCCCTCTGTGAGTGTGCCGTCACGCCACACAGACACCCCCACCACTAACACCCTGCAAACGGGCAGACACGCCACACATAGGCGGAAGACACTGCAAGCCACTCCGCCTCACAGCAAGAGCAGGTCCACACCCCCCTTCCAGCCCTCCAGGAGCACCACAATTCCATGTGACAACACCTCTGCCGCTGTGGACACCGCTACGGAGGACGCACCAACAAGTCCTGTGACATTGGAGGCGCAGGAAGTCAGCAGCAGTGAGTCTGATCATGTGGCAGTGCCAGCAACCCCTGGGCGCAGTCTCCCCCAGCAGCCCTCCACCACAATGGAGAGCCCATCATACTGCTGCAGCTTGCAAACACCCCAACTGGACACAGACACACCCTCCATTAACTCCCCTGTTGCAAGCCCACCCTGACAATGCACCCCCTCACCACCACAGCCTACGGCTACATTGGGCATGTTGATACAGAGGCTGGGGGATATGGCACAGTGCCAAGGGGAGATGTAGGCCATTGGCCACACCCATTTGGGGCATTCAGAGGCGATACATGACGCAATCCAGGGTGTAACATGCAGGATGGCGCGGGACAATGCCAGGACCCGGAGGGTCACTACCTCCAGCACTGTTGCACTGTAGGCATTCAGCCGAAGGGTGAGGGAAATGAAGGAGGGTGTCTCAACCCTTGCAGAGGCCATCCATCAGAGCAATGAGCTCCAATGACAACAGCTCCAGGGGGAGGCTCAATCCCTTCCCGTTCCACTACACCAACCGAGGAATCCCAGCAAAGCACCCCTATGCGCCAGTCCCTGTGCCAGCTGAGTTCCAGATCACTAGCTGCTGGGAGTCAGGGAAAGAGGACACGGCCATAGTGATTGGCATGACGACTATTGGCCTGAGTGGCCATGCCATGGATTCTTTGGAGGGTGGGGGTTAGGTGGGATTATCTGCTGGGGTGTTGGTGGTGGGCGGGGGAGGGGGGATTGTGTGCTGTGGTGTTGGTGGTGGGTGGGGGTGGGGGACTATGTGCTGGGGTGTTGTTGGTGGGCGGGGTTAGGTGGATTGTGTGCTGGGTTGTTGGTGGTGGGTCAGGGAGGGGGATTGTGTTTGGTGGGGTTTGTGTGCTGGGTTGTTGGTGGTGGGCAGGGGGAGGGGGGATAGTTGGTGCAAAATGTTAGATATAGGTTTGTTGAAGATCATTTGGTATTAGGACTCTGCTTATACCCGTGGTCAGTCCTCTTCTTATCTCTATACCAGCATTCGCACGCCGTGTTCTTCTCTCTCTCCGGCATAAATGTGCTGGAGAGAACGCTGCTTCCAGTTATGAGAGGTGAGGTCGTCCCTAGCTGGACTTCCATTTAAAGGCACTCGTGTATAATTGTTTTTTATCTTCCTCATTGTGTGACTCTGCAATATTGCACTTTACGTGTTTTAACTGATGCCTATTTCAGTATTTGCTACATTGTGACTGCAATTGGTATTAGGACTCTGCTTAGTCTCGCAGTCCTCTTTTTATCTCAATACCGGCGTTCGCACGCCTTGTTCTTCTCTCTCTCCGGCATAAATGTGCCGGAGAGAACGCCTGAAGGGCAGACGGGCACTGCGGGCGCGCTTAAGGCAAGCCTGTCTGTGCCCGTCCATGCTCAGGCTGGGTCATGGCTGCTACCGTGCTATGACCCTCCCCCTTATGCAATCAGGTTTGCGCAGCCTGAGCTTCTTGCTCTGGGCCCAGAGGCCACCATTTTCCCTTTGAGTTTTAATAGTATACATGCTCATGAGGCTACCTTGATTAGCAACGCGAAATCCACCTTGAATAGTCTCCTGTTGAACGCACGTACACTGGCGGCGCATGCCCTGAATTGCAAAGATCTGGTGGAAGATCACCTTCCCGACTTTGTTTTCATTTCGGAAACTTAGCTGGGCCCTCACTCCGAATCTGTTGTTATCCAAATTCTCCACCCCAACTATGAGCTGTTATGCTGTGACCGCAGACCTCCCTGTTCTGGTGGCGGGGTTGCAGTTATGTTCAAATCAGATTTTAAAGTCCTTTCCATTCAATTCGATCATGCTCTCAATATGGATGGAATCCTGATTCACATTCCTGCGTCAGCTACTAACACTCTGTATGTGCTTCTGGTTTATCGCCCTCCGGGCTATGATCGTAAATTCCCTGTGCATGCTGCTATACTACGCCAAAATAATTCTAACCTGGTAATTGTTGGTGATTTCAATCTTCCCACCAACAAAGCAAATGTTGTTTAGCCAAACAATGTGTGGCCTCTATGTCTGATTTGGGCTTTCCCAGTTGGTCACTGGCTCTACCCATCAACTGGGCATTACCCTGGATCTTATATTTTCCCCACCTGCAGCGCTGTCTATCTTTCCTGCATCTCCCATTATCTGGTCTGATCACAAGGTGATTACCTTCTCCCTCATGGAGACTGTTTTACTCCCTCCTCGCTCCCAGCAGTTCATCCTTAAGCGTGGTTGGCATTCGGTTTCCCCCCCTGATCTTACCTCTCTGTTCCTTCAGGAGTGTAGTAGTGCTCCTTCTTACACACTTACGACTATTTCTCATTCATTTAACTGAGTGACAGATATCCTTGCTAATAAGCGCTGCCCTCTGAAGAGTCATTGTAATGAGCCCTGGTTTACTGCTGAACTCAAAAATCTCAGACTTCGTTGTAGGCAGACGGAAAGGAAATGGAGGTCAGCTTATTCTTCCTCTGACCAAGTTCTATACCATCTGGTCACTTTAGAATATCACAAAACCATCTTGGCTGTTAAGCAAACTCACTTTAGCGCTCAAATTGAACAGGCAATTAACCAACCTAGAGCCTTATTTGTGGGTATTCCAGTCATTAACCTTTTCAGGCGAAACGCCAGTCCTCGGTTCCGCCCTCTCAGGAACTGTGTGACTCTCTGTCTTCTTTTTTTGATTAGAAGATAGTTACAATCTGCAAAGCTATTAGCGTGTCCCATACTTCTAAGGTTCAGCATGAGCTTCATCCTAGCCCACCCTACTCTGCTGACCCCATGCCCAGTGTTTGGTCCTCTTTCCCGGTGTTCTCTGAGGTCCTGGTAGCCTTCAATTGTCTCTTTTCTTAAGAACATCGCTGATGACATCGTCCCGTGGCTCACCAAAGCTGTTACTGACTCCTTTTCTTCAGGGGTCATTCCCAATAAACTCAAGCATGCTCTTGTTATCCCGCTGTTGAAAAAGCCTGGATTGGACCCTGCTGTTCTGTCCAATTTTCGCCCAATTTCCCTGCTTCCCTGAAATTGCTTGAGTTCCTGTTTGCCTCTCTTCTTAGTTTCTTTCTGGAGTCCTCCAATTTCTTCGATCCATTTCAGTCAGGCTTTTGCCCCAGTTGGGGCACAGAATCTGTATTGGTCTCTGTTTTGGATGACCTGACTGGCCTGGTTTATCAGGGTGGGGTGGGATCCCTGATTCTGCTTGATCTGTCAGCAGCGTTTGACACCATTGACGACCCTAACCTGATTGTCCGGCTTTCCTCAGCGGGCCTCTCCGGGAAAGTTCTTGGTTGGTTCTCGTCTTTTTTGGCAGGAGCTCCCAATCTGTGTCTCTTTCCCCATTTTTCTCTCACTCGATCCCTCTGCTGTGTGGAGTTCCCCAGGGCTCCTCATTATCTCCTACTTTATTCAATCTGTACATTCAACCTCTTTTGGGCATAATGCTCGCCTTTGGCTTTTTGTGTTACACCTATGCTGACGATACACAAATTATTGTGCGGTTGGGGGGGGAGCGCTGTTGAGCTTGAGCTGATGAAGGTCTAACCCGACATCACTCCGCTGAGACCTGCACTATTTACATGAAATGTGCCATCTTTTCCAAATGATAATGTTAAACTATCACAAATATAGCAACCTGAGAGTGGGGGCTACCCGTACTAGCTTTTCTGAGTTAAAACAGAACCGGGAAGGCTCCGATGTGGCTGCTGTGGAGGGTAGACATGGTGTAGAGGTGCGTGGCGAACTGAGAAATTCCTCCTGCTGTAAGGGTATCCGCGCTGGAGTGGCAGCATCCGAAAAGAGTGGGACGTGACTTCTACTGCAACTGGCAGTGGCTGAGACTCGAGGAGGGAGCCAGGTGAGGGAGCCGCGCATACTGATCCTCACCGCAGCACTTTTTGTCCAGAATCGCAGCCTTCCACTGCCGGGGCCTGTGTGGACAGCGGGACATTAGCTGACCATTGTATGGATACATCGCCGGAGACACAGTGGTCCGCTGGAGCTGTCAGAGGATAATGACCCTGACTGCCTGAAAAATACTACGGCCGCATCAACTTCCCCACTGTGTGATGACTATACACGTCTAATACTGGTGGCCTTGTCGGAGGAGGAGCTGGAGGGAAAGAGCCCTGCCGACGGAGGGCCTGAATGCCTGTGGTGGGACCGGGTGTGTATTAACACGCAGCGTCGACCCATCCAGGTGGGCTCTATACATTGGTGCCAGATATCTCTGATCATAGTGGTGGGGGATTGTCCTGTGTGAATGAGCGGCTACAGGAGTGGACTTCTACTACTAGCTGTAGTTCTCTTGCAGTCCCCAGACCCAGACCTGCAGGTCATTACAGCGTTTCCTACTTTCTTCGTCGTCCCAGTGGATGCTGGACACTACTGTGAATTTCTGGCAAACCATGTGCCAGATAGCTGTGCAGCGCTGTGCAGAGGTTTTCCGTTGCCTCGACCCATATAGCTCGTCGTGGTGTCCACCTAATCGGTAAGCACCACTAGCTCCCCCTCACTAAATTTGGGCTTTCTGATATGATCTAGGACAGCCGTCCCCCTAACCCTCTCATGAGACATTCTAGCTGGTTTGCAGGTGTGGATGGCTGCAGCTCTGATATTTAATGGATTGTGATTTTCAAAATGGCTACTGCAGTTCTTCCCTTTCCGGCGGTAACCGGTTTACCACTGGCGCTAATAGGGCCAGTGCTGATTGCACCAACAATTGGCGGTAGCACTATTAGCACTGCATTTTTCGGCAGTAGCCCATATTTCGGTGCTATTTCTGTCGGGCGCCATTAGCCTTACCGCCGGGCCCAATGCGCGTGCTCGTATTGTTGTGATGTGCCACTATTTGTGCCATGGGTCACTACGGTAACAGCGGAAATAGCGCCTGCTTACCACCCAACTCCTATGAGGTGCTATTTGCACCATGGATTACGGCAGTAACACTATTTCCACTCGGCAGAAATGGCACCCGCTTACCGCCCAACCACTGTGGGGCCATAATATCAGGAGAGTATGAGAATAGAAAAGAAATCACTGGGGGCGTGGCTTGGCGCCAAAGAAGATAGCCGCCTAGCCCGGTTGCTCCATCCCACTATAAAAAATAAAACTGGCATTTTACATATTTCTACAAATATCACTTACCTGGTTCCCACAGCGACACGGACAAGACCGCTTCCTGAGGCTGTCTCTCGAAATTCGCAGCGGTTCAGTGATTTTCCTGACGGCGCTGCGAGCTCCGGAGTCCCTGCCTCGCCGAACGCTGCAGCTGCCTTCTGCTGCCCGCCTCACACGAAGTAAGTGCCGGCTCCACGCCTTCAGTGACGCGCCAGGCATATCACCGCCTCAGGTGAACAAGCGCCATAACATAAGGGAAGGAAAACTTCAAAAAAAAAAAAAGGGAAAGGAAGATACACGTTAATTTTGACTAGCTACACGTTTATTAAGGAAGAAAAAAAAAAAAAAAAGCTGAGACCTCTTCAAGCTAATGTATTTAAAGGAACACAGAACTATTCTATAGGTTATTGCGCAAATACTGCTACATAAGAGACACAACCCTCCCTATTAGGGTTCTTGTCTTCACTGGTGAGATGGAGAGATATATGTTTACTTCACATCTTGTGCCATATTTGAACCGCGTACTCAACAAAGTGGAATCTGTTTGGAACTGCGAATAATTATAACTCTTTGCTGCAATCTGCTACTACTAAATACCTAGAATAACTGGTGGCTTTTGATGGGTACAAAGTTGGCTGCCCCCCGATCTACGCCTTATTATTCAACTGTGCTCTATTAACATCCACCTTTTGGAGCAGCACTGCATGCATAATGTGAATATAAGAATTGTAAACTTGGGATTATAAAAAATCATATACAACTCGCTAAGCGGTTATATGGTTCTTAGCCAACTACCACAACCCACAACCATTATACCTCTTCAAAACAGTTCCCATCTAAGAAAGAACCTGCTATTACATCATCCATTATAATCTTCAACATCTTACCGCCCTCCAACATCAATATATTGGGTAGCGCATTACGTAATATCTAATATAATAGCATGGCGGCAAACAAAAAAGAACAATACTTCTAACACCAAAGATGCTAACATCCCTGCGACCAACCTCAAGAGACCCAAAAGTGACTCACCTCCTCCATCAAGCATTTCCGACCCAGCTATCGAAGTCATATTATCGGAAATTAGATCACTCAAACCCTTCATAGAGACTTGTAACGCTCACCTGACTCCCACGGAGGCGCCGGCCTGGTTTGAGCTGCTGTGACCTCTTCTAAAGTGATGCGCAGGACTCGGAAGACAGACTGGACCGGGCCCCCAAATCTTGCTTGTCTGGGTCGCAGAAGTATCCTTCTGTAGGTGGAAATAGGGGATTAGCTGTCTGCGGGGTAATGCGTCGGCCTCCCACTTCCCCCTCTCACCCTCCTCAAAACCCTTCTGCAATCCCCTGTGGCGTCTCACCTTAGGGTCTGGAAGGACGAGCTCTCCATCCTGCTTCTGATGCAGGGGCGCGTTGATATCCAGTTACTTCACTGGATCTCGGATTGGTAAGGGTTCAAATTCGCTTGACTTTTCCGGTAAGATGCCGTAAGTATACTGTTGTAAAGTTCAAGCCTTAATTGACCATTGTCCGTTTACTCTTTTTCAGGTGCTGAGTGAAGATGCCGAGTTGAGGAATGGAATCACGGAAGGTAAACTCTGATGAGTCTTTGATGGGTGGTTCCCTAGTGTCCTTGCATTCACCCACTAATGCTTGTGTCTTTTTTCCCCATAGGGGCCGGGGTACGGCAGAGCCGAAGAAGCGGCGCCGACCCGAAGTGAGGAGAGATTGTTCCAACAACAATCAGGTAAATATTATGGTGGAAAATCAGGCCTTCCTCAATCTGTTCCCTAGCTCACCTTTGTTCTTCTCTTTTCTCCCTTAGGTGCGGAAATGCAGCGGATGGTCCTGATGGTCGCTGATGGGCACGAAGTCGCCTTGTGAAGGTGAGTGGAACGAGACGCTGCAGCGAGCAATGCGATGTGCTTTTAAAATGAATGACTTCCCTTTAGGATCGTCGGTGTGATGGATCCGGATTTCGGATAAAAGCAGGTAATGTTCTTTTCCACCTTTTCTCTTCTCTTCTTCCTTTACAGGTGTCCCAGGATGCAGGCGGGCGTGGCTGGAGTCAGGATGCAGGAGCAGACACGGTGAGCGTCCAGCTGCTAGGTGCAGAACAACGCGAAGCACGTGTGGCAGTCCGGGCGTGGTTTAAATAGCCTTGGAAGAAGTTTCAGGTAAGTATTCTTCCACGGTTCCCACCCAAGTAAAATTGTTCCTTTAATAAAGTAGTCCCTCCTAAGCTTCATTTGGCTTGAGGCTTTATGCAGCATGGTCTGCGTCAGGTAAGTGCACCAACCACCTTCTTTTATGAGCCTGGAGCCTTTGGCGCCAGGACTGATGTCCAATATGAGCCTGGCGCCAAAGGCGCCAGGACAAAGTCCAAAGAGCCCCTATTAGGGGCCGCTGGGTTTTTTCCCGAGGGCATGATGCCTGCTTCCGAGGGTGCTGGGCCTGTCCCGGTGCTCTGGGGGCAGGCATCATGACAGACTACTAACCTAAAACTACATCAGTTGGATGACAGATGGAAAGGTTTTCAAAAGAGAATGGAAGAGGTTGAGAAAAGAGTTGCGCTAACAGAAGATAATACTCCTAAGGTAACACAACTTGAAAAATCAATTAAAGATCTTCAAAAACACAACAAAGATTTAGAAAATCGCAGTAGATGTAACAACCTCCGAATTTCAGGCCTACCAGAGGGCTCTGAAGGAACGGACACCATTGCCTTCTTGCAAAAATTTCTATCAGCTCTGCTCCACCTACCTTCAGACTTAATACTTAACATACAACAAGCTCATAGAATTGGCCAAACGTCTTCCTCCACCACTCCTCAACCTACGACCAGAACCCTGATTTTCTATCTTCTGGAATATTCTCAACTTCAGCTCATCATATCTGCTGCAAAAGAACGTAAATCTCTTACATGGAATGGCAATAAAATCTACATCTCGCAAGATGTTGCCAAAAGTACGGCTCAGCGCAGGAAAGTATTTTTATCCTTCCGCCCAGCCTTGAAACAGTTAAACATACGCTATGGTCTATACCACCCATGTTCTTTTAAAATAACACATGAAGGTCGTACAATAATGTTTGAAGAACCAACTGACTTAAGAGCTTTTATACGGTCTATTAAATCTGATGGCATGGACACCTCCTCTCCTGCAAGTACCTCCACTTCCTTTATTACTTGAATGTATTATCTTCCTGCTCTCCTCACTATCTCAATATATAATGCCTTGAATATACCCTATGTATAAAATGTGGGATGGGTAGCCTCGCTGCGTCTATCTTCCATCCTGAGTTGTTCTTTTCTTGTAGACGACTCAGCGGTTGTCACCCTCCTCCTCTTCAATTTCACTCTCCTCTTCCCTCTTCCTGCCTAATCTGTGTCATAATTTTCACGTCTCAAATCTTTGCAGAGTGTCTATGATTAGACTCCCCAACCCTCTCCCCACTACCTCATTTTTCTTCCTTATGTGTCCTACTCCCATCAAAAACTATTTAAGTTACTGTTCCTCAGCTCCTAATATTGGCATATACAAGGTTTTATGCAATAACTATGCTATGACAATATTTGAACGTGTCACTTGTAACATCAAAGGTTGCAAAAATCCCATCAAAAGGTGTAAGGTCATATCTCATCTTAACAAACTCAACCCCTCCATTGCATGTATACAAGAAACACACTTATCTACCAGTGAAACTTTGAAACTGAAGTCTAGATGGATCAAGGAAATCATTTCTAGTCCTGCTGTTGCTAAACAAATGTGTGGTTGCTATTCTAATCAGCAAGAAATTAACATATAAAGTTCTTGATCAAGGTGCTGGTACTGATGGTAGATGGGTTTGGGCTAAACTAAAAATAGAATCTACTGAAGTTACCACTCTGAATATTTATGGTCCTACTAATCCAGACCTCAAGTTTTGGATCACCATCAAACAATTGATACTTCAAAAAAACTTTTCTAATCTAATAATGTGTGGGGACATGAATCAAGTCCTTGATCCATTTCTGGACAGAAAATCTAGCTGTTTATTCAAAAACAAGAAATCACACAAATCCTTTGTTGGTTGTTTAGCTGAAACAGGTCTTATGGATACATGGAGAATATCCCACCCCACTCAGCTTGACTACACTTTCCATTCTTCCCCACACAATACTCTGTCCCGTATTGATTATATTTTCTCCACTAAAAACCTCACAGGTACCAATACAGATTCCAAAATAGAAAACATCATAATTTCCGATCATGCCCCTGTTTGTACCTCTTTCAGTCTTTCTGATGTTCGAAAACCGTCATCTCGATGGAAGCTCAACAATTTTCTTTTACAAGACCCTCAATTTATCATATCAGTAGAGTCCTTTATTCAACAATTCTATACAGATAATCTAGACGGAGACACTTCGGTAGTGAATAATTGGGATACTCTTAAAGCGGCCTTGAGAGGTCACATCATGGCTTACTCAGGCAAAATGAAAGCACAACGCAAAAAACACCTAGATGACCTATATTCTCAGCTAACTATAGCTGAGCAACAATATTACAGTGTCTCTAACCCTACCAACCTCCAAAAAGTACTGACTTTGCGCTTCTCAATCAATAAGGAGATTACAGACCTAGCTACAGGGACAATACTTAAATACAAAACGAACATTTATCAAACATCCAATAAAGCTGGAAAAGCACTGGCCTCTTACTTAAAAACCAAAAAGGAGCAATTTTTCATATCCCACATCAAAGACCCATCTGGCAATGTTCATCACCATCCCAAAGATATTCTAAATTGCTTCAGAGACTTCTATACCAAATTATATACTCACGAGATTTCTATACCCCATAACAACATCACATCCTTTTTTGAAAATATTAATACAACCTCCTACCCTCAATTAGACTTATCCCATTTAGACACTGCAATCACTCTTCCAGAAATGTCCAAAGCAATTAAAGGATTAGGTAAAAGTAAAGCTCCTTGCCCAGATGGCCTTTCCACAGAATTCTATGATAGCTTATCTCGATCCCTCATTCCTAAACTTCAAAATCTATTTTCATACTTTATTTCCCAAAAAGCGTCCTCTGGTTCCTTCTCAGAAGTCTTGCTTATTCTCTTCCCCAAACCCGATAAGGATCCGTCATTAGCAGGAAATTATCAGCCCATCTCTCTAATAAATGTCAAAAGCAAAATCTTTGCAAAAATCTTAGCCAATAGGATTGAATCCTCTCTTCCTTCTCTTGTCAAACCTGATCAAGTTGGCTATGTTAAAGGGTTAAACATCTCTTCCAATGCCCGACTCCTTCTAAATGCTATCCACCTATCTAACAAAAATAAAATGGATAAGCAGGGCGCAGCGGTTATAGCACTAGATCCAGAAAAAGCCTTTGATCGTGTCAACTGGGACTTTATGTTTCAATCCCTCCGCTGGCACGGTTGTAGCGACAAGTTCATTTCCCTAGTCAGCTTACTTTATTCTTCCCCACAATCCTTAATTTGTATCAATGGTCTTACCTACCCATTTTTTCCCTCAATAGAGGTACTAGACAGGGGTGTCCCCTCTCACCTATCTTATAATTCCTTTCCTTAGAGCCATTATTAGAAATTATCAGATCGAATAAAAACATTCCAGGTATAGCAAGCGGTACATCCCATATTAAAACAGCTGCTTATGCTGATGACATCCTTATTCTCATCAAACATACGGTGCAGTTCCTCTATTAAATACCTAGGTCTTAGATTTGCTCCCGCGATCCCGGACACAATTAAGCTTAATACACATTCATTACTAAATAGACTAAAGCAATTAACATCCAGATGGTCCCCCTTATATCTTTCTTGGTGGGGACGACTAGACACCATCAAGATGATGCTATCACCAATACTTTTATATTATCCACAACTCCTATGTGTTCCGATATCTTCCTCATTTTACAAATCAATTTACTCTATTCTTCTAAACTTCCTTTGGGGACAAGGCAAAAGCAAAAGAATTGCTCTAACTAAATTGAAGGCACCATATGACAAGGGAGGGGTCAAGTTTCCTGATTTTAAAGCATACCATACTGCCTTTCTTTTGAAGCAAGCCAGATATTGGTTTGCCTGTCCCATAATGTCAGATATTCCCACATGGTGTACCATAGAGAAACAGTTAGTGTTTTCTATAGAAATTACGGACCTCATTTATGTATTCAAGCATTCTTCGACGTCTATATCAGACCCTATCAGAGCCACAATATCAGCCCTCCAACTCTTTGTATTCACACAGACAAATTCCCCCAAAAAAAGCCTCTCACCTTTTTTATGGCATAACAGCAAGATAACGATTAAAAAAAAACCTTAAACAGAAAATCCTGGAAGAAAAAGGGTATTAGATTTATACAACAAATTATAAATAAATCTTCTATCCTTTCTTTTCAGCAGCTCAAAAGTCAATTTTCAATTCCCAACACAGATTATAATTTCTATAATAAGTTAGTTAATTCTTGCTTTGATGCTCTCCGCAGCTCCTCCAATGAGATTCTAACTCCTGATGTCTCAAGATTACTACACCTAACAATGCCCACCGACACTAAGGCTTCAAAATTCTATGGTATTCTCATATCATCCCTTAAGATTTGCACAATACGCCACAAATGGGAAGAGGATTTTGGTTACATTTTAAATGAATATACATGGTCTAAGATTTTCTCAAGAATCAAGGACATCTCTGCTTCAGCAAATATCTCCCAACATTTTGTCTTCTTTATACACAGAGTTTTCATCACACCTGCTAAACTATGCCTAACTAATATTAATAACAATGATAACTGTTGGACATGCGGAGCCACCCCTGCTTCGTATGAGCATATGTTCTTCATGTGTCCGTATACCCACAGATTTTGGCAACAAGTGTGGAAGTAACTTAACTCTATTTTTTTAACTAATGTCCCTCTGTCATTCATGAACATTGTTTTAGGAAGCCTGGCTGTTACCACCTACTTGCCATCTGGTGCATCTAAACTCTATGATCTCTTCATTTGTTTGGCTGTGAAGAATATAACTGCCAATTGGAAAGACTCCCGCTCCTTGTGCATAAGAAGCTGGTGGAATAACATTTGTCTCACGCAAAAGATGGAAATGTGTATGGCAAATAATCTTAATTCTATACCTAAGTTCAATGCTAAATAGTCATTTTTCATTTGTTATCTGGATCATTTTAATGTAACCACGCATGGAATGTGACTTCTGTTAATATATAACTCTCCTTTGATGCTCCCAAGATTTTCATGTATGAATCTTAACCCTAACACTGTATTCAATATTTATTTTATCATATGCTAAAGAGCCACACTTCCACACCTACCCCCCTACCTCCCCCATCCCCTCATTTTTCGTGTTTGTCAAATGTCAGTCTTGTGTTCGTCCTCCCCCTACTTAAAACATCATAATGCAGAAATCGTTAAACACTAAGTCGTGCGCAACACTGTGCCACAGTCATTTAGTTTAAGTTTCAATTATTATTGTAAGTTGTTCCTCAAATGCTTAACCTCAAAAAGTATGTAGTGCACTCTATTAATAGATCTTCTGGATCACTCCTATTTTACCATAGATTATTCTTAAGTACATGTAATGGTTAACTACATTATGTTTTGGATATTATGACGTTACAAATGTATTCTATATACCTTAATAAAAATTATTAAAATTAAAAAAAAAGAAAAGAAATCACTAAAGAAAGATCCCAGGAGAGAGGCATTATACAAGGGGATCAAGTCCCAGGTAATCTAATCAAAGGTGAATTGAGAGACTATAAAACAAGAGACAAGAGTGTGCAAAAGCATAAAAGCATGCAAAGACTCACTGGCCACAACATATCCTTTTATTTATTGAATTTCAACTCAGAAACAAACAACACATGTATCACAATAAAACGACCACACCAACCCTTACCCTCCACCTCTTTTGGCAAAACATGCAGTAGTGCTATTAGCGCACATTTTTTGGTGGTAGCCCATCTTTCAGTGCTATTTCCGCCAGGTGCAATTAGCGTTAACGCCGGGGCCCGATACGCGTGCTTGTGTTGTTGGGATGCAGCGCTATTTTCACCACAGGTCACAGCGGTAACGCAATTCCTGCTCGGTGCAAATAGTGCCCGCTTACTGCCCAACTCCTGATGAGGCCCATAGAATTGTGGTAGATGAGGGAGTACTAAAAGTCCTTGTCGCATGTGGTGACTTTAAAGCTGCAATGCCTCAAAGAGGTTAAACACTAATGCAGTGAGAGCAACTAACCGTAGCCACAGTAAAGCTGGAGCATTCATACTGGTAAATACCTCCACAAGCGTACATGCGCACCTGAAATTGCAATTAGGCTGAGATATGACATAGCATCCAAAAATCCAGATGAACCGGTTCTTTAGAGGCAAGATAAAACTATATTACTGGCTGAGTGCTTGCATAACCAGGTGAAAACACAACTTCAACTTTAAATATGTTAACAGAGCAAGCCCAGCAAGCAAAAATTATTAAGTAGTGAACCTACTTAAACACTGTGAATCTGAACAGCCCCGGCAGAAATGCAGAATCACTCTTACAGGCAACTGCCTTACTAAACTCATACGCAGATGAAAGCCCAGCAGGCACAAATGATTAAGTAGTGAACCTACTTAAACCCTGAATCTGAACAGCCCAATAAGAAATCCTGAATCACTCTTACAGGCAACTGCCTTACTAAACTCATACGCAGATGAAAGCGTTTCTTAAAGATAAACTCATAATTGAAGTGGGCTTCGTGTACAGTTACCTTTTTAAATCCCACAGCAGACGGGCAGTATTACATGAGAAAGCACTGCCGGTCACTCCTGGCTGCTCGATCAAATTTACTTGATCAGGAACGTGTGGCAGTAGCTTATTAAACGCTGCTTCTGATGACAGTTGGTTTCTTTGCTGGAGAAACACTCTGGCACCATACAGGGCCTTCAATCTTGGCCCCCCTGTGGGACGGCTGAGACAGCTGCAGCCAGGTCTTTTTCCAACGGCCTTACCAATCCGCTAGGCACTTCTATCCTTTGCCCTGGGTCCAGCAGGCACTCTTACTTAGCCCAGGTGCAAGCAGGCAGTTGTATCCTTACCCTGGGTGTTTCTGGGGCAGACAGGGCACACTCCAAGGGCAGGCAGGACTTTTGGGCTGGCCAGCTCAGTTCAGCATCTCACATGTTAACAGCTTTTCTGCCCAGTAAATGCCTTTATCCTGAGCCCTGGTTTAAAGGCATGGTCTAGTAAAAATGTTTATTGTCCCTACGGGTCGGCCATGTTTTTTTAAGCCTAAGTGGCTTGATTTTAGAAAACTTTCCTATGGACCTTACCCGAGTTTTCGTCCATTAAACGCACGCGAAAACAAGCACCAGGGAGCCGCATTTTCTGATAATCCTATCTTTTCCCCGATCGCCCTGGCTGACCTGCTTTTGCGGCACTAAATCAATTCCCCCGCCCCTGAGCCTGTCATCAGCAGACTCGTACCGCCCATTTCCCAACGCCAAAGCACGTCTTGTGTCAACATTCGCTGCGCTTCAGCTAATGAGGTCTCGCCATGGAAATGGCAGGACGCCTCTCTCCTCAATAAGTATAAACAGACCGTTTCACAACACACAGCAGCCGATTTTCGATTCCATTCCTCTCTCTGTGTTACTTTGAGTATTCTGTGACTCGTTTCAGTGCTCTGGTCAGCTACCTTTGCCGCTTGTAGCCTGTGTGAACAGATACCAGTACCACCGCTATAAATTATTTTAGTTTGTTTGACACACAATGGCTACAATAATGCCCTACATGTACGAGCCCGAGTATACCGAGGAGGAACTATTGGAAAGGGAAGCACGCGAAAACGATGGGGATTCAGACGGCAGTTGGCAGTACGAATCAACAGATGAAGAGCCTGGGCCTAGTCGAATGGACGGCGTCTCCACCTGGTGCACATGCAATCGGTGCGAGCTAATGCCAACTGAGGACGAGAACTGCTGCTGCCGAGAAAACTCGGGATGCCTGGCTTACATTTCGGGAGGCGAGCCACGACAGCAATGCATCACCGAGCTGCCAGACTTCAGGGCAGCCCGCCTCACACGGTCCGTGTTGAGAATAATGATGGTGCTTATGCACGAACTTCGAGCAACTGTTCGTCCTCGTAATCCGAGTAACGAGTAAGTATACTCTGCTTGTCATGCCACTCCTATTTCATGGTCTTCTACTATATCCAAAATGACATCTACATATCATTGTAACGCATGTAAGTCGTTGAATAGTGTGCATTGTCTAGATAGCATTTGTCCGTGTAAAATGCCATTAGTTACAAGAATTGTCATTGACAACAAACGTTTATTAAACTTATCTTGGTAATTTAAAAACAGTTTGTTTCATTCCTTTTCACAGGTGGTACAGGCTGGTGGCCTATCGTTCCTTTACATGGTGGCTTCACGGGAGGCTTGGACACCGCGTTCGAAGAGTGATACCCGCCTGTGCCGTTCGTGCCATTAGAGAAACGTTCCCGAGTGCCAGCAGTCAGTACAGGGGATTTTCCCTCGCTGTGCTGCAACCTGACCTGTATAATCTTTAAGTTTTGTATTTTTGTGTCATGAAAATAAGATACAAAATAAAACACCACAAATAAAACGGTTGTCTCGATTTTTTAAATGAATCAAGTGTCTCTCCATTCAAGGATGGACGTCAGACATCTGTGCTCCGAATGGGTGAAGGTCTGGTTGCTGTGAAGCAGGGTGGTCACTATCTATCTAAGCTAACATAACATATTCTCGATAATGCATGCACTAAAACACACTTGTTCAAAGTCTTTCAGTAGGTTATGTCTCTATAAAAGTCACACATATATCTATACTAACATTTACCATTGGATTATACAGTCTTGACCACTATAATACACCGGTTGAAGTGTGGGTCTGTGCTCACAAGAATCTCCGGTATGTGGCATTTGTTATTGATAAGCAACGATATACTATCATTGATATAAAGGCGATATACTGTATATTGATATAAAGGCGGTTTGCGCCGGTGGATGCGCGCTGGCATGGGGGGCTGTCAGGGGCGCGAAAGGCCAAGGTGCCAAACTACATGTACACTTCAAAAGGTGTCCCACGCCAAGGGGCCATCGGTCACATGGCCTCCTCAGACCCCGTGTCTCCATCCAGGCCTCCCCTTGAAGCAGGCCGCCCCCCTGCTATCCACATAAGTGTGTCTCCATTCAGCAGTCTCACTGTGCCTTATCTGCACGCCCCAGGGCCATCCATCCCACCCCCCTGTAACAAAGGCGGTTCGCGCCGGTGGATGCGCGCTGGCATGGGGGGCTGTGACGGGCGCAAACGGTCAAGGTGCCAAACTACGTGTACACTTCAAAAGGTGTCCCACGCCAAGGGGCCATCGGTCACATGGCCTCCTCAGACCCCGTGTCTCCAGCCAGGCCTCCCCTTGAAGCAGGCCGCCCCCCTGCTATCCACATAAGTGTGTCTCCATTCAGCAGTCTTCCTGTGCCTTATCTGCACACCCCAAGCCCATCCATCCCACCCCCCTCTATCAAAGGCGGTTCACACCTGGGGATGAGCGCTGGCATGGGGGGCTGTCAAGGGCGTGAAAGGCCAAGGTGCCAAACTGCATGTACACTTCAAAAGGTGTCCCACGCCAAGGGGCCATCGGTCACATGGCCTCCTCAGACCCCGTGCCTCCAGCCAGGCCTCCCCTTGAAGCATGCCGCCCCCCTGCTATCCACATAAGTGTGTCTCCATTCAGCAGTCTTCCTGTGCCTTATCTGCACGCCCCAGGCCCATCCATCCCACCCCCCTCTATGAAAGGCGGTTCACACCCGGGGATGAGCGCTGGCATGGGGGGCTGTCAGGGGCGCGAAAGGCCAAGGTGCCAAACTGCATGTACACTTCAAAAGGTGTCCCACGCCAAGGGGCCATCGGTCACATGGCCTCCTCAGACCCCGTGTCTCCAGGCAGGCCTCCCCTTCAAGCAGGCCGCCCCCCTAATACCACGACATACACACGTCATTCATTCACAAACACACCCCAGTTTCTAATACTTTAAAAACCACTCGATATGTCTCATGAGAACATCTTTGTGCTTTGCAAGTCAACTCCTGAACGTGCTACCTGGGAACCACTGAGATCTATGCTAATCTGCTTGTCGTCGTGCTATCCGTGAACTTCTGTGACCGCTTCGAGCATACCAATCAGTGCGCTACCTGTGGCCATCCACCTATTCTCCCGCAGCATACTGCTCTGCTTGCTGAATCCAACTGTTTGTTGGTCAAGGTAAGGCCATGTATCCTGGTCATATTTCGCATATTTTTAAATTTCTATCTATTTTCGAGTAGAGTACACAATAGTGCTATGTTCATTGGTCTCATTGGTATTGACTTGAGTTTCCATTGCTATGCTATCAATAGATCTATTTATTTTCATCTGTGTCTATTGTCATTGAATTGCATCCTTCGGGGGTCCAGTCTATAATGTAAGCATGTTTCCTTCTCGTGCAAGATAGAACATCCAAGGGACGAGTCACATGTTCAGATTTCAGTCACATCAATTATACATTTCTGCAACTTATGCAAATACTAAGCAGCACATAATGAACTGATATAGTTCCTGCGACCAAAACAAACCTTTCATTGATCATTGTATGATTCATTTACTTTTGTATCAAATCTTTACTCTTGAAAATTGTATAATAATGTCGATATTTACTTTTCAGATTTATCAACAATGCCTGCCTGTTCGATTAGCGGTTGCCCTTCGAAGACCCATGCGAAATCTGAAGGAACTACAATGCATGTATTCCCGAAAACTGTTCATCGAATAAGAGAATGGGTCAGACATTGAGGATATCCACTGGATGAGCTGGAAAGTAGAGTCCAACAAGTCTTAGAGGACAAGAGGGGTGATCGATACCGCATCTGCAGCCAGCACTTTTCCTTGGACATGTACACAACTTCTTGGGTAACAAAGAAGAATAAACGGCGAACGACACGGAAATTGCGCGAAAACGCTATTCCCACTCTATTCGTCCACATTCCGCCACCGGTGAGTCAAGTGTCCGGATTTAGCTTTAGGCCTTGCGGTAGTGTGTAGGTAGCCGAATGGATTAATTGATATTGTAGGTGTTCTATCCCTTGTAATAATTTCGATATTGATATGAGTGTATAGTTTTTTGAATAATGACATTTATCAATATATTCTTTTTCGATTTCATAACCCACAAACGCAATGTATATATATATGGGGACAGGGAACTGTGCTGTATTGAGCATTTTTCAAGTATTCTGTCGGCTTACATGGCTATTTTTAATATTGGCATTTCATTATCAATCATTAATTGACCTTTACAACTTCTTGACTATCCCTTGAATCTGAAGCAAGAACATTCTACATCCTTTACGTGGTCGCAGTTATCAACCACTTCTAGCGCGTATCAGGTAATCTTACTAGGCTTATCCGCTACATACTTGTTTTATGCATGTCAAGTAATAGTTTTATTCAATCGTGTAATTATTTTACCAAATGTTTGGTTATTGCTTTCCAATTGATATACACCTTAGTTATCGTCCACTGGTGTTTGTTTTCAGTTATAACTAGTGTTATCCATACTAATGCAAGTACTGTCTTTCAGGGAGATGCTGAAGCGTCTGCCACATCTACAAAATTTCTAGATGTTTTTCAACATCAGAAGGTATGGATACTGACAGCTCCATCGAGCATCATCATCAGAGCTGGAATTCTTGTTGTTTGATTGTTCTACACAATGTTTCATTCGTGGTTAGCCGTTGATATGTACCTGTGCTGTCGACCCCATGTGTGTGTTATGTTTTCACAATTGTAATCCTCACTAATGCAAGTAGTATGTTTCAGGCAGTTGATGGAGCGTCAACCCCTGCACTTGATGCAGAGCCTGACATTCAAGTATACAAATCGGCGCAACAGCTTTCGGAAGTGCGCACTACATTTGTAACATCCATAGATATTCTTCAGCAGCACGAGGTATGGATAATGACAGCTCCATCATGCGTGATCATATAACGTGATTCCATTTTCTACACTTTCTTCCCTATTAACGCAAGTGCTGTGTTTCAGGGAGACGGCGAAGCTTCCACCACAATCACAACATCTCATTTAGATGATGCAGATGTAAAGGAATCGTTGAAATAAGTCAATGAAATGTGATCATATTTGGATTTTCCTTGATTCTTTTGGACAATGCATCTTTCGCGGTTATCTCTTTATATGTACCTGTGCGTTCGACCCCAAGTGTGTGTTATGTTTCCAATATTGAAAACTATACTAATGCAAGTACTGTGTTTCAGGGAGATGCGGATGCCTCCTCTCCAATACAACCATTCATGGCAGTCCATGCAGAGCCAGAGGTATGGATACTGACAGTTCCATCGAAATAGATCATCACTGGTCGAATACTTGCCGTTTGATTGTTGCACACAATGTTTAAATCGTATTTGGCTATTGAGATGTACCTGTGTGTTCATCCTCACGTGTTTTATGCTAACAATATTTTGATACATAGTAATGAAAGTACTATGTTTCAGGGAATGATGGAGCCTCATTCCGTGCTGTCTATGCGGATACAGAAAATATAGTCGTTGCAGCGCAAGAGGAAGGGAAGACATGCGGAAACGAATCGGAGCTACAGCGTGCAGATGTTGAAGGTCGAGTCAAAAAAGTTGCAAAGAAAAAAAAACAAAAAAAGGTTAGTTACAAACAGTTCATAACTTTAAAAAAAATGTTTGTGCTGGGGACTATTTTATGGTTTTTTTCCAGTCAATTCTACTACACTCCATCTTGTGTTTAAACTGAACATCCCTTTTCCAATCTCTCCTCCAGTTACCCGTGGGTGTCAGACCTATACACACACAGACAGTGAAGCGAATGAGAGATGTGGCTTGCCAGACCGTGTACACTATGGAGGAACTATTAATTGAAGCGAGGCGTGTTCAGGCTCGAGATGCTCATGTCCAATGGCCAGAACATGAATTAATTGTGTTTGGAGACTACAGCAAAGTTGCATTGGACCATAGCTACAGTGCGACCGCACCACCACAAGAAGATGTTATTGAATGTATTGAAGATAGCTCTGAAGTAGTTGCAGATCAATTTACACAATCTACATCCAAAAATTTGCCACCAAAAAACCTGTCGACATTGTTGTGTTCTCCCATCAATGTTGAAGTAATAGATGTTGAAATGACAGAGAATGAACCAGCCGCAGCATCCATAGACGCACCAGAACTTGATATCAGCGATATTACTTTCCAATGTGTTGAAATCTCCACAACGTCAAAGGCCGAAACAACGTTCACGCAGGATGACAGTCTAATGAAAGAGAGCAAATACATTGTATTCGACAGTTGTTTGATGGAAATTATAAGTATGCTGAAATGTGTGCATTCCATTAGAGGGAAAGTATGTGGGAAGCCATTGATTAATGTGACTCGTCAAATAAAAGGCAGTAACGTCAAAATAAATGCCGCCTGTAGATTAAATCATAGGTTCTCATGGTCTGCACAACCGATGCTGGGGAAACTGCCAGCAGGCAATCTACTGTGTGCAGCTGCATCACTTTTTAGTGGCTCCAGTTTTAGAAAGTTAGAGGCTTTCTTTCAGGTTGTGGGACTCCATTTCATTTCTAAAGCGCTGTACTACACATACCAACGTGATTATCTGTTTCCGGCCATTAGTGATGCTTGGAAAATTGAACAATTGTCTCTAGCAAGTACATTCGAAGGCAAAGGTTTCAGGCTAGCTGGCGATGGACAGTGCGACAGCCCTGGATTTTCTGCCAAGTACTGCACCTACCACTTTCAGGACATGGATAGTAAGAAAATTGTGAGTTCGGTGGTCGTGCAGGTAACACAATGTACATCCTCAGTGGCCATGGAGAAACTAGGTTTTATAAAATCAGTGGAATATCTACAATCGAGGGGAATGCACATCGACCTCATAGCCACGGATAGACACGTTTCAATTGGCAAGACAATGAGAGAGCAGTTTCCACATATTAAACATCAATTTGACGTATGGCATCTTGCTAAATCAATCAATAAGAAAATCTCGGCTGCAGGGAAAAAAAAAGCTTTTGAAAGTATTTTGCAGTGGTCACATTCTATCACCAACCATCTTTGGTGGAGCTCAAAAACTTGTGAGGGGTCAGTGGAAATACTACTTGAAAAATGGCGGTCACTGATGCACCACTGTACCAACGTTCACCGCTGGACAGCAAATGAACATTTCCACCAATGTGAACATGGCCCTTCGTCCCCAGAGGAGGCAAGGAAGAAGAAGTGGTTGATTACATCTTCACCGACACACAAAGCCATTGAGAAGATTGTTTTTGACAAAACTCTATCAAGAGATTTGAGAGGACTGACAGAATTCTGTCACACAGGAGATTTGGAGGTGTTCTACAATATGTGCCTAAAGTACAGGCCAAAGCGCTTGCATTTTAGCTTTCGGGGCATGAGACATAGGACTCTACTAGCGGTCTTGGCCCATAACAGCAATGTCGGACGTGAACAATCTAGGACTAGGGGTAAAGTAAGGATGCCTCGCTACACTAAGGTGTTTTCAAAACGAAGTAAGCAATGGGTGATCAAACCAGTCTATGATGAAATGCAGTTCGACTTTGTGAAAGGCCTTATTGTTGCTGTGTTAGAGAAGCACAGATATGGAATTTTGGACGTTTCTGTGCAGAGCAGTGATCCATTGCCACCGAACATTGCGACTGTGCCATGCCCACCCAAAACACAGCTAATTGTGAAGTACAAATCCTGGTTTAAATAATTGCAATACAATTGTCTTTTTGTAAATAAATGTTATTGTACAGTGTACCTGTAAACCTAACCCCTACCTTCACCATCATGGGTGGCGAACAAGCTGGGTGTCGTCTTTGAATTCTCTCTATTCACCTCTCATATGTGTATGTATATATTTTTCTCATGTCTCATCTCGTGTAAATGTAAATGCTGCGCACTGTTAACGGAGGGGAGGCTTGCGTATTGCAAATAATAAAACAAACAAACAAACAATAAATCTCACTTTTAACTCAACTCCTGTGGTACTTTATACTTTCCCTGACCTTCTGCCAAAAATTAAATGTCTCAATTTGGGCTGCAAAGCTCGCAGACAACGGGGACAAAATTGGGGCACTTAGAACGCGCCAGCCAAGCGGGCCATGGCATTTGGGAGAGAAGCCAGTTCGCATTTGCACATTGAGGCCCACTACATAGACAGATTCTAAACTTCAAGTTCTCACAGATGCCTATACTACGTGATGTTGCAAATAAAGAATGCGAAGGACAACGCCCAGATGAGGCCCACAAGTCGCACTGGAAGTATAAGGGTCTATTGTTTTTTGACCTTGAGACAGGGACCATGCCGAAAGAACTACATTTGAAGGAAGTGCGCAATAACGTAAGAGACGATAAGGCAGAAAATTCAGAAACTAGACCGAGTTTCATTTTAGGTCAGTATACGGAAAATCGTTGTCAAGAGCACGGTCCGTTTTACAGACTGCATTACGAATAGACACAATGGAAATTTCAAATATAATGTAAGTAAATCTTTACACGCTTTTATACCGGAATGAAGATTTAATGAATGGATGCATGAATAAATGAATGAATGAAGAGCTAGGAAAAGCAAGTAAAACTGTTCGTAGTGGGCACATGGGCATGCAGGTCCACTGGTCTCAACGATCTCGGTCCTTGGCCCAGCCACTTTTCCCTGCACTGCCTACCTGCACTACGGGACTGTCTCTGTATCCTTCAGCCCCTTCTCCCGGCATTTACCTTGCACTTGCCACCAGCTGGCCCTATTATTTAATTTGTATTCAACTAACCATGTACAGCCCTTCCCCATGCGCGATCAGAAAGACACCTGGCCTAGTAGGATCGTTGTCTGTCTGCTCTTGTTCCCCACCTGCCTCGTCACGCCTAGAACACTTGAGTATAGGCGCGTTAAACATGCCATATCATATATCATAACATTCCTCACGCATGTAGACTGTCGTTTATCATTGTGTGTTGGCCTCGATTTATCTCGTTACTTTTCGCATTGATTTTAGAGACAAACATACTCCATTGAACTATCCTTGCAAGCAAATAGTTTCTGATCGGCCGTAATAAATAAAATGAGTAATATTAATGAAGTTCGGCTAGCGAGACTAATTATCATTTTTTTGTTTTCATAACAGGTATTTGATCCCTTTCTGCCACTGCCATCTGTTTGAGACACCGGCGGATGGATTCTTCAGCAGACACCTGCAGCTTCGTGTCAACAACTGGAGCACGATCACCATATTATGGGACGATCGCCAAGGGCCCACATGCCCTTACGCTGTACTAGTGGCTAGAAGCAACATATCAAGCTTTTGGCTGGACTAGTGCCTAGTTGATGGAACAGCCTTGCGGTTCACCGTACTTCCAAAGTGATTCTTTTTACGAAAATGAACACCCTGTGTACCATGAAGGAACAGCGCGTGACTCAAGATGAAACGGAACAGTTATTGCGGATACAGATAAAAGAAAATAAATGGCTTCCGGAGTTCATATGTCAATTGCTGAATATTCTCTAAACATTTAATGTCAAATAAATGTACTTTACCAATTGTACCGTGTAGCTGTTTCATTTTAAAGTACAGTTTCATATTCCGAATTGTGGCGCGCTGTGTTGTGAGTTGATCTGTGTTGGTTTCCGGGTTCTGTGTGGAGTCGCGTAGAAGACGACTGGGCGCGTTTGCCTACGCAGCACAGTAACGTCACGGGGAGAGGCGGGGAATATGAATGTTTTGATAATGTCAGACTCAGGGGCGGGGCAATTGATTTAGTGCCGCAAAAGCAGGTCAGCCAGGGCGATCGGGGAAAAGATAGGATTATCAGAAAATGGCGGCTCCCTGGTGCTTGATTTCGTGTGCGTTTAATGGACGAAAACTCGGGTAAGGTCCATAGGAAAGTTTTCTAAAATCGAGCCACTTGGGCTTAAAAAAACATGGCCGACCCGTAGGGACAATAAAAAATTTTACTAGACCATGCCTTTAAGTGGCAGCTTCTCTTAATCTCTTGCTGGCACCCTTACAGCCAGGAGCTCTTCTGTAATGCAGGTGGTCTGGGTGTTCCTCTGCCTCTGTTACTTCGGCCAGGCCAGTCCATAGGGCACTCTTAAAGCACAGCTGTGCTTTGCATTTGCGCCCTGCGTTCTTCGGGTTAGGCATCTTTGGTCAACACCACCCCAGTCAGCAGCTTTTCTGCCGGTGGGTGCCCCAGGTATACCTGTGCCCTGGTTCCTAGGCTAGCACCGCTCCTGCCAGCAGTTCTTCAGCAATGCATGTGCTCTGAGAGGGCCTTTGTACCTGTTTCTTCAGCCACCACAGTCCTTTGCTGGTCCATGGGACAGCGCACCTGTACCTTTCTGTGTACAAATATAATGATACTGTCAATGTAGATACTAAAATATTTGCAAGAGTCCTTGCCACGTGGCTGATCCCCATCCTGCCCTTCCTGGTGCATCCGGATCAGTCGGGCTTTGTTCCGAATAGATCCACTGCACTGAATCTGCATCAGCTTTACAACATTATAACGTCATTACAAGTTCCCTGGTCTGGGAAAAAATGGCAGGAAAATGGACGGTAATACCGGAACCAGCATTTTTACCATACCAGGGAAACACAAGTTTGCTGGTGGGGGCCATGGATCTACCTCCAGGCTTACCTTACAGTAGATCAGGCCCCCAGCAGCAAATTAATGCAGCAATTACCAGCTTCAATTCCCTCCATAGAGTCCTATGGGATTCCATGGAATGGAGAGTTACCACCATTCCTGCTGCCTGTTATATCCCGGTAATACTAGGATATTAGGCAGCGGGAACGCTAATTTGTTTTGATATCATATAGCATTTATAACGCGCCTATACACAAGTGTTTTGGTGGCATACCACCAAATACAGAATGAGGGCCTATGTCTCAAGTCAACCCGCAGGCACAGGAAGGAACTGTGGCATTGGATGCTGAGAAAACATTTGAAAGCGTGTCTTGGAACAATGTGATAAGTCATAATGGCTTCGGCACATATATGATTTCATGTGTTTGTCTGCTCTACACGCGACGGCTGGCCAGAGTTAGAGTCAGACGTGGGACATTGCAGGCTTTTCAGTTGGGCAGGGACCCGCTCCCCCCTTCTCTTTGGGCTTGTTGTCAAACCAATGGCAGACCTTCTGAGGCATAGACACAGCAGGAGGGGGCTGAGACTGACGGCGGTACCCAATATAGTGTCACTATATGCAGATGATGTCCTGATTTACATTAAAGACCCTTTCTTTAATGTAATGAAGGTGCTGGTTCAGTGCCAGATAGGGGGTCTCACCTACCAATTGCGGGAATGAGGGGGACGGGATAGGACACCTCCTAGGGGAAGGGAGGAAGAACACACAGAGACACTCTGTATATAACATGACACAGGTACATTACAATTATGCTATTACTAATTGCAAAATGTCTACGGGTGGAGCGAGAAGCAATGTGGCGGCACATGGGGAGGAGATGAGCTGGGAGAGGGCAGATCTTATTGCTCCAATTAAGTTTGACTAACTTATGTCTAGCTATAAGGGTAAGACGTAGTCTAACCAGTGAGCTTCGGGCGAACCGCAAAGACGGCAAGATTTGAAGTGTTACTGTTTCTAACTCCATGAACATTGTATTAGCATTATAAAAATGATGTTCGCTGTGTGCCATTTTGTCAGCTCTCATCAACCAGTTCTGTTCCACTGTTCTGTTTGATTTGTGCTCGCCCAGCTGTAATAAACAGCTTTACTTCTTCCCTGGTGTGCTCTCCTTGTTGGACTACTTATGGTAAGTATTTATTATGAGATTGTTGGAGGACCCCCTGGTACATTTTTGGAGGCCCCAGCAAGATCCTCAGTTCTCTGTCAAGTGGGGGAATTCCAGCCACCCTCCAAGGGGGTGCGGGTACGGAGACAGCAGACCTGATCTGCGCCCATTTTTGAGGAGGCCCTGCAGACGCAGAGTTCACGAAGTTCTGCCTGTTCCTGAGCGCTGCCTGCGCTCATGGGAAAGAGAAAGTCTGCGCGGGAGGATCAGTGCCGAGGGGACTCGAGGATCTCTGGGACATGAGTGTAAGTGTGCAAGAAAGCACTGCATCATGGTTGCATGCACACAGAGTGGGGAGTGACTGTATTTTGTGGTGTCTAGGATGCATCCTAGAGGTAGGAGGACGATCGGCCATAGTAGTATTAGATTTTTACACACGCCACCCTATATAGAGTGGATGTTAGAGTGTGGGCACACGTGCATTAGGGATGGAGAGGTGCGTAGTAAGAGGCAGAACCTGTTAGAGTGGGGTTGTGCGTAGTACCAGCGATTGTATAGTTGCGTCATTTGGGAGAAGACGAGTGTCATTTTCATTGTATAAGTGTCTCAGAGGTATAGTTGATGTTGTTTGTATTATTTTGTGGTGTTGACTCATGGTGGAAGGGTCAACGATAGATATCTTGTGTATAATAGTAGGCTTGGCATTCTAGCAGTAGGTGTGCATGAAAGAAGTGGCGGTGTCTCTGCACCTATTTCTACTAACATAGAGAGAAGGTGCGCCTGTGGAGAGGGCCGTTGTTTACTAACCCGGAATGAGTGGTCAGGCCTGAGGAGAAGACCAGTGTGATGGGTGAGAGCGAGTGGGTGGGCGTGGAGAAGGCCAGTGTGAAAGAAGTGAGAGGGGAGTGATTATGGGTGAGTCTGGGTGTTGTGGAGAAAAGGTATACAAAGAAAAGGGGCAAGGGCTGCCTACGGCAATAGGGACATAGTTGAAGGTCAGCCACAGGGTGAATAATAATGGTCTATTTAGATAGCCCCTCAACCACATGTGTAAAATGTTGCATCAGTATTGTGATAAAATATTAAAGTATGATTTTCAGTCGCTCCAGGAGACTGCAGGTCAGTGTTTCCATGGATGGCCCGGAGAAGGAATGTTCGATACTCAAACAATAGAAACATGTTTTCATATTTGTCAATAAAATTCAAGGGCTCTACGTTGAAATGTAGGCAGAACATATCCCCAAAGGGGACAAGGAGGCGACAGAGAAAAAGAGGGACATAGATGCACAACGGGCTGGAAGTATATAAAAAAGGGGAGAGGAAATACTTAGCAGACATTGAAAGGAATACGCGACAGCAAGTGGACGCACTATTCCACAAAACGGAAAAGGTGGTAGAAGAGGAGATGCAGAGGAAAAGTAAAGGGGACACAGAAGAATGCGTGTCAGGAAGTATACAATTTAGACTAGATGACGAAGAGGAAGAAAACAAGGAGGAGGAGGAAAAGGAAGGGATGAGGGTAGTGCAGCCTCAGACGAGGAAGCGGTAGGAGGAGAATGGAGTGACTGAGAGGACAACGAGTATACACCCGACAAAGAAAGGGTAAGGGGGAGAAAACAAAGAAGACGACAGGACAGCGGAGAGTGTGGAAGGGACTGGTCAACTTCCCTCTGCAGTAACAAGGGGAAGATTAAAGTAGGTCTGGCCCAAGTCACCAAAGGGGGAGGGGGAACAGGGACTAGGACGAGACAAATGCCACTGTTACAAAAGGAAAAAGGGGACAAAGATTGTGTAAGATGGAAGACCATGGACCAAGACAATCTAATATGCAGCCTGCCCTCCCTCATGGCAGGGGCCTGAAAATGTATACAGTCACTCTAGAAAAAGACAGCTGGGGTGACACTGGCAATAGGGGATACAAATGTATTATTTGTGACCATAATAGGAGAACAAGGGGACAAAATATGGGAGCAGGCTAGGTACAAGGGGGTGAAATGAAGCACTAATGCCCACAATGGGGTTCCATTCAATGACTGTCGAGCGTACGTATGGGAAGTGCTGAGGAGTATGTATCCCGATAGTTACGATCTGGGGATTGTAATGTCACATAAAATGAAGCCTGATGATGACACCACAGACTATATAAAGCAGGTGCAGGATCTCTGGACGCAGGAGACATGGAGGTCCTGGGATGAGTGGATACCCTTGTTTTACCATATGCTGGTGAAGGGGTTGCCAACAGATGTTCAGGCATCATTGGATGAGATTGTGGGAATAATAGCGAAGGGATGGCCAGAGATACAGGGTGTCCAGTCATTCTTTCGAAAACTTAGTTTCGACATACAAAAGTTCTGAATACAAAGTTTCTAAAACAAAAGTTTCGAATGCATTTTTTTCATGTTGTGTTTTTTTCACTTTCAGATAGATAAAAAAGTTTCTTTTAAAAAGAAAATGGGGGGTTGAGGTGGAATCCCCCCATTAAAAAAAAAGTTTTTTTTTTAAATGCATTCGAAACTTTTGTTTTTGAGACTATTGTGTCGAAACTTTGGTATTTCGAAACTATCACTGTCGAAAATATCACTATGAACAGAGATACAGGCTACAATAGTACATTATTGCAAACAGAAGCAGGAGAGCGAGAGGCAGGCGGCAGAAAATGCTGCTAACAACAAACTGGTACAAAAGAAATGGGCAAAGTATACAATGAAAGGGGCAATGCTCGTGCCTGACACAGCCACAGTATCACCCGCCCAACAGGGAGAGTTTCCCGTGAGGACCATGTCACAGCAAGGGGGTTACATGCAGCCACAGTACATGCCACAGTGGGGGGGCCACACAATAGGGGACCTATATGCATGAGGGTTTCTTTCCTATGGGGAGAGGGTACCTGCCACAGGGAAGAGGAGGAGGAGGATGAGGATACAGAGGGACAGGATATAGGGTCTTTGGGCCAACCCATGTACCCAAGCATGTTTTTGTACAGGGTCGAGATACTGTAACGCTCACCTGGTATGCACAGGAGCGCCACCCAGTCCGGACTCCTTCACCCTTGGACCACTTCCCTTTGGACCCTCGTGTGGCTGAAGACCAGGTCTGAAACACAGGAGTTAGACTTTAGCTTGGTTGTCTCTTGTGATCTGGGGCCCACCTCCCATATGGACTTAAGATCCCCTTGGCGCACTTCTCACCTTGCTTTTTGATGAAGTGTGCTCTCCGTCCTGCCACTCAGTGCAGGGGCGCGTTGGGGCTGGGCTCGTCGCTGCCTAGTTACTTCACTGGAGCGAATCTACGGGGTCCAGACCTGCTGCAACTCCGTTCTTCAGGTAAGTCTGTCTTGACTGTGTGGTCTTTGTTTTGTAATTGTCTCTTTCTACTCTTTCCTTTGTTTATAGGTGCGGATGATGTCCTCGTGATGTCGCGCAGTTTTGTGCACGAGATGGTAGGAAGGCGCGTGGCGCTATTTGCTTTTCTTGCGCTAACTTGTTTATATTGTCTTTCTTGCAGGCTGCGATGCTGGTCCGGAATACGTGTGCCGAGAAGATGGAGAGCGGAAAGTAGAGATGAGTGAATCGCTTACTGGCACTCTGAGTTGGAACCAGCCCTTCCGTTCTATGCAGATAAGCAAGGGTTTTTTGAACGTGCAGAATAAACGCTTACTAAAGGTGTTTTCTCTGTTTCTTTCACCAGGTAGCGGTTTTCTTGATGGGAAGAGATCTGCCGAGATGTTGACTGTTCAGGATCCTAGAGCGGAGTACGAGAGCTGCTCCCAAAAGGTACGTGGAAACTAATGGTGTCTTCTCTTTGTTCTTGCATGAGATCAGGTCCGGCGTGCGGATGAAGATTCCAGCTGACCACGGTGAATGTCACGCTGCCACAGGCAGAGCAATGCGAAGCATGTTCTGTAGTCCGGGCGTGGCTTATATAGCCTGCAGGTATCCCAGGTGTCCCTGGGCCTGCCTCACCCAAAATGCTAGACCGCATGGTTCAGTTCTGGAACTGAGCCATGTGGAAGCATCCATGTTGTTGTAAAATGCCCTTATGGGCCCAGATTACTGGCTTTTCACATGAGCCTGGCGCCAAAGGCGCCAGGAATGACTCCAAGTGAGTCTGGGGCAAATGCCAAGGCCCTTGAGGCCCTGAAGGGGGTACTAGATGCAGCCCACCTGGTCTGGCAATCCAGGCCAAGGGCAGGGGTCATGACAGATACTACTGGGATGGGTCCCGGGAATACACGGGAAGGTGTTCCGATTGGCATCAGAATTCCTGTTCAGACCGCAGTGCCAGAAGGATGGCATAAAATGTACCACACTCGTACTACAACTAGAGGAGGTGTGATACGCAAATATATGGTGATCGGGACAGACGAGGACAACATGGAGTGGCATACAGTGTTATGCATCGACCCAACACTGACAATAACAGGACTAACGGATGATCACTTGAACTGCAACGAGGGGGATGAGGGCGAGATGGTTTTCCAGCTACACATACCTTATCCAGTCAAAGTGGTAGAAAAGCTGGGGCCCATACTGACACAAGTGGTGAAAAGGGGGAGTAAATACACAGCTGAATATCTCACCAGGGTCCCGGAAAAATTAGGGCCAAACAGACCCATGATGTAGGGGTACTGAAAGGAGTGGGGGTGGTAAAAATAAAGGTAAAGAAAGGAGCACTTCTGCCCTGTGCAAAACAATAACCATTGTCCAGAGATGCAAAGGAGGGAATATACGCGACTCTACATGCACTATGGCAGCAAGGAATCATACAGACACTCTCATTGCCATGCAACACGGCTTTACACCCGATAAAGAAATCAAAGGTTGGGTCATGGAGATTCATCCAGGATTTACACACTCTAAATGATGTGGTTGAGGCAAAATTTCCCTTGTTGCCAAACCCTGCTCCAATACAGTGCAACATCTCAACAATGGCAAGGTACTTCGCAGTCATTGACTTGAGAATGCCGTCTTCTCCATTCCAATATACCCCGACTCAACATACCTGACAGTGTTCACATATAGGGGGCCCTGATTTGAACACACTGGGCTGCACCAGGGTACTATGAGTCACCTAGCATTTTCAACAGGGTGATCCAAATGGACCTGAGCAATTTACAAATGCCAAGCAGAGTGATCCAGAATGTCGATAATTTGTTGATAGGCAGTGAGACAGAGGAAGAGTGTAGGACTGATTTTGTACACCCCTTAACACTACTAGCAGGGAAGGGGTACAATGTGGATGTCATGATGCCTATCCCCGGGGAACCAGTCCAGGTCTGGCAGCCCCGGGAGCAGGCATCACGTTCCTGGGAGAAGGCCCAGCAACCCCTGTTAGGGGCCACATGGACACAGTCCTGGCGCCTTTGTCGCCAGGCTCATGTAAGACATCAGTCCTGGCGCCATAGGTGCCAGGCTCATAAGGGGATTACCTGAACTTACCTGATGCAGACCATGCTGCAAGGGATTCAAGCCCTCATGAGGCCTAGAAGGGACTATTTGCCCCTCGGGTGTGGTGGTGGAGGAATACTTACCTGGAACTACTTTGAAAGCTAATTAAACCACGCCCGAAGAGCAGCACATGCTTTGCGTTATTCTGCATCCAGCAGCGTAACGCTCACCGTGCCTGCAGCAGCATCCAGACTTCAGCCATGCCCGCCTCGAACCCAGAGCACCTAGAAAGAAGAGAAAGAAGGAGAAAGGTTACAACAAGAACATTACCAGCTTCTTACCTGATTCCGGAGCCACCGCATCGTCGAACCAAAGGAAAGACTTTATTTTTAAACAAGTCGCATCGCCAGCAGCAGCGCCGTGCTACACTCACCGTTCCTCGCAGCATCTTCACGCTTCACCGCAGCCTCCTGCGTGTCCCTGCCGCACTCCGGCACCTAGGGGGGAGATAAAGACAACAAGGTGAGCCAAGGGAACATATAGAGGAATACCGATTACCAGCCAAAAGACTTACCTGATTTACCACGGGGGGAACCATTCCTCTTCTCGGGTCGGCGCAGCTCCCACTGCACCATCGCCATACCCCGCCCCCTAAGGGGAAACAAAAGCACAACAGGGTGAATCAAAAGGACAATCAAGGGGAGCCACCTCCCGCCATAGACTTACCTGATTTTACTGCTGGAGGTACAACTCCTCCACACTTGTCTTCTCTCAGCACCTGAATAAGGGAGCAGACCACAGATTACGGAATCGGATAGGAGTGAAGGTCAGGCATTTAAACTCTTACGAACTGCATACTTAAGGTGTTTTGCCGGAGAGTCAAAATAGCCCTGGAACTCACCAAGTCCATCAGCCAGTGAAGCAACTGGTCCCTCACGCGCCCCTGCGCTCGAAGCAGGATGGAGAGCCCATCCTTTCAAACCATAAGGTGAGACTTTAGAGGGGATATCGGAGGTGGTCAGTGGAGAGAACAACAGGGGGTGGGGGATTAACACTATACTCCACGGGTGGTTAACTCCCCTTTCTCCATTTGCAGAAGAATACTTCTACGGGCGAGACAAACGAAACTAGAAGGGCTAGTCCAGTCTGTCATCTCAGTTCTACGCATTATACTGGAGGAGGTTGCAGCAGTCCAGACCAGATCGACGCCTCTGTGGGAGTCAGGTGAGCGTAACAGTGGACAGGGCAAAACTGCAATACTGTCAAGAGGAGGTAGTGTACCTAGGACAAATAAGATCTATTGAAGGGCATAGGATTACACAAGCAAGGGTAGAGGCAATTCACTGGCAGCACGCCCATGCACAGTGAAGAAAATGCAGATGTTTCTGGGATTATGCAATTACTGCAGGGCATGGGTTTTTGACTGCTCCACATACACAAAACCCCTACTACAGGACCTCAAGGAAACACAAAAAGAGAAGAGGGAGTTAAAGTGGACACCAGAAATGAAAAAAAAATTCAGGCCCAAGCGCCAATACTGGCCACCCCTAATTATAAATAGACATTTTAGATTTTCTCCCACTCAGATGGCTCAGTGATGATGGTGGTCCTCACGCAAAAGAAGCCACAGGGACACAAACCATTTGTATACTAAAGTGGTAATCTAGGCCCCTGCAAACAAGTGCTCATGGCTGCAGCATTTAAAATCAAGAAAGCAGTGACAATCACTATGGGGTGCCCCATAGTGCTGTTCAAGGAACACTCATTATTTGTCGTCTTGGAAAAATCTAAAAGCAAATTGATGACACAGAGGGCATCAGGGTATGAGGTGATACTGACAAACCCAGCCATTGAAGTAGTGAGGTGTTTTGTGGTAAACCCCATTAACATTAATGGCAGAACCTGCAGAAGAAGAGGACTATATACAAAACTGTGCAGAAGATATGGACAGAATGGAAGGGAATGTACAGGTGCAAGAGGAAGAAATAGAAAGGGCAGACATGGTTTATATTGACAGGTTGTTAAGTATAAACCCTGAAACTGGAAGAAGACATACCAGAGCAGCAGTAGTGTGCAACAAAGATGGGGACTATGTAATAGCATCCCAGCAGTGATTACCATTACATTATTCAGCACAGGCAGCAGAGTTAGTAGTAATGATCAGTGCATTATAGGGATGCTGTAAGGGCATGCAGCTATCCTATTTTCGGATCCAGCCTATGTAACATCCACAATACATTCAGGGTTAGTGCAGTGGGAGAGATGGGGGTTCAGGAGAAGTGACAGGTCCCTTGTACAACATGCCGAGTTGCTCGGGCAATTGATTGAGGCATTGAAGCTGCCAGTGGAGGTGGCCATAATAAAATGTGCCGCCCATACAGGTAAACAGGACCGAATATCTTTAGGGAATGAAATGGCTGACAGAGCAGCCAAAGAAGCGGCATACTTCCATGAGGGTAGGGTGAGACTGTACCCAAGAACGAAGGAGAAAACACAAGTAATGGCGGCAGAGAGATCAATGGGCCAAGAGGAAGAAAAGGGGGAACGTTTCAATACAATACCAATCATTCACATTATAGAGCTGCAGGAAGGAGGAAAAAGACCTATGGATTCAAAAAGAGTGTTCCCTTTCTTTTTTCTTTCTATTTTTATTCTTTGTATATGGTTTATAAAACCTTTACAAAGCAACATGAAAGAAAAAACAATTTTACAATTCTTCATAACATATAACTCATCAGTATAAAATCAATATTAATCACATGATAATCACATACATTTTTAAAACATTTTAAACATTTAAAAATCCAAAACTGAACTAGATGACGCAAACACAGATACATTTTGAAAATATTTAAAAGGCCTAAAAAAAGCAAAACTAAAGAAAGAAAAGGAGGAAATCTATATACTTTCATTGGTATTTCTACGCAATTTAAAGACAAAAGAATGTTACGCTTTTAGTTTTAATTGAATAGATTTTTAAAGAGCAGCTATGGCTATAGTGTCAGAAGCATTTTCACCATATAGACATCTGTGTCAGGTAAGTTTCTCACTACACCAATGACTAGAAGAGACCAATTTGGCCAAATAGCTCATCCTTGTATCACTAATTGCTGGACAGTGCAGAATCAGATGTCAAGTGGTTTCCTTTATATCTTTATTCTTGAAAATTCTACATCTAGAATCTGCGACTGTGATCAATCCTCTCTGCAAGAGGATTTCATTAGTTGGCAAAATATTCCAGCGGAATTTGAGGAATATTGCTCTGTGCAATTTATCAGGAAATCGGACCAAATAAGACGGTAATGTTCCCCTTTTCCTGTGTTCATGGCTGAGATGACTCATTGATGGATAACTGTGTAATTTCTCTGTTGTATTAATCCAGTCTTCATCTTAGAAGCAATTTTTTACCTTTATAGGATTATCTATCAAAACCTCAGTCTTCAAGTTTAACGTTTGTAAAATGGTTTTGCTCGACATACTGATCTGAATGATATAATTAGTAGTTTTCCCTCTAGAACTGTGGTTCATGCACACATTCAGGTCTTCATACAGGGAGCCATAGACTGGTGAAAGCAATTTCCTATATAAAGATAGTAACTTTCAATCTACCTGTGCTCTGATTGAGATAAGACCTAGCTCAAATCATTTAGCCATGAGAGGAACAGCATTGGGCACGGCCAAAACTCTCCTCCAGACCTTAGCCTCCACCAAATCCAACCATTTAGGGGCTACATGAAAATATAGCTCTTGTCCATATGTACATAGGTATGTTTTGGTATTACTTTGCATTCATAGAATTTCAATGCAGGAATAATGGAAAAAGAAGTCAAAATGTTTGATGTATCGTGAGTAGGTGGTTGAGCGGAAGAGCAGATTTTTGGTGGAGAGTTAGTCTAACGTTACAATAGACAGGTGAAGTCTATATGGAGAAACCTAAATATATCAGGCTTGACGCTGATCTAATTACTGTATTCTCCCAGGACCACATATGGGCCCTCCTTTCCTTAATCCTTGAAAGAGCAAGAATTTTTTTTTCTTTGGATTGATCAAAAGGCGATTATCACTCGCAAAAGATGAAAACGCAGCAAGTAGCCTTTTTAAACCCACACAGGATTTATCACATTTTTTAGTTTTAATTGAATAGATTTGAAAAAAAGCTGTTCCCTTTCACCAACCAACTTAATATGGAGGCAGAATTGCACATTGAAGCCTGTGATGCCCAAAATATTTCTGGGTGTAGGAAACACTGCTGGGTCAGCACTTACATATCTATTATGTTGACATGCAAGATAGATGTGCCTCTTATAGGTACATGCTTGTGGTCGTCTGTCCATTTTCACATCGGCTTGCGGTAGGGCCATATGCAAAAAACGGTACAAAGTCTGCTGAAAAGTTTCTGGTAAGGGAGGTGTTTTCAAGAGGGTGGTCTGTGATGAGATACGGTTGGACAATGGGCAACATTTCGCCAACAAACATTTTAGGGAAAAAACACACCTCCTGTGGATAAGACACAGGCTTTGCACAGTGTACCGGCCATAGGCGAAAGGGATTGTTGAGGGACTAAATGGCTTGCTTAAAGAACACTTAGCAAAGATAACATCTTCATTGTGCCACAATTGGCTTCATTGCCTCTGATTGGCGCTATTTCCTTTTCGCAACTCACCCGGTGTGGATCAACACTTGAATATGCATGAAATTGTAACTAGTAGGAGGATACATGCGCCTGTCCAGTATACATAAAACTGATCACACAGCATTCTTTGTGTTTCAGAGCAACTGGATTGATCATGCGGGGGATGAACACTGGCTGCAAGAGGACGATGAGCATTTTGCTGCTGCCGAAAGGGACGGTGGCAGTGATGGACTGCTGGTGGGCCTGTGGGTCCAGCTCCTATGCCCAGTTGCCTCCAGACTGCGGAGGGATATGTGTACTCGTGACCCTCCACAGCCCTGCATTGGTCATGCCCCGGGCTGATTTGATGCCGTTCAACTAACATTCTACACTAAGTGAAAAGAATAAGAAGGAAGAGCTGAAGGAAGTGAGAGACAAGCCAAAACGAATGGTCAGGAAGAAAAGGAATAGCAATTACATCTCGGCCAAATCAACACAGAGCTTGGAGGCAATCCCACAGCATTTAAATCTTTTCAGCAAAGAATTTGGCTTCTTTACATGCCTGCAGCTTCCCGGGTATAAGCAGCAGCCAATGCTAAATGGCTTCAATTAACAAGGTAAAAGGAGCTCCAGTTGGCAAACTCAACCATAAAAGGAATGAACGCTGTGCAAGAAGAGTTCCGTACCCTGCAACTGATGGCCCTGCAAAATTGATTTGTGCTCTATCTAATGACTGCAATGGGAGGCAGGATCTGCCACAAGATAGGAAGTATCTGCTGTACAAAAATACCTGCCAATGATTCCACCAATGGGACACTTACAGAAGCTGTCGATGAGATACGTACCCTTCATGAAAAAATGGTCAAAGAAATGCATAATTTTACACCGGACAATTGGCTCAATTCGCTGTTTGCCTGGGTGCCAGAGTGGCTGGCAGCTATGTTCAAAATTACTGTCCCTGTGCTCATTGTGGTGCCTGTTGCCCTCTGCATTGGACAGTGGGTCATCCACCGATGTGATTGCCGCAAAATGAAAACAGGATATTTAATGTCTGCTAATAATGTTGATGATGACAGTGGATTAGAAATGCAACCTCCCAGGGTGAATAAGGGGGAAGATGGAGTGCATGTCGTTTTTGCAGCACCCCCACCAAACATAGAAGACTACAATGCTTTTTGGGTAGCATGTCCCCATGATGGGCGGGATTGACTGATAATTGTGGACACACTGGAAGGATACGAGGAAGAAGGGGGAGGTCGGGACAGGGTAACACGAATATGGAAGCCTAAAGAACCATGTAAGGAAATTATGGGGGAAAAGGTGTCGAATGAAAGATCGACCAAAGGAGGCATTATAATATAGGTGCTGATTCAGTGCCAGATATGGGGAAGTACCTACCAATTGCCGGAATAAGGGGTACAGGTTAGGACACCGCCTAGCGGAAGATAGGGAGAACATGACACAGGTACATGGAACTTTCTGCACAAATGTGAGAAAGGTGAAACCACATGTAAGCGCTCTCCCATTGGGGACATTGCAGGTGGGTTACACCATGTAGGCCCACTTAGAACACATGGCCTGGGTGTCACCACTGCGGAGATGGGAGGATGAATTCAAGCCGCTCATCTCCAGCAGACCGCAGTCGCTTGCAGCAGCACTGAATGATGTAATCAAGGACGGTGAGCCTGTCCCACGACTGCTCGTGAGAGCTGGGGAAATCGGCCTGAGCCAGGGAGGCACTTGCATGGCACCAAGTCGGTTTCAAATTGCCCCTTGGCTCGCGGGTATGGGAATCAGGATGGGGCATAAAGGTGCGCATCAGGAAGAGTCAATCAGATGGCAAGTTTCAGTTTCCCAGAAAAGTAACAAGCCCTCAGTGTATTCATAACAGTGTCCGCAGAGGTAATCATCCATCCGGTGCCGTGTGAATGTCTCCCTTTCCACTAGTTCAAGGTGTCTCGTGTTCCTTACTTTTTGGTACTGACCAATGGCAGATCAATAAAGCCCCAGAGGTCAGCACAATTATGCTGGTAGAAATTGCAAAATATCTGCTGGTGGAGCAGGAAGCAATGTGGTGGCACATGGGGAGGAGATGAGATGGGAGAGGGCAGATCTGTTTGCTCCAATCAAGTTTGAATAACTTATGTCTAATTATAGGGCTATGATGTATTCTAACTAGTGTGCTTCAGGGAAATTGCAAAGACGGCAAGATTTGAAGTGTTACTGTGTCTAACTCCATGAACATTGTAATAGCATTATAAAAATGAAGTTCGCTGTGTGCCATTTTGTCAGCTCTCATCATCCAGTTCTGTTCCACTGTTCTGTTTGATGTGTGCTCCACCAGCTGTAATAAACAGCATAACTTCTTGCCTGGTGTGCGCTCCTTTTTGGACTACTTGTGATAACTATTTATTACAAGGTTTTTGGAGGACCCCATGTACATTATTTTGCCGCAGATTATGGACGACGTGCTAGTGTTTGGTGAACATTCGGGCCTTCTCGGGAACTGGGTCAAATCAGAATTCTTTCCACTTACCGATAACACTATCCTTGCAGAGGCTGGGCTGGGACTCAAATGGGAACTGTAAGAAATTAACTATCTGGAGATCACAGTGTCCAGGGATAAGGATCAGCTTTAAATTAGGAATTTGGGAGCGTATACGGGAATACGGCAGTCTAAATTGGATCGCTGGGCAAAGATGGGTAGAGTTGCTGCTCTACTCAAAATGATAGTGCTCCCAAAGTTGCTTTATTACTTCCTGAATGTCCCCATAGTACTACATAGATAGGTCTTCAAGAAGCTGAACTCAATAGTCACTTGCTTCATGTGGGACTGGGAGGGGCACGTGTGAGAGTGGCAGATTTGTCCAAGACATGCTCCCTGGGTGTGTTACAGGTGCCAGATTTCGGATTGCAACATATTGGGGGCAGGTGGGGTATCTCACCCGCGTGTGCGCATAGAAAGCAGAGCTGCATCCCCAATGCTCCTGGGGGCAGTGCTTGTCAGTAAGGGGCACACTGACTTATGACCCATTAGCAACTACACTCTGGGCGTGGAGGCGAATTCTGGGAGGAATAGGAGTGGACGAGCCATATAGCCGCCAGACGTGCATGTGGGTAATGTTGAATTTTAAACCCATGCTCGACAAGGCACTGAGTAGTGTGTGGCAGCGACATGGGGTGGAATGACTGGGTGACTTGCTCAGGGAGGGCAGGTTCCTTAAGGCACAAAAATTCCAGGAGGAAGTGGGAGGGGGTTCCCTAATGCTACTGCACTACATCCGCATCCGAGGGACTTTCCATGTAGAGGCACCAATTTCCTGAAGAACCACCCCTGCATAAATGCATTGATTTTATGCATTCCTCTCTGGCTGGCTGGAAGTGGATTATGGTTTACTATAACCTGGTTCAGACCGAGTCGATGAGCTCCCCAGGGAGATTATGTCAGAGCTGGGCGGACAGTTTGTGTATAGAGAAATCGGACAAAATGAGGTACAATGCATGCATATTCAGCAAACATTACTCAAGTCTTATCTCCATTTAGATGCAGGCATTTGTCTTGCATTCAGCGTTAAACAGCATCAATCAGTACTGAATCGGTGTTGGTTTTCCTTCTTGACGACATTGCTCTACTTCAGGACCGCGGAGAGGCCGCTGGTCTCATTCTTCTTGACCTCTCGGCGGCCTTTGACAGTGTTGACAGGCTTCTTCAGTGTCTCCTTGAAGTGGGAATCTCTGGCACTCCTTTAAAATGGTTTTCATCTTTTATATCGAATTGTACCCAATCTGTTTCTGTACCACCTTTCATGTCTTCTCCCGTTGCTTTTGACTGTGGAGTTCCGCAGGGGTCGGCTCTTTCGCCCCTTTTGTTTAATTTATATATGTTGGTTCTAGCTAAATTGATTGCGAGTCACATCAACCATTTTTTATCATATGCCGATGACACCCACATTTTGTTTTGTCTTAACACCTCTTCCACTGAGCCTCCACATAAGCTAAAACATTTTCTTTTCGCAGTTTCCAAAATGGATGTCAACCAATTGGCTTAAGCTTAACGGCGATAAGACCGAGGTATTATTGGTTGGCTCTGCGTACGCCATCTCTTCTTGGTCTTCTGATTATTGGCCCTCCTGTCTTGGCCCCTGCCCTGAACCTATCATGACAGTTAAAAGTCTAGGCATAAAAATCATGTCTTCAGGACCTAGATCTGCCCATGTTTTGGCTATCTGTCAAACTGGGTTTGCCAAACTTAAAACATTAAAAAAGGTTCGCCCTTTTCACCCGCCTGAATCAAGATCCAAGATTGTCACGGCCTCCATTATGGGGTCTATTGACTATTGCAACGGAATCTATCTGGGCAGCCCGAATTTTTGAATCAGCTACTACAGAGCCTACAGAACTCGGCAGCTTGACCTCACTTGTTGCCGCTGTATGAATATGTTTGTCCTGTATTCCACAATGGAAACATTTCCCAGATGTTCCCAGGTTCCGGCGAGCTTTGACGCTAAGTAATGGTAAAATACCGAGCCTCATTTTGTCATCAGGGTTTTCCTGCTCTTGGAACATGAGAGATCCCATCACCTTTCAAACCCTTTGGTGTATTTTCTCTTCACGTACTGTGCAGACAGACTTTTAATTGCACTCCCAGAGGTCATTCAAACTAGTTCTCAAAAGCTCGCCTTAGCACAGATTTGTAATGATGGCCAAACGTACTGGCATTATCACAAAAGGCATCGTGATGAGTTGGCCGCTATTCCAGCTGTAATACCGCCCAGCTGTAATAGTGTTAGCGCCCACTGTTCTGGCAGTTGGGCTCTAACGGTAAATCCCGATTCCCCATTGCGTCCATTGGATCCAATGAGGCATTTTCGGCGCTAATACTGCTCGCTAATACAGCCGGCGGTAATACAGGGCGCTAAATGGGATTTTCACTATTTTCACCAGGTAATGCAATGGGTCTGAGAGAGTGGTACCCATTGGGTTGTATGTGTGTATGAGTGCAAGACTGAATTGAAAGCTGAGAGTAGATAAAAGGGTTTGGTTGTTAGGGGGCGGGGTGTGTGTGTGTGTGTGCGTGTGTGCGTGTGTGCGTGTGTGCGTGCGTGCATGCGTGTGTGTGTGTGTGTGTGTGTGTGGCGTTAGAGAGAGAGAGAGAGCAGTAAGACCATGAAGCAGAGCATAGGGAGAAGGGGGATTATTTGGAGAGTGGAAATAGAAGAAGTGGGTGAGACTATTAAGATCAGAGGAGGGAGTGTGGCGTGGAGAGAAACAGGGTGATAAGGGGTGTATGAGAAAAAACAAGGAAAGTCTGGAGTTAACCATTTGAAATAAAGAGACAGAACCATCAGGCAAAACATGTTAGACCACTGAAGGAGAGAGTTAGGGAAAACCACATCATTTAGGCCACCTTAGGGTAAGGAATAGGCACAGACAACAGGGGTTACCTAGTAGTAGTAGAAGCACTGGAGTGAAAGAGTAAAGCCTGGTCTAGGGAGGTGGGAGCCCACTTGGAGGTTGAGGTAAGCGGCAAGGACACCCCTAGTCTGAGAACCCCAACTGATTGATGAATTGGAAAAAAAATGCTGTGTCCTTTTATCTGTAAAAAGCAGAGAATTATTCCTTCTTGTATGATTTGTGGAGCAAAGCCCCACAAGTGGTGTCATAGTTGGATTGTTTAGGCCCCTATACAAAGGCCCCCACAACTCCAAGGTACACACATCTCCTGGTAAAAGGCAGAAGGCCATTCTGAAGTGGGTGACTCCTGGAACTTACTTCCTACTAAAGAGCTCCTGGGTACATGGCAACATCTTTCACCAGCTGACAGTAACTGTCGCCTCTGCCATCAAGAATTGGAGTCTAGCAGGCACATATTAACAGCCTGTCCTAAACTGGTTACTTGCTACGTGAACGGTTACTCGGGTTACGTTTCCAAAATTCAAAATATTTCATATGACCAGTTTTGGTCAGCGATATTCGGCGCTGAATCCATGGTCTTCACTGCTGCTGCCTTTGCAATCTGGGAAGAAGCCTTGAGGAGATTTGATTCATCTGTGTAACTGATTTTATGGCCGATTTGACCTTTTCTTAACTTTGGATGAACTCGTATTTCATTAAGTGATGTAATCAATTTTCTACTCTTACTTTTACTCTTAATCTCATTTATTCTGATGATATTAATGAATGCTCATTTACGTTTTATTCCTTTTTAAAATATGAAGTGCTTAAAGGTTTGTAATGACCTAAATGCAACAAAAGAAAAGGAACACATATTATGACACAGCACCAATTGTTTTTCCCTTCCCTGTTCCCAGTCCAGACACTAGGCGAGGAGACCTTCCCACCGAGCAGATACAAGCATCCATTGTCTTATGTTGCAGGCCTGTGTAATCCACAAAGAATGTGAGTATCTCAGCGCGGGTAGAGCTGCGCCGGTCCCTGAAGGACGATCTCATGGGAGCCTGGGCAGAGGTTTAGAGCTGCCGAAACACCCACCGAGATTTAGAGCACCAGGGCCCCCAGGGCAGTGGTCACTTTATTCATAGCTCTCAACTCACCCGCTTTTGGCGGGTGTCACCCGCCTTGAAAGCCGATGAATCACCCGCCAAGTCGTTCATACGCCCATTCACTTCTATGGGCCTCTCACCCGCCAAAAAGAAAATCGGGTGTTTTCACCCGCCATGCTGACAAAAAAGGTTGGGAGCTATGCTTTATTTGAACTGCCAGATGTCCACCAACAGAGCCCCTAATGCCCCTACTGACATGTCTATTTTACTATATGAGAAGGACACCCTTGTTATGCTTGCAAGAGGTGCACCAGGTCTTTGTCCTTAGAGGATTGTCTTTTATTCATCTGGTTGCTGGGGGTTTCCCCCACAGAACTCTCAAGAAGGCTATAGAAGGCTCCACCCAGTGGGAGTGGACTCCAAGCAATCCCTGGCACACCTGCCTTAAAGTAGTGCAGGGGGCCAGTCTCAGTGACGGGGGGGTTATGGGCCCCATTTGCGCAGCCCAAAAAGCCGGAGGGGAGCCGTAGCCACAGAAGGACAGAACCTACCTTGGTTACCATGCAGGAGCTACTGAAAGCCTTAGTGGAGGGCCAACTATTAATGATCCGCCAACACCAAGTGATGCTGACAGCCCTGCGTGGTGTAATGGCAGAGAGCCAGGGGCACCATGCAGTACCATGAACAGTGCTCCAAAAGATGGGGAATGGGGAAGACGCAGCAGACTTTTTAATCAATTTTGAGAGAGTCGCTGCACAGAGACCGTTGGGCTCACTACGCTGCACCAATTCTTACGGGCAAGGCTGAACAAGGTTTCCAGGCCCTGAACCCTGATGGAACTCCAAATACCATGAAATAAAAAGCAGTATTCTAGAAAGTATGAAGCATGACCAAGAACATCATCGGCTGCAGTTCAGAAATCAGATCTAAGCCTTAGGGAAAGACACAGCGACAGCTGTCCCACAGTTTCAAGGACATGATGAACACATGACTGGGGATGAAGACCTTTGAGGCAGCCAAGGAAACGCTCATACTCAGCAGCTCATCAACTCTGCCCCTAAGTCTTCAGAAGGTCGCATACGAGGTCTAGGAGCCCACAGTGGAAGAGGCCATTCAAACGGGGAATGTGCACCCGCGAGCCTTGTGCCAGCAAGAGCCTCAAAAGGGTTCCAGGAAACCCAGCAAGGTGAAATCCCAGCCCTGGGGGAAAGAAGGAAGTCCTACGGTGCCAATATCCAGCGCTTTACAAACCACAAATGAGAAGATCGATTTCTCCACCAAGCACTTGGTCAGACCTTGTCTAATTCCTCAGCCAGAGATGGGAATCCACAGTTATGCCTGTGGGAAGCATGGTCACATCGCTAGGTTCTGCTCCTAACAATGGAAGAGGAGCGCATGGAGATAGGGCTGCTGCAATCAGAGCAAAAAGGTGCTTACCCTCCAGAGGTGGACCCTGAGCAGGAGACAGAAACAAGTGAGCCAGGATGCCTCCCTGATCTGTTCTCTGAAGAACAAGAACTGTAAGAGGTAGCAACACAGGCAGACTATTCCATGGGAGAAAGGGACATGGAGTTTCATATTCCAGTGACAATACAAGGTAGGGGAGCCCTAGCACTGGTAGACTCCATAAGCAGGTGCACTGTCATTCAAGCTGATTTAATCATCATGGAAGAACTAGCTCTGAGTCCCCACTCCAGGATTCTGCCCATACACAGAGATGATCTATGGCCCGACTCAGGTGTGGATAGGCATCATGGGGAGACATTGAAAGGTATCCCCTGTAGTAATGCCAGGCCTACAGTACGAGGTGCTGATTGGCACAGACTTCCCTCTATTTAACAGTGCCTAGAGTACATTAGCCACATTCTTACAGAGGACAAAGAAAATAACCTAAGGCAAGTAGAACAGACCCTCGGTCCAAAACAAGGAATTTGTAGAGGGAAATATTTATTGGAAATGGAGGACGTATGTGACTCAAAAGAAGATGGGGCGGTAAGAGGAAAGAGACTGCAGACGAGACACAGAAATCGCCAAGCCCAGTTGAAACAAAACTCATCAGCCCATGGGTAGAACCACAGGGAAGGAAAGGAAAAACTAGCAGCTGGGGCACATGGCTGCCACCACACAAATAGAGATTGAAAAGGGGATGGGTGAGAAGCCTTTGCAAAGACCTCCAAGGGAAGTCCCAACCCCTTGGGAATAGCATAGCCAGAGACCCTCGGAAGAATGTAATATGGAGGGCCAGTGGGAACCGGGAGGATCTCCACAACAGGGTAGGCTCGGCTATAAAAGGCAAGCAAGTACAGAAGTGGGTGAAAGGTCTTTGTCTGAGATCAGGAGTCAAAGAGGTGAACCAATAGACTTGACAGAAGGATGTAGTAGGGGAAGAAAGAGGTGGAGGAGACTGCTGGAGTGTATGGAGAGGATGAAGGTAAGGTGTTGGGTCAGAGAGGATGGTGCCAAGTGGGTTGTGTGTGTGAGACTGAATTGAAAGCTGAGAGTAGAAAAAGGGGAGTTGCGAGTAGAGACAGGGAGAGTGTTTTGTGTGTGTGTGTGTGTGTGTTTGTGTGTGTGTGAGAAGGGGGAAGTGAGAGGAAGGACAGTAAGAAAAGAAGAGGAAGGTGTAAAGAGTGGCATAGACAGTTGGATGGCAGAGAGGAGAGATGGAGAGATGGAGAGTGTTGGGGTGGTTAATGAAGGTTTCAATAGGAAAGCAGGGTTTACGTTGCGTTAGTGACTGGGATTTCGGCGATGTTGGCATGGTGTTGTGACTTATATGTATCTAGTGTAGTTAATGAGAATGGGACGAGTGTTACTATTTGTGTTACTTTGTATTTAGTTGTTACGTTTTAGATTCACATGTGCGTAGCAACATAATGTCAAATCTGCCGATGCAATAGTAATACAATGTAGTCGCGTGGCGTGCCACATAGCACCTAAAGGTTGGAAGCCAGGAGCTTTATATGCGCACGCGAGAAAGGAGATTTATGGATGGAGAAACCACTGTGAGGGGACACAATAATCTTGAATATACATGCACAGATATACATACACAGTCTTTAGGGAAATGTGTTTGGGACAGTTGGGGAACATTAGGTACATGGCAGATACACAAATCTGTATGCCGCAAGTCTCCTCAAAGCCAGGGGTTGTGTAGACTACAGAATCCTGGGGTGGTGCAAAAACTCTGTGTGACCGGGAAAGCTGGTTAAATGAAGTTGAAGGCCGGGGGAAGCTAGCGGGCAGCTGCGATAACATCAAATGGTCAGCTACGGCCAGGCTCTGGTTGACTTGCTACCATTGTGGAGGGGAGATGTAATCTTTTTAAGTACATGGGAACCTATTATTTACAGTTCAGGGAAGTCCGGCCACTTGGTGGGGTTAGTTTGGGGCTGGGTAATAAACCTGGTGCAATGGATGCTTAAGGGCAGAGTGAACATATGGTTTATGGGTTTCGATCAGGTTCTCAGGACTAACCAGGATGTGTCCAGAGGCCATGCGTGCCGAAATGGTAGTTGTATAGATTAGTGTGAAATTAGGATGCCAGCAAGTCTGGGCAGATAAGATACTTATCTCCAGTTCAAAGGGAACTTGTTTCTTTCCCTCCTCCTATTGTTCAAGTGTCCTTGTAAAGACCATGCGCATCATGATTGGAGTTAGAGGTCCTTGACCAGATGGAATCAGTAATGAATTATGTTTGTTGTGCGAATATGCAACCATGTAACAACGTCACAACCTACTGCAGAAGGATCCTGGGAAAGGGCATGCTGTAAATATGAGATGATGCAAATGTACCTTGAAATGCGGTGGTAGTTAAATACATGTATCCTATTAGAACATGTGAACTAAAGGAGATTAGAGCTCTTTGTATAGGATTGAGCAATCATGTTTGGGGGATGACTTTGTAATGAATTATGGGGGAGTGTGATAACTCTTGCAAAATGTATATAATGTGAGATCTTTGTGTGATTCGAGGAGACTCAGGCTAGTTTGACTCTACAACGTCATCTAGCCACTCCCGGTCATTTGTACAATGAACTTGCTTTATGGACAAACATGCACTCGCTTCTTAATAGGTGGGCCTATATTGGGTTACTGAGAACAGAGGTCCAACCACACATTTGGTGACCCCTACGTGAACCCCAGGCTTTTCAAGAGGGTGGGGGATTCCTCTCCGCACAAATCGCCTGTGGCACTTCTCTGGGAGACCTGTCTTTCAAGCTTGATAAAAAGAGAGGTTACAGGTGCCATATTGGTTATAGGCCTGTCTGCTCCCCAAAAGCATAGTGCCACGGTCCAGATGTACAGGGCGAATTGAAGAAGCACCACTCGGAGCACTTCAGGTACTATTGTTACATGAGTACACTTTGCCATCTAAAACAAGAAAGAGGGAGATGGGGGAAAAAGAGAGTTTTTTCTTTGATTTGAGGGTTATGATTTTGATTGCAGGTGTATATGTGTGTAGTCAGACGAGGTTAGGTGGGTTGAAAGGATGAGAGTTTTGGAGGAGTGAATGAACTGTTTCATGTTGTAAGTCCTTTTTATATTTTTACCTAGTTTGTTATTTTAAGCGTTGTGAGGTGGCATCCATATCAGCACGTACTTTGTGAGGTTTGCCCTGATACTTTGTGGTTTGCTTGTCTGGTTGGCTGGAGTCTTTATGATAAGTCCAACTTACAGATACCTTTCTGGAGTATACCCTTGGCACCCTTCATTCTGGTTGACTGTGCGGTCGGAGCCATCGCCCAGCGTGACCGATATTTGTATCTGTTTGTTATTTTCTTTTCTTTTCTTGGTTAGTTGGAGTAGTGAAGGGTATCTTTCCATAGTTGGAAAGTGACAAGATTGTAGTAGAAAATGTTGTAGAAGAGATGAAGAAGAGATGGAGAAGTAAAGAGGATTTGAGCAGGCATTGTGTTTTTGATAGGATGCTATCTTTTGTGTAAGAGTGGGAAGTATAATTAAAGTGAATAGCTAAGTGAGGTGATTGTGGTGAAAGCGAACAATGTGAGTTATTGTGGTGAAGAAATCGGGAAGGGGAAAAGGGGTTCCTTGGTTTGAAATTGTGTGCCACGGGTTCGGCTTCCGTGTTTTAGGTCGTTGATTTTTTCATTAGAATTGTTAGAGTTAGACTGGTTTTGAGTATGGAGACTCCACTGAATCACTTGTATTAGGTGCTTCCTGGAAATAAGGTAAAGATTTAGAAATTTCATTGAGAATGGCTGCGGAAAACAAAGTGTAATTTTCTAATTTCTTGGCCTCATGAGGGAACCTATGAAAAAGGAATGTTGGAAAACCAGTTTACCTTCTTAGTCACTAGGCACAAGGAATTGAAATTAGAGTATCATTTAAATATCTTAAAGTTATGGAGGATGTATGAGAAGTGCAGGAAGGCCCACAATGTTAAAGTTGCAGAGGAAGGACCAAAAAAGGAGGGTGCCGGAATTCCTTCTGCACTTCCCCTATATGGGTACTATCCTTCATCACCCACAGAAGGGTATCCCAGCACAGAGTTCAAACCTCCATTTTCTCCAGCGGCCAATCCAGTGGTTGTGAGACAAAAACGGATAGTGCCTCCACCAGCTGCGATTTCTGAAAGATGGGATACCGAGGGAAGTGAAGGGTAACTCCTTCAATGGTCAGGACCATGGAAAGTCTAAGAATGCAGAGTGGAAATTGAATAACTCCCCTGACTGCTGGTTTAGCAGAGAGATTAAGGGTGGAGGAGCGAGACGGACCAACGAAAGACTAGATGAAGGGCTGAAAATGGGCACAAAAGGGGAGACTGTGCCTTTTCACACTAGGATAGAGGATAGGCTGCAAATGGCAGTGGAAAAGCAGGAGTGGAAGAAGTTGATGGAAGAACAAGGAAATATCGAGGCTGAGTACTGCAAAGGAAATACACCAATCACAGGCTAAAAAGATTCACAGATCTTTTATTACTGTACAGTTTACAAAGCAACACAGATAGCTATCTGGCTCCCAACACCTCGCAATGTGTACCAGCCCGACAAAGAGAGGTGAGAGAGTGCAGGATGTCTAAACATTTGTGCTTTTATACAATATTGTGTAATATTGTCCAGCCTCTCTTCACGTTAATAATTTGTGGTCTATAGTCCGTGCCTAGTTCACATACAGATTATACAATGTTAAGCAAAGGATTACATAGGTTTGCATTTTCATGGAGGCACAATGGTTATGTATGTTCTCAGGTCCCGCGGTAAGCCTCGTGCAATGTCTCTTTACAATTCTATTTGGCCTATGTATATGCTCGAGGTTTGTTCTTCATTGTCTCAATGTGTATACAAGGATGAGTCTTGTGAGCGCAGACAACACTTAAACAACAGTTCGTATGCAGCACAAGGTCTCATTGCCTAGTCTAAACAGTCGGCTCTCGGACAGCCTAAACATTAACAGAACTCAAAGGTCGGAGGCTTGTTGCAAGTTGAAAACATAGTCCACCATTTTAGAACCAAGAACACACAAGTAGAAATCAAAATGGCCGATGAATCTTAAAATGGTGGCCAAATTAATCCAAAATCGAAAATTTGCAACGCGGTTTTCCGTATAACGTGACTAGGCTTAGGTCAGTATAAATATTAGGAGGCACTATACAATTACCGTTTAACATTGGAAGAAGGAATGAGGCTAGTGGAGGAAGAGGTAGTGCTGTTATGACAGCAAAGAAGTGATGAGCTGGTAGAAGTGAAGGGGCTTGTAATGGACTTAGAAGAAGGACGGTGGAGGCATGTACAAATTCTTGTTAGGTTGGAAAGGTCAGATATCAAGGAGGTCAACGTGGACCTTAAGGATTAAAAATGTTGCTAGGGAGTAGGGAGATCAGGGTGTAGCAGCCCTATCTCTTGCACCAGCACTGGTGGCTACAGAAAACACACCATGGGGTCGTAGGACACACAAAGGTTCTCATACGTCGGTAGAGAGTAGCAAGGGGAGGACAGGGAAAGCCCCAGTAAAGGCAAATGAGACTCAATTTTCATTGCTCCAGAAGTGTCAAAGAAAGATGTACTATGTCCCATGGTCACATTTGGACCAGGATAACTTGATAAAGATGCTCCCTTCACTCACTGTAGCGGCGGGTAAGTGGATTTATGCATAAGAGAAGCAAACCGCCAGTGTCATGTTGGCCATAGGGGACATGAAGTGTATTGACGGCTCTAATGAGGGAACAGTCAGACGAGCTTTGGAGGCAATCAGGGTATCCGGCACTTCAGTTGGATAGTGTTAGGAATGATTTCCCTTAGGTGCAATGTTCCCTCCATTTGTGAACCCCCCAAACTTTTTGCTTTTGTTTGGCTTACCTAACTTGACTTTTTCCAATGGAGCACAACCTTCCGCTGCACTCCTCTGAGCTTTCGCTCATTTGTTATGGGAAAACTGATATGTCCGTCACGCTGTCAGTACTGGTAAACTATGTTTCCCTTAGTCTTTGACTTTTTATCTATATGCCAAGGACCCTGCAGTACCAGCAATAGGGGCCCTTTTGTTTTATGGTCCTAGCCACCCTGCCTAGGACAAACTGGTGGAAGCAGTTTACTTTTAAGCTATTTTTACTTCATTTTTATGGACCATACAGCGTTTACCACATTTGGCCCAAGACTGTGGCCAGTGCCGAAAAAAGCCAAGCCGCAAAGTCTTTTGTTCTGTCTTTTAGCCATTTTGTCCCTTTGCCTTGTCGAGGTCGAAAGACCTGGGTATTCCTCATTTGGGCATGCAGCCTCCCGCAAAAACAGCATCTTTCACGGGCACCTGCATGTCATGTGTGCTAGTGCCCAGGAAGAGGGTTAGGATTGTCTGGTCCCAATCCACACTACTGCTGCCAGTACATTAGTATGTCTGCTAGCCATGAATGACTGGAACCACCGTGGGACACGATTGCCCCACAGCTGGAGTGCATGCCAGAGAGCAGATCTTGGCTATCTGAGATTTGAGCATGAACCAAATCTTGGATTAGAGAAGGGGCTCTGCATCCATTCCAGGTCGATCTACTGAGGTTCACACTAACCCTCACAAGGAGCAAAGTCCCCTTAAAAAGAAAGCATATTTGAGGAACTGTTGGTGATGTGCTATGAAGGTTTGGCACCCTGAACCTGCTGTTGTCCTGTCAAACCCCTGTTTCTTCATCGAACCAAGAAGACCTGCAAGGGCTCTTCACCCCTTTTGAGTAGTGGGAAAAACTACTCTCGATATCTCCTACTTACCCTTGCAAAGAGCTTCTTCAGAAGTTTTCCTGGGCCATCCAGTAAACTGACCAGCTCAAACCCAGGGTATCACATACAAACGCCACCATCCTGAGTTGAGCTTCGTGACTGGGAATCGCTAGCTTGTGATCCTGTGCCCTCTCCCGCCAAAACTCATGTCCTAGCTCCCCTGGGTCGCGATTTACAAGAGTGCACCATGCTGCGAGCATTTGTGGTGCTTGCGTTGTGGGATATATTTACCCACTCAACAGTACTCTCATCAATAACCAAGCTGCACTTCAGCAGAAGGAGCGAAATGGCTGCGCTTGCTACTTGGAGCAGCATTGACCTGCATCAAAAACTGTGTTTTTTTGCAGCTACAAAAAGATGGCTGCACCATCTTGCCAAGCACATATTGGGCGGGATGGGGCAGGGAGCACACTGAGAAAGGCCACCAGTATGTGTTCTTGTGTGCAACAAAAGAAGTGGATGGAAAAACAGCACTGATCTGCTGTTTGCTAAACAAGTTCCAATTGAAAAGGGAATATTTTACATGAAAAAGGTTGCTGCCCTAATGCTATTTCCCTATGTTCCTCATCACACTACTTTTATCAATGAGGCCCTGCCATGCCCATCCATATTCACATTGTGCTCCAGCAGAAAAGAGCAGTATCCCTGAATGACAGGCTGTTATTCTGATCTGAGGAATCAAAATACGTTTTACTTCAGCTACACGGGAAATGCTTTACTTTTGGGCCACAAAATGTCAAAGATCAATGCTTCAAAGTTACCCTGGCTCTCTGGGCCTATGTCAATTTCAGTGCATCAGTGTCTTAAAAAAATGTCTGTATAAAATAAACTGAATATGATTGCAGAACAATGTTGGAAATTCAGATGGAACCTTTGAAAGGAACATGCCAGCAGGCCTCAGACCGTGTTTAAATGTACTTTTGTAAATATGAAAAATACCTGTTTTAAAGTGTATGTTGGATAAGGCCCTGTCCTTGTTTAACAATGTAAAGGGTGTTTGTTGCTGGGAACATATATGGAATGTTTTATGCAACAGGCTTGTTTTGGATTCAGGCCAAAATAAAATAAAATAAAGGAATTAAAATGCATTGGATGAATTTTGCAAGCTCCAGAACAGGTTTTCCTGCTGGCTAAGCTAAGGCCTTCGCCCAAAAGGGGCCACCATAAACTTCTGGGACACGAAAGTGATAATTGCTAGCTTGAAAAACTTTGAATGGACCAAGACAAAGAAAGTTCACACGCTTGTCAGTCATTCGTCTGTGCTCCAGACTGGGACAATACATTCTGGGATGCCTACCTGTGAAATGAGGAAGTGGCAATATCATTCAATTAAAATGGGAAAACCCCTGGCCACACTGGGCTGAACTGACACTTGGTGGTAGCTGAAGAGAAAGAAATTAAGCCGTGAGCCCCCCTGCAGTCTCTCTTCACTTGCCTTCACTTCAAATACCCTATCCGGTCCACGGAGCGGACACGCCTTCAGACGAACAGTCTTCGTGTCAGGAGAGACAGAGAGAAGCCGTGAGCCCTGCTGCAGTCTCTCTTCACTTGTATTCACTTCAAATACCCTATCTGGTTCACGGAGTCAGACTGAGAGTCTTTGTGTCAGGAGAGAGAGAGAAACTGTGAGCCCTGAAGCAGTCTCTCTTCACTTGTATTCACTCCAAATACCCTATCTGATCCACAAGGTGGACGCGGAGTCAGATGGAGAGTCTTTGTGTCAGGAGGGAGAGAGAAGCTGTGAGCCCTGCTGCAGTCTCTCTTCACTTGTATTTACTTCAAATACCCCATCCGGTCCACGGAGCGGACACAGAGTCAGACGGAGAGTCTTTGTGTCAGGAGAGAGAGAGAGAGAAACTGTGAGCCCTGCTGCAGTCTCTCTTCACTTGTATTCACTTCGAATTCCCTATCCGGTCCGCAGAGCACAAGCAGAGTCAGACTGAGAGTCTTTGTGTCAGGAGAGAGAGAGAAGCCGTGAGCCCTGCTGCAATCACTCTTTACTTGTGTTCACTTCAAATACCCTATCCGGTCCGCGGAGTCAGACAGAGAGTCTTTGTGCCAGGAGAAAGAGAGAAGCAGTGAGCCCTGCTTCAGTCTCTCTTCATTTGTATTCACTTCAAATACCCTGTCCAGTCTGCGGAGCGGACGCAGAGTCAGACGAAGAGTCTTTGTGTCAGGAGGGAGAGAGAGAAGCCATGAGCCCTGCTCCAGTCTCTCTGTACTTGTATTCTCTTCAAATACCCTATTCGGTCCTCCTAATAATCAAGGAGGTATGACACACCTTATGGATTAAACTGCACGAAAAGTAAAAGGAAGACTGACGTGCCGGAACACCATCAACACCCTCGTTTGCTAGTAACCACGATCCCAGTAACAAAAGCGATTGCCCACAAATGTTCATGACTTGGTTCGAAGTAAAATCCAAAATGTACATCTCCCCAAGCTGAAAAATCAGAAAAAGAGAAGCAGCTTCATGAAGATTGGCTGGATAACAAATCTGCAGACGCAAAAATGTTAGAAATCGAATATATCTTAAAAGTTATTAATTTGTAAACTTGAACAGACGAAATATCATGAAACTATTGAATTGTTTTCCAGCTTTAAGCCTAATAGAGTCTGACGACATTCAAATAGTTGAATATAAATATGAACATCACTCAGACTGGGTTCTACTCCACGTGCACTCCCGCCTGGTGGCTAATACCTTGAGAGCCGCCAAGGACGGGTTCTTAGCATTTGGATACACACTAAGTAATCCCACAGGTCCCAGGAGACAAGTGAATGTTGCCGCTGCACCCAAACCATCTTCCAGCCTATTCCACCCTTCGCGAAATGATAATAGAAGGCAAACTCTGCAGAAACACTTTGGATGAGAAAGACCAGAAACAGATTAAAGGTTGTCCCGGCACAACAGAACACTTAATCATCTGTTGTAAGCTGCTCCTCCTCAAATCATCACTAGCTCTCTGGTCATAGTGAAATTCAGGGCTGTTCACTAATCTCATGGAATACCAGAGGCTTTTTACATTTGTTTCAGGACAACAAACTGGTTAGTGAGGCACATAACCCGATTTGTTTGCAGGAATCTTGGATGTGAACTGAACCCATTTGTGAAGGCTATTCTGTGATATTGAATCCGGATCAGAAAAATGTTACAGGCTGACCTTTCTCAGGTCTTTTAACATTGGTGAAAAACCGACGTCCGTGGCGAGTATGTAGCTCAAGGCATCAAAACATCTTTGTCCAAGGCACCATCATACAAATTGCAGCTGACGACGATGGGTCAGACGAATACCTTCTTCTAGTAAATGTATACTGGGATCCGGCCAAAATGGGTGCTAGAAACTTCATCTCATTAGTCACACGGATGATAGATAGATTCATGTTAGATTTCCAGAAGTACTCTGTAATCGTATGTGGGGATCTCAATCACTCCTGGATTGATTCTGATGGGCAAGTGAAGAACATCAAAGAAAAATCCCATACTATACAAAGCACCATATGGTGGACCAAACTGGCAGAAAGGAACTGTTTAATGTTGAATGGGCAAACTACCGGGGACATTCCTGTGAGGGCGACTTAGCATGGAAATCAAATTCACAAAACAATCGATTATATCTGGACCTCATTTGAATTTACTGCCAAGATTAAGCCCTTGGAGATCCTGAGAATGAGAAATAGCGATCATGATGCAGTTAATCTCCAGTGACTCATGAAGAAAAGTCCATCGACTGACAAGTATAACGAGCGCTTTGAGGCTTAGATCGCTTATGCACAACACCTTTGGAGATCTCGAAGCTCACACAAACATTAGGCTGGGGTCTTGCACATGGAGTAAGCCATTTTGAGTACACGCCTCTCTTAACACAATTTATTAGAGTCAAAACTGGATGACATCATGACAACTTTAAACACAAACATTCGATAAGCAAAAAAAATATGAGACGACCAGAAAAAGCTGAAATATTTCAATGTGAGTATGGATGAACAAGAAGCGGAAAGATTACTGCAACAAAAATGTGTAACCGTGTGTACTCGTTTAAATGGCTTCGTGAGCAGGAACAGGCACAGACAATGCTACAACTGATTTGCCAAGGAAAGAGCCGCGAGACGTGGGCCATAATAAACGATGGATCCCGAAACCAGATGTGCTATTTGATAGTGGGAGTCAGCCCCACAGACTGGATAAATCATTTTTCAGCGGTTTTCAAGTCTCCCCACAAACAGGTGGCAAAACAACGGATCGATCCTCAAATCACCTCAGTGTTGCAGTCTAGTAAAGCTGATATTGAAGATTCAATTGGGAAACTTAAAAATTGTGCTCCAAAATGGCTTTTCCAATGTAACGTTGAAAAAAAAATAAAAAAGAATAGGCAAACTTCAAGAAGTGTGACAGATCAAATACTGTCTGATTGCTCTGTTGGACGTGATTGGAAAAATCTTTGCACCTTTTTTGCAAAAAAGACTGGCAAAATGGGCAGCTAAATCCAATCTGATCGATGAGACAAACTGGGTTCACAAAGGAGGTTGGCGACAAACTGAACCTCACTATTCTCAATCTCCTGAAGCTCGAAGCCCTGAAAAGTCATACATTTTTGTTTTTTTCCTTTGGTGATCTACAACAGGCTTTTGATAGGGTGGACCGCAAACTTTAGTTGGACAAACTATCAAGAGCACATTGTCCAGCTGATCTGCTACAGAAATTTAATACAGCTGCATACCAAAACATCAATTAGAGTTCGCTTAAGTGCAAGCAGTGTCCTTTCTGATGAGATCATGACGGAGAGGGGAGTCAAACAAGGTTGTCCATTGGCTGCTCTGATCTTCGAATTATATCTAGCTGACATGCCAGAGTCATTGAACATTTCCAATGCCTGTCATCCTGTTTTACCGACAAAAAGTGGTGGCTGCAATTACATTCGGCAGTGAAGCTGGTTTTAATATAGATCCTGCAGTCTAGAATAAGCTGGAAGCACAGTTGGAAAGTGTTGAGGTTGCCAGGAATTGTATCGATTGCTGCAACCCGCTTTGAACTTGGTCTCCAATCCCTGAGTGCATCGATCCTTTGGAAATCTTTTGCCCTTTATAGGAAGATGATACTGCCCGGATCGATAGCACCCTATCAAATTTTGAAAGAAATCTCAACTAGACTATATAACGGCTTACTTAAAGATTGGTCTGAAGCCATGCTAATGAATCTTGACCATGTGGGTTCTTCAACAGACCTTTTGTGTACCAATCCTTGTGCAGTTAACAAAAAGGTCAGCAATTGTGATTGGAGCAAGAGTATTGAAAAACGTTTAATGTTGAAATCAAGTCTAACTCAAAATCATGACATTCGTGCCGCAAACCAGTTTCCGAAGTACCTTCAACTTTTCCCGTCAAATCATCATTGGGATACGTTTTTTTCAGATGAGACTTAATGTGCTGCCGACCAAAGAAATGTTGTTTCTAAGACATGACAGTAACACTATCAACAACATTTGCCGGTTCTGTTATAAATGTGTAGAGTCGCTCCATCATTTGGTTGTTGAATGTCCGGGGCTAATTGCGGAACAAACTGTTCCGTTCGGGAAGTTTGCTCCATCCAATCATGATATTGAGGAGTGGTGGTCCTCCTTAATTGCATTACATTACATGTTGATATGTTCAACCATTGACTATCTAGACAAATTAATGGGACTAGAAGGAGAAAGCTAAGAACGATCCGAGATGTTGACTAAATTATGATGGGAAAGCCAATTCTTCTTTCAAGATACAATGTGTATTAATGGCATTGATGTGATATGAAAGTTTCGCTGTTTCAGTAAAGGTTTGGTCAAGTCTTTTTTTTGTAAAAAAGTTTGATTTGAAACTATGATCAAAATAAAAATTAAAAAATCTACTAGATAATTTGGTTTAAGTAAAATTTGCCTTTCATTTTTAAAACCGATTTTCTCTTTTTAACTGCTCTATTTTCCTAAAACTGAACCACATTCTACCTTGAACATCTCATCCAATTATTCAGCTATAGCCCTCCTTTCACTTCTATACTGTCCCTGTGATGTGCATCTATCCCCCTGCCCAAAAACCACACCCTGATTCAGTGTTTTTCACCCGTTTAAAAAAAACGATTTTGACTTTTAAAACGTCAAACTAGAAAAATTCAACTTTTCCATGTGTAATTTGGCTGCACTGTGTTTTCCATTTCAACCTGCTTTGTGAACTATCTGCCTTTGTGATACCTTACCTTATAGTTGCTAGTGATATACAATCCCTGCGACTGTGATAAAACATATGTACATCATTATTTAATTACACATATAATTAATTATTTGTTAAAATCTCAGTGTCATTTTAGGCCATTGCAAAGGGTTTTTGCCTCCTATTTTGTTAGGCAAGGTCGGATTTGGATTCTGTTTGCTGCCTATTCATTTGTGCTTTGGATATGTCCTTGTAGAAGGTTAACCAAATGTAGTTCAGTTGTTTTCATTGTAATTATCACCCCATTGGTGATTGCTGCCCAATATTAAAATCTGTGTCATTTTTGTGAATTTTAAAATAAATAAATATTGTGTTACCACCCACCGGCCTGGTTCATGGTCCATTGTGACCCAGGGTATTTGTAAAAGGAGGTTTGAGGGGGTGTGAGAGAGGTGGGTCGGGTATCGATTTGAATTTGTTGAAATTAAAGAAAAGCATTCGTATTGAGCGCTACATCCCAGGCTAAGACCAAGTGTCCCGGTCCGGTGTGTGACGCCCGATACGAATCCTTCACACCGTCGCCCCAGTGTGGTGACTAATCGCTGAAAGTGCCTGCTGTTCTTGCCTAACATATCCTGAGGCGTGCTGCACTGAAACTATCCTTCTTTCATCGATAGCATGTAAAGGCTACTGTCACGCCACAAACGTTCATCCCATCCCACTGAGAGTCGGAGCATCCTGAAACTGCAAAGTTAATACCTACGAGCGAAGTGGGCTGGACTGTCAAAGTTTGGTCCGGACTGTATCTTTCCTCTTGTTCCCCTGAGCTTAAGCTGCACTTGGCTGCTTCTAAGGGGATAGATCCTAGGAAGCTGGCCAGTGCAGAAGATTTATGGGTGTCACACAGAGTGTCCCATATGGACAAGCATGCTCCTGGTAAGATGGAGGAGGGGGAAAAGCACAAAGATAAGGAGGTGGGGGATTTGATAACACTTCCTCCCAGAAGGGCCACACAAAGCATAACAAGGGCAGGTCACATGAGAATGTTCAGAATAGTCAGAATCATCCTCCCAAGCATAATTCTGGTTACAGTAAGCCCCCATATGCCCCAATACCCGTCAATCTTTTGTGGCTTGTGGAGCAAGTGATCATGTGAAGGGGGACCCCAGATGTAAGGTCTAAACCTTGGGGGTCCACTCTGTGAGTCTGGCCTTCCCCACATACGAGGAGGAAGAAACTTTCACAGGGGCATCCTTCTCTTCAGATTCCTTCCCCAGTGGGATAGAATCTGAAGTAGTTTTAGTATCCTTGGGTTCCTGGGAGCCTAGAGTCTCAGAGGCTCATCCTAGCATTCCAGACAACGCCAAGCACTACTTTAAGGACAGTGTGCTAATCAATGGAGTTGACACTCCTGCCCTTAGGGATAGTGGGGCCAGCAGAACTGTGGTAGATTCCACATTGGTAAACCAAGAAGAGCTTTCCAGAGCGTCCTTGATGCCCCCCAGGTTAGCTGATGGCCCCCCTCTCAAGTTCCTAGTAATGCCTGTAAATCTAACCATTAATGCTACAGTAGTAAGGATGCCTGTGAGTGTTCAGAGGCAAGTCCCTTGAAAGGTTCTGCTGGGAAATTACCTCAGAGATTTAGGTCTCATGGGGGACACAGCAGAAGAACCATGCACAAAATCACCAACAAAGGCTGCCCTGGCCAATTCTAAGACTGAGCCAAAGCCAATGTGGAAACCCAAGGCTAAGGAAGTCAAGGAACTCAGAAGAGGGAAAGAGAATATTCCCCCTAACTCACTTACCACTGAGGCGGAGGTAGTTGGCCAAGCACCTACACCTGCCTGAAATTCCTAACCCAAATGACCATCATTCACCCCAAAGTGTATTGGTTGAAGGTGGTCCTGATAGGGAAGAGTTTAGTAAAGGCCAACATCAGTGGAAATCCTTGGAAGGCCTACAGAGACAGGCCTGTTCCCAGCTTGAGGGTGGACCTCTTGGGAAACATAGGATTTATTGGGAAGGTGGGCCCCTGTACAGTGAGCCCACAGAGTCTACTATGGGGTGACCATAGGAGGTTGGTGGTTCCCCTTCAAGTAAGACCCTTCCTCCTACAACTGGCACATGAGGTTCCTCTAGCTGGTCACCTTGGGATGAAGAGAACCAAGCAGAGGCTATCTGTGCATTTCTATTGGCCCAAGATGGGGGTCCAGGTAGAAGGCCATTGTAGGAGTTGTGACACTTGTCAGATTTCTGGTAAAAGTGGCACAACAATCCAGGCTCCATTGTTTGTTTCCTTGACCCTCAGACATTCTCTGGCAATAGGTTTATCTTGGTGCTGGTCAGCCATGCCACCATATATCCTGAAACCATCCCATTGAGGGCTGTAACTGCAAAGTCAGTTGCAAAAGCATTGCAAGGCATCTTTACTAGGGTTGGCTTCCCTAAAGAAGTTGTGTCAGACAGAGGCAGCAACTCTATGTCTAAGTACATGCAAGCCCTGTGGAAAGAGTGTCGGGTCACTTATAAGTTCTCATCAGCTTATTTATTTATTTGTTTGTTTATACCGCGCCGTGAGCTCGCAAGCATCGGGGCGCCAACAAGAAGACAATTTAGACAAAGGACAAACGGTAGGTCACAGGACAACATTACTCAGATATAAAGTGTCATAGGATCATTCAACTGATTTCAGGAGTATTATTTAAAGAAGTGGGTCTTGAGTTTTTTCGAAAGCTTGTATATTTCTGTTCTAGCCTGATTTGTAAGGGGATATTGTTCCACATGGTGTCAGCTTTGATGCGGAAGGCTTTGCCCAATCCGTTTGTTTTCTTGAACCTGGCTATCTCTATTTGGCCTTTTGAGTCTGATCTAAGCGCACGTCTTGGCAGATATGCAACCAGTTTACTTTTAAGGTAGGCTGGGTCTTTCCCATGAATGCATCTGTGTGTCAAAGCCAATGCCTTAAAAAGGATTCTATCCTCCATGGCTAACCAGTGTAAGTTCCTTCTATTTTCACTAGTATGTTCCTTTTTTTTTCTTTTTATGATCCTGATCGTGCTATTTTGAATTATTTGGCACTTGGTGATAAGTCCCTTCTTTGCCCCTAACATGAGCATGTTACCATAGTCCAACATTGTCTTTTTTGCATTTAAGCACAGCCAGTTGTTGTTAATCCAGCTCTCAATTGATTTGTAGAGTGCCTCCACCTTTGTGCTCTCCTGTGCATAGTCCCCACTCAGTTCCACCACCAGCTGGATGTCGTCAGCGTAGTTTGTGAAAAAGGCTCTGATTTTGTCTAGGACCAGGCATAAGAATCTGGTATACAGGTTAAAGATCAGGTGGGGGACAAGCCAGCCCCTTGAGGCACACCACAGCTAATGGCCTCTGTTAGGGAGAATTCTCCTAAATGTGATGATTTCCTTTACCATTTGAGACCCCCAGCAACTTTGCTGGATTTCTAGGACTTTCATTTTTTACCTGGAAAGAGTGTGAGCCTTTTTTCCCACTCTTTCATGTATTTTGATGTGTATTTTACTTTTGTGTTCTTTGGAAATGGAGTTTTAGACAACTCCATAGGCATCATCTTTTTCTTGTGTGTCCCACAGCACCCTCAGTGCAGTGGCACAGGGATGTATTCATACTTCCCAAGGTTTAAATACCTTCACTAGCACTGACTACTGTCTCCCAGTTAATCTAAAGTTAAATTGACTTTACTAGTCTTTTTAAATTCATAGACCCAGCACACACTATCTTCCTATAGAGTACTGGAGCAGTTGCCTAGCATCCCCTGTGTTTAAATACTCATGTAGAAGTCAAATGGTACCCTTTCCTCTTGAAATGGCTGGTGGCAGTGGTTTTAGAATGAACTACAATGATTTTTACCACCTGCGAACACCGGTAGCTAAAAATCGGGTCAGCCATGTTTTTCAATATGGCGGCCAAGTCCCCTCTGTAAAAACAGACTACTGTCATCTTTTTTCGCCGTTTCTTTTAGGAAAGGTCCTTCTAGTGTTTGTCTCTGCGTTCCAAACCGAGTTTGGTCCCTTTGTTCGTTGGCCTTTGGCGGGCTTCAGTGCTGAAGCCCACCTCTGGCGCCTGAGTGTCTGGGGTGGACAGGATGTGAGGGAGGTGCCCAAAACTCCCTGTGCTTAGTCTTCTAGGAGACCTGACTGCACTCTGGCGTGATTGGCTGGCTGACTGTCCGGTGAGTGACAGCTAGGCTGGAATGAATGGGAGAAAACAGTTTAAAAGCAGGTCTTTGGGGCTTGTAAGGCAGAGTCGACCACTGGAACGAAAGAACCGAAGACGAGCTGAAGGATCACGACTGCTGCAACTCCTGGACCGTTGGTTTGCCTGGTGAAGCCCTGCTGCAGGTCCGAATTTCCTGAAACTCCCTCAACAGAGAAGCCCTTCAAGGGCGACTTCTTCCCTTGAGCTGGTGAGAACAACCAACTCGCAAGCCACCTGGACACTGTCTCTATACTGGTTGGATTTTCTTCAGAGTGCTGTTGAAAACCGGATAGCCAGTGAGAAGAAAACCAGCTTGTGGACTTTAAGGCACTCACACCTTTAACTTACGTTTTGCCAAGCTTGTGGCCTCTTACCTGTGCAGTGCAGGAACCTCCCACCATCCTCCTTCTTGTCCCCATGACTGAAGCTCAGGAACAGTGAGATCTGCAGGAACTGCCAGGAACAACTGCCTCAACTACAGCTTTTCTTCACCCATAAGTTACTGTGCAAATGGGGTGGAGAAATCCTTTCTGCCGCGGTGAAAGTTTGTGAAACTTTCCCAACTTTGGAGTCTTGTTCGATCCTAATCCGACATATAACTCTTTTTCTTGCAAACTACTTACAAGAACATTAGCAAAGACTTAACCGTTTACTACCAGAACTGTGCTATCCTATCCAAGACACTGAACCATTGACATTGGCCCAGGCCTATTGAATTGAACTGCCTCTTGTAGTGAGCTGAAACTATTTGCCCTGCCTATGCAAGTAACTGTGTGTTGATTCTTATAGCTTTTGTCTTTCTACCCCTTTTGAAAGTTACTGAAGTGCCATTTTGCTCCCACTTCAGGGGAGCCTAACTTGTTCAGAAACGTATTGGTTTAGTACTGTAGTTTATTATAGTGTGATATTGAGCTGCTTCTTGCTAGTGGGATGTTTTCAAACTAAATGTGTAAATAAATGTATATACTTTTGGTGGTTGATGGAGATGATAGTTGTGTTGCAATTATGTTTCTGCTATCCAGTCCAGTGTTCGGCCTTTCTCGTGGGTAGGCTGTGTCACATTATGGGTGAATCCAAGCTCTGCAAGGACATTAGCAATGTTCGTAGCTTGTGCGTCTTTGGGATCATTATAGCCCAAATATAGATCTCCTAGTAGGAGGGTTTGTGATGAATTTTTTAGGTTATCTGAGAGTATATTAGAAATGTCCTCTTCGAAGGACCCAATGGGGCCTGGGGGCCTGTAGATAAGGTGCATATTAATAGTTTGTGAGTTGGAGGTTAGGAGTTTGATGGATAAGGACTCACAGGAATTGGTGTATACAGGAGTATCTATTCTTATTGATAGATTAGTTTTAGTAATGAACACTAGGCCTCCTCCACGGGAGTTGGTTCTGTCTTCTCTGAAGATAGTATAGTTAGTCGGGACCACAAGCATGAGTGCAGGGCCTGCCACTTGCTGTGACCAGGTTTCCGTGATAGCTATGAAGTCGTAATTGCCTGATTCTAGGATGTCAGCTATTTCTGTTGCATGTGCAATTAGTGAGCGAGCATTGATAAGTGCTCCTTTGAGGATGGGGCTTGTGATATGTGACTTAGCAGAGGTAGCTCTGGTACATCTGGTTAGGTTGGCTGGTGGTTTGGTAAATGTGTCTATTTTATGGTGACGGTTAGAGGTCACTTTAGTAGGAGGGGCATTTAGTCTATTGAAGTTCTCATGGGGGTTTCTGTGGTAGGAATTCATCTGGTACCTAGCAAGTGGTTCCTATATTTTCGGGAGTCTGGAAAGTAAGTTAGAGTTTCTACGTATTAGGTCACTAGGGTTGTTAACTCTGGAGAAATTGGCAGTAGGTACATTTCCTGGAGGGTGTTCAATGTCTAGGGTCATCAGTGGTAGCTTGAGGCTATCTGGCATTTTTGTGGACAAGTTTGAGAAGGTAGAGACATTATAGTACCAAGGGTGGTTAGATAAATTGCAAAGAGAGGCATTGTCATGGAAGTCTGGGCAATTCTAGAGCATCCAGTTCGCCCGTTGCACAAAACAGGTTAAGAGGTACACTGAACTACCTTTGCAGAAGACTAAAAGGGTACATTTGGACTTGCATTTGAGATGTAAGGTAAAGCTAATACGAGTATTAGATTGACAGTCTAACAGTATGGCAAGTCACACAAATGTACAGGCACTCATGGTAGAAAGCAGTGCTGGCATTGAGCATGTGCTATACATCGGCATGCATACATTCATGGTGTGTCGAAATGTACACAATTCTGATAGTGTTAGACCGTAGATGAGTGTAGAATACTTCTAATAACGTTATGCCTTAACCTAAGTATAATAGTTGTATTTAGTGGTGAGCAGTCAACACATGGGTGGGTACAGGCTCAATAAGTGACTATGGGTTTAGAGGCAGTGTTATTTCACAACTTGTATAAATCACAGAGTAGTCTTTGACGAGGAATGCAAAGGTGGTCAGGTATAGTATAGTCTCACCTAAGGTTCGTAGAAGGCATTGGTAACAAGGGCAGCATGCCAGCTCCTAGCTCCTATTGTGCTCGGTCAGCTTGATCAGCTCACAGCCTTAGTGGCTGGCCGGATGTCGCCTGTCGGTGGCACGTGATTTGCTATGAAGCTGAGGGCAAGCCAATCGGGATCCGTGGTGGATTTTTGTATTTAGATGGGCTGACTAAAATGCGGCAGCCATCTTTGAGGTGATAAAACCTCGTGATTAGAATGCGGAGAGCAATAAAAAGCCTTTAGATGTTGCCAAAAAGTAAATCATAGCACTCCGGAAGATGATCAGGGGGTACCCAAGTGGGGCCATACATATTAGAAGTATGGGCATGCAAGGTTGCCGATCATCGTGGGGCAGCACCTTGTTGTGCGGTCTGGTGCCTCATGTTCAGCGAAAGGCTGGCGCTCGTCGTAGGGGACGGGACACTGCTCCTCCAGCTCCCGTGTGGGAAGGCGCTCCGGTTCCTGGGCAGCAGGTAGATTATGTGTCTCTCTTGCATTAATACCATGCCTTCCTTACAGCGGGTACATTATGTAAAGCGTTAGGCAATCACGTCATGGAGGGTACATTGTGTAAAGTGTATGACAGTCATATCATGGGGGGTACATTGTGTAAAGCATAAGGCAATCCCATCATCGCGGGTACATTGTGTAAAGCGAAAGACAATCACATTGTGGCGGATTGATTGTGTAAGGAGTAAGGCAATCCCATCATGCCGGGTACATTGTGTAAAGCTTAAGACAGTCACATCATGCCTGGTACATTGTGTAAAGCGGAAGACAATCACGTCATGGAGGGTACATTGTGTAACGTGTATGACAGTCACATCATGGGGGGGTACATTGTGTAAAGCGAAAGACAATCACATTGTGGCGGATAGATTGTGTAAGGCGTAAGGCAAACATATCATGCCTGGTACATTGTGTAAAGCGGAAGACAATCAAATCATGGCAGGTACATTCTGTAAAGCTTAACACAGTCACATCATGGCGGGTACTGTTAGGGATAATTCTCAGAAATGTGCTAATTCCCTCTACCTTAGAGACCCCCAGCAACTTTGCTGGATTTTGAGGACTTGATTTTTTTACCTGCAGAGAGTTTGAGCCTTTTTTCCCACTCTCTCATGTATTTTGATGTGTGTTTTACCGTATTCTTTGATTATGGAGTTTTAGATAACTCCATAGGCATCGTCTTTTCATATCAGTTTCACACAGCACTTTCAGTGCAGTGACACAGGGATGTTTTTTAACTTCCCATGGTTTAAATACATTCTCTGGGGTGAACTACTGTTCCCCAGAGAGTGTAAAATGAAATTGACTTTGCTAGTCTTTTCAAATTCATAGACCCAGCACACACTATCTTACTATAGAGTGCTGGAGGGGTTACATAGTATCCCCTGTGTCTAAATACTCATGTGGCACTCAAATGCCACCCTTTCCTATTGAAATGGCTGGTGGCAGTGGTTTTATAACAAACTACCATGATTTCTCCTGACCGCAAACACAGCGGGAGCCATGTTTTTCAATATGGCGCCTGAGACCCCACTGTAAAAACGGATCCTGGTCTTCTTTTTTCGACGTTTCTTTTTGGGAAGGTCATTCTGGTGTTTGTCTCTGCACGCCAAACTAGGTTTGGTCCCTTTGTTCCTATGCCTTTGGTGGGCTTCAGGACTGAAGCCCGTCCCTGGCGTCTGAGTGTCTGGGGTGGGCAGGAAGTGAGGGAGGTGCCCGAAACTCACTGTGCTTGGTCTCCTAGGAGACCCAAATGCACTCTGGCGTGATTGGCTGGCTGACTGTCCGGCAAGGACAGCCACCCTGCTGGGTGAGTGACAGCTAGGCTGGAATCAAAGCCAGAAAACTGTTTAAAAGGCGAGTCTCTAGGCTTAGAAGGCAGAGTCGAACACTGGAACAAAAGAACCGAAGAAGAGTTGGAAGAACACGACTACTGCAACTCCTAGACCGTTGGTTTGCCCGGTGAAGCCCTGCCGCAGGTCCAAATCACCACAGCTCCCTTCGATAGAGAAGCTCAATTTACATTTACCTTTACATTTATTTATTTATACCACCCACAATTGACCCGCAGGCATGATGGCGCAACAAGACATACAACAAAAAAAGTCGAACAGTAGCAAAGATAAACATAAAAAAGCACTGATAATGTCAATAATAACGCAGAATAAAGTGCTAGAAAATAAACAATCAAAGTGACCAAATTATACAGTTCAATACAAAACAATATTCAACTTTGAAGACAGTGATAAATGGTTGAATCTGGTAATTCTATTTAAAAATGTAGGTAAACTACTCAGTTCACACCCCACCATGATACAATCTGCGTTTTCCACATTACACCAGTTCTCAATATGGATTCTCCAAATGACTCTAAAGTCTGAGTGTCTGATACAGTTAGGAGCCACTTTTATATTAAGCAAGGTTTCTCTACGTTGATTATTATAATATTTCTAGAATCCAGTACAAAGCTCGTTCAAGTGGGATTGATGATTTTTTCCATTATTGTTTTTTTTAATTCGTGGATCCCTCTGGCCTGTGGAGATCAGTGGTACCATAGGCTTGATGGTTGGAAGGACACCCTCTGATGGAGCTTCCAGCCCAGGATTAATAGCAGAGAATACTACTTTCATCTGTGAGTTTGTCACTTGATGAGTGGCAACTATGGGCTCTGTTTGAGTTCCTTGATGATATCCAGTATGGCCAAGGGGCTTTCCAATCGTCATTTAAAAGATTCTGAGGCACAAACAGCCGAGACTCAGATACTTTCTGCACAACTATCATTAACTAGGAATGGAGGTTCTCCAAGTTGTGACATGTCCCAAGGTCCTGCAACAACTGATCCTTATAGACATGCCAGTTAGGGAGATCCTTTGGAAAATCTGTTCCACAACTGGAGCTTTCTGGCATTTTATTAATTTGCTGTCCACTAAGAGACACAGGTGGGTGGGACAGTTCAGAGAAATGGGGCAGTACAGGAGAAAAACACAGTGAGGGAGAGACAGTGGCTCTGAAACCGTTGTTAATATCCCTATTGGGATGTTTATTGTTCCATAGCAGCTCTGAAAGAAGACACTGTTCCTTTTGAAGCATCTCTCTTCTCTTAGCACTTCAGGCTAAAACCTCCGAAAAACGCTTGCCACTCCCTTGAAATTCGATGGCAAGGGTGAGTAATACGCAAATTGGACTATCCTTTCAAGGACGACTTCTTCCTTTGAGTTGGTGGGACCAATCAACTTGTAAGCCATCTAGATACCATTCTCAAGGCTGGTTAGAATTAACCAGGGAGAGGGACACCAGCTTGTGTGCTTGAACTACAGCTACTAGAACTGGAGTGACTCCATTTTCTTTGCGTTTTCCGACGATCCCGTGCATTGCAGGAGTGTGATGAACCATCGGACACGCCTCTTCTGGACCTCCTGGTTCTTGACACGTCGGGGCTTACACTCCGTGGTACTTCCAACATGGCCGTTAAGCACCAAACACTGCCTCCCAGCCTTTACATCCGATGCAGCACGTCCTATAAAGCCGAGCTGGGTTGTACAAGACCCGAACCGTAAAGAAGAAAACTCCTCCCAAGGATTCCAGCAAGCAGCGAAAACAGGTGCGAAAAGGGGAAACCTGTGACAGATTGAGACGCCACCTAACTGAAGTCAATACATACATGGAGGCGGCCATTCAAGATCTTATGCGCAGCATGCAAGAATTAACGACCGAAGTCCAAAACCTAAAAGCGGAAATTGCTGCATTAAAGCAATTAGTTTTATCCCGCGACTCCGCCACGAACTAAAGTGTATTATTGGGTGGCATTGTAGACAAATACGATGGGTCTGCAAAAAATCTTTGTGGATTCCTTGATTCCTGTTTGGTCCACTTCACCTTTAAGCCTTATTATTTCTCTACCCCCAGGGCTAAGGTGGGCTTTATTTTCTCACACCTTTCCGGGAATGCATTAACCTGGCCACACCTTTAGTTAATGCCAGAGATGCTCTCCTGGATGATTATGACAGGTTCATTCAAGCTCTTAAGACCATGTTTGACTGCCCAGAACAGGTCTATACCTCTCAGGAACGTCTACTCAATTTCCAAATGCCATCCTGCAACATGCAACTACGGCCAGCTTGGCCTGTACTGAATTGACTGCCACTTCCAATGTTGCCCATACCCCTGAAAATACCACTATAATTGCTATTGTTACTAATGTCTTGTTGCCACATGTAACTACCGCCAGCTTGGCCTGTACTGAATTGAATGCCACTTCCAATGATGCCCATACCCCTGAAAATACCGCTGTAAGTGCTATTGTTACTAATGTCTTGTTGCCATAGGTAACTACCGCCAGCTTGGCGTGTACTGAATTGAATGCCACTACCAATGATGACCATACCACTGACAATGATATTCCCAACGCCACTGATGCTAATACTACCATAGCCAACACCAGAAATTTCTCCACTCCTGCCTGTCTAAGCCACCACCTACAGCCACTGCCGCCCACCATGAGCCCCATCTCAACTGTGCACTGGCCAATGCCCATTCAATCAATGCCCACACATTAGATATTCATGACCTCATCACCACCCACAATTCGGGCCTCCTTATGGTAATTGAAACCTGGCTACACGACACCTCTGGTCCTGCGCTATCCCTGACCCTCCCCCAGGCTGCTCCATCACCAGCCAAGACCGTCCATCCAAAAGGTCGACTCACTCTCCATCAGGAAGATTGACAAAGACATAAACAACAACAGCTACTACTTCCAATTGAAACTCAACCTATCTCATCATAGCACTATTGCCTCACATCTCGTCTACCACCCACCAGGACCTATAGGGGACTTCCAGGCAGCCCTCACTCACCTCCTTTCTGATAAATTAAAAAACCCAACCAAAGCCATCCTACCTGGCAACCTCTATCTAGGCCTTAATGACGTCAAGGATCCTGCTGCTAAATCTCTTAACTTAGCCCTTGAGACCCTAGGGTTTCGAAACGCTGTCACTGAACCCACACATACACAAGGCCGTACACTTGACTGGATAGCCCATTACAACTGCCCCCTCCTCATCACTGGTAACACCCCCACCCTGTGGTCTGACCATGTTATCACGTTCAGCATCCCTACTACCAGAAGCAACCTTCACCCCTCCCCCGTACCTCCTGCACTCTCCAGAAGCTCCCGTCAACTCACCAAGGAAAGGCTCCTATCTAACCTACAGGCACCAGCCTTCACGCCCCCATTCTCCACTGACCCAGAGGCCATCGCGCTATCCTATAACACTGCTATTACATTGGCTGTCAATTCCATTGCACCGCTTAAGCCCTCAAAGCTAAACCTACCAGCCACACTAACGCTGGTTCCCCACGGACCTCCTCATACTCCATACTAAAAAACATGTACACCATCATATCTTATGCCACCACCTTGCTACCACAGCCGAATTCTCCCCAAAAGCTACTGCCTGGATTACCTCCTTCTTACAAGGAAGGACCATGCAAATATTCTCTGACTTAGCCTATGCTTCTTCAACCATCATGCTATGTGGGGTGCCCCAAGGTTCCTGCCTCTCGCCCACCCACTACAACATATTCACACGTCCCCTCTTCCTCATCCTTGACACCCTGGGTATCTCCTACACCAATTACGCGGATGATACACAGATCCTACTCACACTCACAGGCGACTATGACACAGACTCGACACCCCTTAACAACATATATAACACCATCCAGACCTGGATGGCAGCCAACGGACTGTGCCTGAACTCAGACAAGACCGTACTCCTGGTAGGTTCCACCGACACACTCAAGAACCTTAACACTCAATTCAGCAACTTCACCATCGACTCCATCAGAATCCCAGTATCGCAATCAATAAAAACACTTGGAGCATATTTGGACTCTAACTTATCTATGACTAGGCAAGTCAACGCGATCGCCTCCTCAGCAGTGTACCATGGCAAGCTCCTAAATGCCGCTAGACCATACCTTTCCAAAGAGAACAACACCAACATAGCAAGAGCTATTATCGGCTCAAGGCTAGACTATGCAACATTCTCTTCTTAGGCACTTCGGCAAAAAACCTACAGAAGCTGCAATTCATCCAGAATAATGGCCTACGCGCACCTATGGGCATCCCCAATAGGGAACATATCACGGCAGACAGGAAAGAAGCCTACTGGCTCCCTATAAAAGAAAGTGTAATATTCAATGTCCTGGCACTGACCCACAAGTGCATCCATCTCCCTGCACCTGCTTCATTGTCACAAAGGATTCACCCCTCCACTTCCGTAAAACCCACCAGAACGCCCTACTCTAACATGCTTACCGTGCCCATGGTCAAAAGAGCTAGAGCAGGTGGCACTAGCTTCCCGTACCTAGCATCCTTACAATGGAATGCCCTCCCTCCACCACTACGTGTGGCGGTATCACACATGGCATTCTGAAAGGTACGGAAAACTATGCTCTTTGCCTTACCAACCCCTGTACTAACCACACATGTCTTCCTACTTAAAAATCTATGACCTGCAAATGTTCATACTATCTGTGCCTTATCTGTATAAATGTAAAATTCTGTAAATGTATCATCAACCTCTGTTTCTTCCTTTGTAACTAAGTGCCCCTCAAGTAACAGCGCCATGATGCCCAAGGGCTGTTTGAGCGCTATACAAATGTAAAAAATAAAATAAAATAAAATAAATACATCAGTGCTTCTTAGCATTTACCTGTAATGCCCCCGTTGAGGCCAGTGGTGGAATTGCAGAACAGGAACTAGTGGTACTGTGCAGCTAAGAAGCAGGGAGTGGCATAGTGGGAGCAGTGGGAGTGAGCTGGGGGAGGGGCTTAACCTATGGTTTGCCATCCTCATTCATACACCAGTGGTACTTGGCACCTACCTGTAATGCCCCCTTGAGGCCAGTGGTGGAAGTGCAGAAAGGGAACTAGTGGTACTCTGCAGCCAAGAAGCAGGGAGTGGGATGGCAGGAGCAGTGGAAGTGTGGTCGGGGAGGGGCTTAACCTATGGTTTGCCATACTCATTCATACACCAGTGCTACTTGGCATCTACCTGTAATGCCCCCTTGAGCCCAGTGGTCGAAGTGCAGAAAGGGAACTAGGGGTACTCTGCAGCCAGAAGCAGGGAGTGGGATGGCGGGAGCGTGGGGTGAGGTGGGGCAGGGGCAGGCCGGGGCTTAACCTATCGTTTGTCATTTTCATTCATACATCAATGCTTCCTGGCATCTACCTGTAATACTCCCCATTGAGGCCAGTGCTGGAAGTGCAGAAAGGGAACTAGTTGTGCTATACAGCCAAGAAGCAGGGAGTGGGATGGCTGGAGTGATGGGGGGAGGCGCGGGAGTGTGAGGGCAGGACGGGGCTTAACCTATCATTTGTCATCTTCATTCATACATCAGTGCTTCCTGGCATCTACCTGTAATGCTCCCCCTTGAGGCCAGTGTTGGAAGTGCAGAAAGGGAACTAGTTGTGCTATACAGCCAAGAAGCAGGGTGTTGGATGGCTTGAGTGATGGGGAGAGGTGATGGAGCGTGAGGACAGGACGGGGCTTAACCTATGGTTTGACATCTTCATCTGACTCTTCTTGCATTGTGTATAGTAGACATTGCCTGGAATAACACAAGCATTGACAAGACAATAGTTTTGACATTTGTAGTTGTTTATTGCATTTTATATTTAGTACAGAGGGGCGGAGTGAAGAATAACAGCACAGGGAGGATAAATGTAGAGAATGGGAGAATGAAGGGCAGCACCGGGATGTGAGGGAAGCAGTGTGGGGGAGAAATAAAAAATAGATGGCAACACAAGGCAGAATAAAAAAAAACAATACATGAAAGGTAGGCCAGCAACAGTACAACGGAACATTGTACAACATTTGAAGGAACGATTGACAGTGCACATGGGAGGAAGGAGTGACAGGGCAAAGGAGGTGGAGCAATAGCACGCACAAAGGAGGGCAGATAGACGGCGCAAAGGAGAACGGAGTGACAGCGCTTTGGTGGTAGTTGTCCTATATTGTAGTTTTGATCTCTATGTGATTTCTCACAAAGTCACTTGTATGTTATGAGTGGAACTGTACCTATCCAATGAACTACAACGTGAAGATGTCCTCCCAATTTATTTATTTATTTATTTAGCAGTTTATATAGCACACCAAGCCCAAAGGCATCTAGGCGCTTTTCTTGACAGAAAACACGCATAGCGAGTTGCAAAGGTGACAAGGTTGCAAGAGTGTTCTCGTCATTAATGCAGTCCAATATACTACTTAGTGATCAGGACAAGTCCAGATATTCTAGTCATTAAATGCAGTATACAATAATGCAGTACAATACAACACTTTGTGATTGTGACAAGTCAAGTTACAAGTTACAGGTTACTTGATAACGGTAGATACAATAGTTACATTGCTAGTCAGGAGTATCAAGGGTTAGGTTGTCGTCTGTGGAACAGAGTGCAGTGAGAGTGCGTGGGATGAGCATTGAGGTTATTTTAGTAATTCCTGAGTAAAGAGCTGTGTTTTGAGGGGCTTGCGGAAGGTCCAATAGAAACGTTCAGATCTTAATGTTACTGCTATGTTGTTCCATTGTTTCGCAGCCACCACAGGGAAGCTACTGCCACCAGTGTTGTAAAGCTTGAATCATGGTATGGAGAGGCAATGATGCATGGTTGCGCGTTACAGGTTGAGCGTGTGGGCCTGATGGAATGATTGGGGGTGAATTTATCAGTGAGATATTTAGGTGCTAGCTTGTGTAGCCATTTGTGTGTCATGGCAAGTGTTTTAAATAGGATTTGCTCATGGATGGGTAGCCAGTGAGTGTTCCTTCTGGTTGCTGAGATGTGGGACTTTTTTGGTATATTTAGTGCTACTCTCAGTGCGTTGTTTTGGATCACCTGTAGTTTATTGATATTCTGGAGCTTGGTGCTCACATACATAGCATTGTAATAGTCTAGTCTAGTCAATATGAGGGCTCTAGCTAGAGTAACACAGCTGTAAGGTGATAAGAATGGTCTACAGGCATTAATGAGCTTAGATGTGTAAGCTGCGGCTGATGCAGTGGCGTTAACTTGTCGAGTTAAGGTTAAGGTGGAGTCCAAGTAAAAACCGAGGGTTATCACTTTGTTCGACAGCTTGATAGTGTTGCCATCTATGTTAAATGATTCAGATCAATGATGAAGGAGTTAGATAGTTTATTGAGACGGTGTTGGGATCCTATTAGGAGGAGTTCCGTCTTATCATCGTTGAGTAACAAACCATGTAGGGCCATCTCGGCTTGGATGGTTTGATAGATTTTGTTCAGGGATTCAGAGTCAATGTCGGGGGTAGTGATAGTTAGGAGGATTTGGGTGTCATCTGTATAATTAGTGTAGATGACACCCAGTTTGTCAAGTCGGTCAAATAATAGCTTTGTAAATATATTGTATAGAGTCGGGAAGACACACAAACCTGGGGTACTCCACACGTGGCTATTCGTAAGGAAGGATTGTATCCATTGGATAGCTTTGGGTGAGAAGTGGGCTAATGAAGCTAGATGATTGCATAGTATATTGTGGGTGACTAGGTCGAACACTGCAGAGAGGTCTAACAAGAGGAGGAGAGCTAGGGTCCCATTATCTTTCAGCTCATCCATTCGTATTTTAAGGTCAAGTAGTGCAGTTTCCGTCCCGTGTCTTGGGCAAAAGCCAGATTGTGGAGTGTCGAGGAGATTATTAGTTTCCAGATGGCTTTGAATCTGGAGATAAGCTGCTCTATCCTAATTTTTTAAGAGAAATGGTACTGTGGTTATGAGTCAGTAGTTGGTCAGTGTATTGGAGGCTAGTGTAGGTTTTTTTAAGAGCAGAAGGACCCAAGCATCTTTGAGATTCGATGGGACAGTGCCACTTTTGAAGGATGCTTTGATTAATCTAGTGATGTACTGGGTCAGTTCAGATGCACAGTCTTTATTCAGTGAGGCTGGACAGATGTCACCCTGACATCTTGAGGGTTTGAGGCTGGCAATGATTTTTTCATTTTCAATGTTAGAGATGGGTGAGAATTCGAATAGCACATCTAATTTGCAAGCGATGGGGATAGGTATCGTTTGGGCATGTTTGAGGCTGATGTTATTGGTTTCAATTTTAGTTTGCAGAAGGACCATTTTGTCAATTAGGGCTTTTTGAATACCACCCAGTGGATATACGTTATAGAACCAACTATTTGATGCCCATGTATACATTTTCATCTTCCCCTCTGATAGGGACTTACACCCTACTAGTGCCTGTACATATGTTGTCCCCTGTGTAATTTGTATAATTTGTATATATTTTACCTGTATGTAATCCGTAACTGACTGTCTATGCCCTGTATATAATTTGATCTGCATGTAATCTGCAACCTGTAACTTAAACCTTGCATATCCTGTACTGCTGCGCCCGGCTACCTTCGGGTTTGGTGTGCATTATAAGTGAATTAAACAAACAAACAAACAAACAAACAAAAACAAACAAACCGGAGCACCAGCTCTTGTCTTTGATGCAGAATTCTCGTGGTGTGAATGGAGACTCAAGTTCTCTCAGGATGGCGAAGAGTTCCTTGGACTCTGATTTAGCGTTTGCGATTCTCTCGTTGTACGTGGCACTTTTAGTGTGAAGGATTACCTGACTGTAGTTTTTTGAGGCTTCGGAAAAAGCTCCTTTGTCACGTAACATCAGGAATTTTTTCCAATTGGATTCCACTGCTCTTTTCGTATTGCGCAGGACTTTCAGGTTAGGTGTGTACCAAGTGTTGAGGTGGGCTAGTGGTTTAGCTTTACGTAGAGCAAGAGGCACTACTTTGTCAATAGCTGTTCGGAGAGTTTGATTGTAAAGGTCCATCAAGTCTGAAGGGTCTTTAGTTTGCAGGTTATAGATTGCTGTGATGGGGTGAAGCAGAGGGAGGATATTGTTTACTGTAATACTACGTGAGTTTCTGAATGGTGCAGCGGGAGCCTGCGATGGAGTGGAATCAACTCCTGAGTTCTTGGCTATATTAAAAGTGATTATCTGATAGTCAGACAAAGGGCAATGGAAGTTGGAAGTTATGTTGCTGTTACAGTTGAGGTCAGCTAGCCAGTCGAGGATGCAGCCTTTAGTTTGGGTGTAGTTGTGTATCCGTTGAGAGTAGCCTAGTGCTGAGATGGTGTTGGCTGAGGCCAGGGCGTGGTTGTCATTAGGGTCATTAAAAGCCAGATTGAAATCTCCGATCAGTAGGGTATGGGCGCTGGTCTTGGCCCTCAAAGCTAAACCTACCAGCCACACTAACGCTGGTTCCCCACGGACCTCCTCATACTCCATACTAAAAAACATGTACACCATCATATCTTATGCCACCACCTTGCTACCACAGCCGAATTCTCCCCAAAAGCTACTGCCTGGATTACCTCCTTCTTACAAGGAAGGACCATGCAAATATTCTCTGACTTAGCCTATGCTTCTTCAACCATCATGCTATGTGGGGTGCCCCAAGGTTCCTGCCTCTCGCCCACCCACTACAACATATTCACACGTCCCCTCTTCCTCATCCTTGACACCCTGGGTATCTCCTACACCAATTACGCGGATGATACACAGATCCTACTCACACTCACAGGCGACTATGACACAGACTCGACACCCCTTAACAACATATATAACACCATCCAGACCTGGATGGCAGCCAACGGACTGTGCCTGAACTCAGACAAGACCGTACTCCTGGTAGGTTCCACCGACACACTCAAGAACCTTAACACTCAATTCAGCAACTTCACCATCGACTCCATCAGAATCCCAGTATCGCAATCAATAAAAACACTTGGAGCATATTTGGACTCTAACTTATCTATGACTAGGCAAGTCAACGCGATCGCCTCCTCAGCAGTGTACCATGGCAAGCTCCTAAATGCCGCTAGACCATACCTTTCCAAAGAGAACAACACCAACATAGCAAGAGCTATTATCGGCTCAAGGCTAGACTATGCAACATTCTCTTCTTAGGCACTTCGGCAAAAAACCTACAGAAGCTGCAATTCATCCAGAATAATGGCCTACGCGCACCTATGGGCATCCCCAATAGGGAACATATCACGGCAGACAGGAAAGAAGCCTACTGGCTCCCTATAAAAGAAAGTGTAATATTCAATGTCCTGGCACTGACCCACAAGTGCATCCATCTCCCTGCACCTGCTTCATTGTCACAAAGGATTCACCCCTCCACTTCCGTAAAACCCACCAGAACGCCCTACTCTAACATGCTTACCGTGCCCATGGTCAAAAGAGCTAGAGCAGGTGGCACTAGCTTCCCGTACCTAGCATCCTTACAATGGAATGCCCTCCCTCCACCACTACGTGTGGCGGTATCACACATGGCATTCTGAAAGGTACGGAAAACTATGCTCTTTGCCTTACCAACCCCTGTACAAACCACACATGTCTTCCTACTTAAAAATCTATGACCTGCAAATGTTCATACTATCTGTGCCTTATCTGTATAAATGTAAAATTCTGTAAATGTATCATCAACCTCTGTTCCTTCCCTTGTAACTAAGTGCCCCTCAAGTAACAGCGCCATGATGCCCAAGGGCTGTTTGAGCGCTATACAAATGTAAAAAATAAAATAAAATAAAATAAATACATCAGTGCTTCTTAGCATTTACCTGTAATGCCCCCGTTGAGGCCAGTGGTGGAATTGCAGAACAGGAACTAGTGGTACTGTGCAGCTAAGAAGCAGGGAGTGGCATAGTGGGAGCAGTGGGAGTGAGCTAGGGGAGGGGCTTAACCTATGGTTTGCCATCCTCATTCATACACCAGTGGTACTTGGCACCTACCTGTAATGCCCCCTTGAGGCCAGTGGTGGAAGTGCAGAAAGGGAACTAGTGGTACTCTGCAGCCAAGAAGCAGGGAGTGGGATGGCAGGAGCAGTGGAAGTGTGGTCGGGGAGGGGCTTAACCTATGGTTTGCCATACTCATTCATACACCAGTGCTACTTGGCATCTACCTGTAATGCCCCCTTGAGCCCAGTGGTCGAAGTGCAGAAAGGGAACTAGGGGTACTCTGCAGCCAGAAGCAGGGAGTGGGATGGCGGGAGCGTGGGGTGAGGTGGGGCAGGGGCAGGCCGGGGCTTAACCTATCGTTTGTCATTTTCATTCATACATCAATGCTTCCTGGCATCTACCTGTAATACTCCCCATTGAGGCCAGTGCTGGAAGTGCAGAAAGGGAACTAGTTGTGCTATACAGCCAAGAAGCAAGGAGTGGGATGGCTGGAGTGATGGGGGGAGGCGCGGGAGTGTGAGGGCAGGACGGGGCTTAACCTATCATTTGTCATCTTCATTCATACATCAGTGCTTCCTGGCATCTACCTGTAATGCTCCCCCTTGAGGCCAGTGTTGGAAGTGCAGAAAGGGAACTAGTTGTGCTATACAGCCAAGAAGCAGGGTGTTGGATGGCTTGAGTGATGGGGAGAGGTGATGGAGCGTGAGGACAGGACGGGGATTAACCTATGGTTTGACATCTTCATCTGACTCTTCTTGCATTGTGTATAGTAGACATTGCCTGGAATAACACAAGCATTGACAAGACAATAGTTTTGACATTTGTAGTTGTTTATTGCATTTTATATTTAGCACAGAGGGGCGGCGTGAAGAATAACAGCACAGGGAGGATAAATGTAGAGAATGGGAGAATGAAGGGCAGCACCGGGATGTGAGGGAAGCAGTGTGGGGGAGAAATAAAAAATAGATGGCAACACAAGGCAGAATAAAAAAAAACAATACATGAAAGGTAGGCCAGCAACAGTACAACGGAACATTGTACAACATTTGAAGGAACGATTGACAGTGCACATGGGAGGAAGGAGTGACAGGGCAAAGGAGGTGGAGCAATAGCACGCACAAAGGAGGGCAGATAGACGGCGCAAAGGAGAACGGAGTGACAGCGCTTTGGTGGTAGTTGTCCTATATTGTAGTTTTGATCTCTATGTGATTTCTCACAAAGTCACTTGTATGTTATGAGTGGAACTGTACCTATCCAATGAACTACAACGTGAAGATGTCCTCACAATTTATTTATTTATTTATTTAGCAGTTTATATAGCACACCAAGCCCAAAGGCATCTAGGCGCTTTTCTTGACAGAAAACACGCATAGCGAGTTGCAAAGGTGACAAGGTTGCAAGAGTGTTCTCGTCATTAATGCAGTCCAATATACTACTTAGTGATCAGGACAAGTCCAGATATTCTAGTCATTAAATGCAGTATACAATAATGCAGTACAATACAACACTTTGTGATTGTGACAAGTCAAGTTACAAGTTACAGGTTACTTGATAACGGTAGATACAATAGTTACATTGCTAGTCAGGAGTATCAAGGGTTAGGTTGTCGTCTGTGGAACAGAGTGCAGTGAGAGTGCGTGGGATGAGCATTGAGGTTATTTTAGTAATTCCTGAGTAAAGAGCTGTGTTTTGAGGGGCTTGCGGAAGGTCCAATAGAAACGTTCAGATCTTAATGTTACTGCTATGTTGTTCCATTGTTTCGCAGCCACCACAGGGAAGCTACTGCCACCAGTGTTGTAAAGCTTGAATCATGGTATGGAGAGGCAATGATGCATGGTTGCGCGTTACAGGTTGAGCGTGTGGGCCTGATGGAATGATTGGGGGTGAATTTATCAGTGAGATATTTAGATGCTAGCTTGTGTAGCCATTTGTGTGTCATGGCAAGTGTTTTAAATAGGATTTGCTCATGGATGGGTAGCCAGTGAGTGTTCCTTCTGGTTGCTGAGATGTGGGACTTTTTTGGTATATTTAGTGCTACTCTCAGTGCGTTGTTTTGGATCACCTGTAGTTTATTGATATTCTGGAGCTTGGTGCTCACATACATAGCATTGTAATAGTCTAGTCTAGTCAATATGAGGGCTCTAGCTAGAGTAACACAGCTGTAAGGTGATAAGAATGGTCTACAGGCATTAATGAGCTTAGATGTGTAAGCTGCGGCTGATGCAGTGGCGTTAACTTGTCGAGTTAAGGTTAAGGTGGAGTCCAAGTAAAAACCGAGGGTTATCACTTTGTTCGACAGCTTGATAGTGTTGCCATCTATGTTAAATGATTCGGATCAATGATGAAGGAGTTAGATAGTTTATTGAGACGGTGTTGGGATCCTATTAGGAGGAGTTCCGTCTTATCATCGTTGAGTAACAAACCATGTAGGGCCATCTCGGCTTGGATGGTTTGATAGATTTTGTTCAGGGATTCAGAGTCAATGTCGGGGGTAGTGATAGTTAGGAGGATTTGGGTGTCATCTGTATAATTAGTGTAGATGACACCCAGTTTGTCAAGTCGGTCAAATAATAGCTTTGTAAATATATTGTATAGAGTCGGGAAGACACACAAACCTGGGGTACTCCACACGTGGCTATTCGTAAGGAAGGATTGTATCCATTGGATAGCTTTGGGTGAGAAGTGGGCTAATGAAGCTAGATGATTGCATAGTATATTGTGGGTGACTAGGTCGAACACTGCAGAGAGGTCTAACAAGAGGAGGAGAGCTAGGGTCCCATTATCTTTCAGCTCATCCATTCGTATTTTAAGGTCAAGTAGTGCAGTTTCCGTCCCGTGTCTTGGGCAAAAGCCAGATTGTGGAGTGTCGAGGAGATTATTAGTTTCCAGATGGCTTTGAATCTGGAGATAAGCTGCTCTATCCTAATTTTTTAAGAGAAATGGTACTGTGGTTATGAGTCAGTAGTTGGTCAGTGTATTGGAGGCTAGTGTAGGTTTTTTTAAGAGCAGAAGGACCCAAGCATCTTTGAGATTCGATGGGACAGTGCCACTTTTGAAGGATGCTTTGATTAATCTAGTGATGTACTGGGTCAGTTCAGATGCACAGTCTTTATTCAGTGAGGCTGGACAGATGTCACCCTGACATCTTGAGGGTTTGAGGCTGGCAATGATTTTTTCATTTTCAATGTTAGAGATGGGTGAGAATTCGAATAGCACATCTAATTTGCAAGCGATGGGGATAGGTATCGTTTGGGCATGTTTGAGGCTGATGTTATTGGTTTCAATTTTAGTTTGCAGAAGGACCATTTTGTCAATTAGGGCTTTTTGAATACCACCCAGTGGATATACGTTATAGAACCAACTATTTGATGCCCATGTATACATTTTCATCTTCCCCTCTGATAGGGACTTACGCCCTACTAGTGCCTGTACATATGTTGTCCCCTGTGTAATTTGTATAATTTGTATATATTTTACCTGTATGTAATCCGTAACTGACTGTCTATGCCCTGTATATAATTTGATCTGCATGTAATCTGCAACCTGTAACTTAAACCTTGCATATCCTGTACTGCTGCGCCCAGCTACCTTCGGGTTTGGTGTGCATTATAAGTGAATTAAACAAACAAACAAACAAACAAACAAAAACAAACAAACCGGAGCACCAGCTCTTGTCTTTGATGCAGAATTCTCGTGGTGTGAATGGAGACTCAAGTTCTCTCAGGATGGCGAAGAGTTCCTTGGACTCTGATTTAGCGTTTGCGATTCTCTCGTTGTACGTGGCACTTTTAGTGTGAAGGATTACCTGACTGTAGTTTTTTGAGGCTTCGGAAAAAGCTCCTTTGTCACGTAACATCAGGAATTTTTTCCAATTGGATTCCACTGCTCTTTTCGTATTGCGCAGGACTTTCAGGTTAGGTGTGTACCAAGTGTTGAGGTGGGCTAGTGGTTTAGCTTTACGTAGAGCAAGAGGCACTACTTTGTCAATAGCTGTTCGGAGAGTTTGATTGTAAAGGTCCATCAAGTCTGAAGGGTCTTTAGTTTGCAGGTTATAGATTGCTGTGATGGGGTGAAGCAGAGGGAGGATATTGTTTACTGTAATACTACGTGAGTTTCTGAATGGTGCAGCGGGAGCCTGCGATGGAGTGGAATCAACTCCTGAGTTCTTGGCTATATTAAAAGTGATTATCTGATAGTCAGACAAAGGGCAATGGAAGTTGGAAGTTATGTTGCTGTTACAGTTGAGGTCAGCTAGCCAGTCGAGGATGCAGCCTTTAGTTTGGGTGTAGTTGTGTATCCGTTGAGAGTAGCCTAGTGCTGAGATGGTGTTGGCTGAGGCCAGAGCGTGGTTGTCATTAGGGTCATTAAAAGCCAGATTGAAATCTCCGATCAGTAGGGTATGGGCGCTGGTCTTGGTATTGGTGGAGAGGAGTTGTGCTATGTTGTCATTGAATGACGCGATAGGGCCAGGAGGTCTGTAGATGAGTTGAATGTTCAACGTAGTTGTTGGGGAGATGGTCATTTTGACCAATAGTAATTTGCCTGCGTGGAAGGTGAAATTAGGTGTTTCATTGATGTTAATATTGTTCATAGGGATGATTGCTACTCCACCACCTTTGCTAGTGGGTGTGTCGGTCCTGTATATAGAATAGTTTTCCTGGACAGAAAGCATGAGAGCCTTGCAGGGACACCTGCTGCTGCATGGAGCCATGTTTTGGTGATAGCTAAGAAGTCAAGATCATTGGCTGTGATCAGGTCTGTGATATCCAGGGCTTGAGCTAGAAGTGCTCTGGCATTGATAAGGGCAGCCTGGATAGTGGAAACTTTCAGCTTAATGTTGGGTGTTAAGGAGTGAGTACAGTCTGTAATCCATGGTTGAGGGGAGGTTTGCCATTTGCTAGAGTTCACTTTAGTGGTAGAGCTGCTAGAGGTCGGGAGGATAGTGGTCCATGAATTTAAGGCTTTGTATCTGCTGGTTTTGGAGTGCCTGGCTTTGGATCCGCTAGGGTGGGTATTGGAAGAAGCAAATGAGTGTGGTTCGGTATTCTGGAGTTCAAGTGTGTGCTCCTCCAGGGGATCGAGGGAGTGGTGGTAGAGGCGGAGAGACTGGGGTGCTTGTCAGTTCAGGTAGTCCGTATGTTGTTTCTGCAGTGTAGTGGGTGAGGAATAGACTGGCTCGGAATAGATTGGACGTTAGCACATTGATTCGTTCCAGTAATCTCGTTAGGGTGAGCATCTGAGTCAGCTTGCTGTAGATGTGGTTTAGGGTGATGTATGATGATGGGAGGTAAGAAGCGAGTCGGTGGAATAGTAGAGGAGTCAGGGAGTATAGGGGGCATTGTGAGTATGTTAGTGCCAGGGTAATGAGCGAAGGTGATCACTGGTCTGAGGTTCAGATGAGCTATGGTGGAGGCAGGTGCCACTTGTAGTTGGAGTACACAGGATCACATGTAGGTAGACTACAAGAGTTGGTGTCATGAAGTTAGCGGATACGTAGGCAGGGGGGCTAGTCCCAGGTGTTGGTGTGCAGTGAGGTTAACAGCACTAGGTCAGGTAGGAGAGGGTGTGCTTCCATAAGTGGGCATACCTGTGTGGGCAAAGGTACAATCTATAAGGGTGGCATAGTGAGGCATGTAAACATATTGTGGCAAAGTGGCAAGAGTTGGTGAGCCAAGCGTTCTGTGCAGCATTATAAAACATGTAATTAATACCGGTGTCAATACTTTGAACAATGAGCAGTAGGTATGTGAGCCAAAGGGCTGGCGCAAGTTAACACATGTGATAGGTACAAGGTGCATCATTAAACAATCACAGCAGACAATTAAACAAGCCCAGGTAAGGGCGAATAGAACCAACCTTACAAAGCCCAGCAAGCGTGGTCGAATGTATGTGACAGAGTTGAGACGTCTGCGGGTTTACCATTAAGCAGAGCCTGTCAAGTATGCAGGCCAGAAGGGCTAGCACATATTAAGGTAGGCGGCTATAGCAGGGTATGCAGCATGGCATTTTAATGTAAATCGATAGTAGGTACAGATGCGTACCTTGACAACAAAACCATATTCACAACAAAAACACAGTGATATGATAGGTTATTTATAACACGCTTAATACCCAGAGGTTTCTAAGCGCAGATCTGGGGATCGAACCTGTGTTGCTCCGTGTCGTTTTGCTTCCAAGGCGAGCAAGTTGTAGTGTGCTTTCAGGTGTGGAGAAAGGGGGTCAGGGCATGGTAATGTTCAACAAGCAATCACAAGTTCAAAGCTTCTGGTTGGGTATATGATCCCGTAGACTCAGTCTGGCAGTGGGGCTTTATTGCAGATATCTATTAGTAGTGCACAAGCGCAGGCTTTCCCTTGTCAGCAGGTGGGGGAAGAAGTAGGGCAGCATGAGGTGTAAGTGGAAGGCAGCAGGGTATATTGGCATAGAACGTTGCTGCGATGGTTACTCGCGTGGGTAGGCCCCAAATTCGTCAAACCCACTTGCACCTCTACTTGCACCTGTACCCAATCCACCCCATCTCAATCACTCTGCCACTCCCTCTCCCTACACTTCTACACCACTGCTCTTGACAGGACGACATCCCTTAACAGCAAATTGTCCTTCCTCTCCCCCTCCCACCAACGATCCCCCAATCCCACTGCCCCCACGTCCAATTCCCCTACCTTCGACTCCTTCAAACCCATCTCCAGAAAAAAGTTCCTTGACATTCTATCTGCCAGCAAACCACGCAGGTTGCCCCTCGACCCCTGACCCGCGTCTGTCCTGAAAGAAATGTTCTAAATGACTCCCTCACCTCTGGCATCTTCCCTGACTCCTTCAAATTAGCGCATGTCAAGCCTCTTCTCAAAAAGGCATCCCTTGGTGTGCTTGACCCCAAAAACTACAGACCGATCTGCAACCCCAGATTTCTTGCAAAACTCATTGACCGAACAGCATACTCCCAGCTCAACGCCTTTGTAGAATCCAACAGTCTCCTGGATCCCGCACAATCAGGCCTCAGACCGCGACATGGAACAGAAACCACTCTGACCTCGATCTGGGATGACCTCAAGGTCACTGCAGACTCTGAAGGAAGCGCTGCACTAATTCTCCTTGATCTCTCTGCTGGTTTTGACACGGTTAAGCACTCAATCCTTCTTGACTGCCTACGCTCCCTAGGAATCAGTGGCACTGCTCTTGAGTTGATTGCCTCCTTCGTCAGCAACAGGAAACAAATACCCTCATCTCCCCTTTTGTCTCAGCTGCTCGCTCGGTGAACACTGGAGTACCGCAAGGCGCATGCCTATCTGCTCTCCTGTTCAACCTCTATGTGACCACACTTCCTGGAATCATCCGCATGCACAACATCTCGTGCTACAACTACGCTGACGATACCCAAATCATCCCGGGATTTCCCAAATCAGGCACCAGCCCCCACCCCGACCTTGAAGCCTATATTTGCGATATTG